>NW_022987513.1:5114817-6314817 GCF_902827165.1 Trematomus bernacchii
TACAGCAACTGAATGGGACTCCATCCAGCAAGTAACGACCATCCACGTTGCTCTTGATGCGGCTAAGAAAAAAAATGAAAGTGGTTTTTCAGAGCTCATATATACAGTAGGCCTACAGTAATCTAACATATTGTTTTTCGATAAACGTCCACAAATGGTAAACCCATTACACCGAACTCTATAAGAGTTGTAAAACCCAAGAATGAGTCAGCATTTTTGCACTTCTGGTTCCCTTGTCACGAAGACATCGTTTTTTTCTTTTCATTGTTTGTGTTTCTTTTCTTGGTTGGATGCCTGAAATAAGGTCTGTGCTCAACACAAGTTTAAGTGATTTTCACATTTAATTTGGACAGACAGGGAACCTCACCTAAGGGGTATTGATGTTGTAGTCATATGATTGTTGTGTATGTTTTTAGGCTAATGCTTTTTACTTCGGACATTTACCAAATGAAAAAAATGTTCATTTGAGAAAATAATCTCCTAAACATGTGTCTGCCTCATAGCTTATTTTCTCCAATAATCAAAAATCCAAAAGAAAAATCCCATAGTTTTTTTGTCAAGGAAAACAGTGTAATGCTTACTTCCGGGTTGGCCTACAACTGTGCAGCACTATATAATATTGTGCTAAACTTACTCTTTCACTTCCTTGGAGCTGAAATCAAGGTAGCGGTTGCTGATCCACTGGACCTCAAACCAGTCCCTGAAGTCATTGTTTCCACAACACTGAAACTCCATCTGCAGGCGGTCGATGTTCTGTTTCTGGAAGCAGCGGCCCGGGGTGTCTGTGTCCTTGTAGAAGCGGATGCCGTTCTTCAGGCCGACCTTCAGAGATGACTCCAGACTGCCCTTCATTGCATAGCTCATGATGACAGCAAGCAGCATGAGGACAGTGAAGAAGCAAGAGACGGCAAAATATGGCTTTAGCATGTTCTTCCAGCGAGGAAATCTCTCGGCATCCAGAGCATCCTGACAGATCTTTGAAGCAAAGATGTTGATACCCAAAGAGGCCAGACCAACAATCATGAGAGTGTTGGGCACAACATGTACGTCTGAGTTATCCATAACCTGTAAATAAGTTAGACAATAATGTTAACAAACAATATTTCATTTGTTTGCTGTAAGGAAACATCAGCCTTACTAAGAATGAAACAGAGTCTTTATACAAAGCTATGAAAACGTGCTGATGTTTCAAACTATAGAACCTGATAGAGATAATGGGTGCTATTTGCCTGAAATTCCCCAAAATGTCCCCTAAAATACAACAATAAAACACAAATGTTCTACCAGACTTGAGACATATTTGTCTTTACAACTAAAGCTTTATGTTACATGTCATTTATAAAATATTCAGACTTCTCTTATCCTCATTCTTACTAAATATCTTTACTACAAATCATAAGATAAAATTAAGTGTAAACTACAATGCATTGCAATATACATTGTAATATGAGAACAATTATATAAGCTTCATGGATTCTGTAATTTATTAATTTACCCGCACTTACACAATCATGCAAACAGACAGCCATCACACCCTCAGCTTTTCAAAGCATACATCAATCAAAGAAGATCAAAAAGTCCCTTTCTTGACGCTAAATTCTTATGATTTAGAATAATTATTTTGGGGCAAAAAATGCAAAAAACACAGTTGCATAGTTGTGCAAAGATTATGTTTTTGAGGCTGCAAATAATTAATATTAGCAATAAGCAAAACAAAACTATGTAGGTTTGTTATTAATACAAAATTAGGATGACAGCATTCAGGAGTGGGGGTTAGGCTGACTGAGAGTGACAAAGCCAGCTTTCAAATTATGAGTCAGAATCCAAAGTGGGTCACAGGTGTTTTTACCACTTGTTAGTCTCCATCAAGGACATTTCTTGGACAGTATATTATATTTAATGTATCCCATAAGACACTTTTACGCAATGTCATGTTTTAAATTGTAACAGTTTAAAGGTAAGACAGGCACAGAGGGTATCTTGAGGTTATTCATGAAAATAGTCACTGTATCACAAAACTGCTGTTCCTCACTGTAGATACAGTATGTACTGAATAACTGTATCTGGTTATCTGTGTTCTCTGTCAAAAATATAATCAGACCAACTTGGTGTGTCGTTTTTTCCCCAAATATCAGTAACAAAGTGGCATTACTTGCGATAACTTTAACAATTAAACCATAAGTAATTACAGTACTCTACTGATTTTTGTATTTGGTTGATAACTCCCTTTAGAATTATAGTCTTTAAATGTAAAACTTGATTACCTCTGCCCTCCTGCGGAGCTCCGTCTTGAGGATGCAGCCCAGGGTGAAGGTGATGGCCCCGGCCACTGTGGCACACCAGGAGAGAAGCCACAGTCCCTGGGCTAGCTTCACCCTTTTCTGAAAGGGGAACTTCATCTTCATCACCACCATGGCTGCAGCCTGGGAATTTGGGTCTTACCAGGGGAATAGGGGAAGGACAGGGACGAGGCAACGAGTGCCGATGCTGCGGTGCTTTGTCTGCGAGGAAGAAGGAGAGGTCAGATGCAGGGCACTGAGGCTGGAAAAGCTAAGTTCAACACTAAATACACACACTAAATAAACTCAAAGAACACATGGAAAATAGTTTTCTGATTGATTTCTCCAAAAAAGTAAGATGTTATAAAGCAAATCCTTGGAGAGTAACGTTTTAAAGCTTCAGAAGTGGTGCATCTCCAATATAAAACATATTTCACAGCATGACAATTCACCTTTTAATGTCTCCCCAAAAAGTGCTGAAAAAGTCCAGTTATCTCCACTGACCACCGTGTACCACACAGTGGATTTGGCATACTGGATTTGGTGCACCTTGATGCAGGGAGCTTCTTACCACTAATACCTACCTATCCAATTAAACTTGTCTCTGAATCCAGGCCATTGTCTGCTCAGCACCCATCACACACACAGAGGGACATGGAGGACAAAACAAATCCAACCTGACAGGAAGATGGATATACAGTATATCTATACATATATTACCTGTGTTACACATAGCATCATGACACCATTTTAAATGGATCTGGAATTCATTTGTTATTAATGTTACATATTTCATATAAAAAAAGACAATATATTATATGATATCCTGTATTCATACTTTATTTCAAAATGTTATTTGTTTCATATAGTTATTTGTGAATCCTTAAGAGTTAAAAGTAAAGAAGAAGTGTCAATGGTAAGCAAACATGTTTAACAATGATGAAATGTTAATGACTCTTTGCTAAATTTAGGGAAGTTTCAAGCAGAATCGAGACAGCATGAGGAAGCTCTTTTCGACACCCTGAAACTGATCCCGGCCGGTACAATGCCAGTTTCTTTTACAAACCACAAGCAGAATTGTAAGTGATTTAAAAAAATGTTGGTTCTAAACAAGTGGCCAACTTTAGCTTAGCGGAGATGACGTGAAGTCATGCGATCATGGTCAAGTGTTGTTCTAAACTAAGTTAGCCAACAAAGTACATCATCCTTACAGCACTCTGTTGTCCATCTTCTATCATTCTATGTATTTATCAAGACAAACTTTCCAAAGAAAGTTGATTAAAAATAAAACAAACAGCTGACATTATGTTTAATTGATTCTTCATTTTGTTTATAAGATGTTACATTGACCATGGTACATGGATGACATTTACACAAGCTTGTAAAATGTGTTTATTTGCAAGAATTTATTTTAAAAGGTGAATGAATGTAACCTGAGGAAATAAGTTTTGCATATACACATATTTAAAGGTATTTTATATTTATAAGTTTACATTTTGTTATATAGTACACGCTAAGACAACAACAAATGGATTAACAAGAAAGCACTGGATTTTCTTTTTCTTTTAGATTACTTGAAGTATATATATTTATATAGCATTCAACAATGCATAATTGAGGCTACCTACAAACGAAGAAAATATTTTATGATTACATAATGTTACATGCAAAAAGCAAACAGATTAAAGAGATGAAACGACATGCTTGTATCGATGATTATACTAAAAAAATAAAAGATTCCATCAAATGACTAAATCTAAAGGGATTTTTCAAGTTACAGAAAAGTACAGTCATGAATAGGGGTTGAATTTATACGCCGTAATATAATTGTCTATCTTATTTAAAATATTTTTTGAGAAACAAATGAGGAACCCAAAGGAGGTAAAGGGGACATGGGGGTTACATCTTGTATTTAGCATTTTTAAGGGAACATTTTATCATGCTTTAGTGTTCAAATTACATGTTATTTCTTTAACGATGCAAGCCTGAATACACCTCCATTCACCCTCTGGTCTCTTAACACTCATTTTTAGGGGCTGTCTCTTTAAGGAAGTCCTAAAGCTGTGGGGGGAGCTCCTCAGAAAACTACTAAAACATGTTTTAATTAAAAGGTTAAGTTGAATCAAAACACATGTTAATTAGCAGGGCAGAACCACTGAACAAGTGAAAGAAAGAGCTTAATTGAACTTTACTAATAAATATATAGCTAAAAGTACTATATGTTTTGACACAGTGAACAGGGCCTTCATGTTTCTGTCACAGCTTTGTTCGCTCTGCTTTTATCCCCTCGTCTGTCCAGGCGTGCACCTCGGCCCTGCCCTGCCCCTGCTCTACTCCAGCCTGCGGTCCACCTATGAAGTGGTTGAGCATCCGCTCTGCTGACTGCAGGCCGGCTAGATCTGCCTCTGACGGCCTCACAACAGCCACGTCCCTCTCGTTGCTGGTTCTCCAGTGATGAATGATCTCATTATCTAAATCTTCGACGGCCTCGCCCCCTTGGTGGTGGAGGTCCATCATGGCCTCCGTGCCCCTTAGCTCCTTCTGCATATGATGGCGTGCCAGTGGGATTTCCTCAAGGCTAGCAGACCGTATCAGGATGGCGGAGCCAACGTTTGGACTGGTGGTGATCCTGTAAGTGCCTTCACCTGTCAAAGCTTCAGACAGATTCTCATTGTGGATGGTGAACTGGAGATGAGGTATCTGCATTTGGCGCGCACAGTGACGTCTGAGGATTTCCTCACCACCTGACTCGCTGTCTTTGTCCATATCTGCATCCTGGTGTCTCCATACCTGACCTCTGTTGGATCCTGTCATTACAAATCGTGGGGTATCATCTCCTATCTCTGACCAGTCAGATTCTTCCTCCTCTGGAACTGGCCCCAGACATTGGTCCTGCCCTCCAGGGTTGGTGTTGTCGTAGTCATGGATGTCCATGAACTCAGCTGGAGGGGGGGTGATAGGAGAAACCACCTGATTCATGGCATCACCTAACTGAATTAGAGTTCAGGGTTGTGGAGCACAGAAGTTATCTTCATCAAGTAGAGATCGCAGATAGATTTGTATTGATTAAATAATGCAGAGGCAACATATTTTTTCACTATGTATATTTACTGAGGTAAAGATCTTACATTGCATTTTTCCACACTGTTGGCAAATTTTGCATCAGCGAGGTGCTCCGTCAGTGCAGAAATACGCCGGTTCAACCTCTCACGTTCTCCTTCCATACCCTGAGCCTGACAGAGAGAGCACAGGAAGCACGGTTGTCACAGGTCATTAGTAAGGGGGTAATGTACGTTACAACCATTTTGATGATTCTAAATACTTAAGCTCACGCACAAGAAGCATAGAAAGTCTTCCAATCTTACCGCTGACTGAAGCTTATTCTCTAGAACACTATTAGTCTGTTGTGTTGAGGAGCAGTTTTCATGTAGTCTGAAATGATGTACAGAAAGACAGAAAAAAGTTACTCAACAATAGATTGCAGTACATGTAAGGTTTAAGTAATAGCTGTGCATCATCTTAGATCTGAAAGAAATGGAAAAATCGATTGATGGTTGGCTTTGTAAGTCTTATTCACTTTTATTAGAATGTTAACTCTTTTAGATCTCTGAAATTGCATATATTTCCATTGTTTGGACAAATACATTGCAACTACATGTTATTGAAGGGAGCTGCATGAGCCCAACTTCATGTTTTTGGTTAATTTATTAAGACTATTAAATATAATTTGTGGAACCCCAAACCGTCTACACACTGATAGTGTGCTAATTAAGCAGTGTCAAGTGTTTGGCACCATAGAAATAACATAATGAGAAATAATCAAAGTAACTTTTTTGTATTTGCTACAAACGACCTCCTTTCCTTAAGAAAAAATACCAAGATGACTGATGCATAGTATATATGAATTATGATATGTGTTGGGAGCGAAGGAGGTTAAAATCAGAAGAACAAAATGTGTTTTCTGCGCATTCATTACCTCCCAAACTTCTCTGTAATGGTGCTAAGCTCCATACGTGTCCTCTGAAGTTCTGCCTCCAAAAGCTTCTGGCTGCTCATGAATTCCTCTCCTAAACACTCCATCCTCACTGCGGTCTTCAGCAAAGTCTTATGCAGACCTTCGTTCTGCTCCTGTAGGATCCTATCAGGACAGTTTCACAAAAGAGAATCCCAACTGAGGAAAATGTGAATGAGCATTTGATGGATTAATTTAATAATTCTTAAAGGGGCTCTATTACGCCTTTTGGGGTTTTCCCTTTCCTGTGTACTATAGGTTTGCGTGCATGTAAATGGTCTGGAAAGGCTAAAATCGCAAAGTTCCCTCCAGTTTCTCTCCCACACACTCCCCCCCTTCCTGAAACGCCTCCATTGGACTCCTTTGTTTACTTCTGTAACATAGTGACATCACTCATATTGGTTAGGGCTCCAAGATATTGTGCGTGATAGGCTAAGGGGCGGGACATCTCTAAGTGCTTGACCAATCACAACAGAGCTGGCCAGCTAACCAATCAGAGCAGACTGGGCTCTGGTTTCAGACAGAGGGTGAAAAGAGGTGCTGCAGAACAGGCAGTATGAGAAAAATAAAGAGCTTTTTTAATATTAAAGCATGGAAATTAGCATTATATGTACTTTTTAATCTATTCTGTCATCACTCCACACTCTCATTTTACACATTGGATGTACATTACACAGGTCAATGTTTTTTGTACGATAGTCACTTCCAAAACAATTTGAGTGAGCAACCAATAAGTCTATGGACACTATCATGGTCATGGTTGTTATTTGGAATATTACCATTCACAATCCCAAAATAACTATAGCACACTTACATGATTTTACCCAGTCCATGTTTCTTTTCCTGCGTGAAAGGAAAAAATAAAACTTTAAACATTACAATCAGAAATACTATTGATCATGACAAAAGAATACATTTAAAGAAATGTGAAAATGTCAATTATGATTACCATTGGTTTGTACATGATAACCAATCTATTGTTCTGTAATTTAACTTTAATCTAGAGTTCACGGTTACACGCACACTGGTGCCCAAATCAATAAACAAGCAAATGAGTGGAACATTATTATATAAGAATTTAATCAAGCATGTATAACACAAGGAACTATTGATTTACCAATAATTACTTTATGGAAATACTGTTATAGGGAATTTAATTAATGAGTATATGCTTAACCCAAGTGAATGTCATACTTTATGTAACGATGAGCCAGTGCAGCTTGTCTGTTCCTCATCCTGACTGGAGGGGCTGCTAGTACTCCTGGGTAAATCTGCAATGCTGGAGAGAGCTGGGCTGCCAGCAGAATGCCGCTCTAAATGAGCGTTGTGATCATCAGGATCATTAAGATCATCATGGTCAAGATCTTTTTTTTTGGAGTGGGGATGGTTGAGATGTGATTCAGGGTGATGTCCTTGGTTATGCCTTGTGCTATGGTAATCAACATGGTGATGCTGATGCGATTCACTGTGGTGATCTCCATGGTGATGTAGATGTCCTGCACTGTGGTGGTCTCCATGGTGATGCGGATGGGATTTATTGTGGTGGTCTCCATTATGATGGGGATGCAATTCACTGTGGTGGTTTCCATGGTGATGGGGATGGCCAGTACTGTCGTGGTCTCCATGGTGATGCGGATGTGATTCATTGTGGTGGTCTCCATGGTGATGTGGATGCAATTCACTGTGGTGGTCTCCATGGTGATGTGGATGCAATTCACTGTGGTGGTCTCCATGGTGATGCAGATGTGATTCATTGTGGTGGTCTCCATGGTGATGTGGATGCAATTCACTGTGGTGGTCTCCATGGTGATGGGGATGGCCAGTACTGTGGTGGTCTCCATGGTGATGCGATTCATTGTGGTGGTCTCCATGGTGATGTGGATGTGATGGATTTGGATGGTCTCCATGATGTAGATGGCCTGAACTGTGGTGGTCTCCATGGTGATGGGATTCACTGTTCTGGTCTCCATGGTGATGCAGAGGGCCAGAACTATGTTGGTCTCCATGGTGATGCCGATGTGATTCACTGTGGCGGTCTCCGTGGTGATGTGATTCACTGTGGTGGTGGTCTACGTGGTGATGTGATTCACTGTGGTGATCTCCATGGTGATGCAATTCACTTTGGTGGTCTCCATGGTGATTTGATTCACTGTGGTGGTCTTCCTGGTGATGCTGATGAGATTCACTGTGATGGTCTCCATGGTGATGTGGAAGAATTTTGTTGTGATGGTCTCCATGGTGTTGCGGAAGAGTTTTGCTGAGATGGTCTCCTTGGTGATGCGGAAGAGTTTTACTGTGATGGTCTCCATCCTGACGCGGAAGAGTTGTGCTGTGATGGTCTCCATGGTCATGCGGAAGAGTTTTGGTGTGATGGTCTCCATGGTGTTGCGGAAGAGTTTTGCTGAGATGGTCTTCTTGGTGATGCGGAAGAGTTTTACTGTGATGGTCTCCATGCTGACGCGGAGGAGTTGTGCTGTGATGGTCTCCATGGTCATGCGGAAGAGTTTTGGTGTGATGGTCTCCATGGTGACGCGGAAGAGTTGTGCTGTGATGGTCTCCATGGTGATGCGGAATAGTTTTGCTGTTATGTTCTCCATGGTGACGTGGATGCGATTCACTGTGCTGGTCTCCATGGTGATGGGATTCATTGGGGAGGTCTCCATGGTGATGAAGTTCACTGTTGTTGTCTCCATGGTGACGCAGATGTGATTCACTGTGGTGGTCTTCATGGTGATGGGATTCACTGTGGTGGTCTCCATGGTGATGCAGATGGCCCGAACTCTTGTGGTCTCCATGGTGATGCTGATGCGATTCAATGTGATGGTTTCTATGGGAAAGCTGGTTTGCTTCACTGTGGTGGTCTCCATGGTGATCGGGATTTGAATCACTGTTGTGGTCTCCTTGGTGATCCTGATGCAATTCACTGTGGTGGTCTCCATGGTGACGCTGATTAACTTTGCTGTGGTCGTCTCTATGGTGGTGCCAATGAGATTTACTGTGGTGATCTCCATGGTGACCGGATTTTGTAGGGTGTTTAATGTTGGGGTGGTTGGTATGGTGATGGTGACTTGAACTGTGTTGGTGGTGATGAGCATGGTCACGGTGGTGGCCATGGTGATGACGACTAGAAGGGCTACGATGTTTGCCCCGGTGAGGTTGAAGAATCGCACTGTGATGCTCTCTAGGGTTTGGGCTGTAATGGTCCCTGTGATGATGGTCACCATAGTGATGGTGACGGGATGAGCGATCATGATCACCATGGTGATGACTTGTGTTGTGGTGGGTTTTGTGATGATGGTGATGTCTATGGGTGTTGCATTTACCATGGTGATGATGATGATGACTAGAACTGTGATGGTGTCCTTGGTGACGGTGATGGTAGTGCTCACTAGACGGTGATTGGGAGCGACTCAGGTTAAGAGGTGAGTCTGTAGAGTGGTGTCGTTGATGTTCTTGAGAGTGAGAATGACGAGAGGAGTGCTTGCTGGTATGGGAGAACTTGCTGGAGGTAACTGAGGTTCTACTGGCAAGCCGACTCCTCGGCTGTTTATGTTTCTCAGGTTTGGATGCCCTACTTGATCTAACAGAGACATGTCCTGGACTGTAGGTTTTTTTGGCATCTTTAACCCCAAGAGTGCTGAGTCTCATAGGGCTGAGCACCTGTCGAGTGATCTCATTCAGAAAGGCAGAGAAATCCTTTTTTTCCTTCATTACATTCTTCGTGGCTTCACCTTTTCTCCCATCATGTTCATTTCCATCTTCATTTCTGTGCAAATCTCTCTTTTTGGGTCTAGTGAGAGCCTCCATTGATTTTGCTTTGCGGAAACTCCCATCTTTTCCTAAGCCTTTTGTAGTCCTCTGTTTCTTCTTAAGAGTGCCTTGGGTGCCACTGTGAGATGACTTGTCTTGATCCTTTCTTTGTTTGGCAGAGAGCCTGTTTTGATGCCCTCTTTTATCTATCAAAGGGGCTGTGTCATCACCTTCCAAATACTTCCTGGAAATGTCAGTGCAGGACTGTGAATGCTGGGGCTTCTTAATTTGATGTTTGTCTGAACACTTACTGCTGGTGTCAGAGGACAGGCTAGTGGAAGAGGAAGATTTTGAAGAGGAGGAAGAAAAGGAAGGGGAGGAGGAAGAGGGAGAAGAGGAGGAGGGTGTAGATGTTGATGATGATGATGATGATGATGATGAAGATAAAGAAGATGAAGAAGAGGATGAGGATGAGGAGGAACCAGAGGAGGAACTCAGTGAGGTTTCTGAAAGAGAAGCACGACGATGGTTGTGTTTGTGATGGTGATGATGTTGAGTCTTGTCTTCATGACGCTGATGGTCGGGCGGATGATCAGTGAAAATGCTGTCCTCTGCTGTTGATTGGGTGCTATTTTAAAAAGAAAACACGTGTAAATACATGTTATAAAGACTTGCAGGGATACCAAAACGAGGATATGTCAATAGTCTTTAAAAATCATTGATGTGACTTATTGAATGAACTACATAAGGGTCTCACGGATGCTTTCGACTAGTTACACACCAATCAACTGTAATAAGGAAGTAAACACGTATGCATCCATAATTGTGCATCCTTCCTCATAACATTTAATTGCTGATGGTCAGTAAAGTCAAATGCCTTTTCAGACATAATAATCACTTATCATCAGTGGTGTAAAGTAACTAAGTAGATTTACTAAAGTACTGCTCTTTGTGTATTTTTAAGTGAAAGCACTTTGGTAATATGTTTTGAATGGTGCTATATACATAAAGTGTATTATTATTATAACTACTAAAGTGAATTAATTAGACATTTAAATTACAATGTTTGTTGATAAAGTATATTATTTGATTATGAGTAAAGCATTATGAGTAGATTATATTTCACTATGAATGCCCTCATAATGCACTATTGACCCAAAACAAATAAAATAAAAGGTAAATGTTTACACATCATAGTTCAGTCTAATATTAATCACATCATTTATACATAAGGAAAGGCAATTTACAGTTAAAAAAAACGGACTTACTCAGGGCTTTCATTGTAATCTGACTGAAGTAACTTTTGATGATGACGATGGCCTTGATTTTGGTGATGGTGCTTCATTTGTTTAGATTTGGAGGTAGTGGTCTTTCCGTGCCTGTGGTCCTTTTGTTGAGGGTCGCCCATTTCAGATGTGTGCTCTTTAACTCCACCGGTGCCCTTAATGAAGATGTAAAGGTCTGAAATATGTTTCCATCAACTGGTGCTGCGTGTGCTGGGCCTGGTCCTTTAGAAACTGGCACGATATAGATCCCTGGGGAAATGTCACATAGTTTAGTTGCATGTGACCTTATTGTCTATCTATCCACAGAAATAATTAATTAAAGTATGTTTTTGTATTTTGTACACAAAAAAGCTAACTTTTATAAATAAAAATACATTTATTTTAAACATAATTAATGCAATGCGACATACAATAAAAGGGAAATAAAAAAAGTAATCCCATGCAGTCTTTATGTGCGAAATGCAGCCTTTTAAAATGATTAGAAATTACATTATTTCATTATACATTATATTTAACTCCAAAAGTACTAGGTTTTCGAATGCAAGTTCATTCTAGTTCAGCAGCTATAGTGAATTGAATTCAGATTTACTATCTACATCTATCATGAAGCCAACATCTGTACTTACGTCGTCAAAGAAGCCACAGGAATGAGACAGTGGTGATGAACAAAATAACTCTCTCTCTCTCAACGATGCACAGTCTAATTGAACTGGGAGGAACATATGAAACCCACACATCAATATATACTCCTGTGCCATCCAATGACAGAGGGGACCCTTCTTGCACGTAACTCCACTCTATAATGTTCTTCACATGATGGCTTATGCAAGTATGTTAAAGTTACCTGCATGAATGAGTAACATCATGTACTCTACATGTACATGCTTCAAAACCAAAAAACAGATAAACCTACAGACTATATTGAGACCAGGGTTGGCTCACACAGAACTCTGTTATGGTCCTTTGAAGGTCAAGACACAAAAATGGAATCAGAAGTATGGAAGTGGTCTGTGGAATGAACACATAATAATGGTGTGTTAGTTGGAGATATTGGAAATGTCTTACTTCTAGTTAATACACAAAGGAATAAATGAAATGCTGATGGCAATAGATGATAGCTAAGATAATTTCATCACAGAGTTGAATCGAGTGTTTGTTTGAATACTGATATTGGGATTTGTTTGCACATTTGCCCACTAATGATACTGTTTATGTTTATTTTTGATGTGACATTTTCAGAGATTTCAAACAGTTTTGAACAATTAAAGACAATATGTATATCGTAGTTGATCATTATTATCATTATTATCATTTTAAATGGTCAAAGGCCAATGTAATTAGACTTTGCAACTGAAAAAATGCTTGAAAATATGAATGGTTTATATTTGCAGGTAATTTTTTGAATCAAATGTTCAACTTGTTTCAATTTTTTGCTTTAGAATTTTTGTAAATATTGAATTTGTATTGTTTTTCAACTCATAAACGTGTACATAATGACCTATTTGCTTCTTCTTCTTTTTTGCGCACATTCAAATAGATGTTACATAAACGTTACATTTCTGCTGGTTAGACAAATAACCAACCAGCTAACACACATCATGCCAGAAAAATATTGCAGAGGGAAAAGTGTGCCAAGCAACCAGTCTCCCCTGCACAGCTTCCTGTACTGTATCTGCATTGATGTTGATAAACTCAACAAACTTTCCTTATATGGCTTTTTGGACAACGGTGGCAAGTTTAAAGTTATCAAAGTGATAATTTAGGATTTTGTTAATAAACCTTTCAGGCTAACGAACATTTCTTCACCAACATTATGCTCACAGTTTTGCTTTCCAGAGATTTCAGCAAATCTGCATGATGTTTTTATTTGGAGATGCCCTGAGCACATAATATGATTTATGAATGTCTTAAAGGTAGGGTAGGTAAGAATGGAGAAACCAGCTCGAGTGCGCTAGAATTTGAAAGGAGGCGTGTGGTGCAGTGGGTTGAGCGTTGGTGTTCGGATCAGGGGGTCACAGGTTCAAACCCCACTGCAGTCAGCATGTCGTTGTGTCCCTGGGCAAGACACTTCACCCCAAATTGCTCCTGTGGGGATTGCCCACAGTATTGAGTATGTAAGACGCATTGGTTAAAAGCGTCTAACAAGTGACATGTAATGAAATAATGTAATGTAATGAAAGTACGCAGCCGAAAAGAATCTGCCCCTTCCTTCAGACTTCCTTACAGAGCCCCTCCTCCAACACACACAAACGCGCACATGACCAATGAGGGCACGAGATAAGTTTGTGCACGAGATGGAAGGCTGACAGGTAGGTAGGCCATCCAATTATCTGACCCGGGCCGGCTCAGATAATTGGTCTAGGGTTGCAGTCGAATAGTCAAAAAATCAGCTCCTAACGTCTATCCCTATCGTCTATTCCTTGACCTCTGAGTGAAACGTCATGGGGTTAAGGGATAGTGGATAGGAGAATTCAAAAGGATTTAGGAGAAGAGACTGCGGTACTTTAGAGAATCCGACGTGTTTATGATGCGCCAGCGGACGTCATAAATGTGCGTCTGCTGCTGTGGGGAAACTATGGAAACTACAGTTTTCTATAGAGCGGACTACAACATGGATGTATAATAAGAACGACGGACTACTGTAAACTCATCTCTGCACCATGCTCTGATGCTGTTGTTTTATGCTTTATGAACGTGGACAACAGAGAAACATATTCTTCATGACCAAAGTTGGAATTGAAATAAAAAAGGAAAGTGAAACTTATGCTCGTCACCCTCTCCCTCCGGTCCACATTAATACAAATGATCCCAATAGCCTATATATGATTGTATGAAAAGATCTTAAAATCAATACAAATGTATTTATTATAAACGTTAGTCCTTAACATCTATCACTGTGTATATCACCATTCAAACATCTTTTAAAAGTTGAACAAACCCCACACAGCTCAGTAAAGACTGTGAAATGTTGACTTTATTTGATCATTTCAGTAAACTAACATTCATATTTCTCTTTTTGATTATAATACTGATGAACGTTCAAAACAAGTTACCGTTTTAAAAAGCTTAATAAGCACCGTAACTTTCATGATATCATTTCTCGGTCATAATCGGTTGTTTCCGTGAACGGCCGAATGTTGTGTGAGGGCAAATGCTGCGGCTGCAAGGCATTGTGGGGCAGCATTTTCTCCTCTCCTTTCGGTTAGGGAGGTCCAGTGGTTCCTAAGCTAAAGGAGGTTATAAAGGAAGTTTGAAACCTCCTTTCCTATCATCTAGAGAATTCGAACGGCACTTATCATGGCTGCCACTGAGGTACTTCCGGGTCATTTCACTCCGTTAGGAAGGTTCCTAAGCTAAATGGACTATTCGACTGCAACCTAGCTTTTTACAGCGCCACGGCTTCCACAGATGAAATATTTGTATATATTTATTGTCAAAGCATTTCATTTATTCATTGCTATCGGGATGTTAAGAGCATTCCATGGAATATAACCAAAAGTGTTTCTGAAGTGAATTACCTACCCCTTTAAGGTCTGAGTCGATGTACCAAACAAAAGAAAAGACACTGACTAGTGTTGTATAACTCTACATTCAGTGTTGCTCATCTAAAGAAGCAGAAACTCTTCTGTATTACTTGAGGCATGTAAGTGGGTGGGTGTCAGATGTCAACTTTTTCTTTTCTTTAAAGTCAGAAAATGTTAGTGCTTGGCTTGCTTTGCTTTAGTGAAAATATTCCTGTGTGAACGTCACGCCAAAGACCATACACTTATATGGAGAATAAACAAATAACATCATATCAGGAAGATTATTTTTCAAACTCTCAGTGTCATCATGTGAACAGAGCAGAAAAGCTGTGCTGCCTACAGTATTAATTGTATCTACAGTGTCAGAGTATTGATCAGGATGTTCCTATTATGTCAGTGCAATGGGCAACCTAATAACTCAGAGGTATTGAGAAATACATCGAATTCCAATAGTGTGACCAAGGCAATTACATATCACTAGGCATTGTGACAATATATTAAGCTACTTGGGATTCAAACCATTTTCTTATATCAAGAATATATCAGACAGTAAAAAACATTGCTTTGTTATGCACAGAAGTGACAGATCTCTAATCTATTTTTGTATTTTCGCAACACGTCTGTTCATTGCCGCCGGCAGCTTTCCCTGCATCAATGTCATATGGCTCAGAGCACCCAACAATCAATGGCTGACACACTGTGTGACTGTTTGGCTAACGCAATGGAAATTCAGAAGAGGAAACTAACACTCACACGTAAAGACAGGATGTATTGGTGAATATTTAGAACACAGATGTCTACACTTGAAAGGGGGGTTATTACGAGGATTCCCAAGGACAGCATGTGACAACGTTACGAACTAAAGGATGTCATAGACCAACACAGTCAATGCAGCACTCTAAGTATTGAAGCACACTACCAGTATCATATGGAATGATATGCTGATCTTTCACATGCATTTTTTAAACTACTTTTAGGTGAATTACCTTTTAACATTTTCAACATAAGAAAAAAAAATATGAATGGGCAATGGGGTAAAGTTTAAACTGAATATTAATAAAAAAAACACAAAGAAACAAATACATTTTTCTAGAGAGATTACTGATGTATTTTAAGTAGTATGAAAAAAGATAATCGTTGTAATAGAATGACAATATAATATTACTGATTCTGTGAATATTTACTAAAATGTCGCAATTATTTTATGGAAGAAATTACAGTATAAAGTGATTGTAGGTCCAAATTGACAAAATGCAACCAATGTCATTGAGATAAATATAATACATGATTCAGAGCTAAGCTGAAGCAGCAGAGCTGGTTGCCCCTCCTCTCCCACAGGACATTGCTCCTGGGCTGGACTCACCACCACGGGGAATGCTGTTCAACATGTTTGTAGAGAAGTATCTGTCATGGCTGAGAGCCACTGTGAGTTAACTCATTAGGTATTTTTCTAAGGGGCAGGTCGGTCTGCTTTTTTATGGTATCCAGGGCCGGCCCTAGGCACTGGAGAACTAGGCGGTCGCCTAGGGCGCCAGATCTGGAGGGGCGCTGCGCTGGGAGAAAAAAATATATATATATTTTTTTAAATTAATTAATTTTTAATTTGTATTCCTCCTAATTTTCTGCCCTTGATGTAATACATTTACATTAATAATTGAATAAAGTAAACACCCTTTGCACCCTGGGCCGGCAACATTTTGCATTTGCCCTGTATGTGCGCTGTAAGTGATGAAAGTGGGGGCTGTTGACTTATCAGGCGCCCGCAGCTCACAGCCAAAGTGAGAGAGAGCCTCCGAGCGAGCAAGAGATTGTTGTTGGATTGAGGCTGATAACTACAGCTCAGTGAGGTAAAGGACTCTGAGTGTTTAGATAGTTCACTTTAGTCTAAGTTATCTCAGTGGGTCTCAAACGGTTTGGTCACAATTTATGTAAACACATAATTTCCAAGGCACACCTATAATTATTAGGATAAATAAAAACAGGTTTGAAATCATTCCAATGTATACTATAGGACAGTAAACCAAAAATATCGTTTAAAACTGGAGATATTAAAAAATATGCATTACTAAATAAATGTTAACTAGGTAAAATAAGATATGAAGGAACAACAAAAATAAAATACGTTACATTTATTTGTTATTGGCTATGGGTTATTGGTTATGTTCACATACTTATTTGATTATTAAAATGTAAACCGCTCTTTTTCATATGGGTGTTTTAGAGTTGTACCCCCAGATCTAGTCTCTAGTAATTCTGCTCAAAGTGCACCAGATTGAAGCATTTTACTTTAAAATGTTAAAACAAATCTTTCCGGGAGGGCATGCCCCCGGACCCCCCTAGAGGATGTGACGTCCACCCCCCAATTAAAACATGTTCATACAATAATGAATACATTTGAAACCTTCTTTATGTATATAACCAACATGTCAATACGTTTCAGTTTTTGTAGTGTATTTGTCTTTTGTAGAGATTTTTCATTTATTCTTTATATATTCTATTGTGTATTGCTTGGACGGGGGGGGGGGGCACCAAATCATAATCTCGCCTAGGGCACCAAAATGTCTAGGGCAAGAATTGCTCACATCTGGTTTAAGGCATTTACATAATGCACTAAATACATTTAAAAAAAGGCTGAAGAACAAATACACTTTTCACTTTCTGATTTTCCTATTTGCATTCCACCACTGCATCTTTGGACAATGTTGAAAAGTTGACCATGTTTTCTAAAAAATATCAAATAAAGATGGGGTTTGAACTGCAGATAGGATCACAAATCAAACAGGAACTTGATAAAAATGTGTCATTATGTAACTATTCCCACTAGGTTGTGCATGCACATTTTTCAGATTGATTGAGTGACGCCTTTTACCAGTTGGGATAAAGTACAATCTGCACTTCTTAAAAAGTAGATCTTTATATTTGAAGAAAGACATAAAAGCAGGGTCCTGTTGTAGTGAAACACTATATTAGCGAGTAATAAACAAGTGATTTCTTCTGTTTTTTTTTAACAATTCATAAATCTTGTCAATTTAGTGCAAATATTGATTAAAAAGGAGTGCAGCAGTTTACAGTATACAGACCCAAACATCTACTCCATGGGATATTGTTTACTTTGATCAAAAGTCTGTGATAACAGTGTCATGCTTATAGTGGCTTCATTAGAACTAGGCAATAGAATAACACTTTGAGCAACTGAACTCAAATGTAATTAATATATATATATATATATATATATATATATATATATATATATATATATATATATATATATATATATATATATATTATTTATAAATATACTCCTAGTTTTCTGATATTTATTCTAAGTGAAGCACAATGCAACTGCCATTAAATCCTTCACTGTATTTGCCTTTGCACATCAGTAAACAATTAACACGATTCATGAACTTCAAAAAAACATAATGCTTAAATTCTGCAGTTTTTCCCATTTAATAGACAGTCAAAAACATCAGGAAATATACATACAGTATTTATGGCAAACCTAAAAGCAATGCACTCAATTTCAGAAGTGATGCAGACACCCATAATAAGTTATTAATAGTTTGGAGCATTTCATTCCAGTTGTGAGGGCCACATCTTCTCTAAAGGAGAAACAAGGTCACTGAAATCAAATCAGCAAGTGGAATCTGTAACCGTAGAGACATTATTAAATGTATCATATACATGACTTTTCTGCGAGCTAAAGATGTTCTTTTAACATCAAAAGTGTTTATTTAGTGTCTACAGAACTTAAAAAACCCAAATAACAAAGATCATTGACATATGTTAGCTGGAATTGTAAATATAAATGCTACCCCACTTCTTCATAAGCTTTCAAAACAACAATAACCGGATCCCTCGTCTTTGCACCGGGCCTTGGTCACCTTCAGAGATTTGTTTGTGGCGGGCTCTTCCTGCCGGGTCCCACTGCCTGATGGAAATGAATAGAGCCAGAGTTTGCCTCCATTCTCAAAAAAGGTGCAGCATCTCTTTTTCATTCTCATTCAAGTTGGGTAAAGGGCTCCCTCTGTTGGGCTGCCAGTGTCACTGAGAGTCCCATTTCATTTTGTTCTACACAGGTATACTGTATATTCTGTTACACAGAAGGAAAAGAAGAAATCAACGCTTGTTTATCAGTTTTTGCCCACACGGATGTTGGGGTTAAGCAGAGGATCTAAATTTGGGTCGTTGCCCGCGGAGGCACGTCCCAGTTTAGCCATGATGATGATCAACGTAAAGAAACCGAGAACTCCGACCACAAGGAGCATGAAGACCCGCTGTTTCCAGGACAGAGATGTCCGCTTTCCGCCTGTGCGATTTCTGAAAAGATCAACCATGTCAGAAAATCAGGGATCACAATTATATTTGTAGTGACTTATTTTTGGTGAGAAAACAAGAAAAGAGAGCTGCAGTTCCACAGTAGATCATAATACTCACTTGAGAATTTGAGCAAACCAACTTAACGTTGGTCGTCGCCGGTACTTGTCATCGTCAAAGTCAATCTGTGTGACGGAGCTGTGACCAACGTCCCGCGTGTCGTAGATCTTTCTTGGTGACGATGCTGGAGATAAACAACAGATTATTATAGTATTAAGCTTGGTATGTGCAAAAAAAATTGACCTCAAAATTATTATTAAAGGTCCCATGCTTTTCCGGTTATTACCCGTCCCCTTGTGTGTTATGAAGGTTTTTATGCATGTAAACGGTCTGCAGAGTCACAAACCCTCAAAGTACACCCTGTAGCGAGTAAAACTCTAACACAGAAAAGACCTGTCTATGCTGCCCCAGAACGCCTCGTTGGACATTTCTCTTTTTCTTCCTGGGTACAGTGACGTGCCCATACCCAAATGGACCAATCCGTGGAGCTGTTACATTACGTCCGCGGAGCCGTTAGGTTAAGTCCGAGGATTGGTCCAAATGGACCAATCCACGGACTTCCTCACACACACACACACTCTCAATCTTTTCTCAGCTGCAGCTCCGCCAATTTCTCCTCCCTGAGACGGCGGGACACGGCGAGGCTGTGAGTCGGTGTGTGTGTGTTCGGGCTGGTTTTGGGCTGGGTTTGGCTGTGTCTCGCTGTCTCGCAGACGGCCACTGGGCTCATAGGGAGGGGGGGGCAGGAGCTCCAACAAGCCGTTTAGGACAGAGAGTGAATACACATACTATACAGAGATGCTGTATGAGAAACCAATGTGATTTTGAAAAATTGCACAATATAAATCTATTTTAGTAGACCTCAACAATGGAATTATGATCAGTAGAAATGGACATGACATGGGACCTTTAAATGTATTTTGGGGCTTAAAAGGACCGTTATCGCCAAAAATCATCTACTGTAGGTGATACACCGCACACAAAATATACTATACATTAAAGTAAGACAATGTTAGATGTTCTTTAAAAGTGGGAGACAATAGATTAAGAGGGCTTTCCAATGCTTTACCTGTGTGTAGTGTAATTGTGTCACGGGTTGTAGCGGTAGAGAAGTTGACCACAGACTGCTCCTGGATATTTGGATCCCCATTTTTACGAGGGACTACAACGTCTTCCTGTGCTGGAGGTGAGACAGACTCTGGTGGTGGTGGGTTGAGGCTGGGGTTGTAAGAGCTGCTGGGGTAAATGTTACTTTGTTCTTGTGCTGTGGGAAGGAAGAGAGTATGATTAAAACGCTTAAAAAATACTGTATAATAAATGGGTAAAAGACAGTCCCTAATAAACAAAGTTAACATTGAGGCTCACCCTCAAATGTCGACCAGTCAGTATAATCAGTGACATCGTGAGCTGCCGTCTCCTCAAGGACCCCAATGGGCTCTTCAATCTGTCAGTGAAATACGGCATTTTATTAAGAATACATTTGATGACGAAAGACGATTCTTTGAAGATTTCCCCTTAAAGGTAGGGTAGGTAAGAATGGAGAAACCAGCTCGAGTGCGCTAGAATTTGAAAGTACGCAGCCGAAAAAAATCTGCCCCTTCCTTCAGACTTCCTTACAGAGCCCCTCCTCCAACACACACGAACGCGCACATGACCAATGAGGGCACGAGATAAGTTTGTGCACGAGATGGAAGGCTGACAGGCAGGTAGGCCATCCAGTTATTTTAGCCGGGCCGGCTAAAATAAATTGGTCGTGCTTTTTACAGCGCCACGGCTTCCACAGATGAATTCCTTTTATGTATTTATTGTCAAAGCATTTAATGTATTCATTGCTATCGGGATGTTAAGAGCATTCCATGGAATATAACAAAAAGTGTTTCTGAAGTGAATTACCTACCCCACCTTTAAGAACTGTCTCACAGTAAAATCGTTGCAGTGGCGGAAATAAATTCATTATTGAATAAAGGATTGTTCCTTTCAGGCTATAAACATGGGTGTCATTTCCCTTTGCCGCCTCCGTTACAGCTTCCTGCCTCCATGACTGAACATTTGGAAACCCAACTGGTATTTTAGCATTCGAGCTTAGCCTGTGTTGGAATGAGGGTGTATCTGTTGTCGTCCTGTCTACACAAGAAAGGTGTGGCCTCTACATAGTAAGCGTAAACATTCTATGTACTGTAATGTTTCTGTGCACTGTTACTGCTTCTCTCTGCACTCCTTGTCTGTAGTTTGTAATTATTCTGTGATTGTTGCCAGTTGTTTTTTTCCACTTGGTAAGGCTACCGTTTCAAATGTATTTATTAAATCTGAGAGCAATCGCATAATAACTATCAAAGCACACAGGGTTGCATCTAGACCACGCATTCTGCACAAGACAAAGGCATTCAATAAATGATAATAACAAATCAAATAAACTGTGTCAAATCTTGATCGGGGACACCCCAACTTTTTTCATATGTACAATTTTAGCTTTTAAATACAACCAGAAAACACACAATACTGAATGTCTACTTTGTTGTCACTTGATTTGTTTACAGGACACTTTGTGTAATGATTGTGAGATCACTAAACAAGAGATATAAACACAGCAACATAACAATAAAAAAGGCCCTTACCAGCGGCAGACCTAAACCAGCTCTTGCCCAGTTAACAGACGACAGCTGTTCTTTCAACACATCAGCAATCGGGCTGGCAAGGTTGGAAGGGGGAAACAGTGGACTCTGACAGGTGGGGCACTGATACCCCGCTGGAGCCGTGTTGAGGGGCAGCCGAGAGGCCAGGTCATTGAGACAGGACCAGTGGAACACATCTGTGGAAAGAAAAAATGATTTAACTTCACAGTAAAAAAAAAATCAAAACATTACACTTTTAATTTAAAGTGGACCTATCATGCTATATTTAAATGATATATTGTAGGGCCATACCTATATGAGGTATATTTATACGTTTCTGTTTTCAAAATACCAAACAGATTATGCATTTTAGCCATGCCTCATTTCGCTCTATGTGCTGTTTGCTGTCTACGGGTCTGATTCTGCTGACCACGCCCCCCTGCAGGAGAGGGGAGAGTGCTCTGATCAGCTGCTGGGCTGTCAGAAGAGGGGGAGAAAAAGAGATCTCCGTCCTCCGTGTTTTATTATATAGAGTCGTTATTCATTTGTTTTAAAGCTCAATAAATAACAAAGAAGACCTTTGACCGGCACTTTTCTAATTTTGTCCGGAAGATTTCAACTTTAACGGACATCTTGACCGGCGAAAGAAAACCTAACTGAAACTCTGCCGCACAGTCCCCTCGTTCCTTGGAAGAGGCGGAGAGGTGGGTGTTTGTCATCTGCTGATAGACTAACCGGAGAGAATTACAGTGCTTGCCTCGACGGGGAGGGATTGCATTGAATTAAAGCAGCGTTACCATGGTAACTATGGGCGGGAAGTCTTCTTCGCTGCTTTTGTGGCAGACTACAGCGCCACTTACAGGCCTGGCATATGTACTACAGCGTCTCCAGCGCTTTCGAGCGGCAATGGCCGGCCGTGGCCCAACCCCACATTCCCCTGATAGGTGGAGAGTTGGCCCAATAGCCGTAGCGCCACTTCTGTGACGACATAGAAGTGTTCAAATCTGGATCAGTCTGTATCAGATCCATTGCAGCCCCTTTTTTAGAGATTTGGGTATGGAGGAAAATAGAGAGGGTTGTGTTTTCTGACACTTGGTGAGTTCCCTGGAACACCGGGGACACATATTCATGTATAAAAGACGTACAAAAGTGCATTTTGCATGATAGGTCCCCTTTAAGATACAAGTCTATCTTAATCTGTGTATTTATTTGACAGAGTTGATCATGTTCTTTCCAATGACATTGTAATAGACAGAAACTTGATAATCTTACCATAGCAGACGAGCCTCACAGTGTCTTGAGCATTCAGTGGAGTACTACACAGAGTACAGTTGGGGTTGTAATCGCTGTCCTGAAGCCATTGCAAATATGACTGCACGATACACTGAAGGGCAAGGAGAGATAAAGAAAATTAATATGGTGTTACACATTTTTACAAACATAAACTGTCTGATACTTGTCCACTCACTGACCTTGTTGTGGTTGGAGACCAGGCAATGCTCGCACACATTTACACGATGTTCGAAGCAGAATAGATTGGTCACCTTTCGCTTGGGACACTTGCAGAGACCCATAGTCACCTGCGCCGTGTTGAGGAAAAACAAAGAAAAGGCAGGATTATTATGAATGTAAACAACTAAAAGTCCTAGTTCTCATCATTCTGTTAATTACTGACTAGCTTCGTGTTAAGTATAACAAAAGTAAGATGAATCTGTCTTCATTCATGAGAAAAAGCATGTGACACTAAAGGTTTGCAACCTGTAATCCTTGTTCCCAAAAAACCCTGGCTGTTGACATAGTTGTTCATATGAGTGCCTTGTGCACAAGCTTCCTTAATTCTTAATACAAAGTTATGAGAAGAGTTTGAAGCCAGAGTGTTGTACACTGTGTATAACAGCCAAATCCATTATAAATATGTATCATGTGAATAGTGAAATAATCAGATAAATTATAAAATCATAATGTAAACATTTACTATGTGTGTGGAGTTTTTGTTCTTGTCTGGAACAAATTAATGACATGTTACTAAATTGATGTTATTTACTGGAACAGCTTTACATAATACCTGCTTAATGGGGGGGGGGGGGGGGGGGGGGGGGGGGGGGGATGTACCCAATAAGTATTAATTTATTCAAATTGTTTTTCATCAATATGAAAAAGAATGATCATTATGTGATTTATTACCAGACACAATCCTTCATTGTTTTTTGCAACTGTACCTTTACTAAAAGGCTATGGAAGGGTCAATGTATCATGAATGTATTATGACTTTGATTTAATATTCCTAAAGGAAGATCTAATTAAAAATACAAATGTATTTTATAACAAATAACACACGATTTAGCTGGGGCAGTCCCAAATGAGGCTAGTACCCTGGCAGATTGTGATGTTGTATAACAGCAGCACATTTTGACAGCTAAATCATGCTTCGTTAAAGACCAATCAATCAAGTCAACATACCTAGTTATAATTTACTTATTAGGCAGTTAATGATGGCACCCCGCACTAGCTGCTGCTCAAACTGTCCATGGGCGTGATTCGTACTTCCTTGACTGTCACTGGCTAGTGGCTACTAATCTAATGCTGTGGTTTTTGCTCACTTCAAATAAGTTATCGTACACATTTTGGTAAAATCCTCTGACCTTACTTTATTATTCAACAGAGATAACCAGGTATTTGTTTTAACAAAAACACAAGATCAGTTCCAACACTGATCTGAGCTAACATTAGTTAGCTGCCTGCTACCTAAGTTATCAGGTAAGGTAACATGGAGGTAGCGTTAGCAAGCTAATGTAGCTAGCTAGCAGTTACAGTAAAGGAAGTTCCAACTTAAACAATAAATACATGACATGTTACCTGTCAGACAGACTTCAATCAAGCCCTGTTCGTTTTAGGTAATGGTGTACGGCTGTCATTTAAGCTTCCTAGTCGAAATGACGTGGAAGGCAGGTCCAGAAGCTGTCATCAGTAAACTTCACAGCAGCTAGCTTCCTCTCTCTGTTTATGTGCCACGTCTCTTCCGCTTCTGCGTCTTCTTCGTGTGTTTCATTATAAACCAACAGGTCCACTCTGCCACCTACTGAGCCGGAGTGCTACTTTAGATACAAATAAAAATAAGATACAGATGCCATTATTTTTTCAATTAGGTTATTTCAGAGTATGCTTTTTATGCAACAATAAAACTCTGTTAGATCGATGACCCACGGTTCAACTACATCTACATTGTAGGCAAGTATTATCCTCTAAACACCGCCATTTTGTTTCTTTCTTCTTCTCTTGTTAACTGCATATCCTCAATCAGTGTGAAAAAGCGTATCACTTCACATCTGTACTGGAAGAGGCTCTGCTTAATTCTATGTGCACAGGTCCTTCATAGCATCCTAACTGTGAATTATATGAATGGGACCTCATTTATTTTGTGCTCCAGTTTCCTACAACCTTCTATTTGACTTTGTTTATTCATTCACACAAGATTTATATGATGTCCACTTTGGGAATGGCAAGATGTCCTAAAATGTATTTATTTTTTAATTATCTCATAATTTATTGGCTTAATGACTACACAAAATTGACAGCTTAATGAAAATATATATTTTGTGCATATATATGTCCCATATTGTTGTCACTGGTGTTACTTCACTTTAGGAATAGTAAGCTTTTCTAAATCTCTTCAGCACAGTGATAAAGATTTAACAATCAATCAAAGTTCATGATAAAGCAGATTTATTTATTTTAAACGTGCCATTAAATGTTTGTACACTTGTGCAGCCATGTATTTGCTAAATGGCATCAAGACTACCGCATGTAAATATGTATTTACATGCTGTAGTCTTGATGCCTTTAAATCCTAACTCTTGATTCCAAACTTCAATGGATGAAAAATTATAATCATATCAAATGTCACACATGCATTTATTCAAGCGAACATGTTTATGTTCTTTAGTGTGGAAAAGAGGCAACAAACTTGTGAAAAACACATTTACATTTGCCTGTAGACAACAACAAAAATGTTGTTTTGTTGTGCTCTTGCCCTTTTGTACTTGGCACGTTTGTGTCAGATTGCAGTTAGTGTGTTTAGTCAGCAGATGGTGTACAAACTGACAGCCAATAACATATTGGTTATTACCAAAAGTACACAGAATGCTGTTCAATCATTCACCCATCAGCTTTGCCTGTGGAAATAAAGATATTAACCTTTCATCACAAAGTCAGATATAAATCATTTATGTGTATGTGTAGATAAATAGATGATCATAGGCCTATGTCTACAAGCCTGTGATTTACTGCAATGGCTTAATTAAAAATAGTAAAAAGGCAGAGAAGAACAGATGTTATAAAGACATGTCGTTTTTCTTGCACTTATAAGCAGATTACTGGGACCATTTGAATGGAGCAAAATGTGTCTTCATTAGATCTGATGGTATAGTCCTAATGAGAACATTTTAAGTCGGTCTGGCAGACAATGTCTGCCAAATGTCTCCAATAAAGAATGTAAGAGATAAATGCAGGAAATGACTTGTCACAAAAACCTATAGGCCATCCTTGATAGACATGAACAGTGTTACATTAATTCAGAGACGCTGCTTTAAAAGAGTTGGGACTGGACCGCGTTTGCTCAATCCAGCCATGACAAGCATTTTTTTAATGCATGGTAATGACATCGATGTGTGCAGTAAGCTGCCTGTCCATGCATAATAATGACTTTTTATCTTTACAGTATGGCTATGCATCTACAGTATGCTTGTGTGTGTAAATAGCCATGCATGTATTTGAGAGGGTTCCATTTTTTTTCCTTCACAGTTCACTGCACATGTGAATTGCCTGTAGAGGGAAGTGGCGAGTGGAAAATGAAAAATAAACAGCTATGGTCTAAGAGGGGGAAAAAAGGAGGAAGATGTTCTCTTCATCTTACAAGGTCTAAGGCACTGAATCAAATTATGCCGCATAAAATAAAAAGTGCTTAATGAAGCATTGAATGTAAAATCCTTCTTCAAATTTGCATGCAGTGGGAAAAAATACATTTGCAAACTAATTAACTCGCCTAATTCTTTTAATAAAGTGACATTTAACAATTAAAGGTGCGGTAGGTAATTCATTTCAGAAACACTTTTTGCTATATTCCATGGAATGCTCTTAACATCCCGATAGCAATGAATAAATTAAATGCTTTGACAATAAATACATAAAAAAAATTCATCTGTGGAAGCCGTGGCGCTGTAAAAAGCACGACCAATCATCTGCCCCGCGGCCCGGGGCAAATAATTGGATGGCCTACCTGCCTATCAGCCTTCCATCTGTGCACAAACTTATCTCGTTCCCTCATTGGTCATGTGCGCGTTCGTGTGTGTTGGAGGAGGGGCTCTGTAAGGAAGTCTGAAGGAAGGGGCAGATTTTTTTTCGGCTGCGTACTTTCAAATTCTAGCGCACTCGAGCTGGTTTCTCCATTCTTACGTACCTTTAAAGTGGACCTATCATGCTATATTTTAATAATATATTGTAGGGCCATACCTATATAAAACATGTCTGTGAAGGGGGGCGAGGCACGAGCATCATGTTCCCATGCTGTTACCATGCCACGGCAACCTCTCATTCCCCTGATAGGTGGAGAGTTGCCCATATAGGCGGAGCTCCCTGTTTCTGACGTCAGAACAATTTCAAATCTGTATCAGTCTGTATCAGCTCCCTTGCAGCCCCGTTTTTAGAGATTTGGGTATGGAGGAAAATAGAGAGGGTTGTGTTTTCTGACACTTGGTGAGTTCCCTGACACACCAGGGACACATATGCATGTGTAAAAGACGTACAAAAGTGCATTTTGCATGATAGGTCCCCTTTAAGTAAAGCATAGGCCTACTTAAACAACTCTGGATTTATGTGGGATTATCACACCGCCAGTGGCAAATTGTTTAACTTCTTTGAAAAAACTAAATACGAATATGAGACTTAATGACTTTGTGCAAATGAGCATAAACTTGTAGTGTCCTCAGTGATGACCAGACACATATAAATCACTGACAGGGGGTAAGGACATGTGGAGAGGGCATTTGAAAAGCACCAGAGCTATCAGATGGAAGGGAAATCTAAAGACAAATGATAGAGGCATTGGAGGACAAATCTGCCCTGGAGCTGAGGCAGTGGGGTCTGAAGGGGTTGTCTGGTTGGGCAGGGGGACGGTGATTGATTTAGTCTGGCAACTATTGATCAGCTATCAGCTCTATCTGTGAGGGAAAGCGTGAAGATTTGGCCATGGCTTGTTTAATGAATCAGTTCCCTGATGTTACTGTAAAGGGATTGGCCCTAAATCAGAGCGGTGCGGTGGCTAATTCTTACTTGAATTATGACATTTGGATGTGCAATACCTTCGAAACATGTTGCATAAAGAAAAAAGGAAGAAATGTCAACACTGTTCAGAAACACATGCTTGTTGAAAAGGGGATTTTATGCTCATTTTCATAATTGTATTATGTGCCTCTACTGTGATAGTTTAGATAATGTGCGGGAAAAAAGGTGCTTTTTTTGCCCCATACAGACTGCAGCACCTCTTTTCACCCTCTGTCTGATACCAGAGCCAAGTCTGCTCTGATTGGTTAGCTGGCCGGCTCTGTTGTGACTGGTAAACCGCTTGGAGATGTGTCGGAAATGTCCCGCCCCTTAACCAATCACGTACAATGTGTTGAAGCACAAGCCAATAAAACGACGAGTGTTACTGTTACGTCGTGATGTCAGAGGAGGAAACAAATGACTCAACAAATGAGTCCAACTGTGTTTCAGGCAGGGGGGCATAATAATAATCATAATAGCATAATAGGGCCCCTTTAATTAAATTCAGCCAGTTTAGTTAGTAACAATGATTCAGGTTTCTCACAGAAGAAACTTTTCAACATCATGACATATTGGTTTATAAGTAGCCTTAAATGCAGTCTTGCACATTTACAGTAGCCCTGCTATTCTCTTCACATCTGCTCTACACACACAATCTGGAAGTGTTTCATTTCTTTCAGGACCTACAGTACATTTTTCTTTTAAATAAGGCTTAACATATCAATATTGGAATATGATTCGTTCAACACTGAGGTTTCAGTTCAATGCTTTAATTTGAGTTTAGGTACATCTATATTTAAAAACAGATAATGGAAATATTATTGGCTGACCAAATTTGAATTAGTTGAATCTATTTTAGCAATGGAAAAAGATTGTTTATTGTTTGGTTCACGTACAGTAAAGTGCTGTTGTACCTTGTGAAACTTTACGAAAAAGTAAAAACAATAAGTATTTATCTTAGAGAAAAAAACACAAATGCAGAGTAGAAATGGGTTTTATTCCATAATCATCTGAAGCAATCTAAAACCCCTCAGGGGTCCAAGTCTCCAGGATGAAAACTACTTTGTTTACCCCATTTCACAGTGAGCTTGAGAATTAAATGTTCCTCTTTGTAGTTGTTGTGTGCTGTGTACTTCGTTTGTTTGTGAGGTATTTTTCCTTTGCGTCTGTGAAAAATGAAAATGAAGCAAAAATCAAATTCATGGTCATAACCACATCATTTAATTGGTAATGTAATCACACTGTGGATACTGTTACTTTATCAGGATGGTGGCTCAGGATCAAATCCATCAGGATTTGCTCTGAACGAAATTGGATAGAGTGATTGATTTATGTATGTCAAGTGAAGGGCAAAGAGACGGACAAAAGAAACCGCAGAGTGTGAGAGTGGGTCAGGGGAGGGGAGGCGCAGATATATGGATGAAGCATGGCCCCCTGATGGGGGACGAAGAGCATTGAATCAGACAGAGATAAATGGAGTGTGAGAGACAGAGAGAAAGAAATTCAGACATATGCCTGCTGACCTAAACCCTTTTTTACTCAACTAATCAATACAAGGAGATGCATACAGTGTGTGTGTGTGTGTGTGTGTGTGTGTGTGTGTGTGTGTGTGTGTGTGTGTGTGTGTGTGTGTGTGTGTGGTGTGTGTGTGTGTGTGTGTGTGTGTGTGTGTGTGTGTGTGGTGTGTGGTGTGTGTGTGTGTGTGTGTGTGTGTGTGTGTGTGTGTGTGTGTGTGTATACGTGCTTGTTTGGAGGGAGGGAGGGAGGTTCTGTCTGTCGCTCTTAATAAAGATCAGAAACACAGTGACATTACCTCGGTCCTGACTCCTCCCTGGCCTTCCAACCTTTGCACATGCCTCTATTTAATTTCGGGCCCTGTAATCTTATAAAAGACTGAAAGGTCTGGAGCACTTAGACAGTCATCGTCACTGAGCTCGGCGAGGAAAGTCGGAGTTAAAACGTACAACATCACTGCTGTACTATGCATCCTGAGGTTGTGAATATAATAGAAAGTGCATTTGTGTGCATTTTGCAAAGGGCTGCATTTTAAAGAAATTAATAAGAAAGAATAAAAACAAACAGTATTTATTTTCTGTCTGACAGACTCAATTTAATCTGTTCTCATGGCTAAGAGACAAAATGCACCAGCATTTTCTAAAGAAGAATTTATTTGACAGATGCCTGGTGCATTCAATTACTCTGAGCAATGCTTTTTTCCAGCAATCTACATTTTCATTGCACTACAGCAATCAGCTAAAATGTGCTATATTCCACCTAGAAGTCGTTCCCTATGAGCCTTATAATTGGTTCCTCGTGCCGTTTAAGACATAAAGAAATCCCATACATTCCAATTAGGGAGAAGCACCAGCATGGCTTTATGCAAATACAAGGTGCATAACGACCAGATTGACCCAACGTTCAATTATCCAAACTTCTTGAAATGACAGACACAAAGAGGATGCAAGCTCTGCATAAAAAATAAATACCTGCATGAATCAGATGGGGCAGTGCCTATAGTGTTTAAAGCAGAGAAACAGCATGCATGCACGGATCAAGTGCTCTGGCTGAAAGGGAGTGAAGGTGTGCAGAGAATATAGGCACCCTCCCTATACAAACACTCAGCTGTTATTGGTCCTCTGGATGGCCCGCAATCACTGTTTAAGTCTTCTGGGATTTATGAGACAGTAAATTAAATTGACACTCCCCAGTGTGAGATCCGCAGTGAGTACGAGATGGCGCTTCCACTAAGATCTCATGATGGATAAAGAAACCTTGAGCAGGGTGTAGGAGATTGTGGTCCGCCCACTTGATTGATTATTACCAGAATTAGACATTTATGACATTTGATGTGGTGCAGGGTGTAACCATCACTATAAACTTGTCTGTAATTATAACAAGACTAAAGCCCCCCTAGAGGCTATGGTTGTGGACATATTGATGCTTTAAGAATAATGCTAACATCAACATGCTAACATGGTCACAATCAAAATGTTAACATGCTGATTTTAGGGAGGAGTGATGTTTACCATCTTCAACAGCACAAAACATATCTAAAACTGATACAAATGTTAGTTTTTAAATAATTGGTCATAGACAAATTAAAATGTTGACCAGACAATGCCACTGCATTCTTTCTACTGGCAAGCATGGGAAACTGGTTGCAAAAAGACATTTGATTGTATAGGACTCTATGACAAAATGAAGGTTCAGTTCATTTATTACCTCATTAAACAATTTCCCAACGAGTTTATGATCTTGATCGCTTGTTTCAATTGTGCTTCAATTTAGCATGGTGTTTATTAAGTAGACTATGGTTAATCTTAAATTAAAATAGAAGATAAAAACAGGTATGCTTAATCGCGTTGTCACCTTATGATGGACAGGCCACTACCACAGAGTTTTCGTCCAGGATTTTGACCTTTTATTGGGTTTTAGGTTCATGAAGGTACATTGTGACATTGTGGCCACCTAAATTGTCTTCTTCAGCATTATTATTTTCACCCCCATGTCACTTCTGGTTGCCATGTAGCCAACAAGGCAACAGCCAAAATGCTAAACTAGAAGCTTCAAAGATAGTCTACGAACCAATGGGTGACATCAAGCTGTCTACATCCACCTTTTATATATAGTGTATTGGTAGAAATAATGTATCCAGTTATAACATTGGTAGCTTTGTTGCGTTTCATATATATGGAACAAAGGGAGAATGCTGGGCTTTGCCTGCTATGATCTGTGAACTCTTTGTCCGATGCAATGTCCAGCAGCTGTCAGAGAGTTAGTGAGCCATCTGTGACCGTCCTCACCCAATGGCTCTGGACGACCCTGTTTAACCGAGCTTAAATTGCATTTGACCATTCAATGTCAAAGCTTGAACACCATAGACATGTCAAGCCAAAGTCATGTTAAAACCCTGTATGTCCACCCGCTGCTTTATGGGATGTAGCGAGAAACAGATGTGAGCAAAAACCCAGAGGATACTGTTGTTTTTATCCCACTTGACAATGATTTGAACAGTGTAATGGAACTGTTCAGTCAGAGCGGACAGAGATGAACCATTAAAGTGATGTGTCAGCATCACGTACCTTGGAGGTGTTTGATCAGAATGGATTTGTCGAAAAAGACTAAAATGATTTATCATAAAGAGAAAATGACTCTTGATATAAAGATGAGTAGTCACTATGAATGTGTCACAAAAATGTATGACTCAGGGCCTTGTTACAAAACTGTTGAAAGACCTACCTAACAATGTAAACAGTGTGCCAGTTGCTAAAGAGTGATTATGATTTCGTTTTTCATCTTTTAGATATCAATTCGATATTTGCATTCTAGTTTACAGAAACGTGTTCTGAAAGTCATGAATGGGGGTAAAAGATAAAGATATTTATTTAATTGGTAAGGATGTTATAGGAGTTAGAATGTTGTCGGTAGCTGGGCTGCTGTGTGATATCCAGGCAACTGAGAAACAACAGCAATGGAAATCAATGGATCCTCTACACACACCACCATTTTCTTTTCAGGAATTCATCAATGCAAAGAAGAGAAAAGTGACAGGAAACATTTTGTCACTGCATCCTGAGAAAATAAGCAACAACGTTCTTACAAAACAAGGTTGCTATATTCAGCATTTAATTACAAAGGCGTGTCAAGGCCATTTTAGGTAAAAAGAGGAAAACATGATGCGGGAGGAGGGGGCTATATTCCGAGAACAATATATTGGAGAATATCCAAGGCTTTTTAGTTGTTAATTTACGACTTGAATCTCGAGTGTTTTCTCAAAATATCTCTCCCTTGGCTCCGTATATTGTTTGCCATGCTCTCCATCTTAGAATAGCTTGTTGGCATGGTAAGAAGGCTTCAGCTGAGGCTGATGGAAGTGTTGGTGATAAAGCATTGGACAAATAAAATTGGATCTGGGGAAGGTGCTTCATAAAACATCAGAAAGTGTATGGCCACAAACATCTTTGAACAAAGAGTGAAAATCATTAGCTTTTGTTTATAGACAAATAAACCTTAAATTATATTAGGAAACCAAGGTAAAGTTTTTTTTTTCGTCCAACAGCTCATATTTCATCACCTGGGAAACAAGAAATCCTCTCTCAAAATATGTATTTTCCCTCATTAATTTACAGAAATCCCTCCATCCATCTTCTACCGCTTATATGGAGTCGGGTACAGTTTACAAAAACGTACACAGGTAATATGACAGAAATCTGGACAGAATACTTAAGCTGTGAATAACAGCAGATGCTTTTTGTTGTTTGAAATATAAAGAACTTTAAGCAGTCCAAATGCTCAAAGCAAGCAAATAAGCTTTTTCTTAATGGCATTAGTTTTTCTTAAGGGTCTCCTGCAGAGTCTATTTACTATCTGAGCCCATCCAGAACAACCTAAGTAATATCCCCCTAATCTAATTGTAAAACAGCTAGGCTAAATTGTTTTACACAATGTAATTTTATTCCAGGCTGGAGCACTACCTTAGTAATTTGAGCCACATCACCATGATTACTGCCACTTCAAAATAAATAGCTCACTTCATAAGGATGTCGGGTTACCTAGAGTAGATGTGTGCAAACACATTCCTCCTTGTTATTATTCTGATTCAATACACTCTGCGAGAAAAACCTCACACCTACACATTCTGTTTCCATTAGCTAATTCAAGAAGAGAATGCTTTATGGCTTTATAGACGCAAATCAAGAACACAATACATGTTGTCTGCAGTTTAAAGACTCTTTGCCACACATTGACTTTGAGACCTTGGTGCAGACAAGAAGAACAGGAGCGGGCTGATTTAGTTTTTACTGTAGGGTAGGATCATTGTGTAAAAATAAAAAGTCTGAAGGCAGGAAATCGTGGCTGATAAATGTTGGTCACAGGCTATTATATAGAAAAAAATAACTGGCAGTTTAACTGTGTATCAACACATCAGAGAATGGCACTCTGAAGGGCAGACTTCTGCCAAGGCCAATTATTGTGCTCCTAAGATGGTCCAATATATAGGAAGTCTTTATTTTTGTGAGTTTATGAGAATCCAGATGTATGCTACATAGAGGACATGCTGTAGAGCGTTTGAACAACATGTTTAAAGCTGTGTCAGAGATTATGTTACGACATGAGCGGTTCACGTGAACTTTCTTATTTTAAAATGTCTTCCCGGTTGTTCAACACCAAATGAATGTGAAACAAATGTATCGCAATTTTAACATAAGTGACACATAATTAGTTTGAACACCCCATCATTTGAATCCCCTCCAAAATGTAGCAGGTTTCTTTCAAGTTTTTCAGTCATTTTTTCCTGCTGACTGACAAACAGACAAACCGAGCAGAAACCATTACCTTCCACATCGGCAGAGGTTATAATGAGCGCAGTCCAAACAGGTTTAAGAACATATACTACAGTTCCAATATTTAGCGACAGGGTCATATTGATGCCACAGCCTCATCACTGAGCTCCAGCTAAAGCGCTCAGCCGGTCTCTTGGGGACAGGGATTATGTCTGTCTCCCAATCGGCAGATGTTTTTTTGTTTGCATGTCAAATCGTCCGTTTGTGTCGAGAGTGAAATGACAGTTCAACTTCTTTCCAGTTTCATTATCATGACATCCTTCTGGTTCATCATATTCAGGTTACTCCTCATCATTTCTATCTCACATATCTGTGTGTCATTCACTTGCAGACAATTTGGCACAGAGGATATTTCTTGGAGATTGGACTGCTTATTCTATTTACACTGCAGGACTGTGAGTTCTGATTTGATTGTGTGAAGATGTAGCAATAAGAGTCTTGATTGAATGAGTTGCAGCTACTTCTTTTAAATCTACGAATATAATATTCTCAAAAAAGACAAACTTGGTAGGCTGCTGAGTTCTGGAAAACTGTGTAGCTTATTGCAGAAAGCTACCGTACAGTTTGTCTCTCAGCTTTTAGAAATGGTATTGTAAGTGTAGCCAATGTATTCTCCTTAGAAGACAAGGTGTTCCTATTTAAATACACATTATATTGCTCTTATCCAAGATGATCGGACTGCCAGCTAAGCAAGCCTTAACTGTTGAAATATTGGAAAAACCTTACTAAACCATCTGCGTTGGAAACCAGGCAAGCCCATCTGCTGTGAGACTCCTTAACGACTCCCATCTCCACCATCTCTATCTCTGCAATATAACCTCTTTTGGCCTCATTTCCTGTATCGTATTTCTCATATTTCATTCCCCTTGCGTTTTTTCTCCCTGCACAATGAGATTTACAGGGGACGGTCTTAAATCGTCCATGAGAGAGACAAGAAAGAGGTTAGTGCCCAACCTTCAGGTCACAGTTATTTGAGTTGTGATCTGGCTGACTCTGACAAAAGGATACTTTTTCATTTCTATGAGCACAAAAGGGCTTCGAGAGGGTGAGTGCACTGTCAAAAGATCTGCAAAGACATATGTACTGGCGCTATCCAAGATAACCATGAGGTCAGAAAGGGCTTTCCATTAGACAAAGGCTGCAATGGGCAAAGAATGGACTTTGTTGTTGCAATCCTAGAGTACACCTCCCCACACTTATCATTGGCTGTAAGACAACTGCTTTCTGATGGAAGCATCTTCATCTCCAAGGGGATGTGGCTCTACATAAGTCAATCTCAAATTCTTTGACTCACAAGTTTACCTCACTATAAAGTAGGAGTATCTTCTTCAAGTTTCGCTAACTTTAAAGTAATAGTACTCCACAAATGTATTACAAATTCACAATTTACAGTTATAAATAACAGGATAAAAGAAAAACAATAATAGAGGTAGACTCCAGATGCACCGAATGTTCTTACCATCCAAATACGTTCTTTCACAGGCGTGCTGAATGATGATCCCTTGATCATCATTTGGAGGCATATGGCTGGTTTACATTTTTTGGAGAGATTACCCCAAAAAAACTGTAAGTAGAAAAAGAACGTCAGCAGTAGTGAAATCAATATACTGTTAAATAAACGTAGAGAAAGTAGGCTTCTGTTGCTCTGCACGGGGAATTGAGCTGCCTTTACAAACTGTTCGCAATGCTTCACAACAGCATGTTACATTGTTGATCCGTGCTGATACTCATTAAATCTCCCACAGACCTACCACCATCCCATGGGCGTAGATAGTAAAACAAACTGCAGCACATTGCAGCTCTTTAGAAATGGAGAAATTCAAGTTGCATTTAAGAAGGAAGATTAAACAAAATAAAACAATGGATGTTTCAAAATGTGTTACTTAAAGGTCACCTAGTATGCAAAATCCACTTTTTCATGTCTTGTATACATAAACATGTGTCCCCTCTGTGGAAAGAGATTCTGAAAGTTTCAGGAAAAAAGATTCTCTCTCTTTTTGTCCTGATCCATTTATATAAAAACCTGTCTGAAAATGAGCTGATCAGATTTTGGCCACTTTATGATATCATAACGATTTTGTGGCTTGTGTAACCATTAGCCAATAACCAACCAAGGTAACCCCCCCCCCCCCCCCCCCCCCCCCCCATGTTTGTATATATCTGAGACCTATAATATATTGATGTAAAACAGTATAATAGGGGACCTTTAAGTTCAGAATTGGTGGTTCTCTTTCAGTCCTAACACCTGGTAATTTAAAGGGGACCTATCATGCAAAATGCACTTTTGTACGTCTTTTATACATGAATATGTGTCCCCGGTGTTCCAGGGAACTCACCGAGTGTCAGAAAACACAACCCTCTCTATTTTCCTCCATACCCAAATCTCTAAAAAAAGGGCTGCAACGGATCTGATAAAAACTGATCCAGATTTGAACACGCTACGGCTATTGGGCCAACTCCACCAATCAGGAGGAGACAGCCACGGCCATTGCCGTTTGAAAGCGCTGGAGACGCTGTAGTACATATGCCAGGCCTGTAGGTGGTGCTGTTCTCACAGAATCAGACCTTGCAAAAACAGAGCTAAAAAAGTGCAAATTGAGCAAAGTGAGGCATGTCTAAAATGCATGATCTGTTTGGTATTTAAAAAAAAAAAAAGTATAAATATGCCTTATATAGGTATGGTCCTACACTATATTATTCAAATATAGCATGATAGGCCCACTTTAACTATTCAGGAGAAAGCCAAGCTAAAGCTGCATTCATGATATGCGATTTTTGTAAGGGTTGAGCCTGGGGCCTTGCAGTTATGTCCCCTGCTAGCTGGCTATGCTTCACACAGCGGATTGGTTGCTAACAACAACTTAGTGCGTTGCGTGAGGCAGAGGTGTTGCTCTTCCGCCTAGTCGGGAGACACCGCTCTCTCGTTTTACCGCTTGCCATGTGAATGCAGCTTGAGTGATTGTTGAGCTGCCAATGGATTCAGAATGTTGTCATTCTCAATCAATGTTTATTGTTCACAAGGAAAGAATGTGAGGTGCTGTTTCTGTGTCTACAGCTTGCAATCACGCAATAGACAAATGTTTTACTTTTTTTCTTCCAAGCACAACAGCCAAAAATATTATGTGACAGACCCAATTTCACTCCAAATTAGAGTGAATCTATCTTTTTGGACACGTCTCATTCCAATTTACAATGAGAAATTGAAATTTGCAAAAACAAATGTGAGAAATGTGTTTGTATACTGGTAATAGAGTAATTTAAAGCCTGATGAATGTTTTTGCTGGCCACTGGATTCACTTTGCGAATGTTCTCTCCTGGTTAAAAATGCAACAAAGCCCACTTCATACCAAACCACATTACTCCATCTTTAATTAACTGGTTGGTCCTAACTTTGTTTAGCAAATAAAACAACTTTTTCTTTCACTAAATTAGCTAGCGGCTGTGTCATAGGTTGATGAAATTAAGAGGTAACAGGAGGGTATCCTGCTGAAACACAGGCACAGTCCTTAAACAAGTCTGAAGTTCCAACCCAGGAGAGGCTAATTACTCGATTTCATCTGCCTTGATGAAGTTGTTTATTCAGAGTTGAGCTCGTTCATCCTTGTGGAGTTCCAGGCTGCATGTAAACGTCAAGTCACTGAGAGCAGCAGCCGGTTGACTCTTCTTAGCTTCAGTTTTAAACTCCGCTGGTTCCAAGTGTCTGGCCTCAGGCTGTAGCTGGCAATGTTTTATCCCAGAGCTACTCCAAATACTCATCAAAGTAAAACAAAAAACCAAAAAGTAAGGTTAATTTTTGGGTGAAAGCTGAATGAATTTTTATCGCCCATCAATACCTCTTTGAGTGATAAAATATTCAGCTTCCTCAGGCATGAGATGAAATGAAAGGTTGCAGTAATAACAAGATTATAAAACTTTTTATTGATCCCCTCTGAAGATGAATTTATAAAGCAAATTCCACACATATCTCAGGTTCACATTTCATTTTTTTTTTTACGCAAAGTTATGGCACCATTACTTTCTATAATTTCACCAGAAAAAAATATTGATGTGGCTGTGGCCATTGTTTTATTTTATACAAATGATGAGGAAGTACATGTAGACCCACTGTAAAATAGCAATTACACTATATCAACATTCCCCAAGAAAAAAACAATTAGCCGGGCCAGTAAGATGTTGAAGCCAGTGATTTCGGATGCAAGGAAAAATATACATTCCACTGACAGGTTGCCTGACACCATGGTAAAACTCCGGCGGACACAACAGTCGAGGAAGCACAATTGGTTTCCCCTTTGGAAGCAACACACTGGTAAACAACTGATGGACAATATTAAACCCAAGGGGGAGAAGCTGAGTATGACAAACAGATTTATGCATGGGTGAACTCCACTGCGCCAGAGCCATCAATTCTCCATCTTTAAAAGTTTCTTTAGCCTCCGTCTCACCGCGCCTGTCATAACATTTATCCCTGCTAAGTGCTAATACATTTACATTTGTAGTGCTGCTCAGTAATAAAATAGGTGGGATGAGTGGAGGCCTTTTACCATTGCTAAAACAAACATCAATGAACTCATCCACGGAGGAGCCACCCCGCCTTCAAGAGTCCCCCGATAGTCCATCCACCCACTCTCAGCTTGGCCACCGCTCCACAGTGCAGGTCAACAGTGTTGCGGTTTGAGTCTCCTCAGTTTCACTCACAATTCTCGCCATCATTTCAGGGTTCACTCACAAGAGTCTGTCTCGCACAGGAGGATCCACATTTGTCCAGACTGGATTCTCTGTGCATGCTGTTGTCGCTTTAGGTGTGTGGAGGAAACATTTTGTAACCAAAAGTTATCAACTGAAGTCACAGGTTAAGCACACAGGCACAACATGGGAAAAGAGGGATACAGGGAGGCTGGTCTCTACCGTCTCAGATGACTTACATGCTTGTCTTTTGGGGTCTAATTTTCAAATTACATTTTATAAACATTCTGAATCAAGAATTAACTATGCTGCATTTCATTCAACATTAACCTGCAATTGACCTTCATGTTATTTTCTTCACATCTCTTATTTTGTTGATTTAAATCCACTGTCTTCAAAGCTGGGTTTCATCAGTTACATGAGTGCAAAAATTAAAAGCAATTTTAGTCACATACGGGACAAAATAAATAAATAAAGAGAGCTGTGCAGGTTTTGATTACTTAACAAACCACGGATAAAAATAGCAAAGCATTTTCCAAACACAGCCCAGTCAGTACCTCAGTGAATTATCTACACGCTTGTGCTGCACCTCATCTGACGCAACACTAAAATACTGATCTTAGGTGAATGATCTGGAGAGGTATAACCAAGGCTGACCAGCCATGATAAGATCTTCACTCTGCCAACTACTGAATAAGGTAATAACAAGCCTACTTTAAGACAAGTGGTTATTGGGTTGTTTGAAATAGAACAATTCACAGCTTTACAAAGCCCTTTCCTTGGATAGCTGGTAGGGCACATCAATATAGTTGAGGCATTTTGAAAAATGACTTTATACGACTACATACTGTGTATGACCAGTGAGCAGGAAAATACTACCATGATGTTAGGTCATCATTTCCTAATCCATTTTGAATTGCCTGCTGTGGCGCCTGTGTGTGAGAGGAACCCTACCTGCACATATGCTAAGTTTGACCTTTCCACAGTGTATACATTCTTTGCTTACATGTCACATGGAAAGAGCAGAAAAGAAAGCATACACAGGCCTTTACTAAGATGGTAAGGAAACAGTCAGCTGTGCATTCACACCTGGGACTCTGGCTGCTGCTTCCTGCAGTGATCTGTTCCCACAAGGTTTCAGTTCCAGTTAATCACATTAACAGCAGGTATTTTGGAATGGGATACCAGTAGAAGAAGGCACAGAGGGGTGCTTCATAAGTGTCCATGCTAACGGAAATTGTGCATCCATACAGTTTACCAATAACACTGTGAACTGGATATATAGTACATCATGTGTAACAGTAGTCTATATCTGGGATTCCTCCTTCTCTATAGCCGCGGTTGGTGCCATGACCTGCATCAGAAACATGGTTGTCTCCTTTGTACAGGCCAGTGCCATTAGAGGGGTATATGGTATGAATGATGTAATCCTCTCGTAGGGGTTTAGGCTGCATTGGCTGGCCGGCTGCCAGTGGCGTCATCTGGAACCCTGGACTGCGGATCTCCAAAATGGTATTGTCCTTCTTGGTGCCTGACTCAATGTAGTCATCACAGCTCTTCTTTTTTCGCGAGTTTTTGCGAGTGTAGTGGTCACGGGTGCACAAATGCCCAGTCCTATGTCCATACCAGCAGAAGATGCCAAAAATAAGAGCCAAGGACACAATGGCGGTAGCCCCACCAACAATCCCTGCCAAGGGCAGAACTGTCATCTTCTTTGAGTCTTCATTCTCATCCTCCTCCAAAGGGGTGGGGTCAGACGTTTCAGCTTTTGCACACACAAGAGCTTCATCGGAGTCAGCATCTCCAGAAATTGCTCCCTTGCTTTCAGAACTTGCAGCCAGGGGCACCATGCAAATAATGTAACTGGAGCGTGGTTGGAGGGAGGTAAGCAGGTACTCACGACGGTCCCCCCGGACCAGAGTCTCTGTAATTGATCCCATTGCGTTCCCAGTTCCCAGTCGGAGCCAGCTCAGCCTAAAGGACGAGCTGGGTTGGGCCACGCTCCAGGTAACACGGACACTGTTGTGCGAGAGAGGCTTCACATTGAGGGCCAGGCTCTTCCCCACTCCGCTGCTGCTGAGAGTGTAGTCTAAGCCAGAGTCAGGAAGCCCCAGGCCAGGTCGCTTTGATCGAAGGGTGAAGAGAGAGCCCTGTGGAGGGGTGTGAGTGGTAGAGGTATCGACTCCACCTCCGCCCACTCTGTCTCTGGTCCTCACCAACTCACACTCCTCCATCTCGCTGGCCAGGTCTTTCAAAGCCATGTCTCGCACCCTGTCAGGTCCATGGCAGTTGAGGCCTCTGACAGTGATGGTGTTACCGCGGGCATGCAGCCAGTCATACAGCCAACGCAGGTTGCAGCCACAGTGCCAGGGATTGCCTCGCACCAGCAACTGGCCCAGGCTATCTAGGTCTTTGAACAGTCCCCTCGGTAGGGTTGTCAGATTGTTTCCTGACAGGTCCAATCTAAGCAGCCTGTGCATACCATCCAAGGAACCACGTGGCATATGAGTCAGGGCATTTTCCTGTAGAGACAGGCGCTGCAGATGGGCGCTGGGCAGGTTGACCGGTGGGGTCTGGAGGGAGTTACGGACTAGGGACAACTCGGTCAAGTTGGCAAGGCGGGAGAACGTGTCATCGGCAATGCGCTGGTTTGCCAAAAGGTTTCCGTCCAGGACGAGACACCTAAGTGAGGAAAGCCCTCTGAAGGCGTGGGTAGGGATTGTGGAGATTCGGTTGTCATCTAGACGGAGTTCTTCCAGGGAGGCAGGCAGTCCTGAAGGGATACTGGACAGGTGGTTGCGTGAAAGGAAAAGTAGGCGCAACCGTGGGTTGTCAGCGAAGGCCTGGTCCTCGATGCTAACAGTGGAAATTGAATTGTCATCCAGGTGGAGCTTCTCTAGCAAGGGCATCCTAGCCAGTGCACTACGAGGAATAGTGCGTATGTTGTTGTCCTGCAAATGCAGTTCACGGATGGATGGTGGCAGGTGCACAGGGAATTCGTCCAGTTCATTATCATACAAGTAGACCACACGGATGGCAAGCTGGCGCTCCAAGGACGTGGGCAAACCCGGGTTGTTTATCTGGTTGTTCTGAAGGTAGAGGACGGACGCCGAAGGAGGAAGTGATGGGATGGAGCTCAGACCACGGTCATTACAGTAGATAAAGTCCTCATCGCACCTGCATACGGATGGGCATATCATGTCCCTGTCTCCAATGTACCCTTGTATCGTGGCTGAGGCAAACTGAAGCATGCCAGCACGTAGTGTCAAGCAAAGAAACAGCAGGAAGAGCCGAGCCCGAAGCTTAGCCACACCTACAGGTGCCATTATGGTGAACATAAGCACTGTCTCACTTTTCCAGGTGTGTTGTCAATCCTCAAATTCTTGCAGTGAGCTGGATTCCTGTGACCTCCATCCTGTGAGAGAAAGAGAAATTAGAGTCAGCATTGAGGCACAACTGAATAAGTTAATAGGTACAGGTGACTAGGCATGTGAGGGGATTTCAGCTAAACCTTTTCTGATTAGTTTCAGACAGCACTTTTATTCTTGTCTGTCTTAACAATATCGGAGCCTAAGAAAATGCTACAACTCTCTTATCTTAACAGAACACACATCGTGCACTCATAACAAGGTTGTTCTTGCTCTACAATTACTGGTCATATCATTAAAGAGTTGTTCACACATGGCGAGGTCTTTGCAGAATCCTCTCAGCTTCTCAAAACATTTATTCAAAGCAGAAAATAAACAAAAATGAGAGAACTGCGTAGTCCATCATAATGAGGAATTAGCCACAGTAATCCAAGATAACAGACAGTTAGACTAAACTTGAGCATGTCCTGTAACAAAAAGTTTGGAAAAGCAAATCTGTATTGACAAATCAAATCCCACATTTAGAATTAAGCCTTGTGCATAAATATGATGAGAATATTCTCCCCTGCTGAATTATTTAAATAGATCTGGAGAGGCTCTATAACTCCATTAGGAGTTTCCAGCAGATGGCTGCATTAGCCAGACAGAGCTGAAGATACGTTTCATTATAAAGACAGAACAACATGTTTTAGCTCAGAGCCGTCATCTTCAATAGCTGAAGTCACATCAAGGGAGTCAAGATGGCACCCGGCACTATAAAACAACACAAATCATGTCTTCCTAATGTAGTTGCATCAAATGAAGTACCATAAAACAGTAAAGGAAATATTTAATCTGTAGTGAAATGCACATGATGAGACAACTAATTAACTATTTGTAATGACCACAACTCATTTTGGGAGTATTCATGAGCTCGACTCAGAACTTGATTGGCATCACAGTTTGCTGCTGTTATCAATTCAACTAAGACGACATAACAGTAAGAACATTATTGAATACAGAGATTTTAAAACTGGTAAATTGCAACAGAGTGACAACATGAGCCCATTCCAGTCTTCAATAACCAGAGCCATTAGTCAAACCATTAAGGCCCACACAGCAGCAAACATGGTCAGGCTGTGTTATTGATTTCCTCACGAATCCGAGGTGATCTGCCACAGCCAGTCGGCTCTCATGTAAATTACAGGATTCCCAGGAGTGTAGGTCACGATAATTAACCAAATGAATGACAATTCTGCTGGAGGTTGACTTTGCTGAATATATATTTGCAAACATTTATCTGTGCTTAATCGTTATCACAATATTGAACATGATGAGAGAAATTATCGTTGACCTTGCAATCATTTTCAAGAGTAAAGAATCGCTGTTCAAGTACCGAACCCTCTAACAGTTGTTCTACAGTTCTAAAAGAATTATTGTCTTTGTCTGTTTTATTTTATTTAATTTGCCTTTTAAGAAATTGTTTAGTTACAGGGCACACTTTAATACACTAAATAACTACATAAGAATCAACAATTGAGAAAAAGAGAAGAAATAAAAAAGAGGAAAAGATTCATAAAGATATGAACTTGGTTTTTTGTTCTTAGGGTTATTATTTCCATTCCATTCATTTCACTTACTAGATTCTTCCATTGGTCAGGTCAAATTCTGATCTTTTTTTGTCAGCTAAAACTTAAGTACATTTTTTGTACAAATAAGAGGATTGTATTTTATTTTCCAGGGAGAATGGATATCAGAAAGACCATGTTATTCACCATTATAGTATATTTCAAGGTAAATAAAGCCTATTGATGTGCCAGTATGCTAAAGTAGTTGGATATCGCAGTAAATGCAGTCTCATGCTTAGATTTATATTTTGGAAATCGTTGGTTTTAACCATTTCAAGAAAAAAATAATATAAGGTTTATGAAAAACTATATTTTGGTTCAGTTGTATTCTTTGTAGTTGGATAACATATTTGTGATTTATAATTTGGGTTAAATGTTCATGCTTCTTTCCTCTGTTCTTCTGTAGGATATTGTAATACAGTACACTTTTCATTGGATTTGAGGCTTTGGACTGCATAAACAGAGCTTTGGTATTAAATAAGTGCATTTAAGGGTTGTTATTAACAACATCTATTGTCACTGCATTATTTTCGAAGCTCATGCCTTACTATTACAAATTTCTTCTTCGATTTATGGTCGTCTCCACCATTTCCCGACTCAGTGCTCACTGATCATGAAACTCAATCGCCTCTCTACTCCAATCCTTTCCAAGACAGTGAAGTTGGGTCAGTGCACTTTCATTGGAGCTTGAGGAGTACCATAATTAATTAAATATAAAAAGATACTGTTGTTTATAAACTTTTTTTGCAGTTTCACATTTTATGGCGTATATGTCTATGCATCATATTCTGTGGTGCATTTTCACAACCTTGTGTATATGTGTTTGGCTGAGTAGTGCTAAAGAATGGATGACTTTTGATTCCCAGGAGCTTCAGCAGAGTCTCTTGAACAGTGGAGAATTTGGGTCAGCCCTTTAAAAACAACATAGATGTGGTGTGAGATTGAAGTGGTGCAGACCAGAGCCTGAGGGATTAATAGAGCATATTGAGCCGCGATTCTCTGGATTAATCAGGTGCTACGAAGAATGGCAGACGGTCATTTCAGGATGTCTTTGCCCTATGGTTGCTCATTTTTCTTCCTCTATTAGAAAATGAAAAGTATAAAAAGCTTCTCAGTGCTCTTTGTGTTTGTGGATGTTTCTGCTTTGGATGTGCTGTGTGTTTGTCTGTCCATGCATGCTCAAATTGCAAAACATTAACCCATATGGGAACAATCTATAAGGTCGCAGTCTGCATTTCAGTTATCTTTAGAGGGGAGTGAAGCGGGGATGTGGGGCAATGTGTTAGCTAGACAGCCAGCCGCCTCAGGCACAGTACGACAACCCCCCGATCTAATACTGGAACCCAAGACTGGATCAATTTACATAAAAGAAAAAAACAGGGAGGGAGAGAGAGGGACAGAAAGCAGCTTTGAGCAAGACCTTTTAATCCCATCTCACCATTAAGTCACCCACAGAGGACTGGGAAATCTGGAAAAAGCTGATTTTGGATTGACCAAATGGGCTGCTGATGTATCAGGGAATCCATTTGACTGATGGCTGGGAAAAGATAATAGTGGCCCACAGCTTATCTTACATGGCATGCCCATGGATCGCATTTTAGATCTAAAGATTGGACATGTGGAAGGGATGACGCAATACATGATGGTTATGGTGATGACAGAAAAAATAGATCTGAGAGAGAAAAAAAAAAGGCCAGATTAGCATGGCCGATTCATTTTGGTATATCGTAGAGGGTTTTATTTCTGTAATAGTTCTTGAAATAATCTAATTTAGATACCACGTCTTTGCAATAATGTACTATAATTTCAAGCTATTAAAACATGGAGATATAAATGCCCTGAAATAAACAAATAAGGCAAAAATATGCACAGCGCCATGCCCAAAACGTTTTCGCTTCCTTCAAAAATGCAAAAACACGAGCTTCATTATCACTTTTGTGTCAAATAAACAAACTACTATAAACTACGGTCATCATCACAAATGACCTTCAAGTGTTTTGAATACACAATAATCAGTGCCTCGCATAACACATGAAACAAAATGAGTTCCTGCGTTAGTGGCTCACAACACATTTGAATTCTGAATTATTTGATGTGCAAAAACATTACAATCCTTTTGAAATCTCTTTTTATCTTCTATTCTTTGAAAATATGCTTTGTGAGTATGCTATAGAGGCCGATTGAATGACATGTTAAAGGCTAAATATGAAATAAATTCATCCCAACCATACTAAGTCAATTTTTCTTGGTTTCAGCACCAATTTCCTGCCATGTGGGAGAGATTGGATTTGCGCTAAGCAGTTTCTCATCTAAACTGCTGACGCACAGACCCAGGGTATGTGACATATGTGACATACAGTACATAGAGATTTGTGTTTCCGGATGAAATAAGTTTTCCTATTTTTGTCATAAAATCTATATAACGCAAGTGAAGAGCGCTGTATTTTCTCTTGTGTGAAAATAGATTAAGATTTGAATGAAAAACTCCACCAAGAGCTTAAATTCTTCAATAACATGTACAAAAAACAACAGTTTAATTCCATTTATAATAAAATAACACATTACACATTTAAAATTGGCTATGGCTCGCAACCGTTAAACCAAATATTTGGATATTTACGATTATGAGAAGGCAAAGCACTTTGAGAGAGCATATTTTCAATCAATTGCCATACTGTATTAACATGAAAAACAGAACAATACTAATCAATATTGGCCCTAAAACGTGTTCATAGTGCTTATTTTTAATCAATATTGCTTTGAAATGATCCTGCAGCAGAGTGATAGAGATAGTAAAGCAGCAAAGGAGTTCTTCACATAATTCATATAAGCGGATGTACTGTTTTTTTTCAGCTTTCCTTTTGTTTGCTGTTCGGTATGCGGCTCACAGGGCCTTGAAGTGACTTGATATATATAGCGCTTCAGCACTATAACATGTTTTATTTGTACAGCACTGTTATGTGTTCTGTCGTGGTACCAGTCTTATTCCCTGTCCTCTCCTCTGCCGCTGCTGCATCCGGAATTATTTTAGTTTGGGGTTTCTTCCTCCAGACAGCCAGATTACAGGCAGGTTTGGTGAGTAACAAATCACATGTAATGTAAGGGGAAACAATGTTAGCTGTATCCGCTTAGTTACACAAAAAACTAAAAAGAGCATAATGTGTTTGTTGTGAAAGGATTGGATTCTTCTCCCATAGGGCCTTTTTAAGGGAGCCGCATGCATTCATTGTGCAATCCCGTATTATATAACGACAATAAAGCTACAACCTTAAACATTCCTTTCTCATATCAAATGACTTCCCCTTCCGTATGCCAATTAAGGAAAGAAAACAACAGGATTTCTTTGGAGCTATTTAAAATAAAGGTCTTGATATTTAATGGGAGATTTGCTGTTGTGCCACATTGCTGGATGGTTCAGTGTGCCTAGCTGTAAAATAAACCTCAGATGTGTCAGTCTGTGTCAGTGATCATAATGCAGTCTTTGATCAATGCCGCGCTGACTTCTTAAATCATCTCCACTGCTTTTAATGTTGCTGCTTCTTCCAGTAATGTTGGTGCAGCACTAAATAGAGGAAACTGTGTATTCCTAAGAAGAGTCTTCTCCATTTTGAGAAACATACTTGATCATTTGAAATGGGACTTTAAAGGCAAATTGATCTTCTGCCTTTGAGTCAAGGAGTCGGATGTGGGTGTCACACTTAAGCTAGGGCTCGGACTCTTATTTTGAGAGAGGGAGGTTTGTTAGCTTAATTGGTTGAATTGAAATGAAATCCTGACGACTTGTTATATAAATGCAGGGCTCTGGGAGGCACCAGCGGCTGAGTCACATGACAAGGCTGTGCTTCCAGGGTTTCAAATTCACCCACATCAGAAAAAACATCACGAGCAAGAAAAAGATAGCAGTGCTGTCAGGTTATGTCTGCCAGCCATACTGGAGATTAGAACAGCTGTAACCTCACCACTGCTAAAATGGTGTGAGGGATGTATGTGTATCTGAGTGTAAACTGATCACTTCACTGCTGCTAACTCCCCCTGTCATGTAGTGGAAACACCTTCACACATCGACAGCAGCAACTGAGGAAACTTTGAAATATTAACAACTGCATCTTTCCTCTTTGTTTAAATGCAATTAAATCATTCATTCTAAATGTAATCAGATGTGGCTGTATTATTCAAAAATAATGAAAAGGAATTGTGAGGAACTCGCATTGTGCTTTTTATCAGCAGGTCTGTGTTTCTGTGTCTAACTAAAAGTAATGTTCCCATTAAAAGTCAATTGGACATTTAATGGACTGTTTTTCTATTTAAAGAGCCACATCATTATTTTGTTTTCATTTAAGGAAAGGTTTTTTGTTATATTCCAGCAAAGGAAGATTGAACAATTTTCCAATACAGATTTTCACAGTAAAGCTGTGTGTTAAAGAAATAGGACGATACATCAGTTAATATTATATTATTGCAGATTTATCAGTATATTTCGTTTTGTGTTAGATTTCTCTGCAATGTGTAGCAAGGCCATTTCCACTGCCTTGTTTCAATTATAATTTGTATGTACATTTCTCTTTTCTCTACAGAAAACAGTACAAATTCTTCTAACCTGAAACAGTTAGGCAACATGGAGATTTTACATCAAATTCACATCCTACAACCCCATCTACCAAAATAGAAAGTACAAGCAGATCTGTTTCCATCACATGTTGCTGCCATGATCTCAGCCTGCTGCTCCCAATCAACTGTATTACTCACCTCCCTGCCGGCTCATTCATATTCTCATCTACACCCTCCACAACACAATTTACACTTACTGCCAATCCCACATTGTACTCCCCAAAATCAAAACATGTTGGTGCACGTTTTCATGCGTGCAGTGCGGATGTCTGAGGAACCAATCTCATCCTGCATTGATTGAAAAAAGTACTATCTCAAGATTTTTCTTCTCACTCTTTTTTGTATTTGTGACATGTTGGAACAATGAGGATGCTGACTGAGAGCCACTCATCCTTCATCCTCACACCGTCCCTTACAATCATGTTTTTTCACTGTTGCCTTAAAGAGGCCCTTTTATGCTCATTTTCAGGTTTCAAAGTTGTATTTTGTGACTCCATGTCTCCTTGCTTTAATGTTCAAAAAGGTTTTTATTTCTCTCATACTGCCTGTGCTGCATCACCTCTTTTCACCCTCTGTCTGAAACCAGAGCCCAGTCTGCTCTGATTAGTTAGCTGGCCGGCTCTGTTGTGATTGGTCAATCGCTTAGAGATGTCTCGCCCCTTAGCACATCACATACGCTGGCTATAAGTGCGAGTGTTACATAGTGTTGTAGAAACTCAGGGATTTTACATGCACAGAAACCAATATAACACCAGGGAAACCCATGAAGCATAATATGGCCCCTTTAATGTTTCCATCTTCCATGTTTCTCTGCATATTCTATTCCAGAGCATTGAATCTGTTGCAGCTTCTCTATCTCTTTCCCTTTCCCTCTACCTAACTCCTGTTGATGCAACATTTGCTTAATCCCATTTCATACAGTCTTTATATCGCCACAACAGAAATCTAAAAAGGCAAACTAATGCTTGCCTTTCACTGATTAAATAACAAATGTTGGCAAATCCCATCTTGTCAAAACCCCACTTCTCTTATCAAATCTTCGTTTCTGTAGCAATTCAACTTTGCAAAATGAATTACAGAACCAATAAATTAAGGAATTGAAGAAAATGTGCACAGGCGTTTCTCTGAGCTGGAGATGTGTATTAAAAGCACTCGCACTCCTTTTGTTTGTGTTTGAAGCTGTTTAAGTTTGTCTCTTACCATATGAAAAATAACAGTGGATTGATAGATACAGGCCGCCTCCAGGGCTCAGAAAAGATCTCCCACATGGGCTCCTCGATGTGTGTGTGTGTGTGTGTGTGTGTGTGTGTGTGTGTGTGTGTGTGTGTGTGTGTGTGTGTGTGTGTGTGTGTGTGTGTGTGTGTGTGTGTGTGTGTGTGTGTGTGTGTGTGTGTGTGTGTGTGTGTGTGTGTGTGTGTGTGTGTGTGTGTGTGTGTGGGTTTCTACTGCATGAAACATCAGCTGTGGGAGTGTTCAGATCTTAAGACACCTCACACATTCATTGAAAACTCTTTACACTCTTATGACTTCACACAGTATCACTTTTACCCCAGAAAGCTGGTCGGACTGGGCTCCAAAAAAATAAAAAATAAATATTATTGTTGATAAATCTTTTTTAAAGATTAAAATATTATTGCTTCAGAATTATTGGTTATTTTTACATGGTTTGTATACGAAAATCAGAACTGGGATGTCACAAAGTACATTAACTCAAGTATGCTACTTAAGTACAATTGTAAGGTACTTGTATTGTAACGTATACTGTACTTTTTACTGTATTACATTTATCTGACAGCTTAAGTTACTAAAATATAAAGATTAACACGTAATATAACCTGCCTATACCTGTGGTGATCTTTTTGTATGTAATATGTCATTTGTTTTATTTTATTATTAGCATTTTCAGTAATAAGCATTTATGTTGCATATTTTTACTGATCGTATTTACTTGTTATTTTACATCTGTCCAGTGTTAACAGGTCTAACTGAATAATGTGCAATCTCCCTGTTAATTAACTAATAAATAAACATAACATTACATAATACTGAGTACTTACACTTTTAAGTGAACTTTCATGTCAATGCCTTTGTACTTTTACTTAAGGTAGATCACAAGCGCAGGATTTTTACTTGTAACAGAGTAGTTTTACTATTTAGAAGTGCTTCTTTAATTTAAAATAAGAGTACTTCTTCCACCAATGTCAAAAACAAATAAATCCTGTCCTTGTAAACCAATATGTGTTGGCTTTGGAACTAAAAAACAAATTGAGGTATCATGGAGTTAGTATATTTCGTTTCGTTACTGATTGCTTTTTTTGGCCCCCTGCCCAAAACGAGAAAATGAGGGGGATAATCGAGCTTTATTGGCCACTGTTTAACCGTTGATAAGTGATAGTTTGTTTAACGGCTTCATTTATCTCTTGTTTAATTACTGGCACCATTAAGAAGGTGCAACAGCCAAGGTGCTCCTCTGGCTTTGTTTCTATTGGCTTTAGATTTAAGGTCTCGTAACTTTTGGAGTTGAACCAGAGGAACTTCCTTTATTTCAGAGAAGAAAGGAAACTGCCGGTACAGAGACAGTTGTCTTATTTCAGAGCGGAAATTATATTGCATTTTGGGGGTTTCATAGAAGTCTGTTGTAGGCTAATGCTTTAGAAATCTTGATCCTAAAACAAAGGTTCATTGAGTTAGCTTAACAATAGATGGTGTTTAAATAGCGGGAGCGCATTCATTCCAGACACAGCACTAAGCTTTCATTACTCTGAAACATAATAATTTCTGATTTAAAAAAACCCAGATTCTAAAGAGACTTCACTTATCGACTGAATGACATTCCTTTTGCAGTGAAAATATATTTTCTAACAATAATTGTTCAATCGTTTTCCCAGTTGCGAGTTTCTTTTGCAATATTTTTGTAAAAAAATTATATTAAAGGCATTATAAGGCATGAAAATATAAAATATAGGACAGAAAAATCGGTAAATAACTGTTTATAAGATGTTACATTTTGGTCCAAATGTACCTTTTGTTAAATAAGAGTAAAATAGTAAGGCATACTTAGTTATGAGAATATAAAATATAGGAAAGAAACATCGGTATAACTGAGTTCTGGTCCAAAGAAATGTCATTACCAGCAACCATGTTGTTTGGAATAGGAGAACATTTTTTTTGCAGTAGAAAATTCATTGTAGGTTCTGGAAAAATCTTCTTATTTGTTGAGGATTGACTTTCTAGGATTTCCAGCTGACTCCAGGTATTTATTTTTAAAAGAAACAGATGCCTAGCACTCTTAAATGTTCTGTTACTTCATGTTGGGCTATAGGGTTTAAATAGCACAAGGAGACAATACATACAACACAGGTGAGCATTTCAATTTCAAAATACTGCTATGGATTGATCACAGAAAAAGGTATAAACTCTTGATATTTCACAGGAGGGGTACCTGAATACATGCTTACTTTTTGTGAGGCTTCCAGGGGAGGAGGTGCTGTGACACCATTTGCACAAACTTCCCAACACGGCTCCTTCAAAGTCAGCGGGCTGTATTTTCTCCGGATTTTGTTGACATGCAGTCCATAAACTCTGGTGCGTAGGGGTGCGTTTTCAGACACAGCTCCTTCTTCTGTGTTTTTATGTTCAGCCTTGGTGCCGATCAGTTGTCTCCGCTGGCTTCAGATTGGTTCTCTGTGCAGAAAGAGAGTGACAGAAAAATCATAAGGGGACGCAGCTGACCGTCAGTGCCACTCACATGTCAACTGGTTCTGATGAATATTTAATGGCATTACACTTTCTTTTTTTTTTTGCGTGACTGCCATGCGTGTCCTTACTGTATGTCACTGTATGTAGTGTTGCACTTTTTTATCTTTATTACTTTTCTTAATCTACTCTTGGTTAGAGGATTAAATGATGTGATTTTTATTTGCCAAACTTTCATTACATTTATTTAAGAAAGAAAAAAAACAGATGTGTATTTGCGATCACAGAGAGTACATTTATTAGAAAGAAACCCAAAAAACGGTTTGAAAAAGTGGTTTCAACGCCAAATATAAAGCTACAGATCTGCCAATACATTTTTTTTTCTTAGAATTTAATGGCATCCTCGTTTATGCTAAATCAATACCTTCATTAGCATGAAAGTCGTAAGGTTATAAAGTAAATTATTAAGATTTCCCAGTTTTTGCTTCTAGCCTTTTGGAAACGGGGGGTTACGTATTGTAACCCTAGTATTGTAACCCTAGTTATATAAGCACAGGCGGAGCCCTCTACTGGACTCTATGGGTACTACTCTCTATCATGCTATGCGGGCATTCACCTACTGAGTTGCATAAACGTAGCCGGCCAATCGGGGTGAGCCTACCTGAATGCGCGCGCAGGCCCACAGTATATACGGCGGCTACGCCTCCCGACTGTCATCCTACACCCTCTTCAGCGAGCGGCATAGGAAAGACAGGGCTCCCAGGTAGAGGGCTCCGCCTGTGCTTATATAACTAGGGTTACAATACGTAACCCCCCGTTATATATCACACAGGCTCCGCCCTCTACTGGACTCTATGGGTACAGTGGGTGGAGCCCCGATGTATAAACGCCCTGTCGTCCAACAACATCGACCCATCACACTGCCCCTGACCGGCCTTTGGTTAACAGCCACCGCACCCCCACTTCCTCCAATCCGATTGTGACCGTGGAGAAGTCGGGGCCGCAGCTTGGATAAGGCACACTCACACACCAGGGTTTCCGTTAGCCGGTAATTACCGGTTTTTAGCTGGTAACATTTAATAGAAACCGGTAAATTCAAAACCTGCCGGTCAAAATGTCCGGTAATAATTAGGGATGCTCCGATCGATTGGCCGCCGATCATTATCGGCCGATATTTACTCTTAATAGTTTGATCGGTGCTCTCTATAAAGGCCGATCAGGAGAGCTGGATCTGATCGATATGGACATAAACGCGAGTGAAGTATAACCGGACGTGAGAGAGATCAGATCAGCTCTGCATAATCACCTGAAGCCCCTCCCACTGTTTAGCGCGCTGCATGAGAAACTGACGGGCTGTCAGGAGAGAGAGGGAGAGGGGAAAAGAGAGGATCCGTTTCTCACGTGTTATTATTCAAAGTTAATGTAAACTTTTGAATAATGTACTTCATCTACTACAAGTAGTTTGTTTGAATGTAATAATTATGTTGTTTGTGGAATCATTTATTGAAAAATGAATCTGAATTTTTCGATCTGTTACGATTATAAACTGAAGCAATATAAAAATGACTCCCATTAACTGAGTTTTAAACATCAGCATATCCGGTCATTACCTGCTAACGGAAACTCTGCTACACAATTCTTATTATTATTATTGAAACATGACCGGTAAGTTTCAAATTTGTCGGGTAAAATAAATTCTGCGAGAGAAAATCCTAGCGGAAACCCTGTCACACACGCTTACCTTGTGTAGAGTGTGCATGGAAAAAATAGTGCGGAAGACTCTGTATGGAGCTTAATGCACATCATGTTCCCCAGGTCCCTAAGGAGCATGGGAAAAACATAAGTGCACTCTATCCCAGGGGGGGGTCAGCCACCTACTGACCCACAGCGCCCCACCCCCTCTCACCAGTAATGTCTTGCCCCGGCAAGCACAGACGACGAGAAGGAGCCAGACATGTCCAAGAGATAAAACTTTATGAAGGGGCCTGGCGTAGACCAAGACGCCGCTGTGCATATATCTTCTACACTCACGCCGTTGAATAAGGCTGTTGACACAGCCATAGCCCGCGTAGAGTGTGCACGGACCCCAGTGGGGAGGGCATGTGGGCACATAGGCATGTGTAATGCACTCGCAGAGCCATCCTGTCAGGCACCTCTTGGAGGGAGCTTTTCCAGCCACACCATCCCCAAAGCACACAAACAGCTGTTCAGTGCGCCTAATGGCAGCCGTGCGCTCTACATAACATGCAGCTCACGCACCGGGCAAAGGAGGGGTTTGATCGCCCCGCTACGGTCACCCCGGATCAAAAAGCAACTCGGGTGCACCGACAGAGCGGTCAGCTCGGACACTCTCTTGGCCGAAGTCAAGGCAAGTAGCAACGCTGTCTTCCATGACAGTGCTTTCAGGGAGGAGAGCTCCAGAGGCTCAAATGGTTCTGACCAGAGCCTCGAGCACCAACGGCCACCATTGCGGGGAGGAGGCGTGCACTACTGGGCGCTGCCTCCTGACCCCCTGCAAAAACCGCAACATAAGCGGTTGACTGAAGGCTGACCTGCCGCCAAATCCCTCATGGCAGGACGAAATGGCTGCTGCATACACCTTAATTGTGGAATGAGCCAGCCCCCTGTCCACCAGTATCTGTAAATAGGACAGAATAGAGCCCAACGTACACAATAGAGGCTCTAGACTCCTTTCTTCACACCATCGCTGGAATCCCGCCCACTTCGTCCTATAACAGGCTGTGGTGGATCCTGCTCTTGCTGCCTGGATAGTCTGAATAACGTTATCAGACAGCCCCACCTGTCTCAGCCTGTCCCTCTCAGGAGCCAAGCCTGGAGAGGTTGGCCCAGAGTGGGTAACGCCCCTATTGCACCTGCTTCCTGAGACAGCGCCCCCCAGACCTGAGGAATCGTCCAGGGCTGGCCCACCCTCATCTGTGTCACCTCCGCATACCACGCCGCCAAGCGGCGACCTGGGGCCACTAGGATGACTGACAATCGTTCTCGTCTCACCCTCTCCAGGAGGGGGGGAATGAGATGCAGCGGTGGGAAGGCGTAAAGCAGCTTTCTTGGCCATGGCTCATGTGCAAATGCGTCCACCCCCAAGGGCGGATTGTCCCGCCTGCCAGGGAAAACCACAGGGCACAGTGGCTGGTGCGCCGGTTGGCGAACAGGTCCACCTCTGCTCTCCCGAGTCCAGACCTGCTTCACCATCTCCGGGTGAAGCCTCCACTCGTCTGGCAGGCCTCTTGACATGAGGTCGGCCCCCCCGTTCTCCCGCCCCGGGATGTGCAGGGCCCTTAGAGACAACATATTCTGTGAAGCCCACAACCACAGGTTCTCTGCTGCGGTCAACAAGGCTACGGAGCGGACTCCGCCCTGCCTGTTGATGTACGCCACTGTGGTGCGGTTGTCGCTCCTCACTAGCACATGTTTGCCCTGTATTAAGGGTTTGAAGTGCTGTAGGACCAACATTACTGCCTGCAGCTCTAGGATGGTTGTGAACCAATCGCCCGGCTGCACTAGCCCCAGTAACTGTTTTATAGTTAACATATGGAACTTTTTGCAGGCAGTGGGCCGATTCAGGCTGCGAAGATCCAGAATGGGCCTGAATTCTCCTGTCTTCTTGAGCCCTCGTTTTCAGAGGGTGCCGCCACGTCGCCTCCACACACTGCCAGATATCCGGCAACGGGGGCGAAACAAAGGCCGGCTGGGTTGACTGAACCGGGCCATAAAACCCCTGACGGAGGCGGCTCACCGGTTTGGGTGGTAGCGGTAGACCCACACGCTCCACCACCATGGCCATCACCAGCGGGAAATCCTGACGGGTAGATCTGCGCGGTGGACCCTCGTGGACGCCGGACCCAGAAGCGCCCGACAACGAGAAGTCCTCATCTTCCTCCTCCTCGACAAACGGGGCCGCCCGGCCCGCCGGAATGGCGAACACAAATGGCACCTCCTCTGCCACCTCCTGGTCCTCCATTTCCACCACCTCGAGCTCCTCCTGGTCCTGCGCCTCGTCCGGCAAGACATAATGCGCCTGGAAATGTTCCAGGCGATGCTGGCGTCTGAGCCGCGGGAGCGCACGACAGGCACTGCAGGACGGAGAATATTTGATGCCCTCCACAGCGTGGTCGGGCCCCAAACACTTGAAGCACAAGCGGTGGGGATCAGCACCCGCAATTAAGCCAGGGCATGTAGGGCAAGGCCGAGGTTCAAGGAGTGGTGAGTCCATATTATTTTCCTATTTCTTTATCTTCTTTTACGTTTAGCTTCAGTTGTTGCCGCTCGCTGAAGAGAAAAAGGATGACAGTACGTTTATGCAACTCTGTAGGTGAATGCCTGCATAGCATGATAGAGAGTAGTACCCATAGAGTCCAGTAGAGGGCGGAGCCTGTGTGATATATAACCCCACCATCACCCCCCCACTCTCCCCAGTCCTTATCTCTCTGCCTCTCCTCCACATCGATGCCGATCGTGTTTCTTTCTCACAGCTAACATCAACTGCTTTGTGACATGAGACAGCACGCCATCTTCCTTTGAGTCAGTTCAATTTACTCCTCTTGTCATGAAACCTAAACTCATCTGATCAGACATCTCAAACTACAGAGCCGAATTGCTCCTTTAACATTTATTCCTCAACATGCTGTCTCCAATGAGCCGTTTAAAATGTTTTCCAAGGTACCTGCACAACGTATCCATGTACAGTATATCAGATTTTTAAAGTCTGACAATGTGGGACCTCTTGCCTCAGAAAATAAATCAAGACAACTGCTAGTAAAAGTATGTTAAATGAGCTATTAGCCATTTCTATTTGTACCCAGACAGCTGTCACTGGATTACTTTTATACTGAAGAAAACTGAAAAATGTTGTGTTTCTCTCTCAAACGAAATTAGTCTTGTTTGTTGTGACTTCTGCATTGATTTAAGGAAAATTATTAGATATGAACATTGGCGTTTTTTATATTTCTCTGAAATGGTAAGTCAAGCTGAATCTAGAGTTAGGGCAGTTTGATTTGATCTGAGTTATGATTCAGAGAATGAGTGCAATTTTTTAAGCTAATTGCAAAGAGTTGTTATGTTCCTTACAGTTTTTCTTGATTGCTAACACACTCTAATTATACATAAAGCACAATTATTTTAACTGACACTCAAAGAGCAAAACATTGGCTCAAATCTCCAAAACTCTAAACACGTTTTCAGCTTTTCACACAATTTGCAAATCAGCATGGCCCTTTTTGCAAACCACTGCACACGTTTCTCCACGTAAGACACAGGAATCTGACATGAAGTCACGTGTTAGCTGGTTTAAAAAACTGATATTCAAAATGCCTCACACATGGACCAATGATCAAGAAACACGTTCCACTTGACCAAGCACCTGATTGCATAATTGTTGGCTCATCAATCAGGATGTTAGCACTATAAAAAGACCACAGGTGAGTACTTTCTTACAGCAACAATGGAAGCCAACATGGAAGCAAGAGCAAGAGGAAGAGGAAGAGGAAGAGCTGAGCTGAGAGTGAGAGGAGGAGGAAGAGGTGGGGTGAGAGTGAGAGGAGGAAGAATGAGAGGTAGAGGTAGAGCTGGAGGGAGAGGACGTGGACAAAGAAGAATACTCTCTAATGAAATGTTATCAACCATGGTTTGACGATGAGAGAGGCTGGACGGAGGGTTCAGCCTAATCTAAGCCGATGTACTGTTGCCTCTGTAATCCGGACACTTAGACTTGAAAACAGGTTACCAGTTTTTAGCTCTGCAAAATTCATGATATATCAGTGCTTATATCTGTTGTGTGAAACGTATTTACTTCATTACTGTAATTGAATTGTTGGCATGTTGCATACTATAACTTTACACAAATCCTGCACAATTGACTGTGGTAAACTTACTTTTATGCAACACAGACACTGACCAACCACTAGGGCTGTGCGATTATGGCAAAAATCATAATCACGATTATTTTGGTCAATAATTGATATCACGATTATTAAATACGATTATTCATTGACTTTGAAAACATCCATTTATTGAACTTTTAAATACAAATAATAATTTGAACAATATCTTTTTAACTGTTGATTTCCCTGAACGTATAATTCAACTGAAAAACCAATACAAAAATAAATAAAATAAATGATACATTTATATCTACATTTAAATAAATAATATCAAAATAATAAATACCAATAAACAAGATCAACAAATATTTTGGAGCGCACTTCAACAAGCTGCTAAACATATATAAATATGATAAATAGTGCACTGTCACAACCTAGCAAAGCAAAATAATGGTTTTTTTCGATTATGTTGTTTTCGTAATTGTGGCAGGCCAAAATCGTAATTGCGATTAAAATACGATTAATTGCACAGCCCTACCAACTACTATACAGTATCTTTGTTGTTTATCTGAAGGACTGAGAAACAAAGAGGTGCAGGTGGAAAGCTAAGGATTTTCAATGAGGCACAGGAAGCAGCAGTTACAAACTTGGTTTTGGCAAACAATGCCATCACACTGAGAGAGATCCGAAGCATAGTAACTATGTGCTGAGATGCATGTTGCACAATGTTATTTTTGAATAAAATATGATTTTTTTCAACAACTCATTTGTATTTCTTCATTTACTGTATTTGTGTATACTCAAGCAATCTTTCTCTGCAGAAACCTCTATGTACAGAGCATAGCCCATAAAAGATGAAAGTGCTTCAGATTATGCTCAGCTGTGTGTAGTTGGGTGGTCAAACCATCTAGTACTATGAATGAAGTGTGTTATATTTGGTGCTAAAGTTTGCATTTGGTAAGTGTTTATGTAGTTTTGAGTGCAGTTCTTCACTTAGCAGGAGAAATGAGGTGTTTTGCACTTTGGGTGTGTGGTTTTGTGAATTGTGTTTAGTGTTCTGAGAAACTGAGCAATTTAAAAAAAAATGTGTGTTAGCAATCGAGAAAAACTGTAATTGACTTTGTGGGCTGTGTGTCACAAAACTGCAAAACTGTTGATTGTGTTGGTGATTGGGACAAATCAGTGAGATAAACTACAATAACTATTTACCATTGTTTTCTGAACACCTGTTGATTTTACCTCCTACTTATCTTTCTTCTTTCAAAACTCCCACTACCCCCTGGGAACCTCTAACGAGGACATGGAGTTGTATATGTGATATTGTACCTAAATTGGAACTGAAACAACAGCTGCATAATATTTTCCTGTTGAGGATCTCGCCTATGATTTAATTCCACTATACTATCAGTAAAACAATGTGCTGTGATTAAACATCTTCCATGTCAGGTGGCAGAGCAGCAAACTGAGCCAAATTAAAGCGACAAACAAGGGCATTACAAGGGTGTGGTTAGATGATGCTTATGTTCAACGTAGATGTCAGAGGAAAGGGCAACTTGTAACACCTGTTTCAGCTACAAACAAACACATTCTGAGGACATCAACCGATTTATAATCATAGCTAGAACTGCACTCCCAAATCTGCATTCACATGCTCCTCGGACGGGTTTGACTTGGGTTTGACTTGGGTTTGTTCATGATCAAAGAAGATGTTTTGCTTTTTGCGTAGGTGTGGACAGTGAGAAAGAGCAGTCGTGGCCAATGGGAGGGTTCCCTCACCAGACCCTGCAATCAACACGTCAAAGTGTCCTTGTGCAAGAGGCCACATGATGGCTGATGCATGTGAAAGTGGTCTCCCTTGATAAGAAGGTTGTATGGTAGACTCTAACTATGTATACATTTGTGCGAATTATGACTTGTGTTATTGTAAAGTGCTTGAGTGGTTGCAGTCCATTTACCATATTATTGCTCAGGTAGGAAGTCATTATTTTTGACATGACATGAATGTAGCACAAATATTCTATCTAGAGATTGTAACAACAGTGAAACTTAAGGGGTGTTTCCGCCAAGTGATTCAGATCCACTGAATGAGTAGGTTCTTCCATGGCCAATGATATATCCTTCAAACATGTTTCATGAAAATCTGGCCAGTAGTTTTTTATGTCACTCTGTTGACAAACAGACCAACGAGCTTCCTTGGCGGCGGTAATAACGTTGTAACTCACTATGACCTGTAAGAGGACTACCTCAAGTAAACACAGTGGCATTTTGTAGGAGATGACACTATAAGCAGAGATTGAGGAGGAGCATGAAAAGGGTCCGCATCTTCCTCTCCAAGGAGGTCCAATGGGGCCAAACGGTCTCTTTGACTACACTAAGTCCCTTGGCACTGTCACCACATCCCATAATTCCTCCTATCTTTGCCATGACACTTAACTGACCTTTAGATTCCCAGCTCTGACACACAGGTTGGGTTGCGTATCTCCAATTTTCTAGCTGAAATCTCCAATTGGATTCCTGCCAAACACCTCCCGATTGACCTTGACGAGCCTGAGCTGCTGTTCCCCTCCTCCGAAATCCCGCCCTTAACAAGAGCCGTCAATCACAATGACACCCGCACAGTCCCACCTTCCCAGACGAGTTTGATCTTAGACAACCAATTGCAAAAGCTGCTGTAGCAGATTTGCTGTGTGTAAAATCTGCTGACTCAGGCGCAGCTTGTACCAACAGTCTTTGTCTTCCATCTGGACTGCTGCGGCTCCGATCTGGCTGAGCAACCTGAAAATAACTGCAACAAAACAGTTGTCAAACTCCACTTAAAAATGTGCTCGAGCTTGCTATTGAAACAGACTTCACGTCAACATATTTACACTGCATTACCCACATCCAACTTTGAGGCTTCAGATATTTTTTTCTCAAATGAGGAATTTAAAAGCACATTTCTAAAGTGTTGATAAAAGGCATTTGGTTCTGTTGATGTTCAAGATATCAAATGATGAAGAATGCATGTGAGAGTGCTCTCCCTTTATAAGCAGGTTGTATGGTACACTCTAAATATGTATAAGTGTTTGGGAATGATGACTCATTTTAAAGAGCTTTGACTTGTTGCAAAGACTAGAAAAATATAGATGCATTCTTTTTACCATTTCATTACTCACACACAGGAATACATTTTTCTGATAATTTTGATATAACTTGAAGTGAATCGGCCGAGTGATTCAGATCCACTCCGAGTTTAATGGGTTCTTCCATGGCCAAATGATACATCCTTCAAACTATTTTCATGAAAGTCTGGCCAGTCGTTTTTATTTAATCCTGCTGACAAACAGACCAACAAGGCTCATTTGCAAAGGTAATAATATAATATTAACTTGTGTAACTACGGCCTGTAAGAGGAGTACCTCAAGTAAACACAGTGGCATTTTGTAGGAGGTGACAGCATAAGAAGAGAGAGGAGGTACATGAAAAGGGTCTGCATTTCCCTTTCAACAGAGGTCCAATGGGGCAAAACCGTCTTCTTTGACTACACTAAGTCCCTTGGCACTGTCACCAGATCTTATAATTACTCCTATATTGCCATGCTGACTTCCTGTCAACATATTTACTCTTAATTACCCAACTCAAACATTGAATTAGTCTTTCTCAAATGAGGAATCAAACAGCATCTCCAAAGTGCTAATAAAGGGCTTCTTTGTAAATTTGCTAGGCAGGAGTTCCTGCCAGTTTATCCACCCTTTTGTTTGGTGAATGTTTATAAATCCATAGTGGGGGGGGGGGGGGGGGGGATAGAATAGCATTAACATTTTGTTAAGTATGTCATGTCACTCTCTTTACAAGAGTTAGAAGAGAAGATTGTTAATCTCATGTCTGTGTGCTACATATGAAGGTATAGCCAGCAGCAGGGTTAGCTTAGTTTAACATGAAGTAGGGGGCAACCTGTAAACCTCTAAAGTTCACTAGTAAACAAACTGTGTCCATTGACATGCAGAGAGGACAGTTCGAGAGTTGTGGATTTTTCAATTCAAACAGACCCAGGCTAGCTGTTTCCACTGGTGTCCTTTGTGCTAAGCTAGGCTCTTATGTGTCGAGTTTAGTATGAAGTGTACATTCTGACAGCTGGATGACTGGAACTGGGGAAACAACTGCTTTGTCCAGAGTTTAATACACATTTACCAATACCTAACATTTTCTTGTTGCATGGTTTATATTCTTTGTATGACCTGAAATATATCATGTCAGGCTTTGAGTGATGAATTGTCCAGAGCACCAGTGGACAAAGTAGACAATCAGAAAGTGTGTGAAGACATGGGGAGGCGACTGCTCCTAAAGAGGTTAGCGTATGGAGTGGTGCAGTGACGCGTCCTAAAACCCGGAAGTAAGCTGCGCATGATTACCTTCCGGTTCCCTCGACAAAATGCAATTTCTCCATACTGTAGGATTTTGGAAAATAGCTCGAAATAAGGTCTGTGGTTGACACACATTTAAGAGACGGATCACGTTTTGTCGGATAATCTCCACATGTCTACCCTACTTTTATAATTTTCAAATCATAAATCTATCGATTAGATTTATGATTAGAACATTATAAAAGTCACTGCACCACTCTATATGCTGCAATACCATGAGTTATAAAAGAGCAGAAGGAGAATTCCTTTATTGAAAGAACAGAATGTATCTTAAAGCTTTTTGTAACGGACAATATGTTGTGCTCTTCTTCCTTCATCCTATCAGCTGCCAAGTGTTTGTTTGCAAAGAGTTTCTAAAGACGGCTGATTAAGTGGTTCTTCAATCTCCCTTTTATCTTGTAAAAGCACTTAAAATCGTACTTCTCTTTGCATACAATCATTTCTCTGAAATGTGGGGGATAGATTCAATAAGAAAATCGACCTGCGAGTTGCTTTTTAACAAACAGGACATGTACTCTTCTCAGCTTACTTCCAGGAAGTAAGCACACAAGGATATCTCCCAAACATTATCTATTATTCAAAGTCTACAGTGTTCGATTGGGAGATATTGCACAGTGTTCGTGTGTGTGTGTGTGTGTGTGTGTGTGTGTGTGTGTGTGTGTGTGTGTGTGTGTGTGTGTGTGTGTGTGTGTGTGTGTGTGTGTGTGTGTGTGTGTGTGTTGCAATAAAAAAACAGCTTATGACCAATCATGGAGTGAACACAATCGGGATCAGGCGAAGGTTATATTTCTCTGTTGCTATGAACCCTTTAGTCATTGATTCCATGTGGGTACTGTACAAATAAAATATTAAAATGTGTGTGTTTTAACTTGTTTTTACCCCGATGTGATTTAATTGTGATAGACAGCAGAGGTGCAAAACCTGACAGGGAAATAATTTGAAACACACACACACACACACACACACACACACACACACACACACACACACACACACACACACACACACACACACACACACACACACACACACACACACACACACACACACACACACACACACACACACTACTGCGCACACAGATACCCTGCGATGTGATCGGACTTTCAATGCAGCTGAGCATAATGTCTATTCACCGACAAGGAGGTGGCGGAGGGCGGAGTACGCTGGGATGACAAAGATGACAGATAATTGAGACAAAGCTCGCTAAGTGAGATGATTTCACATGAACAGTTAGCGCAGACCTTTTTCTCCATCATTGTCCTGAAGTTGTACTCGTTCTTTCACATTCAGTAGTTTCACAATTCCCTCTGAGGCCCGTCTCAATGACGACTGAAAGAGCATTCTCTCTCTCGTTAACTGAGGACTGCATCAGTCCTAATAAGAAAGCTTTTACACGGTTAATTAAGAGACCCTGTAATGCTCAATTTACTCATCTCATTCTCCCTCTTGTCTTCTTTAATTTCAATCATTATTAATCTCTCTTTTTTCCCTTATTATGTTGTGCGCATGTCCACTTCATTCTGAGCCTTTCCAATACTCTCCCTCTTCAACAGCGCTTGAGAGAGAGAGAGAGAGAGAGAGAGAGAGAGAGAGAGAGAGAGAGAGAGAGAGAGAGAGAGAGAGAGAGAGAGAGAGAGAGAGAGAGAGAGAGAGAGATGAGAGAGAGAGATGAGAGAGAGAAGAGAGAGAGAGAGAGAGAGAGAGAGAGAGAGAGAGAGAGAGAGAAATTAACCGGTAGGGAAAGATATTAAGATGATAAGAAGCTTAAAATAGGGGCCACAAAACAAATATTGGCAGGGATTGAGCAGTGGATTATACACAGGAGGGGAATATAGAGAGGAAAATAAGGGCTGTGGAAACAGAGTGGGACGGTGTTAAGTGAAACACAGATGAGTAAATAGACCTACCAGCATTAAAGGAAAGAAAGGAAAAATAAAAAGATGTTGCATGTTAGGAGAATAAAACAGAGGCGGAGGTCGAGCCGAGGTTGCCGTTCTAAAGGTCTGCACGTTGGAACGTTAATTGAAATGTATCCACTGATTAATTGCCCTGTGATGAATTGTGTCCCTTACCATAAAAACTGTGTATGCATCCCAGAGGGAGAGAAGCAAGCCCCTAAATCTGTCACCCATGTTTTTCCTGCTCTCTGCTTTTGACAGTAATGAGTCGGGCCGGTATGATTGGCTGCTCAGCGCCTGATTGAAAGAAGTTTCCTCTAATACATGGATTAACTTTGGCATTTCTAACACAGGGAATCTAATGGTTTCATAACAGTATAGGAAGTAATCATTATTTTCTTTGGCAGTTCGTCTTTTAGCTGTTGTACTGATTATTAAAAGAACTGTTTCATCTTTTAAAGGTTAAAGAACTGTAAAAAGGAGACCAAGGTGACGGGTATAGCTTATATTTTAATTTGAAGAATGAGAATCAATGTGAAAATGAAATGGGTCGCTTGTTGTGATGAACCCAGAGAAAATAATCGCCTGGATCTGCAGCTCATGGTTTGGCAGTCCGGCCCACAACGTTACTGTTTTAGTTCACTCTCACCATTCGTATCTTGTTTTAGCTCCAGCAGGCAGTTGTTTTGGGAGAAAAAGTTCAGATAAACCCACTGCACACTTCCTGCTCAGCATCAAAAAGCAGATGACACATAGAGACTAGCGAACACAGCGGAGCGTTTAGCAGCTAGAGCCAGATAGAGCCAGATATTTCCCTCAGGAGATGGTGGAGACCAAAAACAGAGCTAATAGAGAGCTTTTGAGAAACTTGATGAAACTCTGGCTTCTTGCAAAAATAACTTTCGATTATTATTTGGCTATCATAGTTTTAGCTGAATATTCTGATGCTATAGTCAAGTCATCTATTAGCCGATAGACAGAGCAACTATTTATATAATTGAATTTATTTTTCTTTGTCAAAAACAGGTCCAGCTTCTCCAATGTGAAGACTTTATACCTTTTAGAATCTTTAATAATACTAAACTAGATATCTTTGGGTTTTGGATTATTGGACAAAGCAAGACATTATTGGAGATGACACCTGTGAGAAATTGTTACAAACATTTTTCTGACAGTTACAGACTAGAAGAAAAATCGAGAATACAATTGGCAGGTTGATCAATAATGAAAATCATCCTAAATTGCAGCCCCACAAATTGGCTTATTGATTCACCGACAATTTGTTTCAGCACTTCTTCATAATGTCTACAAAGGACAAAAAGATCTCCTGCAACCCACAGAAGAACTGAAGTACGCTATTAAACATTTTTTATTAAGAGGAATACTGTACTATACATCTTCCTGTAGTAAACTCCTTGTCGTAACACCGTGCATGAATTCAAATATACCTTTAGGAGGCCAATCAGAAATGCTCAAGTCACGGCACACTGAATGTTGCAAACGCTCACAAGCGAGCCGCATTTGAGGCTGTTATATGACGCGTAGTGGGAGACAAATTGCAGCGTTGCAGACCGAAATGGTTCATGGCCTCGGCTGAGTCTGATAAATTCTGCCCGCCGAGCTCCACTAATCACTGCAGCCTGTCACAGACACGCCCCCCTTCCCCAGAGGGACGAGGAGCACACTCCTGATCTCAGGCCAGCCCAATAACACACACTCGCATCCATGAATCCCCTGCTAGACGGGTCACAAACTCATTTCCTCCTGTTTCTTTCCCTGGTAACAGCCCCCCATATTTTGGGGACTCACATGAAACCAGAAAAATGCAGAGTACAGCACAAAAATATCCATATCTACCATTCTTAATTGTTTCTCTGGTCCACCCCTGTCTCACATTTACACACAAACACACTCGGCTCGGCCGTTTGTAAGCTGTGTGGGTGTAATTGATGCAATGACAGGAAATAAACAGGCAATTTAAGTGCTGGACACCTCACTGCTCTCTCCCTCTCCACTGCTCTCCTCAACCTTTCCTCGTTGTCTCCACACACACACACGCACGCACGCACGCACGCACGCACGCACGCACGCACGCACGCACGCACGCACGCACGCACGCACGCACGCACGCACGCACGCACGCACGCACGCACGCACGCACGCACGCACGCACGCACGCACGCACGCACGCACGCACGCACGCACGCACGCACGCACGCACGCACGCACGCACGCACGCACGCACGCACGCACCAACACACACACACACACACAACAACACCACACACACACACCACACACACACACACACACACACCACACACACACACACACACACACACACACACACACCCACACACACACACACACCACACACACACGGAACACACACACACACACACACACACACACACACACACACACACACACACACACACACACACACACACACACACACACACACACACACACACACACACACACACACACACACTGTGCAATATCTCACAATCGAACAAGCTGGAATAAGGGACAAGGTCAACATGCTGGGGGTAAGAAAAAAACGTGTGAGATGGGGAGGAAATTAGAAAGGATAAGAATAGAGAGGGACAGAGGGCATGCAGTAAAACAAAGACTAATCTCACAGATGACTCATGTCTGGATGGCCTGTTTAATGACAAATTAACAGCCCAGTGAGAGAGAGAGCAACAGAGCGTGTTATAACCAAACTACCACATCCAGTTTCTGCTGCTCACTTGCTAGCTTCAGAGGCCTGCAGCTCACAGGAGGTGCAGTTCAGTGAGAGCTTTCACCTTCCAAAATGTATCCGGCAAAGAAGTCTTCCCTCTTTGTGTGATGGGTCGCCCTCACTGGACCACTCAGCCAAGCGGACAGTGTTCAACCTCTCCTGCCTGCAGCGACACCAACTAAAAAAAGACAGAAATAGCCCAAACTGATCCAACTGGCCATGTCAACCTGACCTGACTGCAGCACACAGAGCAGACTCCATCTTTTTAAAGGTCCTCATTATGGGCATTGTGTGTGTCTTTATCCTGACCCGTAGCAGTAGTTATAATAAAAAAGCGACATAATTTGATTCTGCGTGGTCCTGTTAGCATCACGTCGTGCTGCATGAATATTAAGCAGCCAGTTCACAATAAACAAGGTCTAATCATTTAATACGTCCTCATGCTGACAGATCCCATGAGCGGCCATACTGTCTGCACCTGAAGTAATGGGAAAAGAGAGTCAAGCATAAAATGATAGAGCAGGTATTGACAAATGTATAGCGGCAGAAAGCACATTGAAAAAATAAGAGCTAGGGTTTCCATAATTCTTCTTTAAGGTTGCTCCATCTTTGTGAAAACAGCCTTAAAAACAGTTTTATGTTCCCATGCAGGCTGCTCTCATTCACTGTTAGTACCTATTGTTGCGCTGGGCTCTGGTTTCAGACAGAGGGTGAAAAGAGGTGCTGCAGAACAGGCAGTATGAGAAAAATAAAGACCTTTTTTGAACATTAAAGCATAGAAAAATAGGCACTAAATACAAATATTAACATGAAAATGAGCATAATATGTCCTCAGTGGAGTTATTTTAACACAAATGTTGATCTAATTAATCTTCCAACTTCTGTAGCTATTTTTTAACCCAAAACCATTGGTCTTTTCCAAATATCACAAAGCAGTTTGACTGTATGAATTGAACTAAGCAGAAAATGACACATGTTGCTGTGAATCCGTAGGAGAACGCAAGAAAAATGTGTATTTCTTGCATATCATATCATATAACAGTTATGTGATGATAGAATGCGCAACAAAAGGAAAATCTCAAATTAAATTAACAATATGTACCCATGACATTTTAAAAATAAAAATCATATTTTGGAGGTTTCATCAGTGTGTATCATTGTTGTATTTGGATGGTAAGGTTTTCACTATTTATGGGGAGTTCTTTGAGAGGTCAATGTCTGAGCTCAATCTATAAAGTCCAATAAGTTTTTATGTCTATCATTAAACCTGTTGACCTCCATATAATCATCATTTGGTTTCTGGAGAGAAAAAAAATTCCATGTGTGAACACTGTCTCTCTCGTGACCTTTGACCACAACACTGCGGCTCTGCCATATTTCCAGGACTGATGACATTTCCTCTCCTGCTATGGGAAATGTAGTCGTCATCCTTCAAAATGCCTGCCCTTGACTCAGCCTACAGAGCAACTCAACCTTGACTTTGTGTCTGAACATCACACCGACAGCAATTTTTCAGAACTAAATAAAAATGCAATTCTTTCACAAGATGAATCGTTTCAGCATAGCCATGTTCTTGTTTTTAAATCCTTTATTTTTCCATTTTGACGTCTGTTCTTGAACGATATACCTGTGAGCAGATCTCCTGTGAGAAGTGTGTCATCTCAATGATTTCAGAATACCTGGATCTTTTTTTTGATGGAGATAAAAAAAGTTGGTTTAACCTCTGATTCACGGAGTTAAAGCACCCGTCACCTCATGTTTGACACATCACAAAGGAGATAACAGTGCAAACTCTGGCGCAACACTTTTACGACACTGTAAATTGTGCTTTTGTAAAAAACCTGGGATGAAGATTTTAAGGGACACATTTTCTGTGTCCAAAAATGCCGGTTAAGCATGGATGAGAGACCAAAACGCATAGAAAAAGCCTCTGTCTTTGTTTGGACTTATTGCATTAACTTTAGTACAGCAAATATATTTTTGTATGGATGAAAATGTGAAGAGGTAGGTTTAAATTCAGTTGAATAAATAAACATTTGAGTCTGAAAGGCAGGTTTGCCTTCATTTCTGTAAGAAAAGCAAAGGGCTTGAAAGTCTTGTAATCATTCAAGGTTAAACCTGAACACCCGTTTTCTTTTGGATAGGGACTTAAAGAAGTCCAATATTCACTCTCCCTTAGGCCTGTTTTTTGTCTCCACCACATCCTTAGGTAAATATTTAAAATCTAGCAAAATACTACTATATTTACCATTTACTGCAGTTTCTAAGTGTATCTGTCTCGGCTTTGGTGCTAAGCAGGTGTGGGTTATTCTTCATTAAAACAGCTTCCTGAAGCTGCAAAAAACCCAACCAGTAACAGATTTGTTGCAGGCTAAAAAAACAAACAATGAGCTGAAAGACGCTAAAAAGCTCTGTAGAGTTAAGGAGAGCTATAAATCTATATTCTTTTGCATACAAGCAATCTTGTCACATTGTCGATATATATTTATTATAGTCGCTTCAAGTCTGTATTGATTGGATCTAGCGGTTCAGAGGCATCATGGTGTGCCAGGATGCGATGAATGAGGTAACCGGGGTCAAGAACAGTTCAAATACACGAACATGGTATACAGATTAAGGCTGAGAAAAATGAAAGAAATATCATAAAATATCAAATGTTTTGACCAAATCCCTCCAAATTGATATTGATGAAAATATTGTTGGGATGACCACTTTCACAAAATTAGAATTTTGATAAATAATTATCAGCCATGTGGGTATAATAACTAAGCCGGTAAAAGCAAATAATTGAACAGCTAGGAGGAGTGCAGATTTTTCAAGAAAATCTGCAGTAAATTGCATTTAACACCGACAGTGGAATATTAATGTCAAGATACTGTATGTTTTTTTTCATTGCCTTCTGCTTCCAATTTTGCTCGTACACTCCCTTGAAAGACTTCACTTCCTGATTGCAGCATTATCACTGCAGCCCCCTGAAAAACAACCCCCCCACTCATACAACAAAGCACACACACACTCATGCATAGGCTTTCTGCAGTGCCGTATACCTCATTGACCACAGTATAATACTTCATTAGCTATATGGCAGATTTTACCGTCTAAGTGAGATTAGCTTCCTTTGTCTCCCTTTATCCTCTGAAAAGCTCTCTGCCATAAAGCTTCTCTCCAGTCACAAAGCCAATAACCTCAAAGTCAAGAAATGTTATGTATTCCTGGCCTATTTTTTTATACCCTTTTCATTCCTTTATTCTCAGAGAGTGTGCTTTCTGGAAGAGATCCATGGCCATATGACTGGTAAGCACATGAAAGACTCCCAGAGGGGTCAGACGCTCCAAATGTTATTAGTTAAAAAGTAAAGAAAGCAGACACTTGTATAAAAAAGGTCTGATGTAATTTTGTAAAAAGCTCATAAATTATAAGTGTAATGTGTTTAGATATTTAACAACTACCTACTGTAATATTTAACACCTACAGTATTAACAATCAAACTGCTCAAGGCTGTTCCATAAAGGGCAGCCATTTGTCTTTCTGTGTGGAGGAAAGTTAAAAGATTCAGGAGGCAGACCGGGACCACAGAACTCCATTTTAAACCTTCTGAGAAATGTTCAGCGCAATTGATCATCGCACTTCATTTCACAAGGCACAAAGCCTGGAGTGTGGAGAGAGGAGAGCTGGATGGCAGGAGGAGGGAAGGAAATCAGAAACAGTAAACCTGTCCATCTGGGCGCCGTGTGTGTGGGCTGCTGGTTATTATTGCACCCTGGCGGGGCTCCACACTGATGTGTTGCTGTAATCTGACCCGGTGTGGGCGCTGCGACAAGCCATGATTGCTTCCGTTCGCGTGAAGCTACGAAGTTTAGAAACGGCGAGTTATTAATGTTTCTACGCTGCTTTACCATAGCATTGACCATAGCCGACTGCACGCGAGCACTAAATGGGAAGCATCAATCTGAAACGACACAAAGAAAAACTTCAAAAGAGCTGTGAACAAATAAATGGTCACTTTTATAATGAACAGTAACGGTTTTATGTGAAGACTCTGAGTGTTAAACGAAAAGTTGTTCGCCAAGTCGAAATGTCTCTTTTGTAGAGTACAAAGTGAAAACTACTGTTGCACACCCAAGTTAAGCTACAGTACAATTTAGAACCAATGCAACATCTCTTACTTTCAACATTTTTTTGCATCCGTCTAAATTTGTCTTATTTATTATATTTGTATTCTTTTTTTCTTTTATTCATCTTTTTCACAGTAGTTTTTTCTTTTGTTTAAACTCTAATGTTCTTACTTTGCTTGTTTACAGCCACATTAAATATTCATGAGTAAATAAGGAACAATCAAGTAAAAAAAAGGTTTTTATTTTTTCTAAGAGTTAAAAAAAAAAACGAACGAATCAGCCCTAATTGCGACTCTACTGGTTTGCGTTTGTTTCAGATTTAATTGACAGTAACCAAACAAGTCAGCATCACAATCCTGATTGGTGCACAGAAGTACAGGATATTGCCATTTTGTGTATGAGTCCTGCCTACTTCAAAACAGTGAGGAAAAAAAGTCAAGGATCCCATCACATTTTAGTCAAAGGAACATAGATTTTCAGGGCCTTTAATATTTCTGTTCTATTGAAGGCAACCTGGTCTTTTTTTATTTGACAATGAAACGTAAGAAGAGTTCATCTTGAACCACCATTTTTTTTAATGATTCCTTGCAGGTCTCCTTGCACTGTAAGGGCAGTGCCTTTGCTTGTGAGCCATTTCTGTCACGGTTTGTAAATTATTAATTTAAACATGATTGACCAGGGGATTGAATTACGGGATTGATTGATCAGTGGGCTCGTAAAAAGGAATTCCAATGACCACTGGAACCTAAGTGTTACTTAAATGACTGAGGGGCGGAGCAGCAATCCTGCAGGCCGCCGTGCTCAACCAGAGGGGGCTGAAAATGCATCCTCTCTGGAATGGGTTCCCAACAACCCTCATTCCTTTTACTTTGTCGGTAAGAAAAAAGAAAAGTGGTAGGAACAGTTGGATATTTGCTGGAGGCTAAAAAAAAAGAAGAAAGGAACAACGGTGAAAAATGTGGTAATGCGCCCAATGGATCTGGAAATACTTAAGAAAAAGGGTTTTCTGTCACTTTAATGAAGAGGGTAAAGATTAGGGCTGCAACGAGCAATTATTTCATTATCTACTGAGTAGTTCCTTGTTTAATATACTAATGGATTGTGTTAAAATGTCAGTAAATTGTGAAAAAATGCATTTCCCAAAACCGAAGATATTCATTGTACTTTGAAAGAAAAGCAGAAACGAAGCTGGAAGCTGTTCATTTAGACATTTTGATTGAAATCTAAACACATAGGTGTAAAGGACTTGTAGGCGTTTTTATGATCTAAAGCAGGGGTGGGGAACCTTTTTCCTCTCAAGGGCCATTTCAATTTTTTCAACATCCTCCGAGGGCCGTACAAATTATTGACCTCTGCTTAAAAATACTAAAATCACAGCCCATTCATTTGGCCTTTCTTTCATGCTGTGCAAAGAAAAAGCAACCTCTTAATCCAGATATCTTACAATGACTCGATGCATTCACGTGCACGGTTGTGGCATGACCACCAAAACAGAAAGATATGGACACACAATGTGTGCAAATGTATTTAGTTTCCTATCCATGTGAACATGATTTAAGTGGGAGGGGACCTAACCTCCTCTAGGGGGGTCCCATGCTCCCCCGGGAAGATTCTTTTTTAAATGTCGAAGTTAAATGCATCAATCTGATGCACTTCGAGAGCAACATTAGGAGATCTATGGATACATCTCTCAACACCCATATGAAACGGAACTGTAAGCAGATTTCTTTTTCTTTATGGATATTTTACAAATCACTCTCCTTTCAAACCGTATTCTTGTTTATTAATAACAACTTTGTTTTACGGTCATATAGTATTTTATACCTGTTTACTTTATTCTCTTATTTTTTTATAACTACAGTATAATGATCATATAAAGATGTGCCTTTACCTCACTGGTTGGAGAAAAAGCTTCTTATATTCGTTAGCATAGCTAGCTAACCAGATGCTAATAACAACAAAGTTATGGCGCGTTTCCACTACACGGCCTCGCTCGGCCCCGCTCGGTATGGCTGGGCCTCGTTAGGACTGGCTCACTTTATGGCGCATTTCCATTACAGTTTAGGAACTGGGGTAGTATCTATAGTAACGCAGTGTAGGCGGAGCCGTGACGTGATCTTCAGAGAACCCCAGAAAAACAACACAGCCGTTAGCTGTTAGCACTCAGAGCTCACAGCTCCTCATATATGTTCAGAAACTAGACAAAAGTTAAACAAGTATAAACCACAGACTGCCTGTGTCATGGTGAATACAGTCGCTGCTTTATTTATGTCTATATAGGCCGTTGTTGTGAGTGTGGACGGTCGGAGCATATACTGCGTTAGCTTAGCCAATCTCCATTTAGAACACACGTATTTTAAAAGGTTTTTCGCCTGCCGTCTGTCTGCAGACTTGTCAAAGCATTAATTCATGGTTTTTACTAACCGGTATCAGTATGTTGTTACTTCGGCATCATTTTGAAACGTGTATTACAATTAAATCACGGTCAAATATGTCCATCTTGTTGTAGTTGTAGCCCCCTTGCCAGCGATGCTCTCTCTAGTTTAGCATACTCAGCCCGACTCAGCCTCGTTGTCTCTGGCCCTAGACCCGCGATTTTATGAGGCCAGAAAAACTGTGAATTAGGACCCGCCGGCCGGTACTAGGCCAAGTGGAAACGCAACCAAAGACGGGCCGCTGACGTCACAGCCCTCTTAAACCGTGCTCCGCGCTGTAGTGGAAACGCGCCATTATTGACTGTATGATCAGTATGACAGATGTACAGATCGCCACTGGGCTTTCAACTAAAGACACGCAAAAAAACTGCGGCATGTGTACGGCTCCTTATGGGTACTGCAATTTGTGAAGTGCCGGAGCGACGTTCTTGTGCTCTCCGTCAGTACTACACCCCTGTCAGACGAGACATATACCACGTGATGACATGTTAGGCTCGTGTTGTGTTCAAGGACCCTGACCTTGGCCAGGAAAAACAGGCACTCGCTTGTTTAATTTTTTTGCGGTCTAGATTTCTTAAATTTGTTTGCGTGTGTTTATAAATGACCTCGAGGGCCGTACCAAATGGTCTGGCGGGCCGTATACGGCCCGGGGGCCGGAGGTTCCCCACCCCTGATCTAATGAGACCCAGGGCTTAGCCCAGCCTGAATATCATACTACTAGAATATATATATATGACCACTATATGACCACTATCAATAGAGTTTTCAAAGAATACAAAATATAAAGAATAAAGAAGAACTCTGTATAATAGACCAATACCACAAAAACAGAAACATAACAACATTAAAAAAAAGATGGCAAATGTATAAAGTATCCTACATCCATGTTTTCAATTGGGGGGTGGACTCCATATACTCTAGGGCAGGGGTAGCCAACACGGTGCCCGCGGGCACTTAGTCGCCCGCAGGGGCAACGTGAGTCACCCGCGGGGCATGTTCTAAAAATAGCTCGCCAAGCAAATCCAAAATGTAAAAAATACACAAAACAAAAAAGGAAATGTAATTAAAAGAATCTACCCTATGCATAAACAAAACCTCAAATGGCAAATGCATCTTTGATTGCAAACTGTAGGGAAGGTGGGGGCTCTCCATCTCCAGCTGCCGTGTTTGCTCCCAGGGAAAACGGAATGGGTAGGCTGTGTTTCAGGTGCAGTTTAAGGTTGGTCGTATTGCTAGCTTTTGTTGCTACCTTTTTTAAACAAATGTGACACACCGCCCGGCTCATTCAAGTCTGTAGGTTCGCCTCGTTGATTTGGCTTAAATCCAAAATATTCCCACACCGGAGATGTGGTATTAGGTTTTGCAACCACTTCCTGGCTGTATCATGGGCTGTGTGTGAGCCCCTCCCCTCACAGCGCGCCGGGCTGGCAGCCACAGCGCGCCTTGCTAAAATGCTGGTCACATCCTTATGTAAACAAACACGCATGTAAAGAAAAGTTATCGATTCCATTTTTATTTATCGTACGATAAGTCAATTTATTGATTATCGCGACATGCCTAACCCTAACCAACCCTAACCAAGTCTTCACCCTAAAATTAATGATTCCCCTCATTATGTCCCCATAAGGGAGGCGAGTCCCCACACGTGACTGTGTAAACAGATTTAGGTCCCCACAAGGATAGTAATGCTAGGTCACACACACACACACACACACACACACACACACACACACACACACACACACACACACACACACACACACACACACACACACACACACACACACACACACACACACACACACACACACACACACACACACACACACACACACACACACACACACACACACACACACACACACACACACACACACACACACACACACACACACACACACACACACACACACACACACACACAGCCATCAAGTTTAAATGACACAAAGAGAGGACCCAAACATATTATATATATTGGTAACATATTAATTTTGAGGGCTTTATTGTATGCTCTGTATGACAGATGGATCCTAGCTGTTTTCTTTTATATTAGGGATGCTCCGATCGATCGGCCACTGATCGTTATCGGCCGATATTCACTCTCGGCCGATTGATCGGTGCTCTCTATAAAGGCCGATCAGGAAAGCCGATCACATGACGTAAAATACATGACACTTTTCTCTGTGCGCGGCAAAACAAGCTCGCCAAAATGGCTTCACCGGTCTGGCAGTTTTTTAAGGTGTCCGAAAAAGACAATAAAATAGCGGTATGCAACGTGTGTGTGAAGCAGAAATCCTGCAGCTCTGTCCACTGTGACGGACCGGTGAGCGGAGCAGAACACACACTAAGAGTTAGACCTAACACACTTAGCTATTTTATCTACCTCTGGAACAAGCTAAACTAGTTATAAATATGTTTATTCTTCACTGTCGGGTCACTCATTACTGGATCAGTGAGCTGCATGAGACGGATACTGACAGGCTGTCAGGAGAGAGAGAGAGAGGGAGAGAGAGGGGGAGAGAGGAAAAGAGAGCGCTTCCGCTAATTTCTCCCGTGTTATTATCCAAAGTTAATGTAAACTTGAATAATGTAGCCTACTTCATTTGAATGTAATAATTATGTTGTTTGTTGTTTGTGGAAGCGCATCATGTATTGAAAAATGAATCTGAACTTTTCGATCCGTTACGATTATAAACTGAAGCAATATAAAAATGAGCCCCATTAACTGAGTTTTAAACATCACTTTAAATGGAAGATCCCCATAGCCCCCGCCCACCCGATCGGATCGGCGATCGGTATCAGCCAATACTGATTCCGGCAATCGGCCCAAAAATGCCCGATCGGAGCATCCCTATTTTATATTCTATATATGTTGGGGAAAAAAAGAAGATCTTGAGATCCAGGGCTATATATAAAATGTCCGAGGCCAACGACGATCCTGGTAGCTAGGACTTGTTAGATTGCTGCTGGATGTGTACATTTAACTGGCACTAAAAGCAACTTTCACTCTGATATAAGATGTTATGTTTCCAGCAGATTATCGCTGCTGCTGTTTCTGTCTCAGTCTCTGATTCTGCCTGTGTCTGTCTCCTCCATCAAAGCAAAACAACAAATCCCTGTATTTCTGTTTTTCATCAGCCCCTCTCCTGCTTTATCCCTTAAGGTCCAAGTCTAAGCCTTGTGTTTCATTTATTTTTTATTTTGCACATTTTTGCGTCGCATGAAGTGCTGGACATGCTCTCCTTCTGCACAACAGTAATCCCAGATTACACGTTGGGATATTTTGTGTGTGTATAAGCACTCCATTAAATGGCACACAGATTCTTAAACTCTGTGTACTTTATGTAATCTTGTGTCTTGTCATTTTCTCTCTGCAACCAGTGACCTCCGCACCGCAATAAATTGTTGTAAAATTCTGCAATCGGGCCTCCACAAAGCACTAATCAAATCCCGTGTTTTTCCAAAGCCGCAGTCTACATCAACCAGAGAACCTGACCCAAATGCCACTTTCCATTTAGAGTGCTGCAATGAAAAGAAAGAGAGGTTTGGCATTGGGGAATTCATGAAAACGAGAAAATTGTGGGAATTATTAAAGAATCACTGCTGCACATTCACATATTCAAGACTCAGTATCAGCTGTGCTCTCTGTAGTGTGAAGCTGCGTTTTCCATATATGTGCGTTTCTGAAAAGGAAGGCTGCACATGCTGTTTGTATGATAAAAGGTGCAGTTTGCATATTGCAGAGTCATTACAGGAGAGGTCTTCCTTTAGCTTCGTGATATGAAACTCCTTAATTTAAAACGGCAATGCTTTTTAATTGTTTATTTAGGGAAAAAAAAAAGGAAGGAATAAAGCTGTAGCGGGAACAAAGCAGATCTTAATTATTGCTCAAAACAGAAAAGGAACTATTCATAGCAGCCTTCCAGAAAGAATGCACATCCTCATCATATAAGGAATCGATTTGAAGGTGTCAATCTAACTTTATCTTTAGAAAAAAATCTATTTATATTTTAAATCCGCCCACATGTAATTGTTTTTTTGTTGTTTTTCTTTAATCAATTCTTCTCCACGCACTGCTGCCTTCAGTGGTTGATTTTATGGCGTCTTCCAGCGTGGACTCTGCCTCCATCCCGTCCCCGCTGGATTCTCTTACTGGCCTTTTGTGGATGAACTGTTGCATGTTTTAATGGCCGCACAGCTCTGCGGGCAGGAGGTAGGGCTGCTCAATTAATCGTATTTTAATCGCGATTACGATTTTGGCTTGCAACGATTACGAAGACAACGTAATCGAAATAAAACGATTATTTTTTTATTGGTTTTTCAGTTGAATTATACCTTAAAAAGGGTAATCAACTGTTAAAAACATACTGTTCACATTTTTTTTTTCAATAAATGGATGTTTTCAAAGTAAATGGATAATCGTTTTTAATAATCGTGATATCAATTATTGACCCAAATAATCGAGATTATGATTTTTGCCATAATCGAGCAGCCCTAGCAGGAGGAACAGTAAAGTGTTCTTCATGTGTTTAAGCTTTCCACAGAAGAGCAACAAAAGGAGATCCAGAGCTACAGCAGGCAGGAGTTCAAATGTGTATTTTCTCAAGTCAGTTGGCAAATATCTGCACTTGTGTTGGCATGCCCGCTGTACCCTACCGGCTGCCAGCTGTCACTCAGGAAGACAGAGAGATGGAGGATGGAGAACAAGAGGAAGGAGGGGGGGATAAAGGGAGTTGGTGATGATGTGAGGACATGAGCCCCACGGCTTTCTTTCTCTCTTGTTTCTCATTTGTCTCTCTGATGATAACCAAAAACATGGCAGCCTGAAATAAGAGAGGTAGACTTCAGAGAGAGAGAGGAGGTAATAATGCTGAGGGGAAGGAGTGAGCGTGATATGGAAAGGAAATAAAATTAGCTTTTTTCATGTTAATGGTGAAAAAGAATCACCACAACAAAGCAATTTTTCATGCATTAGTCCGGATAAGTGCACGAACCACAACATTAAGCCTATACATGTACTGTATATACCGATGTGTTATTTGTGAATGCTTTTATTTTAATACATGAAAAATGGTGTGAGAGGTCTCGCCTTTACAGTATGTCAATTTGGCATTGCAAAATTATGAAATTCTATCTCTGTTTATATCTCCACACTATGTCTATTTTCTGTTAATGTGAAAGCATTTTGGATTTCTTGTATAAAAGCTGCTATACAAATAAATGTGTGTCATTATTATAATTGCACTCCAGTAAAGAAATCAGGCTGCATGCTGGTGGAGTCATTCCCATTGTGGTGCTGTTCCCATTATGTTCCAAACACAAGTATATTGCTTAACAGCAAAAACAAATTGTACAGTTGTTGAGCTTATGTAGTCATTTTAAACACAACAAATTTAAGAAAAAGCCGTTTTAAAATTCTGAAATATTGAGATTACTTACTTTTCACTGTTTTATATATTTTGAAGTGATTTTGGTTTTAGATGGACAAAAAAGGAGATTTAAAGACATTACCTTAGATTTTGAGAGACAGGAAAAGCCTTTTTTCTTCTCTTTGACTATGGCTCCATCAATCAAATTATACAATCACGCGCTGCAGAGAAAAAATGTTAGCTTAGCAACTCTTTTGAAGAGTGTCCACATCATGTGTGGGTGGAATATACTCTATTTCATCACATACTGTACATTGGACTTGACATGACGTTATTTGATATTCTTCGCTCTGCTGCAGCAGATTTACAGATTCATAGATTTCCTGAAGCCTTTCATGTTACATGCCACACACATGACACACACATACAACTTTCTCATATTCCATCCCATGGGAATTATTAATATTTAATACAATTGGCTCATACAAAGCAAACTGTGCGTCAATCTGCAGCTAGAGTGAGCGGACAGTGTTTGTGGGTATTCGTCGACACATGTCAGATACAGCTTTATAACGAACAAACTGAACCGAGCATGAATGCTTCGGCTCTTCATAAAACGCTGATTTCCGTGATTTACAGAGTACAACGGGGTTTAACAGATCACTAAATCACTGCGAGACACATTCTGTGACTTGTGCTGGATTTAAACGCTTTAGTGTCTACAAATGTCAATACTATATCGGGCCAGAGGAAGCTTCCTCCATGTCTCATATAGAGCCTCGACATAGGGACAGAAAAAACACTGTTTGCTGCTGTTCTTTTGGAGATTAGGATTGAAATGTCATTAACTATTACTATTGTGACTTTTCATTTAAGTTGACCTCAACTTCCAGCAGTCTCTCCTGTGTTACACAATATAATTCTATTAACATATGAACAATATTTCACTATTTTTCAAGGCTGCATGCATGAGACTGCATTGTGAAAGAGGTATTGTTATTTTATACTCAGATGAAACCACCTTTTTTATATTCAGTTGGTCTTTTGTATTGAAATCCAGTTATGAGATGCATATCTAAAAGATGTCGGTGTGGGCATAAAAGAGTGTGTAGGACAGAGCAAATTAAGTCCAAATGCCAGAAAAACATATTTCCAATGGGAAAAGCTAGCAGAAGGTTTGATTTGCAGGGGGAAATAATATTGCCTGTGGTCGAGCAGCACAGAGGCTCTTTTGAGACAGAAGAATTGCGATTTAATTCCAGCTCAGTACGCTCTCACAAGCAGCTGCAAGCTACTGATGATTGTTCCCACAACTATTGTTATTCCACTTTCAATTCGCAGAGTAGGATACCACTTTTAAACCCCATATTGCGAAACGTCAATGCAACAGCGACTACCACCCCCCCCACCCCCACTCTCACACAGCTTTTATCTGGGCAGAGCCTTCATCTGAGGATGAACCGGTCACTCTGCATGCACAGCCCCAGTATCGCTGCACACAGCGTCACATCGCCTGTTTTCAGAGGGACAGCAAGAGGTTTTTTTTCCTTATGTAGAAATGGCAGACATTCAAAATAGTCAGAAAGACAAATGAATGCAGGAAGCTGTGTTTCTTTAGCCTGGAACCACAGTAAATGGTTATATCAGCGCCACAGCTGATGTAATCAGGGAGAGATATGCACAGCACACACAGCCCGAGCACAGCAGAGAGGGGGGCAGTTCCTGTCTACTCTTTCTACTCATATCATGACACTGTCTGTGATTCACTTTCACAATGTGAGCCTGAACATCACAACTTCCTTTACTTATTTACTAGTGCTAGGCCAATTCATCAGGCCAATTATAGCCATTTAGAGCTAATTGGCCTCAGCCTTTAACTGCTCTCAAGAGGTTAATGATTTATTTATTCTAGTATTTCATCGAGCCAATACCAGGAAAGGCCACTACACACACACATTATTGTTTATTTTTTTATTTATGTAATTTTGTGTCTCAGAAATAAAGTAGTGCTGCTATTTTCTGTTGTAGGTGGATTCTTGTTTTTATATTTATAATTCTGTTTAATAATTGTTTTTGTGTGCTCAGGCGAACAGAGATATTAACAGCGTTACATAAATGTTTTTTTCAGTCCAGCAATTTGCTGTCTCATTTGTTAGTACTATTTATGTTGTATTTTATCTGACCCAAAAACAACAACAACAACAAAATATATTGGCATTATGTGTCCGCATTGGCCATTGATAAACTCATATTGGTCAACCGCCAGTATTCACCAAGCGCAAAGTGTCCAGAGGTGGAAGTACTCAGATCCTTAACCTAAGTGAGCATAAAAATACTAGGGTCTTAAAATACTCAAACTGAAAGTATAAGTCCTAAATACAACATTTTAACTTAGATGAAATACAGACATATTATCAGCAAAAGCTACTTCAAATATCAAATCAGTAATCAGTACGCAGAATGGATCTTTTCCCAGTATTGTATTATTATAGAATATTAATCATTATGTTTTTATCATTAACATATATATTTGAATGTTGTAAATTGTCAATGTTGAGAAAACACTGGGTAGTAGTAAAGCGCTGCATGATATTACAAAAGCATATCATGAGTAAAAAGGACAATATTTACTTCTAAAAACGTAATGATTAGAAGTCGCATACTACAATTATGTGTAAATAGTACTTAAGTAGAATACTTGAGTAAATGTACTTAGTGACTTTTCACCACTGATAGATTCTAGATTGTTCTGTTTCATTTATTTCTACCAGCTTTTTAGTGTATTACATTTCTATATTACTGTTTATAGTGTTTATACACTTACTATACTATAGGACTACTATACTGTTCAGAATGTACATACTTTTGCGTTACTTGTATCATATTTAAACTAGGGATGCCAGAAACTGACCATGATCAAAATCGGACAGCCCTGGCGAATATTAATCGATTATTCGACACCCCCTGCTGCAGCAGCAGTCTGCACTCTGCGCTGCTGGCTTCCTCCAAGTTTACAGTAAAACAAACTGGTGGTGTGATCAATGGTCATTTACAATTATTAATACTATTACTATTATTAGCATTAGTCTATATTTTGGTTGAAACCAAACCAGGAAAAAAAAGAAAAACATAAATATTAATAAAAAAATATATAAATAAAATCGAATTTTAAAAATAATCTTCGATTATGGAGACTGTAACGAATATTCGAATAATCGAATAATCGCTGGCATCCCTAATTTAAACTTATGATACTACATGACACTGCACTACTGCTTCTACTGCACTTTATAGAGAGATGCTAACTGCACTTTGTTGTCTCAGTACTTGTACAATGTGCATAGAGAACCGCAGTGACGCGTCCTAAAACCCGGAAGTAAACTTCTTCCGGTTGCTTAGACAAAAATGCAATGCAATTTCTCCATAGGATTTTGGAAAATAGCTCGAAATAAGGTCTGTGGTTGACACACATTTAAGAGACGGATCACGTTTTGTTTAGTCGGATAATCTACACATGTCTACCCTACTTTTATAATTTTCGAATCATAAATCTAATAGATAGATTTATGATCGATAGATTTATGATTAGAAAATTATAAGAGATGGGTAGACATGTGGAGATTATCCGACTAAACAAAACGCGTCACTGCGGTTCTCTATAGACAATAAAGTTAAACCTAATCACAGCGAACTACTTCAATATCTATTCATTACTTCCAATTGAACTGCATCAACACCGCTGCGAAGCTTGTTGTCAATTTTAGCATATATTGCTAAATCAAAACATTATGCTTTTTCGAGCCACTTCACAATCTTTCCATGCTCTCTAACTAGAGGTTGGGACTCACCCTATGCCCTGCCATCACTCATATTTTGGCGAGCTACTTTTCCGTGGAAGCCTGATGTGAGCCGGACGAATTTGGAGTCAAGTCATGTTTAGAGTAAGGGGGTTATTATGTTGACATGCTTTGGTATTTACTGCTCTTCACGGTGACATCGTACTGATAATAAAATAAAGATAATGTTTATGAACATCCATGTTGGCCTGTTGAAATTAAGATTGACTGTGTTTTTCTCTCAGTTGTGCACGTACAATATGACGGTTGACTCAAAAAGACATAACCTGTCTCTTCTCATGTCAAAACTGACACTGAGTGTGACTCATAAGCGTGTCAGCACTATTAAACACCTTGCACTGTGTAATGTACCTCGCACTGTGTATGTCATGCTTATGGTCATTATGGTCTATTTGCATGCTTTCAGTGCTTGAATTCATTAATTAACATTATGATACTTGGAAATGACATATAAAGTGATATGCACGTCCATTTCATGCATCAAAGCACCTGAAAATATGTATTTTAGTGGCCTCTAAATTACATGCAGAATTGAAGCTGGTATAGAAAACATGTTTACATTTTTATTTTACTAAACCTCCTATGAATTGTATCCAAAATGACCACAATGTCTGTTGAAAATGTACTCCGTTTCTGTTGACTGGTATTGATTCATTTGCATATCATATTTCATTCTCATTTGCAAACAGCATTACAGCTATCAACAGCAATTAGAATACAATTGGAACAGTATTCATGTCCACTAGTGTTTTATTTGCCTTGGAAGGATTAGGGTTTTGGAGCGCATGTGCTGATATCGCCATTCCCGCTCTGCCAAATAAATAGCACTCATAAAACTCAGGCGTCTGCTGCACAGGATGGCTGGAAGTTTACAATAAATGTCTGGATAAATCCACAAAAGACAGTGTTGCCAACTTTTCTCAAATGAAATACACTAATGGCTGCTCAAAAAGTCTCACAAAGAAGATGATGCAATACCAGCATTTACATATAAATTAATGGGTATTTATCATCAGAATGGAAGGATTCACTGCATGAAAAAGAGAGAGCTGGATTAGTGAGCTAAGACTGGGCTAAAGAGACGCTTCATTAGCTGGTGGTAGAGAGACACATCCTGTCACAAGCTGCCCCCTTTTCCTGTCTCCCAGCCAGCTGACTAACGCTGCGCGAATGAGCCTCAGTTTTGTCAGCAGTGCTTCATCATGCTGTTTACCCTGCAAATGTAATGTAACTAATTATTTTGTGGACATGGCCAAAGAAAGAGGCTGTCCAGCTCAGCGCAGGCCTGTGGCAAGGGCATAAACACCCAAAAAAAGACCTCACTGGTTCCAAAAAGACATTCCTTCCAATTCCTTTCTTTCATTTTCTGTTTCCTCTAGTGCTCTCCCTGGAGAAGAGAGGGACTGTGTTCGTCCCTGCTCCTGCAAGAAGCTCAAGAATGGCTTTTTCTACAAAAACAGTTGGATGCAAAGAGCAGTTAAAAGATGACAAATAACTTAAGATGTGGAGCATTGCCACAGGCATTTTGCACGAATTCAATCTCTTAAAAGGTTGAAACTGTCTTCTATTGCGTAAAAGAATGCATATATAAGAGCATTTGTTATTTTCATTTGAATACTTGCTCATTTGTGTTACATTGTGTTACTGGGTAAAACTGAGTATTCTTGTGTCTCAGCTTTGTTGTATCAGTTAAAACTAATATTTCTTCAAAACATAGGATAAGAAAGATACAGATTTTTCTCTCCAGGGGTCACCAAGTTACGTTTTTTAACGGATGAGCAAATTTGAAAAGATAAAAAGAGGCGAGTTGTCTCGGGGTTGTCTTTTTATATACAGTAAATGGTCGTCCCAAAGACACATTTCCTGCATTCCTGCCCCAATTCCTCTTGGATTAAGTTAAGAAAGACCCAGATATTTAAATTAAACATCCGTCAATATCAGAGCGTTATTTGTGTTTTGGTAATACAGCGCCAACGCATTAGTAACCGTACAGGCAGAGAGTGGTACTGCAACACGGGAGAAAAAGAAAACATAGTTGTCCCATAGTGGCCGTTAGCGATGTGGCGGCGCTGTTGTGTGGATTATGATGCGCATCTATAGCAGATGCGCTAACCAAATTCTCTACAGAACCGCTGATCCAAATAAATTGGAGCTTGGCACTTTACTGCCTTCCCTTGTCAGCAACACACACACCAAACTAAATATGACACCCTGATAAGCTATAGGAAGCTAGCGAACAGGGGCCCAGACTGATCATAAAGACACACACACACACACTCACAGTCGCCCATCATTATATTGTAATGAGTTAACACTGGTGCTTTCCATCCTAATCAATCTGAACTTTATTTTTCACGAGCTGTTTTAATCCTGCTTCTCAGTCCACCTCCAGTCTGTTCTGACAGGTTTCCACTGACTGCCCACCACAGACACTGCAAACCATCCATTTTTCAGCTGTAATGGCAACAATGGGTAGCGGGAAGGCTGTCGCTCCTATAATGACTGTGTTGTCATGAATATAATGGGTACGCCGTTATGTTTTATGGACAGAGAGTTCACATATTTCCTGTATGAGCAAAAAGTGCTGCAGCTGAGGGCAGCTAGCTTGGTCATCAGTGCTATCTGAATCAGTTTTGTAACAAGAAGGAAAAAGGTGAAACAAAGCCTAGGGATAATTTCATTGGTGTCTTTCTGTTAAATCTTTGATGCATGTTTTAATGTTAACTTGCTTTAACAGCCAATTGCAAGTAGCCCTAATGATTTGAGACTGGATTACCACTGGCAGCAACAACATGAGTCTCTGATCTGCTACAGTCACAGCGAGGTGGCCATTATCCAAAGACACAATAATGAATGGCTGCCTATATATTATGCCGCCTATTACATAGTTGCTTACAAAATACATTATTAAATCTGACAATTTTCTTTAACCAATCTGTTTTATTCCTTTGATGGAATGAAGCCTAGTTCAATACATTCATTCATTCTCTTTTCTCCCTCTTGCTACTGCAGCTGCATCTAATCAGCTGATTACGGGCTTTCACTCCTTTAGTTAACCAATTACATTTAGCCATGATCTCCAACAGCCAATCGTGTCTCTGCTGTTATATCTATTCTTCTATATGCTCCCATCAGCTGTCATTAAAAGCTGATATTGCATCATATCCAAGGCCCAGGTTGAGCTCATCCACTTCTCGTCAAATCCAGATTGTCTTCATTTCATAACGATCACCATCAGTGTAGACATAATGGGGGGTTTCCTATTCTACTTACAGCTTCACCTCCCACTTAAAATATATTGTATGATGGGGCCAAATCGCAATCACCTTGTGCACATGTCAATAAATATTCGTTGCCTCAGAGATAAGTCTCTCCTGATTGAATTTAAGTAATTAAAAAGACAGCTAGGTAGTGCAGTCACTGTGAAAGAGCCGGAACAACAGCAACACAAAAAAATCCAACAGGACCGCCATGTGCTCTCTCCAGATAAATCCATACCCCCATGCTCGAATGGGGTCTCGCAGTATCTACGGATAACTTCAAATTAGCAAATAACACGCAGCCAAGCCACACAAAGACCCTTACATCACGAATACCTTGCACTTAATTGTGCCTGATGGGACTATAAACAAATGGATAAGAAAACCACACTATTTAATGATCGTGCTGGATTATATGGCGTATAATCTTCCATGCTATAGGTCATTTCATATCTCAATAACGATATACAGCACAAAATACATTTTCGGAAATACTGCTAAAACCTATATAATATGTACTCCAGTGTTAATTCAATTTTTTTAAATTTTCTCATAATGTTTCTCATTTGACTAAAAACGTTAGTGTAAAATTACAGGACAGTTTCAAGTAAAATTACAGAGAAATATTGAAAAAATATTTCCAAATATGCACTTTATGTTCATTGCATTGAACTGAGTGACAATTCAGATTTTCTAAGAAATTAGTAAATTGCTTTCTTTTTTGTGTTTTTAACATTATCTCTATAGTATATAAAGATATCATCAATACATATACCATTTTGAATTATTGCTCAGGCCTCTTCAATAACTGTGTTATTGTCTAATACAACTTGAAGAGGCTGCATTGTGCCTGAGATAGACAACCAATTGCAAATCACAATTTCTGCACATGTATTGATAGATGATGAAGCCATGCAAATGAAGTCAGCAACCCTCTGCAGCAGCAGCAGCATCAGTTACAATGCAACTACAGTGATTTTTACTTTCGTTTTAAAAGGTACGGTCAGGTCCTAAAAGTGAGCAATGTAATCAGCGAGGCCATTCAACATGAATGCCATCATTACTGCCAGACCCGGGCCTCTGTGCCAGCGAGTCAGAGGGCAGTCCATCCAAGAATATCTCTTCCAACTTTCACAAGATGAATTCCTCTGGAGATGCCATCTGTTTGTCTATCGCCCGCGTGCCATGTGCACAGGTTAGATCAAGTTATTGCAGCAGGCATGTCTCAAGTCTCTGCAGTTCCTTATTCATACGATTCATAATCAGTCTTATGTTTTGCTTCTGTGAAGTGCCCCTCTGAGGTTTCTCAAGACACATCTACCTTCATCCTGATCTTCAGCAAAAAGGATTATTAAATGAGTTGCATTGGAAATGTAGTTGTTGGACGTCAAAATCCTGTCATAATCAGACACTTATGTGTGAAATTTGGGGTTGAAAGAGCTATTGATTATGTTGACGGAACATTGCTTTGTTTGCACACATAACAAAATGCTGCAAAACTGTTAAAATAGGACACGTTTTTCATTTAAATTCTGGATCAGATGAAGCATTCTGTGTGGACACACATGAGCACTTCCCATGGCTGATGCTCTGAAGCACAACATTTATATGTTACATGTTTAGATTTACTGCACGTTGTCTTGATTTCAGCCTGCGGCATTATTACATCCAACTGTTTTACCAAGTTAATAGCAATTTAATGGGCATTCATGGTGGGAGGCACTGCTGCAGGAGTAATATATGCAGTCATTCTGTCCACAAGTCAGATAACTCAATGGGAACCCGGCAGTGGGGGTGGGGTGTGTGTGCACGTTCAGGTTATACAGAAGAACTCACCAACTTTACAGTCCTCACCTAAACCAGAATATTGGGCTATAGATTATTTCAGTACATACAGAATGGTCAATGAAAGCACTGCTTAGATGGTCCCTCCAATAATTGTAATTAATCCAGACATTAAATACAAAGTACAAATGTAAAATATCACAATAGGAAACTTACATTTTGCTGCTTCAATATGCTGCTTTCTCTCTTTCATACCCCTCACTGCCTATTGTAGATTAATGTAGCCTAATTATTGTCTCTTCTCCTTTTTTTGGATTTATATCCAAACTGGGCCCTGGATCCAGAAACCACTGCCTATATGTGCAGCTGTATGCCAGTTATTCAATAAAACACGATTCCTCAATCAAGTGGTTTGCAAGGAGGCGATTGCATTGTTTCAATCACAGACCTGATTATCTCTTGCACCGAGCCTCAACCAGGAGACAAATACGAGTCAAATACTTGTTGGTGCCATCGTAATCAAACATTGATCGGGTGATCATTATTATTATTATTATATATTTTGGACAGATCGGATGATGAACGGCATATTGGCAGTCGGTGCACATCAATCAAAGCTCACCTACCGGATGGAGCTTCGTTCGGATGCCACGCTTTCTCTCGGCTGTGTTTGATGCAAAGTCCCTCAGATTCTGACCGCCCTTTTTCCCCCGCACGGGTCCTCCGGTGTCCTCCAGAAGCAGGTGTGACCACAATCTCGCCTTGTTGTATTCCCATATGTTGTCGCCAGCGCAATTATGAATGCTCCAGTTGATCAGTGACTGGATAGCCTGTGTGATCATGTGCTCCTTTCTCTCTCCCTCTCTCTGTAACTGCTCCCTCCGCCCGATTATCTCCCCGCTGCGGCACTGGCTACATGGTAATACGGAGAAATAAATAAAAAACGTGCCCGAGTCGCTGGCGAACTTGCGCGCCTTATTATGACAATTAGTCACCGGACCGGTCCGTGCCTGCTCACCTCTGATACAAAAAAATCTGCTGGCTCTCAACTATATCCGCTATTTGCACTGAATAAATTACCCCCGAGATGCTGTTTTATTTTCTGAAAAAAAAGGAGGGAGAAAAAGCTCAATGTAATGTGCCGGCTGAGGCTGGAGAAGAAGAGACTGAGGCGTAAAGGATGGAGAGGATTAAAGCAGAGGGAGGAGGCTGCACATTTGTGAAAGCCTTTCCTCTATATGTCCTTTGAATAACAGTGAGACACGGTGCATATTTTCCCAAGTCTCTCTGTCTCTCTTTCACTCAGCTGCTTCCTGTGTTCCAACTGAAGTGTGAACTTGTGCATAAAAAGCTGCACAGATCATTGATAATGCTGCAAATGTAAAGTCATCCATATATGTATCCATCTATCCATCTACCTATATATCCATCTATCTATGTATCCATCTACCTATCTATCTCTACCTGCAGTGTCTAGAAATCAATCCTTGTGAATAAATAATATCACTGGGAGTCTCACTTGCATTTTGGGAATGTTTTTGGCTCTTGCTCGTCTCAGTCTCACTCCCTCTCTGTCAGACTGATGGATGTTTTTAGTGATGGTTTTTAATTAGACCTCCACTCTGATCTGCGCAGCATGTTGGGCAGGTTATGATTCCGCCTAATCAAGGCACTGTTAGCCCGAGCTTTGACAGCGAGTGTTTGCAAAGTGGTCCACAAATTGGTCAGACATCTGCTGCTCGGGTCCCCAGAGTGGATGTGGACCCCGGCTCGCTGTGGGATGGGGACCTGGGCCGTGTTGTGAAACCCATCGCCGAGATTAAACCAGCTGCTTACATTTCAGTTGTGCATCAAAAACAATAATAGTTGGCTTAAGAGCTCTCCCCGAATATTCTGGTGTGTGCAGGTCTGCCACGACTTTAACCTAGGCAGAATTGTATACATAAAAGACAGAAATGTAAGCAAAGATCAGTGTCTCCTATAATTACAATGCAGAGCGTCAGCATATAACATCAATGATTCAGTAGGACCTTGAACAATGAAAAATGCAACTATACTCAAATGATTCTCCTGTGCTTGCGTTTCATTTAATGTTATCTTGTAAGCTTCGGATTGATGCATGTGTTTTTTCAGCGAAACAATTACTGTAACATCTGAGAGTGCTATAGCGTGGAAAATGATGATAACCTTAGCCCTTTGAACAGAGAGCACAAGGGAGTTTGGAGTAAATAACTTACAAGTGCCTGGCTCTCCTCACTGAGAGATGAAGTTCCACAGAAAGTCAAGGAGGCATAAAATAACCTGTTTGAGAAAATGGTTTGCCAGATCGTTGACAGGACTTGTCTGCTTGAAGTCTATCTAGGATGCAGTTTAATAACCCCTTATAATAATCCCTTTTTATTAAAAAGGTAGTTATGAAATGGGGTTGTTTAAGGTACTTATCCCTAGTCTGTGTACTCTCGGTGGTCTCCACCTCCACGTCCCTCATTTTGGAGGAACAGACTAGAGTTGAGGCACAGGAGCAAAGCAATGTAATGAAGCAGACACAGCGGCGGCAAAATGTATTTTAGCAGCCCAAAGGAATCGTCTTTACACTTCAATGCTTTACCTTGCTGTCAGTCAGCACCTAAGTGAACACACTTTATCCATCCAGACGTAGACGAGTACAAGGTAGAATAACTGTATTTGTCAAACGCTGGCTCGATCCGTTAGTTGGTTGGCATTTTGTGTGACCTTGGTGAATTCGAACTAACCCTTTAAAAACACCAAAGACACACATTAACTCAAACAAACGTAATTATTCAGGCATCGGTATACCAGCAACCCCTTTGGTTTGCGAAGTAAAATACATGTTTCTGGCAAAGAGGTCTGGTGTCTTTCGAAGAGAGTTAATAAAGTAATCAAGGCTTCAATAGTCGGAATGGCTGCTGCTGCCCGTACTCAGCCATACACTGCTTAGTTTCCGTGATTGCCACCTCTTCTAGGTAAAACACCAAATATGGATCTCATACAACTTCAAAACATCTGAACTATCCCTTTCGGCTGCCAAAATCTTCATTAAAATGTAACAACTTTTTATGTTTTGGTTGGTGGGTGAGAAGGCTTGTTTGTGTGTTTATAAAAAGTACATGCCCCTGGCAGACTGACAGTTTAGTTAAATGTTCACGCTCCAGTGCTACTAGATTCTATACTACATCGGCTGTGAGAAAAGCTACCTGACATTTTGTGCAGGCAAGTCATCGATAGTCCAATCACTGTCATGCTGGCAGGTCCAGACATTTCAGGGGCTCTGCAGGCTGACTGTTGATTTTAACCGCTGCTGTGCAATCGTAAGGTGAGCTGAGCATTATGGACTCTCCTTCATTTATTTGGCTGCCTGGTCTGCATGCATAAGACCTGAGAGGACTATTACACCAGTTGTTTCTTACTGGCTAATGTCCACAATCTGGTTTGAGTTCACAGCTCGTCAGCATTTGATGTGGACGTACATAAGCTTGCATCTTCATCTTCAGTCAAAGCATGAGACGTTCCCACTGTGGGTCAAAATAATGCGCTGTGATGTGCAGTCGACACGTTGGATGCGATCCGAATGATCTAACGCAGCCCCTCGTCCTCCACAATGTTAAGCTGTAGCCACCCATTTAGAAGAAGAAGATACACTTTATTAATCCCTTACAGGGAAATTTCTTTCCCCACTCTGTTGTGTTTACACACACAGGGGAGGATATACATGCACAAACACAGAGGATATACATGCACATGTACACACACAACCACATGCAGATAGGAGAGGTGGCAGAGCAGAGAGGCTGCCAGGTACCCGGCACCAAGGGAGCAGCTTTGAGGTTAGGTGCCTTGCTCAAGGGCACCTCGGCAGTGGCCTTGGAGGTGAAATGGCACCTCTCCAGCTACCAGCTCACTCCATCTTTTTTTTGGTCCGATCGGGATGTGAACCGGCGACCCTTCGGTTCCAAGACCAAGTCCCTACAGACTAAGCCACTGCCGCCCTGCCGCTATCGCTGTTGAAAGCTTACTGCTCGTAGAAGTGTCCAGGCATCTCCCCGACAAACTTTCAAGCGTGGTCTGCCACAAGCGAGCGGCAGGAGCGGGGCTGTCAGCATCAGCTGTGGGCTTGGCTTGCTGTTTAAAACACCTTTTTTTGTATCCATATCTCTCGCTAGAATCTCCCACCATCCAACTAACAACAACAACAACAACGTCAAGCCTTTGGGCTCTGAAACTACGGGGCGGGCCGAGGACAAATACACATGCGTTAATCGCACGTTAAAATAATTAGTGGCGTTAAAAAAAAATTGCGTTAACGCGTTATTAACGCGTTAACTTGACAGCCCTAGTTAAAAAGCAACATGTTCTTACCTAGGTTTTCCAATGTGCTTCTAAAATGTACCTGGTTGTCATAATAGAAGCTAACTCTGTTGAAAGCTGTATCTTGTTTATACTGCAGCTAGCTGCTAAGAGATTTGGAAAATGTTAAGCTGCAACACTTAAAACATTTTCTTAGGTTGGCTACCATTAGCTAGCTATGCTAATGTCAATAACTAATTGTGCACTAGCACAACAACCCAGTCTCACGGCATTTCGTGTTATAGTCACGACATTTAATCTATTGATTCGTGTTCACCAACACGATTTTCCCCTTTTTTTCGTGTCACACAGAACGATTTTAAAAGCAATGTATTTCTATTGGTAGTGAGTTTCGTGCCTGCAACACGTCTTTTTGTCCGGTCGGGTCTTGGAAGACCGGAAGCTGTGGGGTTCATAAAAACATTTTCTTACTCAATATCAAGCCACGATTATTGTTTTTTATTTTAAATCGTATAATGTCTGACTTTTTTTGCCGTCGGCGAGGAAAATAAATGGGGCTCAGAGCCTCAGAATACTGAAATCTGTATTTTTTAAATCTTTTTTTCCTTCTAATTTGTTATTCTTTTCTAAATAACACACTGTTATTTACTCAACAATAACACACAATTATCCTTGTTTTTATTTATTTGTTTAATTCTATAATCTCGTTTTTTTTTGGCATCCGTCAGGAACTGAATTTCAAAATAAAGTAGAAACAGACGTAGGCCTATAAGGGGCATTTCGAGCATCATTGCGATACACACCCACTGAACTGATTACCCAAGATCCTCAGCTATGGTTTAAGCTCGGTGATTGGATGTTTTAGCCACAATGCACGTTGGGATATGGTGTTAATGCGATATGAAATCCGAAAAACATTTCGGAGTTTAGGATGGCCGAATACACTACACTAGTTGCCAGTATTAAACACATTGGTGTTATCAAATTTAAAACATATAATTAATAAATGGGTGAAAATTGCTTGTGTCCATAATGGGCAGCATTAATATATACCCACATGACAGCTCATTGTTACTTTGTAATTCTACTCCACTACAATTCAGAGGTTAACCTGGTATTTTTACTCGACTACATTTATTTTAGTTACTTTGCAGATTCTGATTAATGATATGAAATATAAACAACCCTTAAAGCAGACTTTAGTTACACCTGAGTAAAATTCAGGGAAGGTGATTGTCAAGTGCCAACAATCAGGAGAGATATTTGATAGTTGGTGCTTGAGAAGACTAAACATTTATCTGCAGATCCTTATAAAGCATATTCATTACTCGTTATTCTCTACTAATAGTTCATTAAAGACTGTATATAATAGCTATTTTGCACATCCCTTTCAAGATTTCAAGATTTTCAAAGGTTTATTCATATACATGTACGTTGAAGTTATGCAATGAATAAAAAACTTGGGTCGCAGGTTCCTCAACAGTGCATTACAAGACATCTATCAATATGTGTGTATACTTCCACCATTAAACTGTCATATTCTGCACATTTCTTATACTATCTACATACATAAGAGTATAATTAATGTGTATAATATCAGTTAAAATAAGTGCTTCAACATAGTTAACATTGCAGGAAAGCAATATATTAGACGTTAAGTACTTTGTCATGCTTAATATTTATCTGTAGATACCCCCAAAGCTTTTTTCTTATTTAAAAGAAGACCTTAACCTAAAGTATTCTTTAATGTCTTAATAAAGGTTATTTCGTTTTTCTGTTTTGCACATCCTCCTATTAATATCTTTGTACATCCGGCACTAAACTGTTTTATTGTCGAGATCACTTACAGTATCTTCTTGATTTTTTATATTCTATATTTCTATCATTGACCTTCTACTTTCACCCTATTTTGTATGTACTCTTAATATTTTTTTCATCAAATATAACATATTAAAATAATAATTCAATAACGTGCTTTAACCACTAGGCGGTGCACACAAGGTACACACAGCATACAATGCCATAATAACTTTTTATTATTAGTTTAGGACACTTATGTATGTATAGCATCTGAAGATGTGTAGTTTTATTCATGTTTTCACATAATTTTACAGGATATTGCTATATTATTTCACATATTGTAGTTCTACACATTAATATCTGATTTGTAAAACATCACAGACAGAAAGGTATATCCGTCATTTAATGGTAAGCTATTGAAATTCTGAATCCATAGATGTGTCTCCCATCACCCAAAACCCCTGACTATTCTCTCAACTCAGTATTTACATTCTTTAATGCAAAGAAAATCAGTCATATCTTTAAAAACTACAAGTCCTTTTCTATCAGCTGTGCACCGTTATGGTGTAAATACAGCCTATCTACCAATTGGATCAAATATAAAAGTCAGCCGAATTAGTGTTGATACTGCAAGGAGACGTATTGTGTGAAGAGAAATTGAAGATGTTGTTTAATTGCTGATATATTTACGTATTCAGTTTCGGCGGCATTTCTTCCAGTTTGTCCAAAGGTCTTCTCATCAGGACTCTATAAATAAAGAACTACGGCAGATGTGTCATATTTAATGCAGCCGAACCGTGTATTACAATGCCGTTATGTGATGACTTTCAAAGAGAAAAGCAAGTTGGATTAAAGTATTATTTGCTTTTTTTAAAAAATGTTTTTCGGATTTCGCGGCGAAACAATCCAATCACCGAGCTTAAACCATAGCTGAGGATCTTGGGTAATCAGTTCAGTGGGTGTGTATCTGTTTCGGTTATTTTATTTTGAAATTCAGTTCCTGATGGACGCCAAAAAAGCCCGAGATTATAGAATTAAACCAATAAATAAAAACAAGGATAATTGTGTGTTATTGTTGAGTAAATAACAGTGTGTTATTTAGAAAAGAATGACAAATTAGAAGGAAAAAAAGATTACAAAAATACAGATTTCAGTATTCTGAGGCTCTGAGCCCCATTTCTTTTCCTCACGGATGACAAAAAAAGTCCGGCATTATACGATTTAAAATAAAAACAATAATCGTGGCTTGATATTGAGTAAGAACATGTTTTTATGAACCCCACAGCTTCCGGTCTTCCAAGATCCGACCGGACAAAAAGACGTGGTGCAGGCACGAAACACACTACCAATAGAAATACATTGCTTTTAAAATCGTTCTGTGTGACACGAAAAAAAAGGGGAAAATCGTGTTGGTGAACACGAATCAATAGATTAAATGTCGTGACTATAACACAAAATGCTGTGAGACTGGGTTGAGCACAACAACAGGAAGAAATGACAGATAACATTATTGCAAACAACAGCGTCATATATAGCTAACTTGAGCTAATAACAGGGTAACCCGTTTACAAGTAACGTTTTATATCCATAATTTAGGTTATTTTTTTACCTGTGTATTATTAGTAGAGGTCATTTAAAATAATGATCAGGTTCTCGTATTCTGATGTGGTGTCTGTCGTACACATTTTGAGATAGAGACTTCAGTTTTCTCCAGAGGAAACTGAAGTTGTTCAGGTTTATGCATTTTAAGTATTTTGCAGTATTTTCTTTAAGATGCAGTGAGCAATATGGTGATTGAGATCATGGTGTTCAAAGTCACCTTTACCCCCTTAATCTTTCAGAGTGCCCAACCGGCCCCCAGGAACAACCCCCTTACCCCCCCCTTGTGACATTTTGTTCATCTTTCCCTCATCCAATGCCACTGCTCTCAAGCTATGCTGCATTTATTTCCTTATCCTCACTCTCCACGGCGTCTCAGTGGGAGTGGGAGTATAATTACGCAGTCAGACAGTGTTTACAGACGCAAAAGCTCCTTAATTTATTCCAACAGTTAGCAGTAATTCCCCACTTTAATTTATAGCTCCTCCACCCAGTGGGAAAACGAGAGAAGCTGATAGTGAGAAGAAGGGGGGAGAGAGAAGGAGCATATGGACGTTATATTACAGAATACAATGTACTTCTACTTACACATGTTAAAGCCATCATCATTCATTTTACTGCACATTTAAGTTGTTTCCCTCTCCCAATCTATTGAGGGTTTTAGCCCACTCTGTAAGGGAAAATATACAAACAGAAAAGATGTTCATGGATGTGTTATTTGTAGATGTTTGTATGTATGGGGTAGTTGAGTTGATCTTTAGTGTCATTTAAACAACACTGTGACTGGATGGCAATTTAGTTTTACCAATGTGATACACGTCTTCCCTTGTAATGCTTTTCAGCCCTGGTTTTGGTGTGATTCACCACAAACGGGGAGTCTTTTCAGGCCAGCAGTCGATTACTCCTGTGTTTTCTTAACATCTAAGCCTCTCTAAAGCTGCACACTGGTGTGAAAACTGGCATTGATTACATTCATACTGCCGCCTCGGACCAGCTTACAAAGGTTCTTATTGACTTTTTAGAAACCGTGTGAGGCAAGGTACAAACTTAATGAAGGCACCCAAAGACTTCTGTCAAGAAACCCAAGAAAAACAGCCTGCTGGACTGCAGCAGCTGATACATAAAAACGCCTCTCCATCCCAAGCATGAAAGTCTAGCAGCGATGCAGCTGAGGATTTCAGAACAGAGAATTAGGAATGGGCCAAATGTCTGCATTTGAAGGCTGTCGGTCAAATTTTAGACATATCCACAAAAGTTTATTTACAAAACCTATATAACACACTACAGGAAAGAAAAGAAAAAACCCCAAAAGCATAAAATGGCCTCTTTAAGATTAAGTCATTGTTCAGGAGGTTTTTCCAAGGAGCCGATTATCCAAAGAGATCTCATCTTCTCCAAAAAAAACAGACTGTTAAGCATTTCATGTTAAAAATCATCGTTTCCCTGGCAGGCACACGGTATGCAAGCTCACTGCTAATGTTTGTATTTTATGTTATCAGAAAAACAAGCTGAGCAGACATCCAATGACTTAAAACATTCACCTTAAACATATAGGGTTAATACAAACAGCCTCTAAAAATTATATTCCAAAAATGTTGCTGTAAACTATATAAAAATGTAATATATGACATATTTTGGCATACAACCACAACTCTGACATTGCACTAAAAGGGAACCATCTCCATAGCAGGTAAACATATAAAAAAACAAAGGTCTATTACATTTTTGATATTTAAGTCCGGTTATTCTACATATTATGTTTGCACAACATGGGCAAATTGCATTTATTGTAATTCTAGAATTTCTGAATAGCTAACATTAGAGGGGAGCATTAGTAAGACCATTAGTAGAAGTGCAGGAGTCAAAGCCACAGGGCCATGACAATGAGTTTAACACATCTGTGTGGCTAGAATGCTCATTTATAGTAGAGAATCACCAGACTAATTAATGAAACAAGGAATGTTGAGTGCAAGAGTTAGAAAGGAGATTATGTAAAGGGGAATGAGGGTTGCTTCAGAGGCCAGAGGGCTGTCGCAAAATTGGAACATGAAGATATTACTTTTTAGGAAAAAACACAGACGCTGATTGCCGTGTTGACTGGGAGCATGGAGCAGAATTCACCGATGATGAACCACCAGGGAGTAGTTGGCGCGACGTTGGGTGTAGCCACAGTTCCGTCGCCACAGGGAATGAAATGATCCTGTGCACTTCAGTAAATAAGCTGCATCTGTCACTGGTCACACATGTCAGCAGTAAAACCAAACAAATTTGGCCGAGAGTTGTCTCATCTGGCAAGTCTCTTCAGTAATTACAGCAGACTAAATGATATCACTGGGTCGTCCTGATGAGCCAGACACTATGTCACTGTGACCTGTTTTCAGCCTCGCTATAGAAACGTGAAAGCCAAAGACATCTCACTTGGATGGATGTGAGTACAGGCAATCTGCAGTCAAATATTTACTTTATACTTCATGAAAACTATTGGCATGTTACCCATTAACTGGGGCAAGGTCCCCAAGCGGAGGACTCAGGTTCAAAGAGTCATCTCCACTGTCTCCCCATTGTTTGTATTGCCGTGGTCAAGGGGGGATGACTCTTGATTCACAAAAACAAAACAAAACTCCAAGTATGTCAAAACAATGTCAAAGTGTTCTTATTTAACCATTTATTACTATATGCGGAAAAGTATGAAGACTAAAAGATGTTACTCTCACTACCTCGAAATAGTTCACGGATTCTGCATTGTTCTCATTTCTTATTGTCAGATTGAGTAAAATAAGAAAATATATTTGATTTTCTGCTTCTTCAGGACCGTAAGGGTGTTGTTTGACCTTATGTGATTGACAACACAAACAAACCACCAACAAGTGTCTGATTCTAATATTGCTTAAATCTGATTGGTGCATGGAAATGCATGACAACAGCTACAACAGCCCAGATAGAAAGGGAAACCTGCATTGCCACATTTTAAACAACATGTTTAACATCATCAAAATCTTTCCAACCATTTACATCTTTGACAATTTAAGATGCTGTTAAAAAAATTCAACCTACTGGGATAAACACTGCAGCCATAACTTTTTTTGTCATTTCAGTGCACGATCATAACCTTGCACATGGTTCAGTTTAAAACCTTTTCTCATGCGACAAAGAATGACATGACTTAAGTCAGTCAGTTATGTAGTCAGAGTGTTATGTAGGTATTACATGGGAACATTAGATAGAAGCCCGTGAAACTGTAAGGAGGAGGATCAATCAATTTTCTATTAAGTTTTTGGATCCTGTGATTCTAGAGGTTTTTTTACACCCTATTAGGTAAACCTAGTAAGTGAACAAAGGTATAAATCATTGAAGTAAATTACCACAAAAACCCTCAAGACCTTATACAAGTACCTCATAAAACACAATCTCAGAACAATTTGTGGATTCAATGTAGTGTACAGGAAGCCTACAGTGGGCCATTTCACAGTTGGCTCAAGGCTTTCTTCATTTTAAACACATTTACATATTCACAATTGCTACAGTAAAAAGATTAAAAACTGAAGTTTAAATTTCCCTTCCTGTCACATCATCCAATTTTAAACAGCGAGATAAAACCGAGAAAATCATGTAACATTTAAAGGACTGCTTATGAACGCGGGATTTCACAGTCGTGTAAAAGTAATAATGGGTTTTGTGAGAACAATTTGTCAGATTTCCATCCGTATCACGGTGCTATGAGGCCTCAAACTATACACCACGTTTCCTCTCCGTCATTTACAAAGACATTTCAATATTCATTCTGCCTTTAAACCATTCATCCGGCTGCCTTTTCTATACATTAAAGACACATAAAAGGAGCTATGGATGGATAAACCACGTCAATCAGCACTTAAGCAGGAGGAAAAAGAAATAGGTACAAAAACAGGTGATAAACAAGAGTGGGAGGTAGGAATTAAAACATTCATTTCAGACTTTAATATCCCTTTTTCCCTTTCATGCGATCAACAAAGGGTAGTGATCCATTACAGCATGATAACAGTCGAGATGAAATTAGTCAGACCACTCCATTAAACCTGAAGCAGCTGTCATATTCCTGCAAACTAATAAATCCTTACTGCTCTGTATAGTGTCCTTGTGGGTAATTTTAATACATGTATAAAAGTGATATTGGTCTCATCTATTACGACTGCCCTTGTTTCCTCTACTTGACTAAATATTTCTGGTTCCCTCTTCCTGCAGTTGTGGCTGGTCTCCTTCAGACTGCAGTGTTAAATTGCCATAGTTTGTGGAATTGCCCCGCGGGACTCACCAAGGCACAACCAAATATTTACAGAGGAGCACATTCTTTAATCCACATCCCAGCCATCATTTGTCCCCTGCAGAGGCAAATGTGAAATATTCTTGGCACAGAGCACAGCAGAACGGGCGCAGAAGAGAGGTAGTGGAAGTCAGAGTTAAAGAGGCCCAGCATTACCAAATGTTGGAGGTTTAAGCATTGTAATAAGACTGTCAATATTTAGCATTATTTATTTTAAACCAATTCCATACAAAGTCCATATCCAACAAGTATTGTGTGGGTATGTTGATCCTGATGTTTTATTTCTCTCTGCCGTAAAACTTCATTCTTTTTGGAGTATCTAGCAACTCGTGAATATTCGTGCCTGAACAGCCAATGGGAGGATTTTCCGAATTCAGCATGTAATACTATATATCCTCCATTTCAGATTCCCGTAACGTCAGGAGAATCTTAACCCTGAAAAGCCTTTGAGACACAATGTCAGGGGAATGTTTTAACTCAAGTTGAGGCAATATAAAATTGATAGCCGTCTATTCACGTCGCCTGCTTTGAATTATGTAATATCGCCAAACATCCCCTTCACATTTGAACAAACCTTGAGTCAATCCCTCATTCAATGTCTTGCTGCTGGAAATCCTTGTGAGTGCACAAATTGTCTATTCATTTGCTCCTGAAAATAGTAATTTCACACAGAATTGCATGTATTCCTTTTGCTATGAACTTAAGTACAGAGTAACATCTTCAGTAGGAATGAATAAGCATGGGGCTGGGTTGGGGATTAAACGTAATGAGAGACTGACTATGGCATTGTTGTTGTTTTTTGGGGGGATCTCTTGACAATAACAACATTATAAAAATGACAACCCTTATCCTTTAATAGGTTATCAAGGGTGAGTAATTACCAATATAAAGCTCATCCCCCACAACCGCTGGGGACTGTCTGAATTACTTATCAAAGATTCATCGTTGATGAATCCCAATTAAAGAGTTAATTTTCCACACCACTGAGCTAACTTACCCTGTCCAACAACATACGGGACGGAAATACTAGAGGCTAGCAAGGGAGACAAAATCCCCCGAGAGGCATATGGTTGGGGGGTGGGGTGTGGGGTGTATTCCTTTAGTACTATACCTTCCTCACGGACAACATACATGTGTATAGGCCTATCACAAGGTGTCTCAGGAGAGAGCAGTTGTCTATGAAATGGTTAAAACATAAAAAATTGAATTATAGATAGTATAAGCACAAGGCTGTTCGAGCTCCTTCCAGTTAAAACTAAAGCCACTACTTTCAGTTTTCATTAATACTCTGCATACCCTAACCCTATAGAATACATTTCAATGGAAAAATGATCTGCCGGCATAACAAACCAATGATATCGATGCAATCTGGAACCCATTTATTGAAACATTTAATTAATAATCCTCAGTCCGATTTCACCCACCACCCCTTTCTACTTCTTTAAGGTCATGCTATTATTTATATGCCCCCCCTTCCTATGATATATGACTATTATATTGTTACTCATTTCATTTTAATTATAATTTTGTCATTTATTACTCTCTTTTTGTCCAATCCCCCAGACGCACGCATGCACACACACACACACACACACACACTGTTTTTGTTTTCTTTTTTTGTCTCCATGTATATTTTGTTATTTGTCTTGTATACTTGTAAATGCTCCTTATTAAAAAATTAAAAAATTAAAAAAATACTCTGCATCAGAGACCAAAGCCATGGCACCCTGGGGTGTCTTAAGACCGGGCCCAAGGGTACTGCAAGATTTATCATTGTTTACTGTTTTTAAGAATGTTTTACAGCAATTTTTAGGCAACATTTACATACGTTTAATGTTCCCAAACATATCACAACAGAAACAAAAACCAATAACAATCTAACTCACTTTATTAGGAACTGTTTAATATTCCCTTACGCTTAAGCTAATGCCATGACAACACATGATAGCCTGTTGTCATAGTAACTAAACACACTTTCTTGCTTGGGAGTTTCTTAGGATCTCCACAATCACAAAACATTTTGACCATCAGGAAAAGTGTTGCAAAATATGACAGTGTAAACACAGCTAAGGGAAATGCTGACCCATCTCAGCCCTCAGCACCGTCTGACAGGAGTGTAGCAGAGAACAGACACAAAACAACGATCAGACTCATCACTACAGCTAACGGCTGAACGGGCAGTCTTTATGGTGCCGTGTGTACCCAATATCATATGTGTGATGTGGCTCTGCCATCCCTGGGAATATTTCTCCCACACACCCTGCCTGAATCACCTCTATTGGACTCCTTTGTTTACTTCAGTTACATAGTGATATCATTATTCTATTGGCTTCTAGCCCTCCAACACATTGCACATGGTAGGCTAAAGGGCGAGACACTTCCGACATATCTCTAAGCGGTTGACCAATCACAACAGTGCCGGCCAGCTAACCAATCAGAGCAGACTGGGCTCTGGTTTCAGACAGAGGGTGAAAAGAGGTGCTGCAGTGCAGGCAGTATGAGAAAAAAAGTAAATCACAGTAGAGACACAAAACACAAATATGAACCTGAAGATAAGCATAACATGTCATCTTTCAACTGCATGAACCCTTTTGTTTGTTTCAATTGGTTGTCCTTAAATATAAGCTCATTTTAAAATGTGAAGAACATTTAAGAAAACATTAGCATATGAGTGTGGGTGTGGTCTCAATTTAAGACTTGACCTTAAAAATCCAAGGAGATTTGGACTGGCCTTGAACTTAAACACTAATAACTTGTGACTTCATTGGACCTACATTTTGACCTGGAAATATTTCAAACCTTCCCCCAAGCTCAAATATTAAAACAAGTGTTTTTTGTGTGTCACAAATCAGCACATTTCTCTTAATTTTCAAATCAACTTTTTAATCAAAATGTATTATGACTTACTTGACACTCAAATGAAGGACTTTTCAGCCTTGACTTTGGACTTGAGTGTAAAGGCTTGAGGATTAATTGTGACGTGCAAAAGAATGGCAATTCAAACGTTTTTAAATGTATTTGTATATTTTACTTGAATTTGATATAAAATACGATATATTGTATGATGAAAGTGTCTGAAGTTGATGAGACCCATCAGGGTGGTATATTAGTAGCTCAGGGTGCCATGAAAACATATTTCCTTTGAATGGGGTGCTTTTTTTTCCTGGTGCAGTTATTGTGTCTCACAGAAGTAGACCTTTGGGGTAGTGCTTAAACCATAAATTGTTCAATATGTTATTCTGTCATTAACAAACCAATAAAATTGCCAGCTTCTCCATTTTGTATTGCTCAATATTGAATATGTTGAGTGTGTTAACTGATGTAGCAATTTCTCAAATATCTCTCTGGACTCTTATAACTTGTAATTAGCATGTCTTTCAAGATAACTTTCAATCAACACCCTTTTAGAGTTGTGGGTTGTTTTGAAGCTCACCAAGGATCCAATTCTTCTCATTATGACCTTTCACATAAGTTATGTTAGAGTATAAAGCACATACTCATTTCATGAAATGATTAAAAGAAGAGAAAATCACACCCCGGGAAAATGCATGTAATCGGACCTTAAGGTAATAATTAGTTTTTGTTATAATGATATAAACACGGTAAGTGTTTGCGCAGATCGATTATCTCCTATTTCTAAGTCTTCATCTGGTTGTGTGGTTCCTTTTATGTCCTGTAAGCCTGTTCTTTACCTCAGTGCTGTACACCTACTCGTTGGCCTTTGGACTTGAATAATAAGAAGCAGAGCACTATCCAGGGTATTTGTATGAATTAAGAAATGATGAAATGATGAAATAGCCTCAGCCTTAAGCGAAGAGGGTGGCAATAACCGAACAGCAGATAATAAATGCGAGTTAAGCTGACAGAAATGAGAAGGGTGCATGCATAGCAATATCGTTATCTGTAATTTAACGGTGAAAACGGTTATTGGGCTGTGGGAGATTGAAATGTTAGGTACCTTTGGAACTGGGTTATTTAAGGAGAGAGCTTCAGTGGCAGTGACGGCCCTCGCTCTCCCAGCAGGAGCCACTGGGGAGGGAACCTGAGGGCAGCTATCGATCCAGGCATCTGCTCTGCATGTGGGCAGCGAGCCTCTAGTGCCATAAACTCCTTTATTTCCCTCTAACCTTCGTGAAATGGTTTTATGGCAGAAGGAGGCAGAACATCTCCAGAGTTTTCGCGGAGGTCAGAGCTGCGTCCATCTCCCTGGTGCTGTAAATGGCTTACTGCCAAGCTGAGAGAAAAGAGCTGGATGTTGCTGTCGTGGATTTTTCTGTCATATCTTTCTCAACAGTCCCTCAAAGGGCAGCAACATCTGCCTGGGCAACATCTGCCAGGACCTCAACGGGATCAAAAAAGGTCACCAGGGACAGATGTTGTCCCTTTTATACCTGACCATTAACAGTAAATTAGCTTTGGCTGAAATTGAGCTCAACGTTGGCTTTGCTAGCTAGACATTTGAAAATAAATTAAACATTACAATTTAAATTAGATAAGAAGGCCATTGTATTATTTAAATGTACACTCTTCTGAAACATCTGGACACTGTAGTTTTGAGCTGACCTCTCTCAAATAGCAGCGTAAAGTGATTTTTAGAAGGGACTATCTTGAGCCGCGAATACAAGTGTGATGCCCTAAAAGTATGTTCGTATATCTAGCAGTGGGACCGTGACTGGGGTATTTAAAAATTAAACTGCAGTGCCCATGTTGATTGTAATGAATAAATCCCACCCAACCATCGCCCCCCTCTGCAGCATCATTTCCCAGCTCCTCCTGGGGGATCCAGAGGCGGTCCCACGCCAGATGTGTTGTATAATCTCTCCAGCGTGTTACGAGTCCACCCCGGGGTCTCCCAATGAATAAATTGCATTCCTAAAATGTGTTTTATTATATGACTACACAATGTTCTTTTCCAAGTTTGTCAAGCAAAGAGAACTACTACACATATATTTTTTGGGGGGAAATTTGCCACACGAGCACAGTGTATCTGTTTGTACCTCTGTGCAAGTGAGGGAAAAGACATGAAATAACTGAGGCGACGCACGAGGAGGAACTAAATTAATAATGAAGATGCCACAACAGAGATCTCTTTCTTCATCTTGCATTATCACTACCCTCCTCTGAGCCTCCACACACACACACACACACACACACACACACACACACACACACACACACACACACACACACACACACACACACACACACACACACACACACACACACACACACACACACACACACACACACACACACACACACACACACACACACACCAACTCCTCCTGCACCCAGCGTATGAATCCTCTTGTTGGTAATTATTATGCTTTGCTGTATCCGCACAAGGGCAAGAATGCATTTCATGTGTCCTTCAGCAGCTTATTGTGCCAGTTTCAGCACAAATGTGTCCCATGCATGCATTGCCGCTGAGAGGCTTGAGTGATAGCTGTAGGCGCTCTGATAGCCGCTCTGCACACACACATCGGCTAAGAGCAATTTAGTGCCTGTTAATAAGAGCGGCGCGGAGCCCACAATAGAGTTGATTGTATTTCCTCTGAAACGGTGGTCCTGTGTGCTGCATGTGGGCCTTGTGCGTGCCTGTAAATGCACTCATGCATTACAAGGGCTTGACCCAGATCACAGAGAGACATAATAACGCATGACAGGTTGTCCTTTTGAAAGCCCTGTGCCCTAAAAGGCAGACTGGCCATTCACAGTCTCCATTTCTGATACCCTTGTGAATAAAGGAGCAGTCTGCTACCAACGTCAGAGTTTCCCTTTCAATATCACCGTGTGTTCATCTGAATCTTTTATTACCACATGTACTAATAACTGGTTGTTCCGACGTTTCTTAGAAACTATGATACATTATTTTTGTGAAATATTTAAACAATGTTTGTTGTTGCATCAAATGGAGGTATTCTATTTGTGTTGTGCATCATGTTGTACATATTATCCTCACATTCAGAATATCTGTCTATGTCTGTAATGCTTTAAGATGTCACTACACCAAAATAATGAACAATAACATTATTTTTGTGCTATATGTAGAAATATTTTTTTTAATCCTATCAGTCAAAAGTATCTTTTACTTTGTTTATTGTGTGTCTTGTCTTTTGAAAAATGAATTGCCGTTGGGGCATGAGACAAAGTGAAAACGGACAGAAACAGAAATTATTTAATGTTGGATCATTTACATTATATTATCATATGTGTTTTATTAACATGGTATCAATATTTCATTTTTGTTTTAATTGTCAGACACAGTTGTTGGCAATACCACCCCTAGTCAGCAACTTAAAGATCCCTACTGTAATTAGAAGCAAACGTACATAAGTGTGGGCAGAGTTCAAGAGATCATTTATGAAAATGTCTTCCTCATGAGTGCCGGAGACCTGGTGCCAAGCCAAGATCCCATTACAGTTGCAAGAAGAGCTAAAATTACTCCGAAGATGTGCTCACATGCCAGGACGTCAACTTAAAGGGGACCTATCATGCAAAATGCACTTTTGTACGTCTTGTATACATGAATATGTGTCCCCGGTGTTCCAGGGAACTCACCAAGTGTCAGAAAACACAACCCTCTCTATTTTCCTCCATACCCAAATCTCTAAAAAAGGGGCTGCAACGGATCTGATAAAAACTGATCCAGATTTGAACACTGTCCTGACGTCAGGACGGTGGCGCTACGGCTATTGGGCCAACCCTCCACCTATCAGGGGAATGTGGGGTTGGGCCACGGCCGGCCATTGCCGCTCGAAAGCGCTGGAGATGCTGTAGTACATATGCCAGGCCTGTAAGTGGCGCTGTAGTCTGCCACAAAAGCAGCGAAGAAGACTTCCCGCGCATGGTTACCATAGTTACCCTTCTGTTTATTCTCCACTGTGGCTTTTTTTCTCCCTCCCCGAGGCAAGCGTTTGCTCCCGCTGCTTTAATTCAATGCAATCCCTCCCCGTCGAGGCAAGCACTGTAATTCTCTCCGGTTAGTCCACCAGCAGATGACAAACACCCACCTCTCCGCCTCTTCCAAGGAACGAGGGGACCGTGCGGCAGAGTTTCAGTTTCAGTTTCTTTCGCCGGTCAAGATGTCCGTTAAAGTTTAAATCTTCCGGACAAAATTAGAAAAGTGCCGGTCAAAGGTCTTCTTTGTTATTTATTGAGCTTTAAAACAAATGAATAACGACTCTATATAATAATATAATAAAACACGGAGGACGGAGATCTTTTTTTCTCCCCCTCTTGACTTGATCAGAGCGGCTCCCCTCTCCTGCAGGGGGGCGTGGTCTCACAGAATCACCCCGTAGACAGCAAACAGCACATAGAGCGAAATGAGGCATGGCTAAAATGCATGATCTGTTTGGTATTTTGAAAACAGAAACGTATAAATATACCTTATATAGGTATGGCCCTACAATATATCATTTAAATATAGCATGATAGGTGTCCTTTAAGTACAGTTTCCATGGCATCTGTGACTATATCCAGATGATATGTATTCATTATACATGGGGACGTGTGAGCACAACATTAAAGATGCATTGGAACAGCTTATCCCAAAGACTTTAAAGGTGCTCCTCACCAAACAGACAATACAACTGTATTATTAAACAATCTTATGTTTGGAAGTGTACCACACATTCCTCTGCTTTGCGTTATTCAGAGTTAATGAGGCTGATTTATCCACTGAGTGGTGTCATCTGAAGGGCATGTAGGAGGGAAAGTGACAGTCTCTCCTGGTAGAGCATTAATATTGTATAGTTCATGAAACAACTAAAGAGTGAATGGTAATCCGAAAATCTGTCTGACTCTTAGTCAACAGGATTTTGTGCAGTTATTAATGTTGAGGGTTTGTGGAGGAGAAAGAGGAGCAGGAACAGCAGGCCTGCAGAGCAGCCGATACTGTAGGCTGGACTTCTCCTAAAACTCTCTGGAGGTACAGTGAGCATGCTGGGTAAAGAAAAGTGTTCTGGGAAAAGATAAATCATTCAAAATGCAGCTCTGTGAAATTCTGAAAGCCAACCAGTATGGTGGTTTTTAGAGATCAGTTCACTGTAACTTAAAGGTGGGGTAGGTAAGTTTGAGAAACCGGCTCGAGATACACTTTTTGTTATATTCCATGGAATGCTCTTAACATCCCGATAGCAATGAATATCTTAAGTGCTTTGACATAAAATCCATGCAAACATTTAATCTGTGGAAGCCGTAATACTGTAAAAAGCACGACCAATTATTTTAGCCGGCCCGGCTAAAATAACTGGATGGCTTACCTGCCTGTCAGCCTTCCATCTGTGCACAAACTTATCTCGTGCCCTCATTGGTCATGTGCGCGTTCGTGTGTGTTGGAGGAGGGGCTCTATAAGGAAGTGGCAGATTTTCTCCGGTTGTGTATTTTCAAATTCTAGCGATCTCGAGCCGGTTTCTCAAACTTACCTACCCTACCTTTAAAGCAGCATGATTCTGTATTTTGGGTTTTATCACCCCTACAGTTTCAGATTGCAGTCCACTTTTACACCGCTGTTAAGTTAGATGTGCATTTGTTGTGATGAGATTAACATGTCGACACTTTAGCTAACACAGCCACACTTCAAACAACGAAAAACAGTGTGTCGCCATCAGGGGCGGACTGGGACTACAAATCAGCCCACTTCGGTACCGCCGGCCCACCTCGGTAAATGACTTACTAACGGGGGGGGGGGGGGGGGGGGGGGGGGGGTGCTAGTGACTTATCCGAGCGGCCCACCTCGGTGCCGCAAGTAAATACCGCGAGGAAATTGTCGACAGGGGGGGGGGGGGGTGGGTGCTAGTGGCCCACTTCAGTACCGGCCCATCGGGATTCGTCCCGATGGCCAGTCCGCCCCTGGTTGCCATGCACACGCTGTTTTTGGTTGTGAAATAAATGGTTTTCAAAGCCATAACTTTGTCGTTATTGGAGAGTGCAAGCGCCTAGTTAATCACAGTTTAGCAATCCCTCTGTGATATTGAGTGGCAATCACCACAGCAACAACACAAGACATATCAACCAAGCTAATATTGCTAAACCGGTTTTGGCATGACACTGCTGTACCTTTCTGCCCCCCCCCCCCCTTCCAGCGGCACAAAACTCACATGCTAGCAGTGTGAACTCGCACACCCCTATTGCTCATAGTTCCCAGTCCTGGCAGCATGGCTAACTGAGCTAACAGCTAACTAGCAGAAGAGAGCTAAAGTTAGCAGCAATTAGCAGCTAGTGTTACTTTAGCAAAATCCAAATGATTTCTGTCCATTAGAAAAGTCCACAAATCTCTGGGATTTGAGGCAGTGGACTTCAAGGTGAAACAAATATATCTCAATACAATATAATCCAGTTTCACCTAAATCAATGTATAGCTGTAAACGTTACGCACTTCTGGCGGGATATCGTACCAACTCACCAAGTCACATTGTGCGAAAAAAGGTGTTGGGTGCCCAGATAGGAACTCACAAAGGTACCACTCTCCCTAAAGTTAATGTTATTTTTAAGTCAAATAGTTACAAAATGTTCCTTTAGCAAAGTAAGAAACAGATGAAAATCAGTACATTTTTTGGTCCAATGTAATAATGGTACAATTCCAGAAAACGTAATCCCAAATAGACTTCAGTGTATGCCTTAGCTTAGAGAACAGTTTAAATACAGTAGGAATATGAATCAATCAATCAATCAATGTTTATTTATATAGCCCAATATCACAAATGTTACATTTGTCTCAGTGGACTTCACAGTTTGTACAGAATATCAGTATGACAATACGACACCCTCTGTCCTTAGACCCTCACATCGTACAAGGAAAAGCTTCCAGAGAAACCCCACAGTTTAAAGGGGAAAATGGGAGAAACCTCAGGGAGAGCAACAGAGGAGGGATCCCTCTCCCAGGACGGACAGACGTGCAATAGATGCCGTGTATAAATTGAAGAGATAATACATTTACAACATAGGTAGACCAAATGTTTGGAAATGCATGTGTCTATAATAAGAAGATGAATCCACGAGGGTGTCAACAATCCTGTGGGAGCCATCAGGGAAGTAGTATGATGAGAGTCAGGCAGGACCACAGTGACAGGTTCAGCCACGACTTGAAGTTCAGGACTCAGGATGCAGGACTCAGGATAGAGGATCCAGGACACAGGATCCAGGACTCAGGACTCAGGACTCAGGATCCAGGACCCAGGATCCAGGACTCCGGATCCAGGACTCAGGATGCAGGATCCAGGACACATGACTCAGTATCCCGGCGTAGATAGACACCAAAAATAAATGTGGGGGAAGCTGGGTTATTCGGAACATGAGAGTACACAGGTACAGACAGACAGAAGGAAGAAGTAAGGTGTCCCCCGACAGTCTAAGCCTTTAGCAGCAACACTAACGTGTCTACGTACATGGACTCCCTTAGGATAGGTTGAGGGATAAGGGGTAGCAAGTAAGAAGTAAGGAACAGAGGTGGAGAGGCACAACGTGTCTATACATGCACTCCCTTAGATTGAGGGAAAGTGGAGCCTCGCAGATGGGGGTGCTGCAGCCCCCTCAGCACCCCCCCCTTCCCGCGCCCATTCGCGATGTCTCGCTGTGTCGCAGACCCCGCGCAGCAAGCAGGAAATGAACCCAGCTCACACTGTCCGCTCCTCGCAGCAGCGAGCCGCGCAACGTCCCGCCAACACCGCACCCAGACCCCACGCAGCATTCTCATCTGTTTGTCATTACTGGTGTCATTTTCTGGTTGCTAACGCCATTGTAACACATAATCACTGATGTTCCGCTGTAACGGTGGTGGGCTCATCAGAACATAGTGGGCGAGCTGACCAATCAGAGCACAGTGGACTCATAGGGAGGGGGGGGCAGGAGCTCCAACAAGCCGTTTAGGACAGAGAGTGAATACACATACTATACACAGAGATGCTGTATGAGAAACCAATGTGAGTTTGGAAAATTGCACAATATAAATCTATTCTAGTAGACCTCAACAATGGAATTATGATCAGTAGAAATGGCCATGACATGGGACCTTTACATTTGGCTATAGCACTAACAGATAGGTTTCTGCTTCAGGAACTTTTGACTAATGGAGTCTAGTAACAGTACTTCAAAAGTTACAAAAAAATGGTCGGATAAAGCAGGATTATGCGGTTCGACTAATAGTTGCTCAATTTCAATACCATAAGTCAGAACAAGGTCGAGAGTGTGATTATAACAGTGATTGTGGGGGCTGCAACAGTTGCAGTTAGTTCAGCTCTCTGGTCTGCAGGAGAAGTTTCATTGAGGTTTTATGTCAGATAATTCAGGGCAATAAATATAAAATTCACAACATGAAGTCAACATATTCTTTATCCAGCGCTATCTGGAATACCTGATGCATGTTAACAAACTCACTGCATTTATTCATGGCACCGTCTAATGTTCCATCCAAATCTGTGTGCTGGTTAGTATTCATCTCTCTCCATAATCTAGTCTGTTAGCGTTTCTCGCTGTCTCCTCAAGCGTTTAACCTTGTCAGAGATAGGCTTGGATCCATTAAGATTTCTTGAAAGGGTTGAGCATTACAGGGCTCATTTAGAATGACTTCCATTTTTAATAAACCGCAGATCAGATACCGAGGAGGTGCACTTAACAATGCCGGAGAGATAGATATGCCTCATAATTTATATTATACAAAAGCTAAGGAAAATCATACAATGATTTCTACCCTCTTTCATTCCATTCTGCTCCTTCCTCCTCTTTGTGGGAGCTCTTTTCACGCCACGCGCTCTTAGTTTGACGTATTCAACAAATATAAAAGCTGCCTCGTCATCCTTTCATGATTGCCCCGCTGAAGGGATTTTTTTTAATATGCTGCAATAATGTTTACCTTTTTGTTAACAGACTTGGGTTATTTGTTTGTACACGGCATCACCGCTGCCAACTGAAGCTATAACAGCCTGAAAGGGCTTGTTAAAGTGGATGTTACTGTCTTGCCGGTGATTTTTTACAACACATATTAGACTGGTGTTTGTATCACTGCACAATCCTGCCTAAAGGTGGACATGCGCTGAAAGGTAATGATCATATCTCAGCTGAACCAGAAATGATGGGATGAGAATAAAGCGGGCAGGGTTAACAGACAGTGAGAGGGGTGATGGGTGCCAGAGGGCAGGGTGAGGTTAATGGAATTGGTGGCATAAAAAAGGGAGGCAGGGAAGGCTGTTTAAATGGTATGTGAATTGAAAATGCATTTTAAGCCGCGGAATCAATACTTAGTTTCTCTGTTCTGATTCCGTTATTCAGGGGTTGGAGAGGGTGGGGGCAGAGAGAAACTCAAAGTAAAGACCTTTCCATCTAATACGTGCCTCTAATACTCTCATAAGAGAAATCCCATTGTGTCGACATTGTCATAACGCTATTTTTTCCCCCTCTCTGAGCTTCAATGCTATCCTCCCAGTCATTAAAGCGAAGTATGCTGCTGGAGAAATATATATATGTCTTCATCCTTTCTGTTTCTCCTGGGTCGACCTTCATGATTAAGTGGAAGCAGCTCTGTGCGCATTGCATGAGTCACTTTTCTGACATCTATCCACAGATGTTAGCTACTGCAAAATTAAAGTTGCTTGTATAAATGCCACAGAGTCAGAAGAGGACACGATAAGAAGGAGGAAGTAGACGCACACGGCAGAGGATCCTTCTCAGTCATTCATCAGAACAAGGATTGTCAGCCATCTATGCACTCTGCAGCTCATGGAGCATACTAACACTCAACAATACAGAGAGACAGAGGTTTCACTCATTAGCTGGAAATTATTATTTGACACACCGCTGGTAATTTACAAACTGTCAGTGGCAGGTGAAAAAATCTCAACTGGTTGTTTTTCATTTCCAACTTTAATTAAAGGAAGCTGCAAGCAATGAAAATGTGTTGACCCTTGGGTTAATGAAAGCTTTTCAATGCAATGACATGAACTCTAAAAATGCACAGTCATCCAGCTCAAAACTTCGACCCTGACATTAAGGAGATAATCTGACACCCATCATTTAAACAAAGCCTGCTTTTAGCATGTGTAGTGTTCCTTCTGGCTTCTTGTTCAGGCTAAATGTTCCATGCTGAAGCAACAACAGCCACCTAAAGCTGTGAAAATAGGGCAAAAAGATGACTTTGTGTTTTTCAACAACCTAACAATGCATATCAATGAAGTTGGAGGACTTCTGTGACAAACAGCGAAAATAAGAATTCTCAAAAGTGGTACAGTGGAGGCTGAGAAATAATAACTTGTTCTTGTATAGATGAAGTTTCAAAATGGCTGTATCCAAGAAGTCCTAGAATTCAAATAAATAGTATTTTTTATCATATGCTTCCTGATTAATGTGTTATTTTCTTCTGATAATGTTCTCCATTCATAATACTGTTTTGGTCCAAAAGAATACATTCTCAAGCCTTAACATAACCCTGTTCACATCACTATGACAATCAATTGGTTATTTTCTCTTGGGGCTTTGGAACACCATGGGAATGCATCACAAATACCACTAGAAAACTACTTCTGAAAATATTATTAAAAATACATAACAAACATGTATAAATGTATAGTAACCGTGTAGTACTGTCCAGTTTCCATCATAAGGCACAAGTGGAGATAGTGTCTTGATGCTTGTGCATTGACCTGTTTAATAGAGAAATCTAAGCCCACGTCTGTGTGATCCACTCTGAAGACTCATCAATAAGTAAGTTACTACAGCATGATAGTGCTACTTCAACATGTTTCCGCCTTTTGTGTGCGTGTGCTGCCGACTGAAAGAAGTGCACTCAGTTCTTGGGTTACTTCCAAGACGCACATCCTGTAATTGATGATTTTGATCAAGTGCTCCATTCAGATTTGTCTTTGTCATGCTCAATATATTACATTTATTCTGCAAATCATCCACCCGGGGTTTGATTTGATTAATGACTCAATGACACATTATATTCATGTTATCCACTGCTTCTCAATTGCTCATTGTGGCTCCTGTTGTCAGTGCCAAGCCCCCTACTGACCCCCGGTGGTGCGGAGTTAATGGTGCAGCGCTCAGGACCACGGACAGCGTCAGAGCTCAGGAAACTTATCAGTGAACTAATAGAGCAGTGTGGCTTCTTAATGGGCATCACATTACTACAAACCACATATTTTAATAGCCTGTTAAATATTTGATTCAGACACTTATTGTACAGTTTTTTTATGTGATGCTTACATTGGACAGCTGTTCAGGAGCAGCTTCTCTCCTACATTAAGTTTTTTCATTAACTATTGTGCTCTTCAATTGTCAATGTAACCAGAAATATATCAAATCAACTTTATTTCTGACTTATTTAAATTTAGTTAATTTAATTGCATTTTTTGATATAACAAAAACCTGTCATGGTGGCAGGTGACCTTAAAGTTTTACATGCTTTTCATTTTTCTTCTCTGCCTACAGTACACTGCTGTCTTTAGTGCACTTCTCTCCATTGCTTAATTTAAGCTGCAAGGTCTCCCGCTACAAGGAACTGTAACACTAACACAGTACACAAGACTGTTGTCCACAGCCGTAAATGTATTGTATCGCAAAGGACATGTATTATTTGCTACATTGCAATTGCTACTAGAAAGATAATAACAGATTTTATGATACTTGCACGGGTGTCTGCGGAACTGTTAATATGCTTAAAATTACAATTTAATCCTGCCTTGTAATTAATATTTAACTCAATACACAATTTAAATGTGGTTTAATCTACCATGCCATCAGAGCTGTTTTTCCCCCAAACAGTTTGTTGGCGTTCATTCTTGTTGTGTATGAAAGTGTGAGTCTTTATGTGTTTATGAACATGTGCTTCCTCCTGCAGAGACAAAAGTCCTGCCCTTCAGAAAGTGCAGCTGTTTGTTAGCGAGGCGGTGCCAAGAACAGCGGCCTCTGCCGCAGCACACAGTCTGTAGAAGATGTGGAGCGAAGAGTGTGATTAGCCCAGAGACTCAGCTGGGAATTCATCTGCTGCCAGCGATCAATGAGCGGCCTGCAAAGCATTTATCGGTTTCTCCTTGCTTTTGTGTCATCACCTGCATCATCACCACCAATATGATATCACCTTTGTGGCTCCAGGGCAGTGCCCGTCTGGGTTCAACACAGACTGACAAACAACAACTGTATGGATTGCGTTGAAATCTAGGACAGATATGCATGGTCCACAGAGGATAAACCCTTATAACTGGTAATCCCCTGACATTTCATTCGGCTCACATTTATGACCAAATACCTGCTAAACAAATAGCCTTTGTATTGGCTTCAACTGTCCAACACGCTTAGTGCAAATGGTCAAATTAAAGCCGCTAGGATCTTGTATATATTCTTAAAACTTCACCTGCTAAAACAATAATAAAAGAATCAGCATGACAGCATTATCATTTTGTTGTCATAGTTAGGAAAGTATCTAGCTGAAATCACTGCTGTGATCCGATGTTCTCTTTAGGGCCACAAACCCTTCACAATGTATTTGACGGGTTCCTGGCTTGGTGATACATTAGAAAAGGTGTGATTTAGTGAGAAGGTGTAATTAAGTGTCTTGTCCTGTGTAATGAAGGTGTTCTATCATAAGGCGGCCAATGTCTCTGCAACCTTTTCTGTCCTGCCCTGTGTCGGCTGTCTCCCTCCTGTCCTGCGCTGTTAATGGCTGTCTAGACCTGAGCAGAGGTGGATAAAGACCTTAGATATTTTTACTTAAATAAAAGCAGTATTACAGTGTAGAAATACACCATTAGAAGTACAAGTTCTGCATTTAAAATGTTACTTCACTAAAAAGTATCAGCATCAAAATATACTAAGTTAGAAGGTATATATACCTAAACTAAAAGAGCTCAAGTTAACAATGGTCTTTTTGTGTTATATTATTGGATTATAATAATAAGTGCTTTATAATGTGCATTTATATTTTATGGTTCAGCTGGTATATAAGGAGCTTTTTTTGTGCTTCTTTATATTCTGTATCTTGAAAAATACATCAACAGAGTTTATCTTAACTCACAATAATACATTAAAATATGTTGTATTATTAATCTTAATATTAATCTTATTCCTCCTATTTAATGGCCAGCACTGGTTCCTAGAAATGTTTTGACATTTCATGAAGTCTAATGGGGAAACGTAGCCTGTCTGATATTAGGAATTTAAAAGTATCATAGCACTGACTTTTAGTGGGCATAGCAACACAGCAGCCACCTTACATTACACACAATAATGGCTCTCTGCTAGCAATAGAGAACCTTAGAAACATAATTGTACTCATCTTTAGAACGGTGAAAAACAACAGCAGTAGGCTATGTTGTGCATTACTCAGAACTACCCTTAAAAGCCCACACAATGACCATTTGTGCACGCCTCTATAATCATATATTATTTACAGAGGTGGGACAAGTACTCAGATCTTGTACTTCAGTAAAAGTAGAAGTACCAGAGTGTAGGAATACTCTATTACAAGAAAGCCCTATATTCAAAATGTAGAAAGTAGAAAAGTTTTAGAATCAAAATATACTTAAAAGTCCCAAAAGTAAAAGTAGTCATTATACAGATTGGTCCATTTCAGAATAATATATATGATATGTTTTATAATGATTGATCATTAAAGTGTTCTCAAAGCTGGTAAAGGTGCAGCTAGTTTGAATGACTTTGTATACTGCAGGGTAGCTTGTGAATTTACTCCAGGTGGAACTAAAGTCTGATTTAAGACTTGATTATATTTCACATCATTCATCCAGATCTGTAAAGTAACTAACAGTATTAAATAAATGTAGTGGAGTAAAAGTACATGATTTACCTCTGAATTGTAGTGGAGTAGCATAACATGGAAACTTGTGGCTGTTTTGCATCTAGTTCTTTGTGTGTTTACAGTACCTTTGGGTCAGTCTACGATCATTTTATGTCTCTTTAGACGTGTTGTGGTCCTTTGTAGTGAAATGTATGTTTTAAGTTGTTCTGCATCAATTTGTGATTTGTAATTCATGAAGACTGTCAGGGAATTAGTTTAATTTAATGTAATGGTGTGGTGGCAGTGAAAATAAGCTTGTGTTGTTTAATCACACCAAAACTACAATACTATTTCATCAAATGCACTCAAGGGAATAGAATACATCTAGTTTTGGTTCATGTGTATTTTGCAAATAAATATTTAATTTACATGTTGTACATTTATACAGCTATTTACATATATATATATATACAAATAATACAATATATACATCTATTTACAAAATGAAATGAATGGAGGCTGAGGGGGGGCTCTCCTTGTCGTTCAGGTTTCAGCGGGCCTCAGCAGATCAGTTCGGACCCTCTTGCTCGGTGACTCTGACTCAGGAGTGCGGGCTCTCTTGAGACCTCCACTCTTTGATTGGCTGAGACAGACTTCCTCGCTCGGCCCCTCGTCAGATTTAAACTTCTTGCTGGAACTTTCTGAGTGAGGCGAACGAGACCTCTTTGTCGCCTGGTGACTCGTCAGAGATGGAGCAGCGGTGCTCACTGAGGGCTGCGGCTCTTCACTGATAACCCTCCTGCCAGGCTCCTGAGGCAGATCCCAGCTGAAGTCCTTCTGGGACATGTATCGAGCTGATGTGCTCATCCCCTCTCTGAACATCTGACAGCGACCTGCCACACTGTGGACTGCAGCAGCACAACATACAAATAAGATTCATAAGTTCACAAGACATTGCTCCATTTCTCCTGAGTTTAGAAAAAGAAAACATACCGATGTCACTGAAGCGCTGGAGAGTCAGGTCTATTGACAGGTGTTGGCCCCCCTTTTCATTGAACACAAGTCCAATCAGCCACTTTGTTCTGACCGGCGCTCTGAAACAGAAATACACACCAATGAATTGAGTTGGTAAAAAAACAGTAACAAGTTAATAGAAATGAACTGCTGCTTAAGATAAATGATCAGCCTGTGCTAATTTTCTCTCTGAAACAGGAAGAATTACACACCAATGAGTGGACAGAGTAAAACATTACTATTACATTATTTAATATTCCGTAAATGAATAATACGCAAGATACCAACACTAATATAACCATAAAACCACTCGTCCTTACCTGGCGTTGCCCGTGCTGCGTTCAGGGTAGGACTGGACGTTAATGTGGGCCCGGGTCACCAACACATTTCTCTCCAGATTTACCACCAGGTGTCGGATTCTAGACTCCACCAGGCCAACCCTGACAGATTGAACAAAACATCAGTTTCAGAGAGCACTACAGTTGGTGGAAATACAATGTTAAACCTGTTTTCTGATTCAGAGAAAACGATGCATAAAAAGCATTCTCATCGTGGACAAAAACGCTTGAATCCGTTCCAGTTTTACTCAAACTGGGCTACTCGTGTTCAATGCTCTGTGTACTCACCATGCAGGATGCTGCTCCTCTGTAGCTGAAGTAGCTTGCAGCAGAACGTAATGCCTTGAAACATAAGAGACAACAGTTGCAATACACGTCACAGCATTGAGCCTTTGTGCACAGGCTGGCATCTTACTACATTAATCATATTCATTTGAATATTAATCCTGTTTGAACAACGGTCGTAGTTGAAGGTATTTCTGATATTTAAAACAGGCCAAGCTACAGCACATTGAGTAACATCTCTAAAATCAGGTTACTAGTCTTCATTATAAACCGTAACCATTTTTTCTAAAAGGTAAAACCTGTTGACCCTTTAGAAAGGAAGGTGGTACTGTGTTGAATTTGCATTTGTGTAAGTATTGTTAAATCTCAACAGCACAACTGCTCACTTCTTATTAAAGCTGGTAAACACATCTTTAGATAGATCAAGGAAACTGCCTGTACTGACTGTCCAACTTTAAAAACTTGTGCAAACCCAGAAGTAAAGCTCCACATTCGTCCAAATAAAACAAGAGGGATCATATCACATGGCAGATTTATTAAACTGGACAATATTATAAATGCAGTAAAATAAGGAACTCCAGGAACAACTAATTAAAGTCAGACCAAACACGTTAACAGCTTCTTAAATGAGCTTTGGTCCACATTTTGAATGAATAACAACAAACAGCACAACCTGGTCTGCACATAAAACAATCAGCATTCAACTATTAAATAAACGTCTAATATTTCTTATAGGTTAAAACTATTATCCACACAAAGAAACACATGATCAAATTCTTAAACCTACTTTACTACTTCTACTAACAACATTCTGTCTACATGTTCAGTTAATAACAGTAAACAACAAAACCACCAATACACCCTCATTAAGAAAGTGGGATTCAACAATTAAAATCAAATACAAATTGAAAGCAGTCACACATTACAAAGAAAAAAACAGCAAATTACAAACATCTCCACGTTCATTCACAGAAGTCATTGAAGAGTTTGCGTTTAGGTCAAAAGAGAGTCAGTTAAAAACACATCCATCAGTTACAGTATGCAATATATAAAGAGTCTGCCCTAAGTAGCTCACATTAATATAAACTCAAATAGCAGTACGTATTACTACAATACGCACTATAAAGCACAACGTGTGAAAACAAATACGTAATTCAGATGAAGATATGCAGAACAGCATTTTATGCAGTGTGAACACTGTTCCATCTTCATTAAGAAAAAACACAACATGAAAAAACATCCGATATAAAGATCTGCCTTCTTTGAAAGCATAATTATACTATTACAAAAAGCTTTAGGCATCAAGACAGACACAAAAATGTATATGTTTAAAATATCAGAGCTAAGAATGACTAATAAACTAGGTGGAAATATCCATATTAAGAAAGGATTGTGTATTTTGTGAATGCTGATACACATGTTCATCTTTGGGCAGATTATTACATACTTGTACTTCCTGAGGAAATTGGGCTTCTCAAAGAGTTGGGACCAGCCGGCGATAGTGTGGCCTGTGAGAGAGGAAGGGAAAGCTTGTTAAAAATGAATCTCCTCTTTGTGTGCATGATTTCCTGTAATATTCTTAAAGATGTGAGTTAAACATTGATAAATCGTGGCAACCTAATCAAAGTACAGTGCAGTGATTGAAGTTGAAATGCTTATTTCTGACCAACTGATTATAAACAACAGGACAGCTCTGAGACTGTGCACTGTGAGCATCTGATGGATGTCTGAGTGGAGACATACCACGCTGGATCTCCTCCTTCATGATGGCCAAGGTGGAGGGAGTCACGTTGAAAGCAGTGTTCTGCATTGGGTATGCCGGCGTGATGATCGGCATAGAGTGGGAGCGGTCTGCCAGATTAACCTGGAAAATGCAGCATGTTCAGCTTTCAGTTGCTTTTGGGCTAATTGTTAATTAACTGACATATTTTATATTTGTAGTTTAAATTCTCCCATGGCCTTACCCTTGCATCCCACACAGGAAGGTTGAAATGACAATCCTTCAACTCCCTCAACATGATGGGGTTTGGCCACTTCCTGTTACAACAAAACAATATTTTTACAAAATATGGTTTAGTGGATTTTCTTTCCAGTTTCATTCGAAAGATGGCATTTACTGAAGAAATGGGACAACTCACCACATGTTGTACTCCTTGAAAAACTTTGTGACCAGGGTGGAGGCTGAGGCGTTCGGGTACTCCTGGCAGATTCTGGCTACCAGAATGGCCCAGGAAACACCGCCAAGGAAACCTAAAGAGTTTGAGTATATGTTTCTTTCTGAAGAGAAACAAGAGGATGAGAGAACAGATTAAGACCTCCACTTCACAATGTTACCTCATGATAACACTGGCATGATCTAATCTGCTCTAACCCACTGCCGATTGAGTCAATTAGGTTTATGGCTGTTTTAGTTTTTTCTGATTTATTTAGTCATACAAAGAGAGATCTCAACTCACGTTTGGCCCAGAGCTTTATGGTCCTCAGAGCGAGTCTGAAGTTCTGAACATTAGGCACGAGCCTGAGGATCTCCTCTGTTACTCTGTAGCCTACAAAAAACAAACAAGAGAAAGATTAATATCAAAAGAGTTACTGTAAAAAAGGCAGACCAAAATACATCACAAAAACACTCCAGACGGGTTCAGCTGTCAGGTACTAATGCTGCAGGATGTCCCAGCAGGTCTCTAACATGATGCTTACCGTTCAGACTCCTCACAGAGTGGAGGTCCGTCCCCTGTAGCCAATCCTCTCGGAGCAGGTCCATTTCCTGTGGGACTCTGTTCCTGGCCACCCTGGCAAAGACTAAGTCTATCTAGGATGTAACAGGAGCACACAAACAAAGATGAATACACATGCTGACAAACCTTTGATTGAAGAATACTGCACACTGCAGAGACAACATTTCTTCTTAGGTCAAATTACCTCAATTCCTTCAAAGGTCAGTTTAACGACAGGGACGAATGCCTCTTCAATGACCTGAAGACAACAACAGTCAGTAACTTGCAACAGGGTAAAAAAAGTAACTTGTCATAATGAATGTCTTATAGACGTACCCGTATGTCTTTGACCTCTCTCTGCCTCTTCAGTTTTCTAACGAAAGAGGAGAAGAAGTCCTTCCTCTGGAGGAAACCCGGTCCCACACAGAGGAGGTCGATGTCGGCGCCTTTCGAGGCGACCCCCAGGTGATGGGAGCCGAAAGGGACGAGCTTCCCTCCAACCTTCTGCGGGACAATGCCTGGTAAATTCTACAATAACAAAGAAAATGTTACCAAACCAATAACACATTTCGAGTATAATTTTAGGAGTTACTTTTGAAAGAACAATATTTTATAAAGATAGATGTCTTACCATTTGCAGACACATCTCTATGAGCCACTCTTTGAACAGTGACTCCAGTCTCTGGACCACATTCTCTCTGCAAACAAGACACAAAGAGCATTTTCAGACTTTGTAATTCCTCTGAAGTGTTGTGGTCTCTTTCACCTGGGCATTTGCTTGTTAATGTTGTTTTAAAGGAATATATTTCTCCCCCCCCCCCCTCCCCAAGTACCCTTAAAATCATAAGCCTACCTCTCAAAGCTGTATTAATGACATCTCAATGAATAAATATATAAATATGCATCCTACCTGTGTCTCAGCTCCACGTTGCTCTCAAAGCATCCGAATGACTCGAGAATCTCGATCAAGTCATTTTCTTGGGCATTCTCCTCCTCACGTGTTGGTGGGGGGGGCCCATACACCTTTTGACTAGGTCTGGATGGAGCTGTCCTCCTTCTTCGTCTGAAAAGTGCACTATTAATGCAACAGTTATGACAAATAAATATAAAGGGAGATAAACTATATCACGAAACATTGGTTGAGTGGAAAATAAGGTGACTCAACCCCCCCATTGTGCTAAGAAATCTGAAAGTAATGATGTCAACTGCATATATTACTGCTAGCAAATGGTATGTATCAATACAAGTCCAAAACATTACAAAACACAAGTTGAAGCAAATTAAACAAACAAGTTGACTTGCAAAAGGTAGTTTGCCTAGACCTTTTTAAAAAACAGGTTTTAAAAAAAGACTCAAGTATACCTACTTACCGAGGCATTGTAGCAACAGTTGAGCTCACTAAGGTTGATATGTTTATCAGGTTTTGGAAATTAGTTAAAAAGGTCTCTCTCTGCAAACAACAGCTGCTCTGCGTGTGTTTGTGTGTGTTTGTGACTGACATGAGTTTAGGAACACTGACTGGATCGTATCGAGCGCTCACCATATGACGTCATCTTCTCGAACGGAATTTAAGAACCATGGCACGTGAGCCCAGAAAAAACGACACGTGACTCCGAACTGTCAATGTTTTAATGCCGCGGTAACTATGTTTTCTTTCAATAAAACGCATCATGTTACCAAGTTAAATGTTTAGTCTAAATATAAATCTTAATATAGTGTTGTTTGCAATAAGTATGAATAAAAACCCATATATTTTGAAGTGATACAATGAACTTTTTCTTTTAGAAAAACGTGTTTCTACAAGTAGGCTACTACATTTTGAAATGTACTTTCGAATTATTAGATATCAGCAAAGTAGGTTTAGTAACTTAAGGTAGCCTACTACGTTAATGTAGTGTAGTAAAAGTTAAATATTTACCTCTGAATTTTAGTGGAGTAGAATTACAAATGAGCATAACATGGAGAAACTCAAGTAGGCTACAAGTAGGCTACATTACAATTGTAGGCTACTTAGTACAGTAGCCTACATGAGTAAATGTATTGGACTGGATATATTTTCGGTATTTTAATTCCTTGTTGACACTTAAGGCAGCGTAGGTTGAGATACTAATACACAAACGACTGTTTTGTGGGCGAAGTAATAATTTATTGCGGTAATTATCTGTTAAGAAGCTCCACTGTAGCCTACTGTAGGAACTGAAATAACAGCAGGTTGGAGGGGTAGTTTGACTGAAATGAAACACTGTTAAAGAGGTTGAAATTACTCCACTTACTGCCTGTTGCTATAACTGACATAGCCTACTGCCACTACAAAATCCACACAACCCCTTTTCTTACCTGTCCTTCGTGCAATATGCCAAAAGTGGTGCTTATAGTCCAGACTTTCCCTCTCTGTTATGAAATATGTACACTTTCTGAATGATTATCAAACTCTGTGCACTAAGTATCAAACATCAGTCCTTTATTAATCACAAACATTAGACCAATAACATCAGTAAAAAGACAAGTCACACCATTTATTTAAAAGTTATGTTTATTTTTGCACCAACCAAAAATATTGGCGCAAAAGTACAATTCCCCGTTACAACATCAGTGACAGTGCATCTCAGTAAATGGTAAAGCTCAAAAAAAGGAAGAGAAATAACGAAAAATATCATTTACTACAACAGAATATAAACACCAATTAAAGCAGTTTCTTAAGTAAAAATGTCAAATACAAACAACCAGTTACCTTTAAACAGACAAAGGCGGCAAGCAACATGAAAATAATACAGTAAATTGTAATAATGCTTATCTGGTACAGAAACATAGGTACAACTAACCTCCCAGCACCATTCATGCCATTCATTCAAACATACTGTATGTACCAATGTATGTTCATTTGCACTAATTGGCAACTTGTGAATGAAATCAACACACACACAAACTCACACACACAGCTGGTAAACAACAATATCCAATTTAATTATCAATCCCATTACCACGGCAATAAATCAATTACATGTAATAAATATTAGCGGAAGCACCTTTAAAGCTGAAATGTGTTTTAATTGATCAACTGACTGCGCAACATGTAAAAAACAAAAGCCAACAACATTACATCAGATAACTAATATACCATTAAAATAATACAAATTTTAAATCATTACATACATTTTTTTTTGCTCTAAATCAAGAAAGAGTATGTACAAAAGTTGTATGATGGTCTCGTCAGAACCAGATTAAAGTCATAATTAATTCTCATTCTGTAACATTATTCGTGTTTCAAAGCCATATAATGTCTTAAAACCACATGTGTAAAAAGACCCTTAAGCTGAGCGTGATTCAGGGGCAACAACTTTCCCTGTATCAAATCAAATTGTATTTGTGATAGCCGCAAATGGCACTGGTCTCATAGGGAAAACTGTAACACCTTTTAAAAATTCAAAAGCCCAAGGCGATGAACAAGAGATTTTGTTCCAATTTACGTGCAAACACTTAAGCTGCAATTGTTATCATAGAAAACATTGTGGGTGACATTTCCTTAGTAAGCCAGAGCTTACAGTTTATCATCATCACAACAGATTAGCATGCTAGAAATGTTCAGAGCGGCACAAAAATGCGAGTAATTTACAGCAAGTAATGAGGAAAAACTATTCCATGACTACTGTTGAACACTTACTGCGACCTGTTCAAGCTCTACAAATTGCTTGCAAATACTTTATTAGAGCCATCGATCAAGAGATGTGGCCCACGATGTGTTTAATGAGATCTGTGGAGACTGACTGCATCCAATAGAGACGATTTATACAACAAAGTGTCGGATAGTTTATACAAATCATATCCTTTTCCCTCTGCGCTCAGTCCTTCCAGCAATTAGCCTTTCTTTTTTACCATTTAAATTCTTTGCAAATAGCGCAAGAGGAAACCATTTAGATATTTACAGAGCAAAGTGCCTATATGTGGCACAGCACTTGGGGCCAAATGTTGCAGATTTCTGCCAATCATATGTGTGGCAACATTCAAAATAACTAAATACAATCAGAGGATAAAGCCTGTGAATTCCTGGAAGGACTTTTAATTTGCTTTCAACGGCTCAATAGATATTTTCCCTGTGTCGCTGTATATATATATGGCTTCTGCTCATTTATGGCTCCTTTTCCCTTTATCCCTATATAGCCAGGCACTGTTTCTGACCCACAGTGAAAACAGGTACATTTCTCATATTTAACTTTTAGTGTGTAATATCACCCCATTATAGGAAGTGAATACTGAATAAGAATAGTTTTCTCAAGCCCATACATGACTGTGCAATCTTAAAGATGCCAAACTTCCTTTCTCTTCCATCCACTCCAGAGAAAATACAGTTTGTTTCGGGGAGAAAATGGCATGGTGAATGAAGTTGCTGTTAAAACATGGAATTTAATTTTGTATTGAAAACTTCACACTAACTCAAACCAGTCTTTTGGTTTGTCAGAATGTTTTTTGGACACTGGAGGATGTTGTGTTGCCAGTATAAGCACATACCTCTTCACTTTCCCTCTGATCTCTCCTCTGCCAGTGAGGCTAGCTCTGCTTTGGGCTCACAGTCTGCTTTGGGCTCACAGTCTGCTTTGGGCTCACAGTTTGCTTTGGCTGTGCTTTTGATGCTGTTGCAGAGGCAGAGGAGGTGGAAGATGAGGAGGAGGAAGACGATGAACTCCACCGGGTCTCAACGCCTGTACTTGTCATCTTCAGCTTTCTGCGTTTTGCAAGGGGAGCATTGTCAACACTTTTCAGAAAGAAGCCCTCTCTCTTGCCACGGTTGAAAGCCTGGTGAGGGAGCGAAACAAACAAAGAAAAGTAAGATGAAGTTCAGGCGATCTTTTATTTTAGGAACTTTACTAAATTGTCAACACAATGCTTTTACCTTGTAGGTGGCGTTTACATAGGTGCGGACAGTAGGTCCACTGGACTCCAGCACATCTGGAGTGCACAGAGGAGTGGTGGACATGGAGGCTCCGCCCTGCAGCCAGCTGTTCTCCTTCAGATCAGAGAGTTTGAGACGCATCTCCGGGTCCACTGTCAGCAGGCCTTTAAGGATAGAGGACGGTTTAGTACACTCATGTATCGACTCCTTTAAAAGCAATACAACAGCAGGTAATCTATTGTATAACAATAATGAATGTATAACGTTTAGACTGACATATTGTTGACTGATATACATGATAGGGAAATTCTGACCAGGGTGGAGAAATCACTATTTCTTTCGTTGTAGAAAAAATAAATACATTTTTTGTTTTAGTTAACAACAGTAGAGTTTCTGGTCATTTTCAGGATCATATTTGTATTTTGTGTCTCTACTGGGACATGTCTCCATGCTTTAATGTTCAAAAGGGTCTTTATTTTTCTCATCTCATGCCTTTGGTGCAGCACCTCTTTTCACCCTCTGTCTGAAACCAGAGCCCAGTCTGCTCTGATTGGTTATCTTGCCAGCTCTCTTGTGATTGGCTGATCACTTAGAGATGTCTCGCCCCTTAGCCTATCATATACAATGTGCTGGAATGCTAGCCAATAAAAGTGTTACGTAGGGATTTCCTATGTTACACAGGTAAACAAAGGAGTCCAATAGGGCCCTTTTAATAACTATAACATTGTATTGTAGCCCTACATTTTCAAGAATGTATTTTATTTCCCTGTATAAGTGAATTAGACAAAACAATCCGATATGGAAAAAAAAATGTTGACACCTGATGAGCCCTACAAAACCTCCATCTCATCCAACGGGCAGGCTACAACAAAGCACATTCTGTTCAAGTTATGTTATGTGGCTCTAATAAATGTGTAACCTACTCACTATATCACATACCTTTAACAAGCTCTTTGGCGTCCTCCGACACGCCCTTCCAGGCCTCCCCTTCCAATGAGAAATCACCCTCCTTAATTTTTTGCATGATGTCTGCAGCATATGATGAGGTCATCCCCCGCTGCTCACTCTGAAATGGCACCTGGCCTGACAGCATGGTGTACTGCAGAAAACACACACAGCGAGTCATTAGTACTTCAGTTAACCTTACTGATGGGACAGAATCAGCAATTTTTTGGTTTAAATTACCAGGATGACCCCGAGACTCCAGAGGTCACAGGCTTTGTCGTATCCTGCACTCTCAAAAAGTTCAGGAGCAGCGTACTGCAGCGTGAAGCAGGGGGTCTGCAGGGGGGCGCTGCCTGCAGGGCACAGGCGGGCAAATCCAAAATCTATTACTTTCAGCACGGATTCCTCCCCCTCATCTGCAAACAGCACGTTCTGCAAGGGAAACAAATTAGAAGTCTATGATCATCCCCTTTTTCTTTACTCTGAAAAAGCAAAAACTGATCAATATTTGGAGTAAATCCTAGTACTACCACTATATACTGCATATTGGTATGTTCCTGAACTTACTGTTTTGCCTTACTTAGTGTTCTGTTTGGGATTTTCAAGCCCAGTGCAATACATATGGTGCAAAGGTGTGAGTAGAGGGCAAACAGATGGGGGTTTCATTCAAACGAGGCAATGCTAAATTAATTGGTGAAAATGAGTTTAGATGCCGTAGGTCCAACAGCTCTTTAAACATCACCCATCTGACAGAGACTCATCATTTGGTGATTCTGTAAACAAAGTCAACACTTAAGAAGAAATGTGAAGCAATTATGGAACAATGTAGATAAACAGTTTTAATTAAACACCCTCCAGCTTGTAAACGCATTTAGATTGGCATCAAAAATAAAAGTTTATGCGTTTACGACAGGCGTCTCCGTAAAACACTCTGCGCGGAGCTAGAAGTTAATGGGTGATTCCTACCACTATCTGTCATTCACAGCTGCTTTATACTATATGAAAGCCTTTCCCCTTCAGTTAATTAAATGCCACAGCCTTCTGAAGACGGCCGCATGTGTGTGTGATAAATCTGCAGCCTTCATTTTGAAAAGTGCTTCACCGCAGTAGAGATATTATGCACTGCTGTCCACTGTGTTTGCCTCGATTAAATGTTCAAATGATGCTGCCAAAAAAAACAACATGCTTACATCGCCACATATCAAACTGGTGGCTAGAACTCTGTATTTAGCCAGTTTATGTGAGACATCCTCAGGGCACAGAGAACACATGCAGCTCACAGTGGAACAAATACTGAGACAATTAAACTTCACTCTGTGCCGACTAATTCTCTCTCTCACCAAATATCCCTGGCCAATAATCCCACATGCCATGGCTTCCTTTCTCATATTTAACTTCCCTGGAAACATTTACATTTTTAATTACTGAAATGTATTTTTAATTAAGATATTATGTGATACAGGAGAATTATGGATGCAATGACTTCAGACTGAATAATTTAGGAATGAATCAAATCATCAAAGTCCAGCCCACCTCCGGTTTGAGGTCTCTGTGCACGACTCCGGCCTCGTGCATGAAGCTGACAGCTGAGAACAGGCTCTGTAGCAGCTGACTGGCCTCGGCCTCTCCGAACAGTTTCTTCCTCTTGATCCTCTCCAGCAGCTCCCCACCTCGCAGAAGCTCCATCACTAAATATGTGTGGTACTGAGAGAGAAAACAAAGGAAGAGTTCATACAATGGTTTTGGTGTCGCACAGTGCTTTCCATCATTTAAAGTTCATACAATAGGGATGCGAAGTTAAAAATGAAATGTGCAATATTTTTTGAAGTTTTAAATTAAATACTTTGGTGCTGCAGAGATCTCCAAGGCTACAAACGGACTTTTAAAAAAAAAACGTTTTTTGGTAAAGAATCATCAATAAAAAAACACAATGATCCTTTTTACATATTACGCTCATTTTCAGCTTCATACTGTATCTGTGTTTAGTGTCTCTACTGTGACCCGTCTCCATGCTTTAATGTTCAAAAAGCTCTTTATTTTTCTCCTACTGCCTGTGCTGCAGCATCTCTTTTCACCCTCTGTCTGAAACCAGAGCCCAGACTGCTCTGATTGGTTAGCTGACCGGCTCTGTTGTGATTGGTCAACTGCTTAGTGATGTCCTGCCGATTAGTAGAACAATGTGTCGAAGCACTAGCACCAATAGAAGCGCAAGGGTTACATGGTGATGTCACTATGTAACTGAAGTAAACAAAGATATCCAATGGAGGGCAGAGGGGAGGGTGAGGGAACTTTAGGAATTTAGCCTTTGCAGACCATTTTCAAGCACTAAAACCTACACGATAGAGAAAACCCCAAAAAGCATAATAGGCTTTTAATATATATTTCAATAACAATGTGAAAATGTTTTAAAAGTTATCATTACCTGTTATTTTATTAATCATATCGCAATTGCAATATCAGTCATGAATAGTTATGTTTTCCAAATCAAATGCAGTATATTAATTAGTATTTCACGTTATATCATGTCATTGGTTTCCTCCACTGTACCTGATCAGTGTAGACTTCTTGCAGCTTGACGATGTTTGGGTGACTCTCACATTGCCGCAAAGCAGCCACCTCCCTCTGGGTGTTTGCCTCCATCCTAACACAGTTCACACGTGTTAAAAAGGACATGCTCAGACCTAAACTGTCAGACTGTACATCATTACTGTAAGAGATGGTTACACACGAAAACTTTAAGCTGTAACTAAGACGGTGTAGCAGCATCACATCTCCACTCACCTGCGGCTGACGATCTTGACCGCATACTCGTGTCCGGTTTGCTTGTGTCTGCATTTCCTGCACACAGAGAAGCTACCCTCACCCAGGGGGGGGGCCATGGAGACACAGCTCATAGTGCTGAAAGAAATGGGACTCCTGAACAAAGAAGGGATGTAATGAGTCACAGTGAACTAGAAGTGCTCTGTTTGTTTCCTTCATGTGTGCAATAGCAGTGTTAACGAGACCTGAAAAGTCAAAATGGAAAAGGTTTGCTATATAAATAATATGACTCATAATTTGCATTTATACTAACATTACAGATTTTCTTTTCTCTACCAAACTGTGATGCATTTTGGGTTATTAAAATAAAGTAGTACAAAGATGATCCACTCAAACGCTGACCCTAGTTTATCCAGTCCTAAACAGAGACTTAACACTGTAAAAGCACCTGATACTTGTTGTGACATTTCTTTCATATTGCCTAACCGTTAAGAAAACATGACAAAACATGTTGTGAAATCATGTGGGCAAACTTTGGTAAATAAACTAGCTTCCTTCCTTCATTATCATACTACACTACTGAGAATATATTTTTTTAATCAGCCTAGATTTTAGAAAGGATCGAGGACAGTTGCATAGATTTTACAAAACCGACTTTCTACAGTAGTGCAAAGAACAACAACTAACACTAAATCCTTTAAAACCATAACCCAAAATGTATTTATATGATAAGAACCACTGGTTTAAGTTAGGCACCTCTAACATGGCACTGCGTTGGACAGATGCTGAAGCTGGACGATCCGCACCGATCTGGGATTGCACAAAGTCTCCCATCACCGCATTCTTGTTGAACAGGATGGAGGGAGCAATAAAAGAGTAACCCTAAAAAGGACAGAGAAGCAATGTTAGGTGTATGACCAAGAAGTCAACTTTGAGAGGGAAAGAGAGAAACGTTTTAACCCAACCAATTTTACATATGCAGTTCTAGTTGCTTCCCTTGTGGTTTGGACTTACAGTATGTGCATCGCAGTGTTTGTTGATTGTTGTCTAATGCTTTAATAATTCTCATCAAATTATTATTAGTGGCTGACATATGCCAGTCACCCTCATGAGGTATTACACAGCTTTGTAAAAACGTTGTAATGATGCTTCCTGTATATATATATTGTCTCTTAGTAGACAACGTAAACAAAATCTACTTTAAAAAAAAGGTTCGACCCCAACTGTTATAGTGACTTGCTTCACGTACGTCATCATCATTTAGTTGCTAAATCTGTTTCCATTCCACTTTGTCGCATTTTATTTCAATGGTACAACTAATTCAATATCAGCAACGCGTGCAAAAAAAACGTAAGCGATATTTGAAAAAAATCAATATTTTACGTTTCAACCAATTTTCAATTTTCCAAAAAAAGCTGGTGAATAGAATTGCGAAGCGAGAGAGAAAGGGCAGACTATATAAAATCCTGCACAATTTAAATATATATAGAAAATGCATAAGACATCTCATCACACAATATGATTTAATATTCGACAAGAACAGCAAGCACTGACCTGGAACAGGCGGTCGGTGCTTGGCGGCGTGCTCGCAGGAGAGTAGACAGGGTCCATCCCAGTGAACTCCTCAGCAAAGTTCCCCGTGTCCAGTTCACTCTTCAGCTCCGGCTTGAATGGACTTGGCAACTTCTTCTCTGCTAGGTCCGCCCAGTTCAGTCCCTGTTAGGAAAGACAGAGCCGATGAGGAGAGTTGTGAATGAATGAAAAGAGGTGACAGGGGAAGGGAGATATACGAGAAACAGTTGGGGTGGGTAGGACCTTGAAGAAGGAATGTGCTTTGATGTCTTCAGACCCCCGGGGTCCTGAGCCCAGCCTCCTGTGGGGATCTTTCACCAACAACTTCCTCAGCAGGTCCTGAGCGATGGAGCCGATCATAGAGGGGAACGGTGGGTCACAGCGCAAAATCCGTCTGAATGGTGGTGGGGAAGGACAGGGAAATCAAATAATTACCATTTAGAGACAATAAATTCTAGATAAGCTTTGATATTTCAGCTGTTTTAATGATAACCACCTGTATGTGTTAGGAAGGTTGATTATCTAAAAGCATGTTTTATGGAGATGGAGCACTCACTTTGACACCTCACTTTGAGAGTTCCTCTCTCCCTCCAAGGTAAAAGGTGAAGCCCCCGTCAGAAGCTCAAACATCAGGATCCCAAGGCTCCACCAATCCACTGACTGAAGGAGAAAACAGTTTAAAATGTATCAAATAATGGAAATTTCATTTCATTTCAAACCTTTATTTATCCAGATTGTCCCTTGAGATCATAGATCTCTTTTTCAAGGGAGAGCTGCAGCAATTAGGTTCCACAAATAGGGTGAAATAGGGGCAGATAAGAGAACCATTGTGTATTTATTGAGCGGAACCTGGGTTGTCTGTTATGACACCGACTGCCTTCAACCACAAAAGTGAATCTTATCTTTGAGTGTTTGACAATTTATCATAGCCCTGCAAATGCACCAACGTTTTCATGACTCAGCATTCGGCTTTTTATTTTTTAAGGGGTCTGCAAAGGCTAATATCCCAAAGTTCCCTCCAGACGTCTCCTACAACCTGCCTGAAATGCCTCCATTGGACTCCTTTGTTTACTAACATAACATGGTGACATCACTACGTAACACTTGCGCTTCTATTGGCTAGCATTTCCATACATCTTACGTGATAGAGATGTCCCGCCCCTTAGCCTAAGTGGTTGACCAATCACAAAAGAGCCGGCCAGCTGACCAATCAGAGCAGACTGAGCTCTGGTTTTAGACAGAGGGTGAAAAGAGAGAATCTAAACGTGTCCCAGGAGAGGCACAAAATAATATTATGAAACCTGAAAATGAGCATAATAGGGCGCTCTAACTGCAATCTCTTTACTGATTAATGTTCAACTCAAGTGGATTTCAATAGAATAATTACTTACCAGTTACTACTACTCTTCAATCTTCAACGTGACCAAAAGAACGCAAACAATAAACACATGTTTGATTTACCTTGCCATGCCCAGATTTCCCCCTGATGATTTCAGGTGCCATGTACTCAATGGTGCCACAGAAAGAGTATGTCCTTCCCTTCTGTACGGAGGAGAAAGGGAAGATAGAGTATAAGTATTAAAAACAATCTTATATAAATACAATATTGTTCTGATTGCAACAACAGAGGTTTTACCTTCCATGTATCACTGTCCACATGTTTAGGTTTTGGTATCATGTTTACATACCTCTTCTTCCAGAAACTCCTTGCTGAGCCCGAAGTCTGTCAACACCACATGGCCTTCATTGTCGAGAAGAATATTTTCCAATTTGATGTCTCGGTACACAATCCCAAGCTAAACAAAAAACACAGTCAAATAATGAATCATCTTCATTTCTACAGTGACAGTCACAAAAGAACTTAGTAAACCTTTTTAAAAACAATGAAGACAGAATGAGTCATTATCAACTGGTTATTGTCAGTAATTGCAGCATTTCCCAACTCTGTTAAGTCATTCAAAATGAGGATATGAGTCACTAAAGATGCTTTTGCTTAGATTGCTTTATTTGAAGCTATGCAAAAGGAACAACTCATAAAAGTCTCACAATCTACTATATCAGTGTTTTGCGATGTCAAGGTTTTTATTTCTTTAAATGCACTGTCTAGCATCAAGGTCATAACTTAGAAAGTTAGAGACTGCTGTTAATATTTAAAAACAGTGAATATGTTCATAATGTTCTCAAAGTAAACTTGAAAGTAAACTACATTCCTTTTATCCAGCATCAAATGACAGATAGTTCTAGAAAATATGGTAAATAGTCAGGGAGTTGGTGGCTACCGAGTCATTGATAAAAGACCACCAACAATGGGACTTGAATGATAATGTGAATATCTGCTAAATGTGTGTGATTAGGCAACAGTTTGTGAATTAGTAGGGCTTCACCAAATATAAAAATGATACGTTGGTGTCTCTGTAAGCGTGCTTTGTCTGTCTTCGGCATCTTTGTATCCAAAGAATTATCCAAAAACTGCTCAAATCTATAATATAGCTTAAAATCACAGAGCTGGAGGGATAAACACCCACCTTGTGCAGGTGCTCCAGAGCCAGGATTATTTCCCCAATATAAATCCGCACAGCCTCTTCAGGAAAGTGGTCCCGCTGGTATAAATGAGTGAACATCTCCCCACCGCTCACATAGTCTGTTCCCAAACACACAGGCAAATACAAAGAGAGCTTCAATAGACAATTTACGAAAATTACCCAAACACAAATGATGCCAACAAACAGACAAACAGTAAACAGAAACACGAAGAAAACATCTATTCAGCACTTCAAGACTGACGATCAGGAGTTCTTCATGTTTGGCTGCAGTGTGTGTCATCACTCACTCACCCAGGATTAGGTGTAGTTTGCTTTGCGTCTGAAAGGCATAGTGGAGCGTGACCAGGAAGGGAGACTGGCGGATGTGCTCCAGCACCTGCCTCTCAGTGCGAGTATGCTCTGTGGTCTTTGCCTTTTGAACAATCGCTGCTTTCTTTAACACCTAAAGTAGAGATCAAAATCAAGTTGACATGCCAAATAAGCATGAGCTGTGCAAGCATTCTAAATACATTTTGTGTAAAAGCAAAATGAGTCAAAGATTTACAATATAATAAATTGTTTTCCCGCCTTGAATAGTATTTTAAAGTTGTGTCTCAGAAAGAACTGTTTTGTCATCTTATTTAGGTGAATATTTTTAGACAAATTGTCTTACCTTCATTGCATATAGCTGGCCCACATCGTGGCCGGTGTTCTTCCTGACCAAAAACACTTTTCCATAAGCTAGACAAAGACAAGCAAATACATCATTAAGGCATTATATAATAACTGGAATAGATTCATAAAGCATTCCTGCACATTAACTTTATTAAGGTGTTGCTGTGTTGATTAAAACTGCCTTTTACTTTTCTCATTGGGATTCATTATGAATCAGATTTAATAACGGAGACATCAACAGCACATGGTATACCTTTAAACACACTGATACATCTGATGCTGTGATGATGATTTACAATCTTCATATCAGGATATGAATGTTAAGAACAGTTTCACCAGAGCATCAAGTCATCAGGGATGCTTTCTCATACAAGCTACAAAAAAATCATTAAAAACACTACCCTTAAGAGAATTAATGACAGAAGGAAAATACCTCCCGTCTGCTTTGCATATTCCTCCTACATCTAATCAAGTTTTAACTCAGGTATAAAAACAACTGCTTCTATATTTAATGCTTCATGTAGACACTTACCTCCAGTGCCCAAAACTTTGAGCAGCTCAAAGTTCTCCATGCCGACCTTCTCAGTGTGACCTGTGAGGTTAGCTAATGGCAGAAAGAAAATACTACGATTAAAACAAATGCTCTTTATATATCTGTACCCTGCAAACACAGACATTGTTGTTTTAAATAAAGAACAAGCAGACACATTTAAAAAAGGCATTTGCATCTCTAAAAATATGCAAAAATACCCATATTCTTTTAAGACGTAACATGTTTAAATTGTGAGGGACTGAATTTAACACAAAGTAATCCCTGATTTTGACATTCAGAAGTGGACAAAAAATACCATGTAGTGGCAAAAATATCACAATATAAGAAGAAAAAGACACACATATAATTTGAATAATGATTCAATGTGTTGAGTTACTTTTTTGCAATGACCATATTATAAAATGTTTTCTTTCTTGGCAGATGTACATCTATCTAGGATACAAATGTCCATATGCAAACTATAAAGCAACAATTGGCCCTTTTTATATTTCGCCTCTCCTCAGGTCTGACAAACTGATGCTCTGAAAACATGACCAAGTGGGTAAGATCTTTCCAAATAAATTAAAAACGTCTTCTGTTAAACACCATAAAGAGGAAAGTCAGATTGAGAATATGTTTTTTTGTATTGACCGAATCAGATAGAGAAGCAAGCATAGTTAGAAACAACTGAAAGTATCATGCAATCCAATAAAACATTACCATAAGATCCATTATCAGAAGATAAGTGTATTCATTTCTAACTCTGCAGAGTTTAATCAACAACAATGACATAAATACAACAATAGAAAAAATGTATATATGTTACACGTATGTTGAATAAATGGAATGATGGAATAAACTATGGTGTTTTGGGGTTTCTATAGGTAGGGTTACATACAGTAGCGTATAACGTGTTGATTACAAACAGTTGCCTTGACTTACCATTTGGTGATTTGATGCTTGACGGTGCAGGCCTTTTCATTTGTTTTTGTATCGGAGTCATCACTACTATCAGATGCGTCCCCAGACATAACTTAAATCAGGGTATGCTATAGCCTATACAGACTGTTAAAGGTAAACTTGATAGCTAAATATTGATTGGTGTATACAGGATGTTTACTTTATCGTTCAGCAATTAAAAACATCTATTGTAGCTGCATTACGAAGAAAACGGGGATTACCGAAATGACCGGACAGCTGTGTTTTCTAGACAATACTGCTGTCCAAATGTTAATCCCCAAGCGTTCAACATCCTAATGTTTTGCATTATTTATCTCGTGATTGGATGAAATAAATTACAAAACACAGACGCGTAGCTTTAAATAAGCCTCCTACTGGCTGCTGTTCGCTTTATTTCACTATTAACTATGAGAAATATAATCACGGCGGCAATTGAGTATGTTAGTTACAATGAAGTTTAAATCGCTAGCGTTAGCATTAGCTGCTTCACATAAGTCATTATTGATAAGTTAGCTCACGTTATTTAGTAATAACGTTAACGCCAGTTTTACAAAAACGTCTGTTCAAAAATACCTGTTGTTCGGTGCGTAAACACCTACCTCGCTAGTTAGTTAGCATAATTGCTACAACAACAAGATATGTTACCTGGCTAACTAGGATGGTCGTAGTAATTTGGCAGACTAGCAGCTAGCTAACGAATTGCTGCTCTTGCCCGTCAAAGTTTGGACGTTAGCTTACGCTAATGTTTAGTTAGCAATGTCAGCTGGCTTCTTCAGATATCATCTATCAGAGCCAGTTAAGGTAAATCCGTGTCGTCTTGGACACCGTTAAAGACAATTTAATAATTCGCATATACAAATATTAACACCTCACTTTATATTTTTCATCAGAGGGTAGCTAACTGCTAAAACCAGGATGCTTTCGACACAACCTGGGCGACGGTCAGTCACGTGAGCCGCCTATGTGTGGGCGGAGCAACGTTCGAGTCCTCAGGAGAACCAGTTAGATCAGATCCTGTCTCACTATACATTTGACCTGAAGGACAGGTCCTTCAACTCTGAAATGCCTTCTCTGGAAAGGGAGATTTGCCATATATCTCTCAACAGGAAGCATATCCATTTACACTGATATTTGTAAATACAATTATTTCTAATTGTGCATTGAGTCATTGGTCTTATAGTACAAAACGCCACCTTTAAATTACATGAAGTAACTGTAAATTTCACTGTACATCTGATGTACATAAGTAAGTTTCACCTGTAATGACAGTTTCATAAACACCATCCACCACATAGTAACTTGGTCGTTGTGTGTAGTTTATCACAATGGGACTTAACGTAGACATGGCCCACACCTTTTTTTCTGCTGTGTCGTTAGCTGTGTGTAATTTGAAGCAGACAAACAAGATTTATCATAAAGTGAGATAATTGTGACCCCTGTTACTCAACCAATAGCTGATAGTTTAGAAAGGTAAATCCACCCTTTGAGACCAGTGAAAAGCATCTTTAACATGAATCAACACACTTCCTACTGCCTGCGCTAAGGTAAACTTGGTCACCAAATCACAACACTGTGTGAGGAAGACTGTTATGCTAGGTCAACTCATCACAATCTTGCTACAGTATTCTTGCAGACAGCAACTGGCACAAGAGATTTGCCTCCAACATTTTAATTTTTGACTTACAGTATAACAGTACAAAAACAATAACATGGCTGCCTTAATTACTGCATCAACCTCAATCTTAAATCACTGATCAGTTTCCCTACACTCTTAATGGCATCATGAAATGCACTTCCAGTCCCAGTTGTTTCAAGATCCATCCTCAAGCTCTTACATCATGGAAACACTAAGCACATTTCTGATATTAGCTGTACACACATAATACATTCAACCAAAGACCGCAAGGCGGAAAAACTAACCTGGAATATTTCAGATAGGTACAAAAATAATACCAAACATGCGAGTGCTCAGCTTTAAAGCACCATGTTTAGTCAAACTTAAACAAGAGTTAACAATGACTTATGTTGACAATTTCAATTTGTTATCTTCATTACTCTTTATTTTTTTTAATGTTGTTTATTTCCTTAAACCCTGATTCAATAGGAATATAGCAATATCTGCTTACGGGTGGATTTCCCCTTTAAACACGGTGTGTGCTGCTGCACTAAATTGTGCCGTTTTATTTGAAAGATGTAAATAGAGCATCTGTACACATGAATCCAGATTTTTTTCAGATAATGTTTCCTGGAGTCCACAAGTCTTCCAGATGACATACAAGATGCTTTCTTTAATACATTGAAAAAGTTGTGAAACTGATTTAAAAAAAAACATACCATACACACAGTCTCAGGGAGACTAACGACAATATAATTTTGAATTTGAAGGCAAGAAAGGAGGATGTCATATTTTGAATGGATTTGCACGTTGTCTTGGAGTCTCTTGGTTATCATCAACGAATGGCTATCAGTCCGACATCAATGAGTTTCTGAATCTTCTGAGCAATCACTGGATTCTTTAAGTGGCTGAGGAACGAAACAGAAAAAAAGAGACATTAACTTATCTGTGCTGAGAAACAGGAAGTGACTTGAAAAAAGTTGCTGGACTTACTCGCTAAGCGCCTGAGGGTCCTTCTGCATTTGCTCAAGGATCATGCGCATGGCGGGGTCACTCATAATCTGCTGCACCTCGGGGTCAGACATGGCCCTCTTCTTCACGTCCTCGGGACTGTCAGTCCTTATAGACGTCTGGCTGAACATACAGCGCTGTATTCCCTCTGTGGCCTCCTGAATGTGGAGTAATGGAAGAAAAACAATTGATCATTAGCAAGCATATATGAATAAGTCTCCATCGTCAGAGTAGTTGTTTTATAGATTTAGGTGTTGAGCATTTGCTTAGATTTGATGGTCCCCTAATCAATTCCTACAGATAACAATGAATTACCATGTTCATGTTTTTGAGAAAGATGACAGAATATTGAATCTATTATTCTGAGAGTCACACTATACCTGAAAATGGAATTCAGGTAATGACTTATCATTCAAAAACAAGACTAAGTACTTAAATATGTATATTGTGTGCTCTTTTCTATGTTTTTATTGTGTATTGTGTTTTTCACAACGTATTGTGTTTTTAGCACTTAACACGTGGCTTGTGGGGTCATTTAATCTTTTAATGCTTTGTCAAGCACTTTGTGACTATGTCTGGGAAAAGTATTTATTTATAAATAAATGTTACTTGCTTATATTCATGTACATTATTATTATTTTCCCAGGATTACCGAGTTAGCAACCTGTGAAATACCTTTGAATTGGATTCGAGATCCAGAGCCTTCTGGTAGACCTCCATAGCTTTAGTGAAGTCTTTCATGGCCTCCAAGGCAGCACCTTTACGCGTGTAGCCTTTGACTGTGGAAAGATGTAGTTCAATTAGGTGTAAAATCAAAAAGGAATTTTTATAAACTGTTAAGAGTAAAAAAATAAAAATAACACTTTCATTAAAGTAAAATGTGAAGTGTTTCTACTTACTGAAACTGGGCTCAAGTTTGATGCACTCTTCACAATCCTGATAAACAAAAAGAATATCATAAGGTCATTTCTTTGCTACAATCTCTTTTAACTGACTAATGAAGAAGCAGGGTGAGGATATGGTGTACCTTCAGGGCAAGTTGAAACTCCAACAGCTTTGTGTAGCAGGCAGCTCGGTTACTGAACAGTTTGGCGTCCTTGGGGTTTCTCCTGATGGCCTCGGAGTACTGTTTCATGGCTACGGGGTAGTCTCCTGTGGAAAAGTATAAGTTCATCTTAAAGAAGTTCTTAAAAGAATTAAATGATTATCCAACGAGCATTGCAACTATTACATACCTTTTTGGAAGGACTCATTGCCCCTGCTCTTCGATTCCAGGGCTAATTCGGGGTTGATATAGGCTACTTTTGCCTCCTCCTTTAATATCTTCTCCGCCTGCAGATCCAATCACAATATCAAGGTATAAGTCAAATGCCCAGTTATGTTTTTATTCCCGCTAGACTTTTCCTTTTTTTCCCATCAGACTGAAACTTTACTAATACTGTCTAATGTTCTGAGTGACAATAACGTTCAGCTTTCACTGCACCTGTTGGCACTTCTTCAAGACATCCGGAGTACGATGCTCCGTCAAACTCTTGTTGAAATACTGAACTGCTTCTTTGTATTGTTCCTGCTTGAAGTACGAGTTACCAATCCTAGCCAAGGCCCTATACAAAGAGAAGGAGGAGACGGAACAAGACAAACATGTCATTACATCAGAGAGCTGGAGCGCTTGCTTTCTTACCCAAAGACTCAAAAGCAAACCACGAGAATGAGGGAGCTTTTCATTCGAGTAGGGGACAGTTCAGAAATAATCATTCTTATGAAACTACTAACTAAAACAACGGTCCAAATTCCACCTTAGTGCTTGTGACCACAATTAAAAGGTTAAGTAGCAGTAACATCACTATGTCCTCTTTGGCCAGTATGAAGTGTGGAATAATAGAGCAACACTGACACATCATGGTTTCCTATACAACACAATTTCTCTCGTCAAATGCTGCCCAAATCCCAAGCTGGGGCCTCATTTATAAACGGTGCGTACGCTCAAAAGATGGCGTACGCCAGTTTCTACGCACTGTTTGCGATTTATAAAAAACAAACTTGACGGGAAAATGTGCGGTCCTCCACGCAAACTCTGACCCAAGCGTACGCACTAAGCACAAAAACGGGAGACGAGAAACTGCGACACCGTTGGCAGAAGAAAGAATGGAGAGAAATATGTGGAAATAATACCATAAATAGAATATTACCTCTCATTTATCAAATATGAAGAATTAATTTTCACAAATTGATTAAAGCCAATCTTAAAATGATTTAACAAACGCCTGTTTGAGACTCCTCAGTGCACACAAAAACATAACTTGGAGAAATAAATAAATACGGAAATGTTATTGATCACCTCTCGATTATGTTCTCTTGTTAAGAAATGTATTCTCATAAATGATGCGGTAAACAGAAGGACAGAATTACTTTAAACTGACGCCGTTTTGCATTTCTATAGGTTGTATAGATACAAGCATGGTTTTATATACTTTCACGTTTAATCATGTTTTATGCCGTTCGCCAATAGCCTACTTGATAAGTCGCTCGTAAAACACAGGAGGTATGGAAACTAAGAACACCATATGTGGTAAATTGTACAGCTAATATAACACAACACATTAGTTGTATTTCCTTTAACTGGTGGATTATGGATATATAGTTGCTGATCGACAGCTGGAACACAAACCACCAAATACAACAAAATAATTCAGATCCAGTCGTCATGACTCCGGAGGGATTCCCCGATCATTTCTTACAGTTTCTCATCAAGGGGGTGTCTCCTGTCCCCGGTACAAACACACTGCCTGAGGAAGGTTAGTCTATGTGTATTTTTTTTGTCATTAACTTTTTTCGGACCACTTATTTATTTATTTTGGTGACGATCCGACCTCCATGCTGCTACTCTGGTTCAAACTGCATCCACCAAACAATATGATTTATCTCGACCTCCCCAAAATAACCAAAATCTGACACGGTGTGAGATGTCTTTTTTAGCTGTTCTGTCGTCATTTCCTGCGATCTTCTTCATGCAGTCAGTCACAATGAATGAATGAATGGGCGTTTCTTTGACTATTTATAGGCAAATATGGGCGTTACGTGAAGCCTGCAAAAGCTGCGCCGCATTTCGAGTCGATTGTGATTTATAAAAAAGGGAAACCGGCGTAGGATGTGCCGTACGCAAGTCCTGCGCCGGTACAGTCTTTTATGAATCGGAAAGTGTCGGTGCGTATTTATTTGCTTTGTCCTACGTAAGCAACCTTCCCACGTCAATCCTACGCAAGGCTTTATAAATGAGGCCCCAGAACAGACCGTTTATAAATTAATGAAGACATTTTGTCATACAAGACCCACAAAATACATATCCTGCTCTCTATGTTATGAGGCAGTGTGTGGGTACGTTCACTCAAGTAAAGACATCAAAAAAAAAGAAAAGACAAATGCTTTTTACAGAACTCACTTTGCAATTTGTCTGTAGTCTTCTCGGTTCTCTCTGCCAACATCGATGGCCTTCTCACACAGCTCTCGGCACTTCTCAAAATCTCCCTTCTCAAAGTAGACAGCTGAAGGGATAACGAAACAAAACGGAGTACACATTTAACAGTGGTGGAAATTATAAGATCATAATAATCATGGCAGTTCCTACATTTTGGTTGAACTGAGGCTCAACTGTTGGCTAGTTTAATGGGTCAATATTTCAAGAACCAATCCTAAAGTGTGATTGGAAAGGAGATTGAAACATTTTCCCATTTTATATCCAATATGTGAGAAATTCGGAATAGTCAGTTTTAGGCACGTTATGGGTAAGTGAGCTCAAGTGTGAAGCCATCTAAGGTGTAAGAATAATTACCTCCTTGATTCGATATATACGTCATGTTGGAGGGGTCATGTTTGACTGCTTCTTCGTAATGTTTCAGCGCCGCTTCAAAGTCCTTATTCTTATATGCAGTATTCCCAAGTTCCTTCTCCCTCACGGCCTGTTCAAAAATAGGTAATTAGAAAGAGGCAAAAAGGCTTGAAACTTAATAAATGTGAAAAACATGATGTATCGGTTCATCATACTTTACCTTTCTCTTGTTTTCAGGAAGGTCTTCGTCTCTGGGAGGAGGGGGCTGAGTGTTTTTGGGTTTGGGGGGAGGAGCGGGAGTGGTCTCCTCTTCTTCATCCATCTCAGAGAGGTTCAGTCCCAGCAGCACAGACAGAGTGGTCATCACTCTGGGATCCTGCAGCTTCCTGCAAAACAGTCCACAGTATTCAGGGCTACCGCATCTTTTATTTAAACTTAACTTCAGTTTCTGATTTATTAAGATTTACTTAAAAAGGCTCCTTGAGTATAATAATTGATTTTGGAGCTCCAACATAGAAGATGATCTTCCACAAAAATCAATACAATAAATGGAAAGAAAGTGGGCTTACAATTACTAAGTAACGTGGTACTGCTTTTCCTGAATTGCAAGTCTACCTAAAGTAAGCATCTTTTTGTTTCTCTGTACTGCCTCAAGACATCATTTGTTAGTCATTAATCAAAGAAAGTTGTTAAAAGTGACACATTTCTGAAAATACACATACGTGCCAAGCTCCGATGGTTTGCTCCTGAGCTGCTCCAGCAGTTCTCTGTAGCTGGGGTCGGACAGAAGTTCACGGGTCCTTGAGTCAGTCTCCAGCTTCTGATACAAGTTGGGCATGGCGAAGGGGTTCATCATTGATTTCTCTGGTAGAGCAAAAATGTATTAGTGTAATTTATATGGTCATACAAACCAGTCACTGCTCCATAGTTTCTCTTTTGTTAACTGGACTTAGTGGACACACTGTACACTTTACATTTATATCAAATGTAATATGCCCCTTCAATAGTGTTTTATTTGTCAGATAGTCTACATATGTTTATATTCATGTTTTTTCTCTGGAAGTCTTTCCTTGTACGATGTGAGGGTCTAAGGACAGAGGGTGTCGTATTGTCATACTGATATTCTGTACAAACTGTGAAGTCCACGGAGACAAATGTAACATTTGTGATATTGGGCTATATAAATAAAACATTGATTGATTGATGGTCAACTTTAATATTTTCACTCTTCTGTTTAATATTCTATTTTAAGATGTTTATATTGTATAATTGTTTATTTCCGATCAATAAAGTTTATCTTATCTTATATAGAAGCGTTCAGGATGCTAACATATTTTGCACTGAGTCAGGATTAAATACAGCAGAGCTTCCTCTGTCACCCCTACTACTCGTCTATTGTCTGAATGAATCACAATGCTCCAAACACAAGTGGACTGCCTACTCTGCTTTGGAGCACTCACAATGCTATTAAAGCAGCCATCTTTCAGGGTATATGCAGGAATCCTGAAGTCAAATGTAATACCTTTTGAGACCTTTTTTAAGACCTCATCGCCACTTGGAGTTTTAACCGGTTACATTGGCGACACACTTTACCTCACATTTACTATATACCAGAGGTGGGGACTCGAGTCACATGACTTGACTCGAGTCAGACTCGAGTCCCATATTTTTTTACTTGAGACTTGCTTGACTAACATTGATAAAAGACTTGACTTGAACTTGGTATTCATGACTTGAGACTTGACTTAAGCTTGAGACAGATGACTTGAAAGGACTTGACTGTTTAAAATGAAATATTTGCGTTTGTTTTTGTAGTGAGATATTACGTTTAGTTTTTTCGAAAAACGTGATTGGGTGCTTATAGCGCCGTGCGCGCAAACCTGGCAACCCACTACGGCAGGAGTGTCAGTTAACATGGCAGCGGCTAGCGTTACTCCAAAAATAGTGAAGTTTGGATTCAAGGATTATGTTGTCGATGACGCTAATAAGAAGAGAACAGCGGTATGCAGGGTCTGCAGCATAAAGATCAGTGACACGACCACCACAACATCCAACTTCATTCGTCACTACAAAAACCCACAGAGAAAGGTGCGTGAATGTGTTGTTAGCTAGAAAGCTAACGTTAAGTTTAAGCTACGTTAGACTTGGTTTCAAATCGATTAAGCATTGCAAAGAGAGGACAAAACGGTAAATGAACACTAGAACCGCCAAGGGATTCATTTTGACTAACCCTGATACTGACGGGCTGTCAGGAGAGGGAGAGAGCGAGAGGAAAAGAGATGCCTCGTTTATTTCCCCTGTGTTATTATCAGAAGTTACTGTAAACTGTTGAATAATGTAGTTCATCTACTTTTAGTAGTTTGTTTAAATGTTTTAATTATGTTGTTTTTGTTTGTAGAAGTGCATCATTCCTTGATTTATTGTAAAAATGAATCTGAACTTTTTGATCTGTTACGATGATAAACTGAAGCAATTTCTAAATTAACCCAATTAAGTGAGTTTTAAATCGTCCTACTTAGTTTATAAAGAAATTATGAAGAGGAACAAATTAGTTGATTTGAAAATGATATCTATGTAGGTGCTGATGCTGTTGGCGGTTCTAGTGTTAACAGAAATTTAAATTAAATATGTGTAATGGCAAATGCCATATATGATTTTCTTACCTGGAATTCTGCCTTTTTGAACAGGCTTTTTGATTGAGTCCTAGCTATATTGTCTGCAGTTCTAGGGTTAATATGAATCTAATATGATTGCCATCGGTCTAAATTAGATTTCAAATGATTAACTGTGTATGTAATGAAGATCATAGTGTGGGTTGAATCCATTTTCATAACCACTGTCTTTTAACTGATTTAAATGCGGAAACTGGGCTTATTCATCAGAATTTCGTATGACTTGACTTGACTTGCTTGCCCTGAGCAATGACTTGACTTGCTTGACTCTCACCACAGTGACTTGGGACTTGCTTGATACTTGTAGGTCAAGACTTGAGACTTGCTCATGACTTGCACATGTAGGACTTACTCCCACCTCTGCTATATACAGTATTGATTGTCCTCCCTCCTTATCTTCCAACCATTTGGACGCAAACTTGCATTTCCCCATAACAATGTTGTTTAACAACCGGCGTAAACGGAGCTTCACGCGCTATCAAGCAGTGAGCGTGCGATGTCCTGTTCAGATGACGTAAAATCCAACGGGATGCCATAAATAAACTACACAGAATCACACTACACACCTACGCAATGGTTACATTCAGGCACACTTTAGAATACAACCTCTTTGGACAATTGATATACTTATTAGTTAGTTAGTACCTGCAAGCCGGGCCTCAATGTTCTGTAAACCCTCCTTTAGCTGCTGGTTGGTTGGCTCTTGCCGGAGTCCCTCCTGGTAAGTTGCTTTTGCGTCATCCAATCGGCCAAGAAATTCCAATGCTGCAGCTTTGCGGGAGTAGCCCTGGTTGATTGGAAATGCAAAGGATATAGATTGCCTTCACAATTTTATTTGCTATGTATTTGTTCAACAGAATAATTGCAAAACAATTGACATCTCACCTTGCCCCAGTCAGACTTGATCTTGATGGTCTGACAGGCGTCCTGGAGAGCATTCTCGTAGTTGCCTTTCTTGGCGTAGGCAGCGGAGCGGTTACTGAACAAGACATGGTTTGAAGGGTCAAGGGCCACGGCCTCGGTGTAGCAGCGTACAGCCTCATCAATATTCCCTGCACTTAGCGCCTTGTTGCCCTGGTCTTTCAATGCTGAAACCTAAAGAGCCATGCAAAAAAAGAAAATCGAATTAAGCAATGAGATAATATACAATACACCAGGATGCATTCCGCTTCTGATCACTTTGCAGGGAGATATGTTACAAGCTTCTAAACTTTATCTGAAGTATTCAGTCTCCCTGTAAACGGAGCGCTGCGGCCTCTGCCGTCAAAAGAAATGTACCCCAGCCCGGCAGAGAAATCGTCTGTCCGAGGCAAAAACACAAACACTGACCTTTTAAAAATTGCACTTTTCATATGCAACTGCTCAGGCCCAATTGCAGCAGTGTTTTAAACTGTCATCGGCTCTCACTGCAGCAGGAAAATAATCTCTCATCTGCTCTTTGTGTTGACCATAGACTGTAGCTATATATACACGTTTTCATGTTTACATGAAGAGTGAGCATGCACTGGTTTCATTTTCTTAAGATGGCCCTACATTTAAAAAATGTCTGTTCCAGAATATAAACACTGCCACACTTTCGTTCAGATCTAAAAACCAGTTAGGATAAAGGACAGCAAAGCATACTGATGATGCTCTAGAGAGCGGGAGATATTGAATATTTAAGCAAGATTGTTCCCAACAAATCGTCACTAGTTGGTTACTAATACTACGTATCACACTGCATCTCCACAGTATGTGACGGAATGAATTACACACTAGCTGTTACTCTGATCGAAAAGGAGGCTCTTGATGTTCCAAAAATAAATGTGCATTATTATTTATTTAATTCACCATTTTAACCGTTATCCCAGCCAAAGAATGTGGAGTGTTGACTGGCATGGCTACACCTCCAAAGCCACCAGACTGAATATGAGCTGAACATCTCATTACATTTAAAAACATAAAATTGCACCTCCTGAGATACTGTACAATGAAATGTTGGTAAACTGTAGGCTATTGAAGTTAAAACTAAGCAAAACCAATTTTTCTGTTACTGATTATATTTGACAAATCTATTTTCACAATTCTTTACCTAATTTTTAAACCAGTCGCAACTATGACAAAATATAAAATCAGTAGAATTAGCCAAAATAATGATAAACCAAGCACTACTAGCAGCAACAATAAATAATTGTTCACAGAATAGTTCATGGAAGGAACAGATAAGAATGTGTATCTCAGTGTGGTCTGGTTATTCATGATTATGCTTTCTTTTGGATTGTGTCATGTGTATAATGAATTCCAAGTATACTTCATTTATCCATAATTTAAATGGGGGCTGGAATGATATTATAGTATAGTTTTGACGAGAGAAAGCTGGTAATTCAAGGGTATTTGATGGAGACACTCTGGGTTTGCAAAAAGTATTGCTTTATTTTGACCTATAATGTAAAGTGGAACATTTACATTTTACATTTACGATGACTTATGATGACTTACCAGGTAAGGCATTACAATATAACTGTGGTGGAAAGTAAGTAAGTACATTTACTCAAGTACTGTATATATAACTAAGAGGCTCCTGTGCTTTACTTGAGTATTTTCATTTTCTGCTAATTTAAACTTCTATCTCACAATAATTCAGATTGTTGAGATTCAGACTTTTAATAATAATAACATAAATAGGTTAACTTTAATTTAATTTACTAATTTATACCCAATAGTACAGTTTTTCAAAATAGCTTAAGATGTACCAGATGCAATATATATTAACTTCTTCCACCACAGTATATTTATTTGTAGGATGATGTAGCTGAACTGCGGGAGTTGACGACAAACTGCGGCTGTAGCCATGACAGCGGCGCCGTGTGCATCTAGAATGATCCCCGGTCTGAGAGCAGGCTGCTGAGGAGCCGATCCAAAAATACTCTGCAGCATGTGCTACTGACGGACCGCCGCAGTAGCTGTCGGCATCCTGAAACAATCTTTTAACAGATATACATATACTGGCCCAATTATGATTTTAATTTGTCCGTCACCTTATCAATGATAGAGTTCACATGGTGAGCTAATGTGAGCTATGACACAATGATTCAGTAACTCAGGAGTTATTCAAAGCCATTATGCCGGTGATTTGCTAGGAGTTAGCAAGACATAGACAATGGCTACAGAGGCAGGCAACCCTCAGTGTGATATTTTTCAACGATCGAGCAGCCGTAAGAAGTGTAAGTCATATGCGCTAGCTTAATGTTAGCTAACCTTATAGCGTGCAATTGCAAATTAGCATGCACGTTCAGTTAATCTTGTTGAATTAGCACACTTTGAATTCCGGTTAAGCTATATTGCAGAGTCGCATTGTCAAAATATGGTGTGTTGGTTTGGTTACAACCTTAATCGAAAACATCAGCCAAACAGCTAATACACATTACTACCGGATTGACGCTAAGCTAACGAGCTAACTAGCCGACTGGTAAAGGCAAACAGTGAAGTCAAGGTGTAGAAAGGTGTCTACATTACACTACTTAAGTATTTAACTTAATTAACCTCTACTCTACTCTAAGTTCTATTGTAAATATATGTGAAATTGAAGGAAATAAACTAAAAATTAAGATAGTTCTATGCCACTCACTTTCTCCATGGTGCAAGCATGAGGTTCCTTCCAGAAACTACTGCGTACAAGCGCCTCCCCCGGAACAACACGCAGGTTGCCAGTTTGGGATGTAGGAAATACGCGATCAACGCTCAGATTTATGTCTCACCAGGAAACTTAATGAAACTTCTGGAAGATCATGGAACAAAACAACGATGTGTTTCATGGTATATTCTAAGGGGAATTGGCTGACTGATAATAATTTAGGGACAGATCAGTTGGTTGATGATCATGGCTGGACATTAGAGGGCAAATCTCGACACATAATAACATAAAAGTCAATCATTAGGACTTTTTAATGACATGTGGAAGAATAATACCTTCATGAGTGAAAGATAACGTGTGGAGATTTAGGGCATCAAATTTGATAGTCATTAATCGATAGGCCTACTCATTATTTATGGCACGATTATATTACACAAAATGATATTACAGTTTCATATGATGTAGAGAAGATCACCTTTAAACATATGGTGCTATGGCCAGTTATCACTGCTATGTTTTCAAAAAAAATGTAATACAAGAACTGACAGTTTTACCATTTATCTTAATCATTAGCAGAATCAGAAAATATACCCAACGTAGACAATGTCCTATTCTAAATCTAGTCAAGACAAAGACCGGACATCGCAAGTATACTAAAGAAATAATAACTGGGTTTTACCCTACAATAACATTGTTTGCGGATCTAGTACTGCCCTTTTATTACTTTCCTTATGACTACAAGATGCTGCATATCAGACAAGTTTCTTTGTCAAAGCATAGTCTTCTTCTGGAAAAATAAAATAAAACTCCATAAAGACATCCTATTTTGTATCTTTTAAAAAAAAACTTGAATTACACATCACACCTTGTTTGCTGATCCATTTGCAAATTATGTAATGGAGTCCATCCTGAATAGAGCATTCATGCATCTGTTGCCATGGATTCACAGACCGAGGAAACACAAGACAGAGCCATGTGTGTCAAGTTCAGAGAGCGGCCTTTGGGCTTTCAGCAAGGATGCCACACAGACACACTGCAGCTGAGGTTTGCCTCAGGCTCAGTGTGCAACGAAAGGCAGAACTGAGTCGCCCTTGCCCTTGTCTTTCCCTATAGACCTTCTAATGAGGTGCCCATCTGATGTCAATATGTTCAATCTGTTCTCAGGGCCTGGCTCAGTAAATGTCACCTGGTACATTGGATTATGAAGGCTTAAAATATAGGATGACTAATCTAAACTAGAGTACGTCAAAATACAGCACACTTTACGTAGACTAAATTTCCCATTTTGCATGCGGAATTAGGGTGAGGCAATAAGTAGAGGAACTAGGGCCCCTAAAAGTTGAGGTACCCCTACCGAGGTAGAAAAAAGCACAGCCATGTTTTTTCATTACTTTAATATGTCTAGTTTATGAAACGGATGGTTGTATAAAAATATTTTACTGCAAAATTATTATTTTTGGTTAATGTTTGGAACTTTCCCATAACCGAAAATAGTGAAAATGTGGGCTCCTCTGAAGGGGGCCGTGTTGGCCTTATCCCATGTATCTCTGGAATTAATGATCAGGATGTCACCAAATTTGGCCTAGATGTTCACAGAGAGGCAAGGCATACAATAAAGCAAAGATTATATCAATACCTGTTACCATCTTTGTAATATTAACACTTAAACACACATAAATCATAGCCGGAAATTGAGTAAATGTCATTTATATGTACCAGAGACTCTTATCTTTTCATAAAAATAGTTTTTTTGACTATTCACTTCACCCTCTGCTGTCACCAGCCTCTAACAGCTAACCAGTGCAACCAAAATGGCTGTCAGAATGGTGCCCTGTGGGTGTACCTGTGTGAAGGGAAGGACACAAAGCATAGATTAAGAGATCAAAAAATATGTACCTACATATTATATATAATAATGTTTTTTATTATAATCATTATTATATATATGCTTTATATATCAAACTTTTCTATTCCAAACACAGTTTTTGTTTGTATTTTACATAATCTTTGAATAACACAGTTGATACTGCAGATACTGTGATCCCATGAGCTAACAGGTTTCTTGGCATAATATTTTCACATGATTTAAATAAACATTTTCAATTATTAGATTGGATAAATCAAAGATTAATCTTAAATGAATGACATATGTTATATAGAGTATGTTTATATACACTGGGGTCCTTTCTATTTGTATGTGTGTTATATAGCCTAAATGTTATATAGCCTAAATGTTATATAGCCTAAATGTATGGAATACAAATAATGCATTCAAAATAAAAAAAAGAATAAAACACAAAATAATGCAGGCTAATAAACATGAATTATCCTCAATGTGAAACCAAAAGTTAACATGTTGTCTTGTTAGTACATTACTACATCATGTTATCCTCCCATATACTGTACACCTATATCAAAAACATTTTTGAACCCAAAACGCAATCTTTCCTTAAACATAACCAGTTTATGTTATTGCATAAACCCAGTAACATATTGTTCCCATAAATATTAGCAGGAGCATAGCACAACATTTGGACCCTGTGCAGAAGCATCCTCTATGGTCCTCTCAAGGCATCCACAGCTCTTCATTTTAGTATCTTTGAGTCTTTCCTCACTTGTCCAAGGTTAAAGACAAGCACAGCCAACTTACACATCATTTTAACTAGAAAAATTAAAGATTAATAATTAATAGAATCATCAATGAATAAGTAATTATAGAGGGTATATGTATACACTGAGGCCCTCTGTATTTACTTGATATAACCAATTGTTGTTATTCCATTCAAATCAGTCATATAAGGATGACATTTAGCCTAATTCCTACTTTTAAGATGAACCTAGTCCTTAATAATGATAACTCAACATTTAACAGTATGCTATTTGTACAATTCAGCAAGTGTAGCCACTTTTTTTCTATCTAAGGGTCGTAGCACTACAACATCTCTTTACCTTGTACAAATGCAGGCTCGATGGGCCCCTATCCACATCCACAGCTATTCTTCTTTGCGGCACATCATGCAATTCAAATTAAAAGCTGCAAGATTGTGTGATTGTGTGTCTGGTGTCGGAGGTTTTTCTTCTCTTGATCGCCTTTTTATCAGCATTTTGGATTGTTTGGATTGTAGTATGTACAACAACTGTTGAACATTCTCACCCTGCAGAGGAACAGGAGCCTTGGTCTTGCTGACGTTAATCGTGTCTGTGTGGGGAGACAAGGTCAGGTCCTGACTAAAGTCAAAGTCAAAAGTCAAAGTCAAAGTCAGCTTTATTGTCAAGAATTCTACATGTTGTACATCCAGAAATCTCGAAATATCGTTTCCCGCAGTCCTACAGTGTGACATATCAAACAAAAAAACAAAAAGGGCCTAGATAAACATGGTATAGATTAAACAAAACAAAGGGCCTAGATAACCGGGGTATACAGTTTAAAATGTTAATAATATATTTAAGTGTTTAAGTGTTCAAAGTACAGTTTCAGTGCAGTAGCAGCAGAGATGGGCAGAAAAGTGACTGGTGCTGGATGAGGGAGGTTGGTTGGTTGTGTGTGTGGTGTGTGTGTGTGTGTGTGTGTGTGTGTGTGTGTGTGTGTGTGTGTGTGTGTGTGTGTGTGTGTGTGTGTGTGTGTGTGTGTGGGGGGGGGGGGGGGGGGGGGGGGCAGGGGAGAAAGGTCGGAGGCAGGGTGGAGAGTTCAGGGGAGAGATGTCAGAGAGGGGGAGAGAGGGAGGGAGGGAGGGGAGAGAGTTCAGCATCCTGACCGCCTGGTGGAGGAAGGTGTTGCCCAGCCTGGTGGTGCCCGAGCTGAGGCTGCGGAACCTTCTTCCTGAAGGCAGGAGGCTGAAGAGGCTGTTGGAGGGGTGGGTGGAGTCACCCACAATGCTGAGTGCTTTGCGGGTGAGGCGGGTGTTGTATATGTCCTGTAGTGAGAGGAGTGAGGCACCGATGATCCTCTGGGCAGAGTTCACTATGCGCTGCAGGCTCTTGCGGTCGGCGGCGGTGCAGCTTCCGAACCACAGCGTGATACAGCTGCTGAGGATGCTCTCGGTGGCGCCTCGGTAGAAGGACAGCATGATGGGGGGTGATGCTCCGGCTCGCTTGAGCTTCCGGATGAAGTACAGGCGCTGCTGGGCTTTCCTCGCTAGTGCGGTGGTGTTGTTTTTCCAGGTGAGGTCATCAGTGATGGTCACCCCAAGGAATTTGGTGCTGGTCACCTGCGTCACAGCAGCGCCGTTGATGGTCAGGGGGAGAGGGGGTCGACGGTGGGTTCTCCTGAAGTCAACAACTATCTCCTTTGTTTTCTCCAGGTTGAGGAAGAGGTTGTTGTTTTGGCACCACAGGGCCAGCTGGTTCACTTCCTTCCTGTATCAAATCAAATCAAATCAAAGTTTATTTATAAAGCACATTTAAAAGCGATTTTTGGTCGGGCCAAAGTGCTGTACATGTAATAAATACTACAATCATAAAAACACATTACTACAATCACAACTGTAGTTAGTCTCATCGTTGTTGCTGATGAGACCCAGAGGGACCTGAAGCTGTTTTATCTCTCCCTTGTAGTCCCATTGAGGTTGATGTTGGAGCATCCTTTTTCCTTGTAGCTCACTGTCCTCAATCAAGCTCCTTGGTTTTGCTGACGTTGAGATGAAGGTTGTTGTCACGGCACCAAGATGTCAAGCCTCTGATCTCCTCTCTGTTGGCCGTCTCATTGCCATTGGTGCCCCAGTGGATGACATCTTGTCATCAGCAAACTTGTCAATGTGTTGGAGCTGTGTGTGGCCACGCAGTCGTGTGTGAAGGAGAGGGCTGAGCAGGCAGCCCTGAGGGGCTCCGGTGTTGAGGGTTAAGGTGGAGGATGTGGCCTGTCAGGGTCCAATCACAGAGGGAGGTGTGTGCAAGGTCTCTGAGCCTGATGGCAAGCTTGGAGGGCTTTGGTCAATGTGGTAGCAGGCAGGGCGACTTAACACACCGAAATGTATAGGTCAGTGAGGGTGGAGGTAATAGAAGTTTGATCAACCAACTAAAGCACTACATAATGGTGGAGGTGAGTGCTTCTGAGCAGTGGTCATTCAGGCAGAGAGTGGTGGACTTCTTGAAACATGTGGGGACTACAGACTGAAGCTGCCAGATGTTCTGCACACACCTCGGTCAGTGATGCCATCAGGTCCAGGTGCCTTGTGTAGAATAATCCTTTTGAAACATCTGAACACATCTGCTCTGGATAGTATAAGTAGGCAGGTTTTCCTTGGCCTTTGGTGCATCCTAAGCCATTGTTGATTTCAAACCGTGCATAGAAGGTTAATTTGGGAGAGATGGTTCTTAGTCCAGACCACATGTTTCTGTTGATGGAGCTGTGCTGTCAGACTCCTTGTCCCTGTATTGTCCCTTAGAACATCTACAAGCTCTCTGGATTATGCACATGGATTTCCAAATGACTGTTTGTAGGAATCAGTTTGTGCTTTAACTTTAGCAAAGACTTTCTCTGGTCATGTGAGGAGTGCCCGTAAAGGTAGCAGAATAGCTATGGATGTGGGAAGGGCCAATAGAGAATGCATAAGTACGTATGTATGCATAAGGTCAAACATTATGTGCTATGACCTTTCTAACAATTAGAGTTGAAAATATACAACTGGCTGAAATGATCAAATAAAATACTGTTTGTATGTGTCATGATGTGTCATGATGAAGGACAAGGGAAAGTCTGAAGAATATCACTCTATTCATTGTATTCTCTGGAGAACCTAGGTTAATCTTGAAAGTTGGAATAAGGCTAACTGTCATCTTTATATGACTGATTTGATTGGAATAAAAACAATTGGCTATATCAAGCATATACAAATACACTGCTCAAAAGAATTAAAGGAACACTTTTTAATCAGAGAAAAGCATTAAGTAAATGGTATACTTCTGGGACATTGTTCTGATCAGTTAAGTAGAAGATGGGGTTGTTAATCAGTTGAAGCTGCTTTGGTGTTAATGAAATTAACAACCGGTGCACAAGAGGGGCAACAATGAGACGACCCCCAAAACAGGAATGGTTTTCCAGGTGGAGGCCACTGAAATAGTTTACCTCCTCTTCTTTTCTGACTGTTTCTCACTAGTTTTGCATTTGGCTAGGGTCAGTGTCACTACTGCTAGCATAAGGCAGTACCTGGACCCTTCAGAGGTTACAAAGGCAGTCTTACTCCTCCAGGATGGCACATAAATACGTGACATTGCCCTAAGGTTTGCTGTGTCTCCCAGCACAGTCTCAAGCGCATGGAAGAGATTCCAGGAGACAGGCAGGTACTCTAGGAGAGCTGGACAGGGCCGTAGAAGGTCCTCAACATCAGCAAGACTGGTATTTGCTCCTCTGTGGCAGGAGGAACAGGATGAGCACTGCAAGAGCCCTACAAAATGACCTCCAGCAGGCCACTGGTGTTAATGGCCTGTACCATTGTTTAATATGACCGCTTTGCTGGTAGTTTAGTGATGGTCTGGGGAGGCATATCCATGGAGGGACGCACAGGCATCTACAGGCTAGAAAATGGCACCCTGACTGCCATTAGGTATCGAGATGAAATCCTTGGACCCATTGTCAGACCCTACGCTGGTGCAGTGAGTCCTGGGTTCCTCCTGGTGCACTACAATGCACGGCCTTATGTTGCGAGAGTATGCAGGCAGTTCCAGCAGGATGAAGGAATTGATACCATTGACTGTACCCCACGCTCGCCTGACCTAATTCCAATAGAACACCTCTGGGACATTATGTTTCGGTTCATCCGATGCCTGCCAGGTTGCACCTCAGACTGTCCAGGAGCTCAGTGATGCCCTGGTCCAGAACTGGGAGGCGATACCCCACGACACCATCTGTCGTCTCATAGGAGCATGGTGGGGGTAATACACAGCACTGAGTACCATTTTGAGTTGCTGTAATGAAATGTCAGCAAAATGGACTAGCCTGCCGCATAATTTTTCCACTTTGATTTACGGGATGTCATTGAATTCAGCCCTATAGGTTGATCATTTTAAGTTCCATCAAATGATGTGGCATTCTTTTGTTCCTAACACATTACCCAATGCTGATATCCAGCATAATTTATTTTCCCATTGAGATCTGATGTGTTTTCAAAGTGTTCCTTTAATTTTTTTTAGCAGTAGGGCCCCAGTAGGGCCCCAGTGTATAAATATACTTTTTATAACGTTATAATTCATTGATTATTTAATCATTATTAATCTTTGATTTTTCTTGTTAAATCATGTGAAAATAATTTGTCAAGCTGCCTGTTGGACATGTGAAGGAGGCCCTCAAAGATACTGAAATGAAGAGCTGTGGATGCATTGAGGAACTTTTGGTATCACATTGGGGGAAATTCCTATTTGATTCCTGATGTGTCATCAGGAATCCTGAATATTGTGAAGAATATCATTTTATTTTGGCATCTTATGCAACATTTAAGGAAAATTGGAATAATAAATAGAAGGCTATATGTCATCTTCATATCACTGATCAGCTCCGTTGTTCCCCCGTTTTGAGAGATTTGGGTACGGAGGAAAAGAGAGAGGGTTTTGTTTTCTGACACTTTGTGAGTTCCTTGACACACCGGGGACACATATTTATGTATAAAAGACATAAAAAAGTACATTTTGCATGATAGGTCCCCTTTAAATCATGTGAAAATATTATGCCAAGAAACCTGTTAGCTCATGGGATCACATGTATCTACAGTATCAACTGTGTTATTCAAAGATTATGTAAAATACAAACAAAAACTGTGTTTGGAATAGAAAAGTTTGATATAAAGCAGATATATAATAATGATTATAATAAAAAACATTATTATATATAATATGTAGGTACATATTTTTTGATCTCTTAATCTATGCTTTGTGTCCTTCCCTTCACACAGGTACACCCACAGGGCCCCATTCTGACAGCCATTTTGGCTGCACTGGTTAGCTGTTAGAGGCTGGTGACAGCAGAGGGTGAAGTGAATAGTCAAAAAAACTATTTTTATGAAAAGATAAGAGTCTCTGGTACATATAAATGACATTTTTGGGTGATTGGACTCTTTAGTTTAAAAATGACAGAAAAACATACCTTTTGCATTTTAAATGTCCTATTCCCTTTCCGCCTATGATTTATGTGTGTTTAAGTGTTAATATTACAAAGATGGTAAAAGTATTGATATAATCTTTGCTTTGTTGTATGCCTTGCCTCTCTGTGAACATCTAGGCCAAATTTGGTGACATCCTGATCATTATTTCCAGGGATACGGCCAACACGGCCCCCTTCAGAGGAGCCCACATTTTCACTATTTTCGGTTATGGGAAAGTTCCAAACATTAACCAAAGAAAATCATTTTGCAGTAAAATATTTGTATACAACCATCCGTTTCATAAACTAGACATATTAAAGTAATGAAAAACATGGTTGTGCTTTGTTCTACCTCGGGTAGGGGTATCTCGATAACTAAAGCCTTTTTGGGGGGTTTGTTCCTCTACTAAATGGTTTGATGACCTCTTTAATAAATTGACCTCTATAGATTATTAGTCAACACATGTACTGTAGACAGCAAAGAGGTGAGTCTCTAGTTGAGATGCTTTTTAAGATAGACAATTGGTCCGCTATATTTGTTTGTGAAGTGCCCATAAACTTAATTAAACTGTGCTGACAGATTTATTTTGAAATAAGGGAAACAAGCTTTTCTAATGCTGATGGTTTGTGTGAAGGACTCATGGTTTTGTGCACCCTGCAAATTCTGACAAAAAATGAAAAGGGTGCTGACTATAAAGATAACGATTTTACATTTGACGATTTTTATAATTCTTCACCCACACTGGGAATTTAGGAGTAAGTATTGAAATCATATATGTATTTTAATTCATTCAGACAGAACAGGTAAAACAACCAGCTGGCTGTGTGTTATGTGTATACTGTATACAACTTGTCCATGCTTTTATCTTCAGTAGACTGGACTACTGGTGTCTTTACAGGTCTCACTAAAAGATCTATTAGAAAGCAGCAGCTAATTCAGAACGCCGCTGCTCGAGTCCTCACTAACACTAAGAAAGTGGATCACATCACTCCTGTTCTGAAGTCTTTACACTGGCTTCCTGTGTGTCAAAGAATTGATTTCCAAATACTGCTGCTGGTTTATAAAGCTTTGAATGGTTTAGGCCCAAAATACATTTCTGACCTACTGCTAAATTATGAACCATCCAGATCTCTCAGGTCTTCGGGGACTGGTCAGCTTTCTGTCCCCAGAGTGAGAACTAAACATGGAGAAGCAGCATTTAGTTCTTATGCTCCAAATATCTGGAACAAACTCCCAGAAAACTGCAGGTCCACTGCAACTCTCACTAGTTTTAAATCCAGGCTAAAGACTTTTCTTTTTGTCGCTGCTTTTAATTGAACTATTCATATCTTAACCTGCACTGTAACTTTTATCCATGTATTTTTTCTTTTAATGTTTATTTTATTATCTTTGCTTTTTAATGACTGATTTTAAATGCCATTTTCTTAATGTCTTTCATTTTTTGTAAAGCACTTTGAATTGCCTTGTGTTGAAAGGTGCTATATAAATAAACTTGGCTTGCCTTGCCTTACTGTTTTGCTCCTGGCAAGCAAGAGGAAGAGATTACAGACTATACATGCCAGTCTATAGATTGGCCAATACAATTAAATAATTTCTACCTATAGGTAGTCCAAGCCATAAATTCTTCTAAACAACAGCATCCTGGTTCCATACTATGTACATTAAATATCTGTATTTAATGTAAGTGGTATCTAATTCTGCTTACTGACAAGATACCACCTACTCATTCATAAAAAAAAAAAACTCCCAACTTTTCTTTTTTTTTTCAACTATCTCAAACAAATGATGGGGCTGATTCATAGAATCATACACGGCATACAGTAAAATTAGTCAAATGTGCCTGGAAAGTTGTGTGTTTCCAAATTCCAAAAATGCACCAAATATTGGCACTATACGTTACATAAAAGTAATGTTGTCCATATTTTCAACCAAAATTCAAATGCTCTTCGATTTATAAAGAGGAGATCCAACTTTTCTTGTGGAACGTGAAGGCAACACCTGTTTTGGCGCGGGTCGTTTTTCCAGGGTGCTGAACTTTGTCGATGAGGTAGCAACTTTTCTTATTTTGCCAACAAATATTTATTAATGGATTTACTAAATAATTTGGGGATGTAAAATTGAAAGACAGTTAAAACTTTAGTTGTATGCTAGGCTACTAGACGAGTTGTTTAGAGAATAAGCTAACATTAGCGTGTCAGCTAACTATCATAAAGCTAAGCTAGCTAAAAAGCTGTACAGTTGTTGCTAAACTGACAAAGCAACCGAATATAAACTGGCTTAACTCGTCAAGTCTTTCCAACTGAGTTAACCCAGCACCTGTTAACTTGTGAAGAACCAAGTGGGGGACCAACATAAACCAGGACATCAGTTTTATTGTATTATACTTTATATATACAGGTATTATAGAGTAAAAAACCCTCGTGTACCGTCAGGTAATACCCCCATCTCAGGTTAACTGGATGAGCTATTTTTCTCCAGCCACCACAATGAGGAGACAGGAGAACCAGCCACCCAGGCAAACAGCAAGTTAGTTAAATAGATACTTTACAACCCCTCACTATTCATCTCCATTTAATATTGTCCTGTGATATAACGTAAATACAAAGAGTGGTGTAAAGTAACTAAGTACATTTAGTACGTTGTACTTAAGTACTCGTTTGACATATTTGTACTTTACTTGAATGTTTCCATTTAATGCTACTTTATTCTACAATACATTTCAGAGGCAAATGTTGTACTTTTTCCTCCACTACAATTTTAACACTCACAGTTACTTTTTACATAATAAACACAGGATATGCTGATATAGTATAATGCAGTATTTCATGTATCTTCCTTTGTTCCACATTGACAAACTAAAATACTGAAGGCTCTTACATGTATAAAAACAGCATTATATAATACACTTAATAATATAATAATGTGAAAATATCAACTGTGCAACAAGTACTTTACTTTTTATACTTGAAGTAAACTTAGCTGATTATACTTCTGTACTTTATTTTATTCTGAGTCCTTTTTTTTTTTCACGTGAAGTATATTTTGATGCTAGTACTTTTGTACTTTTACTTAAGTAACATTTTGAAATCAGGACTTTTTCATATAATTGAGTACTTTAAGACCATATTATTTGTACTTTTACTCAAGTAAAGGATCTGAGTATTTCTTCCAACACTGAATAAAAATAACTCAATACAAAATATTGAGTCTAGATGATAAGTACACTTATTGTTATATATAAGGAAATGTTGATTGGTTTTAATCCTAATATTATAAATATTAACATTGCAGTCAGTCTGATATGCTGATATGTTTCCTCTGCTGTGCCCATCAGGCTGCATGTCTGTGCCGCTGTTCAACCAGAAGAAGAGAAGCAGAGTTCCTCTGACCTCTGCTCCCTCTGAGAATGAATTCTTCTCCCACAGTGAATACAATGCAAGCAGCAGCTCAGCTGCACCTCACAGCTCTTCAGGTGAAGCATTCAGCTCTTTAAGCTTGCACTGTATTTCAGTCACTCACCAGGTGGCAGTATATCCAAAGAAAAATACATTAAAAAAAGCAATTATTGCCTTTGTGTGTTGTTTAATGCCTGACTGCTCAAAATCCCCATCTACTGCTGAATCACACCATTAAGTCCATTTTATGTTAAATATAGGACAATATTGTAAAACATCTCCCCATTAATTAAGATTCAGAGCTGCAGGTGGCAGAGGATGCTATAAGATTTCCTTCTGAGAATGTATTTTTTCCCTCAGGTACATTTGGATGTTACCAGGCCTCAGTTCCGGCCTCTAGTGCTGCACAAAGCCCCCAGTGGAAAAGGCAGGACGTCCCACAATCTGCTCCACCCCCGCAGTACGTCAGCAACAGACCTGCTCCGGGCCCTTCTCCTCCAATCAGAGCCCATAAACCCATACCTCATCCATACAAAGTTGGAGGCACAAGGTACCTTTTTTTTTAATTTGGTGACCGTTAGTGTAATCAGTTAACCATTCAGACACATGAGATACAGTTTAGCATGGGACATAAATATGGTGACCACCACTACTGACACAAGCAATACATAAGCTGTCACTATGAGCCGCAATATGACTGTAAATTGATTTGCTCACAACCAATAATAATGTACCTGGCTAGCATGGAAAATGTTTAAAACCACAGATGAATTAACTAAAATGTTGCCATTTCAAACGTTGATTGTGACTGGTGTTTGGTGTGTTTTTTTTTCTTTTTTCTATCCCGATAAGTCAACATTTATTTATGTATTCACATTTCCAGCTCTCAGATGGGACAGCCCAGCAACCCAGGGAGACCGAGGGAGTTCAGCCCTGGTGTTAACTCCACACAGAGCAAATTTAAAGATCCCCACTTCAGCGAGAGTGCACCAATGAAGCCAACACCCCATTCTGGGTTCTCTCCGATGGCTCAGCAGTCATCCTACAGACAGCTCACTCTCAACAATCAGTATCCCAAGCAGCCCAGACCTCTGCCTGCTCCTGTCCCCCCCCCCAGCAGGCCCTCTGCTCCCCTTGCAGCGCAGCCACAAAACAAATCCTGGAACTTTACCAACAGCTTCGGCCCGCAGAGACTTCCCTTTGAGGGAAACAGCAGCACAATTAAATCTCAGGCTGCACGACAAACTCACAACCAGGTAGAACAAATATCTGCAAAGTGTATAACTGATCATTTTAAATAACTTAAAATGTGCCAGTTATGTTCCATAATATTGTCCTGATCACTGCAGCATTTGATTTTGTGCTCAGCAGGACAAATTTGCACAGAAGCCGGCCTTCGAGAACTCACTGAGGATCCTGACTTCAGTCATTAATGGCATGAGACACTGGAGCCAGTTTAAAGACAAAGTCCCGTACTTATTTGAGATATTTGGTCAGTTGAATCAGAATGGGCAGTTGTATCTGATGTGACTATTAAGTATCTCTAAACACATTTCATCTGACAGGCTGTGCTCTCCTCCCTCAGCTACTCTCGACTCTGCGGTCACACTGGGTCGCCACGGAGCCAAGAACTTCCTCATGAGAGACGGGAAGGCGGTGGTGCAGTGTGTCTTCTACGAAACTGTGAGTTCCCTTAAGCAGTGAATTCATTTGAGTTTTTCAGAAGACTAAGTCCCTTTGCACTGAGTCCACTCAGCATTAGACACTATAGTATGACTTTTTTGGAAAAGATGACTTGGTGTTATCCACGTTTATAGTGATGATTATGCTGCATTTTGTTATTCTGTTTATATATTGTACATTTAACCTATTAGTATGTATGAAAACTATCATCCTTATCTTCAAAAGCACAAATATAATTCAGTTTAAAAGGATGTACAGAAACACCTTTTTGGTAAACTATGAGAATGAAGAAAGGTGATTGAAGATGAGAAATGATTGTAAATGTAAATATGTAAGTAGGAATATCTTGCAGAAATGATTTAAAGGATAATCATTGATCAGCAGTAAGTAACAGTACGTCCACACGGCAGCGTGCGTTGAAGCTTGCCGGTGGGCGTGTCTGGCGCGCGACCAACAACCAATCACATTCATCTCCCGCCCCGGACACACAAGCACGCGGTTTGATTGGCTAGAGCTTGTACTAGCATATGATTTGATTGGCTGACGCTTCCGTCGAAGCTTGAAAAGTTGAACTTTTCTCAACTTTCGAAGCGAGCAACGGAGGCAAAGCGACACAACGGAACCACAATGCAGTTCGGCAAAGCGTGACGTCACCCCATTCAAAGTGAATGGGAAGCGTCTCCGTTGAAGCAACGCACGCTGCCGTGTGGACGGGCCGTAAGAGGTGGGAATTAATAAGCATTTGCTTCGTCCTGCTCCCTTTCGGACACATATGATTTATTATTATGAATATGAACATTTTTGTTGAATATATAAATATGACTATTTTTTGTTTAATATATAAATATTATTATGAATATTGAGAAATACTGTATTCTAACAATACGGTATTCTGTTTTTCACTTTTTTTAAATTAATTTTTTTATTTTCTTATCTGTTCGAAATAAAGATTTAAATGAAAAAATGAAAATGAAATCCTTGGTTAGATTTAGAGGCTTTCACATCTTAGTAGAACAATCTGGAGGATTTACTGAATAATTTGGATTCTGATTCAGGAACTATGTTGCTCTTCTTCCTTTTCACATGACATTGTTCCCCAATGGTCCAGTGTTATTTGTATCGGATAAATCTTGCATTAATGTATTGTTGATCATTTTGTTTGATTCGTGATGGTCGATTTCTGTTTAGCTCCCCCTAGTTTTACCTGTGAAGTGAGGTGTCAAGTTTAATAGGTTAGGATTTCTGGGGTGAAATGTCCTCATAAATCATATTTTTGTTGCTAAATGGCACCGTTTTTGTTATGCATCAACCCCTGCATATTGCCGTTCTTCTTCTTCCCCTAAAAGGGTTTCCAGGGCCACATAACACCAGGAGCCACAGACCTCTGGCTTTTTGGGAATACTAACAAAGAAACTCTGGAATTTAACTTGACTTAATTTATTGTTGCACTTCTGTTCCAACAGGAGCAGGAACTGCCCCGTCTGATCCGAGGTCAGGTGCATCGCTGTGTGGGGAACTATGACCGCAGCAGGGACGTCCTGATGTGTGTGTCCGTCCGCCCCGGCCTGCCCTCAGAGCTCAGGAACGCTCAGGAGGCCGTGAAGGCCTGCGACGCTGAGATGAGAGGGCTGGTCAAATTACTCAGTGAGGTCTGAGAAACATTACTGTGGCATCTAAACCAGTACGACACTGATCAGGAAAATGATACTAGTGTTTGATGAGTCGTTATATAGTAATAGATTACTGTAGTTAGAGGTAGTAGTTTAAAAAGAATGTTTTAGGTATTATTACAGTTTGTTTTAGCTGTGAAGGGCGCTGTTGTGCTGTTATACTGAACTTTAACAGTTGAATTCCTTTGCAAAGGTTTGGCTTTGATGTTCTTATATTTATTTAACCCAAAATGAAATTAAAGCTTCTCTTTTACTAAGTTCTGAAATATTTTTTTATTAAAAAGAAAAGTCACAGAACAGCAAACATCGTCTGGAGGTTAATGCAGTTAAAACACGAAGAGGTAATATCTCAAAATATATCTTTGAAAAACGGGGCAGTTAGGAATAATGTGATATCAAGTACAGTTAGTTTATTTACAGTCAAACACCACAATGGAGAAAAACAATAATACTACTCTACCAAAACAGTTTCACCAGTGCTGAGACTTTACACACAATGGATCAGCAGAGAGGGGTCCTTCAGCACAGTATGAGGTCAACACAATACCAACATCTCTGACCTTCTGGCAAATATGGCAACATAATCACAGTCACTGTTTTCATGTCAGGACATTATGGGAAATATTCAAATATGAACTCATTAGCATAATCCAAACCATAATTCAACACTAATACACACTAACACCATCTAGAAAAAGCCGTCTAGCTTGATGAACTTGGCAGTGTACAGGGAGAGGAAGTGGAGAAGGAGACATTTTGTCCTTGGAATATGACAGGAAGGGTGCCAGCGCTTAAAAGGAGAAGTGGATTGGCAACAAAAACATACATTAGCTTACTTGAGGAGCTAATTACTTTAAGCTATGTTTTACACATGTGAATAATGTGTCAGCTCAGCACAGATAACAAAGTTCAATTCTTACAGCGCCCCTCCTCTGCCACTCAATTATTAAATCATGTAAGAGAGGGTGCCAGGAATTAGTCTGTAGCTGCGTGTCACAACCTTTATTAAAGCAATTCAAGTGACTTTCCTCTTATAGATAATTGGGGGAAATGTCTCAAGGCAAAATGAAAGACAAGTACACTGCTTTCCTTTTTTTCTCTGCCGTTATACCTCCAAGGACATCATCTTTTTTTTTTTATCCTCCAGAACATTTTCTCCAGTTAATGAGATCATACTGCATCAAGTAAAGACTTAACCTCTGAGAGGGAAACATATCATAGGAAAAGAAACACACCACACAACAGGATCCACAGTTTTTCAGCAGAAAAAGATGATAACCTGATCATTGTATTAAACACTTGTCTTGGTTATGTTAAAAGGCACAAGTTGGTCAGATCACATTTAAAATCTAGATCAATTGTTCTACCATTAACAAAGCCTGTCTTATCATGCATTTATTTTGACAAAGATCCTACATCTCCCTGCCTTTTGCAATCATTTTCTTCCTGAATTAGAGTGTTTAGTATTGTGTGTTGTAGACAGACAAACAACTGTTTCTTAACAAGCGAGTTACACTACACAAAAACATTTCTGGGGAAAAAGGAAAGAAAGCAGTATTCCAACATAACATTTTTAGAGATATCCATTTGTCCTTTCGGCAGGTCTGATGCTGTGTCCTCTTCCTGGAGACAAAAGTCTTTGAATACGTCTTTTCACTCCGGCTGGTTCACTCCCCGGTTTCTATACGGGAAGGCACAAAAAGTCTGCAGCGCCAACATCCTTCAAAGCGTTACGGCTCGTGCACACGGCGGCGTGCGTTGAAGCTTGCCGGCGGGGGGGGGGGGGGCTGAAACTCGACCAACAACCAATCACATGAATCTCCCGCCCCGGACACACAAGCACGCGGTTTGATTGGCTAGAGCTTGGATTGGCTGATGCTTCCGCCGAAGCTTTAAAAGTTGAACATTGCTCAACTTTTGCAGCGAGCAACGCTTCTGAAGCTACGCTTCGCTCCCACAATGCAGTTCGGCGAAACGTGACGTCACCCCATTCAAAGTGAATGGGCAGAAGCGTTGAAGCTTCAACGCACGCCGCCGTGTGGACGGGCCGTCAGATTTCTCTTTTCTTCCATCAGTTGTCTTAAATCCAGACAATATTTACAGTCCAAACGCTTGAGCACAATACATCGTCACTGGATGCAACTCCATTAATATTATTAGTCCAAAATTCTTTAAAACCTCTTATTGACACATTCGAGTCACACTGCCACAACATCTCATGCGTCCACTCTCTTTAAGCGGCCAGCCTCCAGTCTGTTTTGGAATGTTACACATGTTGACATCACAAAGGAAACCAAGGGAAAAAAACACAATTTTAGCAAGTCCTGTCATGTTTGTAGTCTTTTTCTCAAATCCTGTGAGGTCCTGATGAAAGTGATGACCCACACAGTAATATTGTAATGTAAAACATTCCATGTAAATGTCACAGAGCAGATGCAGGAAGACAGTGTTCGAACAGAATCGCCTCCAAAAACGGGACGCAGGTGTCTCCCCGTGACATCCAGCCCGGGTTAGAGAGAGGGAATTCAAACCAGACAATGCACTATAACAGCGTGGGCAGCGGGGTGGGGGACAGGTGCTCCTTCGGCGCGTATTTGGCAAAAAAGGGCAAGAAGACGGTGAGCATGACTCCCACGATAGCCAGCATGTAGCCCCAGCCGATCCCACACTCCCCGGCGTAGTAGATGTCAGAGTCCCCGCAGAAGGACCGCACCAGAGAGGAGTTCAGGCCGAACGGGTACACCAGCAGACCGGCCCCCATGATGAACACTGAGGGGAGAGGAAAGGAGGGTTAGATGGAGAACAAAACAAAAACACTTAGGCCACAGCATTAACTATGGCACAGTAAATCAAGCCTGTTGCAAACAACCTGGGAACGTGTTTGGTAGTTATTTATATTTTGAGCAACAGTTCATAAGCTTGTCCAACCACCTCAGAAAAATATATTAAAATAATACTTTAGAAATGCAGAAACTGTTACATGCTTTTATCTGCTACCACCTTGATTATTGTTGTTTATAATTTCCTGTTTATTATTTGTAACTTTTAATGTTGGCCTTCATGTGGTTTATCATTCACATTTTTTATTCTAACTTTGAAGCACTTTGTACTTTGTGTTCATAAGTGCTTTATAATTATACAGCTTTTATTTAAAAAAAAAAGTTGTATTATTTTGATATTCCTATATGCACTGGATAATTCATTTAGCACAGAAGATTCAAGATGCAAGGCTTTATTGTCATGTGCACAGTAGCTACAGTGTAGATATGGCAATGAAAATCTTCAGGTCAGGCTCCTCCAGCATGAATATATATAGGACATAAAACAAATACATAAAATAAAATAGTGCAAGAGAATGTTTTGAGATGTGCAATGTACAAAATAAAATAGAAATAGTGCAAGAAGAGTCCATATACAAGTAAATGGAATGTGATATATAGATAAATAATTAGCAAGAAGCAAACCGATGAATGTTTTTGGATGTTCTTTACAGAGTTCAGGTGGTTTTAGACCCGGTGCTGTGGTACTGCGAACCACAAAGATTGCATAGATAAAGTATTATGGTTTAATTCAGAGTGAATATATTTAAGGTATGTTAAAGGGTTTATTCTCCTTAATAAAACACACGTCTTGTTGTATCCACTGTGCTGCTGTGGCAGCTGAGAGCCACATGGGGGCAGTAGAGCTTCAGCAGAGACAGCCCACAGTGCCTGACAGTTAAGAGTGTCATTGAGATACTTCATCAGTGCTGAAGTGCCTCCATTTGCACTGATGATTTGTTCCCTTGTGTTGCACATATACAATAAATCATGACCTAGATAGTTTTATAAGTCCTGCAGTGCCCGAGCTTTTAATGTATTGAACAACAAAAGCGCTGATGACCTTTAACTGCCAGAAACTTCAAATGCAAAATGATTCATGTCTACATAAATCCATTTGCACTCCTCATTTAAAAAGAAAAAAAGAAGCTCCTGGTGCACTTCTGCTGCGATCAGCTTTCTCTTCCTCTCTCCTCGGAGCCGCTCACTTTTACAAATTGAGTCTCAGGGCCCCGTGCTGCCAAGCCGTTATTGACTGTGCTACGGGCTATCATTGCTGCTCTTCAGTCATCCCGAGTGCCGGCTGGATTTCCATCACAATGCCAGGTGTCATCGTTGTTTTAGCTGAGGAGAGCTGGGGTTACTGGGAAGGCTTGAACTCGTGAAAGTGAGTAGAAAACATAACAAACATATATTTTAGTTCTGCTATTGATTTAGGAGGATGTCGGGTTTTCCAACTTTCAAGGGGGCTCATGTGAGGAGGTATCTGTTTGAGGATCACATCGATGGTTTGTGTGGGCAGTGAGGAGGAGAGGAAGCTTTCCCTCATCTCTAGTTGCACACTGGGGGCTTTGGGATTGAATGTTGGGGGGGGGGGGAAAAGGATGATAGGGAAGTGTTGTCTCGCCTGGTGCCTCTCTGCGGACTTCACTGAGGGTCTCCTAACCCCGTTGCCATGTTATATCTGCAGGGGCCCTGCCTAATGACACTTTAATGACCTTCTTTATCAAGCTATCATTGGCTTTTATGGAAACAAACACAAAGCAAGCGCGCAGAACCCCAAGTCCTCTTACCTGCTAGTCTAAAATACTAAGACAAACTTGGACACAAAATGGATAATTGATTGAACAATGCATCACACTGGGGTCCAGGCAGCAGGGTCTAACAGGTGTCAGGTAAGCAGGGCGGCTGTCTGCATCAGATAAGATGCAGCTCTGGATCTCTGTGAGCTTTTAATGAGGAAGAGAACTGCCGAAAAAGCTGCAAGAGGCTAACTCCAAACGGATCAATTGCATCCTTCAGATCTGAGAGGGGGTGAAACCAAGCCGAATCTTTTACACATCTTAAAGGCGATTTTACACATCAAAGTGTGTTTACATGTCTTGCAGTACTGTTGGATAAAGCCGCCTCTGGCTCCAGAGGGAGCTGTGTGGAGTCTGATAGATCGCCTTCAGTCATCGCACACATGCTTACGCAAACACACAATCTCCCACTGAACTGATCACAGTCAAAGTTTGGGCAAGAAACAAGAATTGGTAGAATAAAAAAGCCTCCCTTTAAAGTAGTGTAACGTAATTTAAATGCCAGAACACAGGATGCATAATGCAGAACAATGAGGTCTACATTTTGTGACAAACCTTTTATTAAAAGCTAGAGAAAACCTAAACTGCACACTGCAGGGTGGATCAACTTCATTTCAACAGAGTCTTACATGGCCCAGTAATCTAATCCTATGAGGACGGGCGTGTGATGAAACAGGATGACATGACACTCCATGCAGCGAGACTAAAGCCTCAAAGTGATTATTACTCGGCAGCGAGGAGACTGTTTTACATGTGGGCTGCAACAAGTGAATGCCTCTGTGCTGTTGGCAACATTGACTACGTTAAGAAAGGGAACATTTTATTTTGTTATATGGTACTGTAATGTTATAATATTAATCCCAAAAAAACTAGATTAAGCTTTAAAAAACGACAGCAGTCAAAAGGGAAAGACATTTTCATTAAAAAGGGCCCTATTATCCTTTTGTTTCCCCCCCCTTTCCTGTAGTGGGTTATTTAAGTTTCTGTGCATGTAAATGGTGTTCAAAGGTTAAAATCCCAAAGTTCCCTCCAGGGGGAATTTCTCTCCCACGTCCTCATGAAATACAAGATCGACCTCCCCCATTACTTCGAACAGTCCCTTACAGCGGTCTTAAAGAGCGGTCCACAGCAGCCACCAGGCAGTAATAAGTTACAAGTGCTTCCATCCATTACGCTCTACTTGACCAAACGAGCGGACAGTTTATCCAACGTCCAATCATCGGTCTGCATTTGTAAGAACACGAACCAGGAAGCGAAGTCCGGTCCTTTCTCCGAAGAGATGACTGAAAGTGAGGAGGTGTGAGGAAAGAGTGTCAGCCTGGATCACATGAGGGCTGCTGAGTAACCACGGCGATCATAATGGCTCAGAGATTATGAGACAGTGACTAAAGGAGAGACCTCAAGTTAAACTGGGCAGTGCACTAATGTGTCCCAGTTTCCGTGAAACGTTTAAACGCAGCGACAAAGAAGGGGGGTAGGATTTAAAATTTGATTATGAGTTCAACCTAAACCATATAAAACTTTGTACAATACACCCTCGTTCAAATTAAGCTTGACTTTTCTTTCAATTTATTTACAATCTGTAAACAGTACCAGCTACTTCTATCATTTGAAATGGTCACTTGAAAAATATATACACACAGTATACACACTCACTGGACACTTTATTAGGTACACCTGTTCAATTGCTCGTTAACGCAAATATCTAATCAGCCAATCACATGGCAGCAACTAAATGCATTTAAGCGTGTAGACATGTTCAAGACGACCTGATGAAGTTCAAACAGAGCATCAGAATGGAGAACAAAGTTGATTTGAGTGACTTTGAACGTGGCATGGTTGTTGGTGTGAGACGGGCTGCTCTGAGTTTTTCAGAAACTGCTGATCTACTGGGATTTTCACGCACAACCATCGCTAGGGTTTAGAGAGAATGGTCCGAAAAAAATTCCAGTGAGTGTATATACTTAGTTTTTTTACAATGGTGTACTTATCTGTTATTTATTTTCACCTATTGTGTTTTTTATTATTAATAACGTGTCCCTACTTTGTTATTTTTAATATGCAAGTCTCTTACTTTATGTGCACTATTCTTCTGCTGTTGTAATCAGGTTCATTTCCCCATTGTGGGACAAATATAGAAATTCGGATTCTGACCAATAGTTGTTTACGACAAGTTTCTCTTCCATTCAAAATGCGACGTACTTGCAGTCAGTTATTGTTAATATCGTCCTTGATATTTTTCTTGGATTTCTTTGAATACACACTTCAGCAGCTTTGAAGTGCGCGCAGGCTTCGGACTGAGGGAGTAAAATATCGATTTGGAAAGGAAAAACAGACGCGTCCGAGGGAACTAGATTACATTGTTCATCAGCTTCAGTTTTTTTTTCTTTCACACGTAGCTGCAAGGCTGTGTAGCCCTTTGTGAGCGCTAATGAATAGCAAATACCTTTATGTGCCTGTCTCTCCGATTTTGTGTAAAGGCAAGCGTAGTAGAGTAGAGAAACATTAAATGAAACAGAGTGAGAAACATTGTGCCACCATACAAAGACTCCACTTGTACAAACTAAACTAACCTTGAGTCTGGGGGAAACAAAGCCGCTCCCAGATGGAGAGGCGGTTACACAGCGGAGTGAAAGAGAGAAAGAGATTGAATGTGTTTGTGGGGACGGGAAGGTGTGTGATAACCTGGCGTCCAAGCGTGACACTGACTCACTTTCATCACAGAGCTCTTACACCGGCTCAGATTATTACACAAGCCGAGACACACCAATCATAGGATTACCCGTGTGTCGTATTCCAACATGTACCCAGACTCCAGCTGCTGAAACGTCTGGAATGTATTCTCGTCAGTAAAATGTCAGAAATCAAATATACTGCAGCGCCAGACATTCATACACCTTGTATCTTATACAGAAACTCATTCTCCCCAAGATATAACTAATAAGAAATTCAATTCTGTGAGCTGCGGGGAGGCTTCATTACGATGCAAGGACCTCTGCTCCGGATCAAACTCGATTGGCACCGTGTGCTGACTGTCAGTTAGTGATGGGAAGGGCTGGATTATACTCAACAGGAAATGTGGTTGCTACCTCTACTGCGTTCTTTAACTCATGTTTCAATAGTAGCACCTGTCTGTTTGATGCAGAAGAATAACAAGGCCAGGCGAAGGGATAACAATTATTAAGCAAGATTTTTATATTTATTTGCATTTTAAAATGAAATTATGAGAATTAAGATGAAATGTCGTGAACAAAAAGTTGGCATGTTGAGAATAAAGTGAAAAAAATCAAGTCTAAATGTTCAGAATAAAGCAGGTATGTCGAAAATAAAGGTATATTGGTATATATACTCAAATATAGGAATTGGTATGTCAAGAGTAAAGGTATACATATACCTTAATATAAGTATAAACAGGTATATAGGTATATCAGCTAGAATGTTGATAGGGCAAGAATTCATTCAAAAAGTGTTGAGAATTAACTTTAAATGTTGAGAATAAAGTTGGTATGTCAAGAATAAGTACAAAAGTGGTGAGAATTAAGGGCAGTTTTAGTATAAACGCTATGTATAAGTTAGCTAATACGCTAGTTATTCGTCACATTTAGGTTTTATTCTCATATTGCAAACATAAGATCTTCCTCAGATACATTTTATTGAAAGTTTTAAAGTCTCAACATTTCCTATTTACTCTTGGAATGCAAATTAAGAAAAACATCTCACCCAACATAATATTCTTCTGACAGTTTGAAACCTCTGGCAAACGCTTAGCTAAAATATATCAAGTATTCTTATTACATGATAATAATGATAGCACTGAACAGTAGCTCAGCTGGCAGTCTTCGAACTAACTGTCTTTGTGTACTCTTCTATACAGGGCAGACACTTTAAAGTGTTTTATAATGGGGATTTGGGAAAAGAAAGACACTTAGACAAATAAGGCAGGATGTGTTATATAATATACGTTAAACCCTTGCAGCCAGCAGGAACACAAATATATTACAAGAGACTAATGCGCTGCTTTTATTCTCCGACCTTAAAGTCAGGCTGACAGTCCGCTCCCCTGGTATGAGTGCAGTCACACGTGCGAATGCAAAAACATTTGAAGAAAAGAGGAGAGAACCACAGTGGACCTTTGGGTGTCACTTACATCCTTGGTTTCACCAGCACCCAATGCGTACTCTCACCCCTGAAAGAGACTTCTCATCTGGCAGCCGTCCAAACAGGGACATTATCTGCACTTCACTTCAAAGACACACGAAAAAGCACGCACATTAGACCGTGGCCTTACTTTACCAGGAGCCTGTTTGATGTCACATTACCTCGCATAGCAAAGACGTCAACACACAGGCCAGCAGGAGGAACAAAAACACTATTTTTTCCTCCTCATATAAGTAATGCCTGCCTTCTTCCAGGTAATGTTGTAGGCAAATAGAAAACAACAAGAAAATGCCTCTAATAAATCTTGATTTGCCAACTCGACACTTATTTGTTTGTGTTGCCGGCCATGTTTGTCATTGATGAAACGCCGTGACAGGAAACACATGCTGGAAAGAGGCAAGGAATGTTGGGTAATTACAGACGCAGGCCTACAGCTATACATCAGAAGCAGTGTTCTTCTACCATGTTCTTTATCATGTTGTTTCCGATTCGCTTTCTGCATAAGCAAGCAGTTTCCACCAATAGAACAGGTGTCTAGTCCCATGCAGACAATAAGCCAGATGTGATCAGGAATGCTGATGTAAATGGAGTTGCTTATTTACAGAAACAGCCCGGGGCGGTCATCACTCAAGTGACCCACCTATACTCACTGATATATTATATATACACCTCTATTTTCATATTTAATTATCTTTAATAGTGAGAAATGCCCTCCAAGTGTATAAGTATCCAAGGTGATGTCTTTAAATGTCTTTTCTATCAGTCGAAAACCTAGAAATGTTCACTTAAAGTATCAGTATGTACATTCTCTACTTTAAAGAGTCCTCTCCTGCTGATGTTCAGGTGTATATCAGTATGTAGTGTCTGTACTTTAAAGAGTCCTCTCCTGCTGATGTTCAGGTGTATATCAGTATGTAGTGTCTGTACTTTAAAGAGTCCTCTTCTGCTGATGTTCAGGTGTATATCAGTATGTAGTGTCTCTACTTTAAAGAGTCTTATCCTGCTGATGTTCAGGTGTATATCAGTATGCAGCTTCTCTACTTTAAAGAGTCCTCTCCTGCTGATGTTCAGGTGTATATCAGTATGTAGTGTCTCTACTTTAAAGAGTCTTATCCTGCTGATGTCCAGGTGTATATCATTATGCAGTGTCTCTACTTTAAAGAGTCCTCTCCTGCTGATGTTCAGGTGTATATCAGTATGTAGTGTCTGTACTTTAAAGAGTCCTCTCCTGCTGATGTTCAGGTGTATATCAGTATGTAGTGTCTCTACTTTAAAGAGTCTTATCCTGCTGATGTTCAGGTATATATCAGTATGCAGCATCTCTACTTTAAAGAGTCCTCTTCTGCTGATGTTCAGGTGTATATCAGTATGTAGTGTCTCTACTTTAAAGAGTCCTCTCCTGCTGATGTCCAGGTGTATATCAGTATGCAGTGTCTCTACTTTAAAGAGTCCTCTCCTGCTGATGTTCAGGTGTATATCAGTATGTAGTGTCTCTACTTTAAAGAGTCCTCTCCTGCTGATGTTCAGGTGTATATCAGTATGTAGTGTCTCTACTTTAAAGAGTCCTCTCCTGCTGATGTTCAGGTGTATATCAGTATGTAGTGTCTCTACTTTAAAGAGTCCTCTCCTGCTGATGTTCAGGTGTATATCAGTATGCAGTGTCTCTACTCTCAATATAGGCATCATAGGCTATACAAATGTTTTCTGCCATTTTTGCATTTAGTTTGCAATCAGATATCTCTAATTATGCTTATGTGTTTGCATATACATACTGTCCGGGTAAATTGTAGACTCAAACACTTGGGGGGTCAACGCACGGCTTGACAGCAGCAAGTAAATCCAACAGATTAGAATCTAAACTGCGCAATTTAATCATTGTGTGTGTACATTGGAAGTACACACAGTGTAAGTGTGTGTCCAGTAATGAAAGCATAACAAAAGGGCAGAGCATAACAGCGGTGTGTCTCGAGGAAATTGCCTTTTCCCTGGCCGCACACGAGGAGTATTTCCATTTCCCTCCTCTATCTACAGGCGAATGGAGATGGGGATGGATAATTTCTGTTTCTCTCTCTCTCATTGAACACACACTTTTTTTTCTTAACCTTGTGTCTGGCAGCAGGGAGAAGGAGGCAGAGGGGACGTCCAAAACTAGGGGTGTGACATTAAGCAGATACCACGGATAAGGATAAAGAAATAAAGACAAATAGCTACAGTAAGACAACCAACATTGGCTCTTAATAAAGAAACAATCATCTTTAAGAGAAATGATTTGAATTATTTTACGGCTTGGGTGAATACTCGATTCTGATTGGTCAATTTGGACATATCATATTGGTTGTTACTTCATTCTAACACACCGCTGCTAAGGAGAACAGACCATTGCTAAGAAGGATCAAGGGACGATGTGCAGTAATATCAATCTGTGAAAAGAGTATCAGTCAGTTGTGGGCAACAGACATGAATTTTCTCCGTCAAAAAAACACTATGGAATACTTCTTGAATATTAATTTCTATATTTGTGTAGAGCACGGAACTTCGGATTAATGATGGCTAAATTGTCCCCAGAAAAGAAAAGGAAAAGAGAAAGAGAGACGGTAAGAGGGTCAAAAACAGGGCTCTGGATGTCAGAGAAATCAACAGAAGAAGACAGACAAGAAGTAAACACTAATAGGAACACAGTACGGGTTCTGGCATTGTTTAAAGACTGGTTCATGGGAAATCATTTGAACAGTTACAGAATCAGTGCTGCCGAAATGTTAAGTAAATGCAGTTACAGCCATTGGTACACAGTGAAGCAGACTATGTTTTTCTAAGCGAACGCAATACTAATTTTTTATTCCATAAAATCATTAAAAAAACAATATTGTGCATCGCTTCAGGATCCTGGTCACTATGTTGGTCTTCTTTTCAATGAATGACCGCCTCGTTGGAGATTTTCCCTTAACTTACAGCACTGTATACAAACTGGTCTTTCTAACACTGAGCTTTCTCTTTTATTTCGCCCCCTCCTCGTGCTCAAGGTGAGAAATTGTAAGCGTGGAAGATGAAAGTTTTGGGAGTTGAACTGTGGCAGCATGAATCTCCAGGTATTCAGCTGAGACCTGGAGGAGCGGGGGCCTCAACAGCAGGGACTCCATCCTAATGTGACGAGCTGTGCTCTCGTCTGCACACGGCCATGTTGATAATTAAGCTCAGTGCGCCTCTGGGAAATTATGCTAATGACGCTCCTCTGCTACATTTCGCAAAACATTTGGCTTCAGGTGATCACGTACACAGCGGCGACTAAAACACATCTCGCTAACAAATGTTTCAGAAAAGAATGACGCAGAGGCAACAGGGGACAATGAGATGAGGAAGAGAAAGGTTTTTAAGGATTTCATTTGGTAGATGGTAATTCGTTCTAATATGTTTATCAATGTGTGTTGGACAAATTGGAAAGGAAATCAACAGGAAGTGGCTACCAATTGTTAAGAAAAAGCAGTTAAAAAAGCGTTTACTTTTTACTGCATGTGCTTTCAAAGGCTGACATTTAGTCAGTGCTTAAAGAAGTATTTGGATTCTTTAATTTATTAAAGTTCTAAATTCAAAATGTTACTTAAGCAAAAGTACAGAAGTATTATCAGCAAAATCTACTGTAACTATCAACAGTATTATTTAGAATGTTTTTTTCCCCTAATGTTATATTATTAAAGAATATCATAATATTCAGTATTTATTAATAACAAAAGAACATGTTATTGTTGTAGGTTGCCAATGTGGAATCAGTTTTAGATACTTAGTAACATCAGCAGAACGTATTTGATGGATAAAAGTACTAGTAACTAGAAGGGTTACTGTAAATAAATGTAGAGAGAAAAAGAAAGTTAAATAGTTCACATTGAAAAGTAGTTGGGTAGAAGTAGTACGAAGAAGCAATACAATAAAAGACAAAGTACAAAGTGTTTCAAAATAGTACTTAAGAACAGTACACAAGTATATGTACTAGTAATATTCCACCACTGAATTTAGTCTGCTTCAATCTAACTCTTTAAGGCAGTTTGGAACACACTAACAATACACTTGTGCAGACCAAAACAGCATGTCTATTTATAAAGCCATTAGAGATGAGTCAAAGGGATAATTCAAAGTTTGCAATTCCCTGCTAATAAATATATATATATTAGTATTTGTTCCGCTTTAGTTTGTGCACTGTGAAACAGTAACCAGACAAAAAAGAAAAAAGACCAAAAAGTATCAGTTCCACTCTGATTCGGACCGGCCAAATTGACTATAGCTTGGGTTGGGGGGGGAAAATCAATTGTTGGGCTTTTCAGTTAGCGGAGGTGAGACAACACAGGAGTGCGTGCTCAGAATGACTACACAGCTGATCAGACAGCACGGGGGAATTACTTGTCAGAGTCCGAGTGAAAGTGACTTGTTAAAGAGCAGATCAAACCCTTTTCTGTGGAAATGGTCCACTGCTGTCATGGAGGCAGAAACCTGTTGACCTTGAGCTCCGTTGGAAGAGATAAAAGACAGATTAGAAAAATAAAAAACTGAGTTGGGGGGGAGAGATTAGCAGGGCAATAAAACAGCTTGTGCTATCTTCAGAGTGAGCCCAACTGCCTGTGGACTGGTCAATCAGCGCTCAGTAATAGCTCTGTTTATCACAGACTCATTCTCACTGCATAGGTGGTTAAAGCCCCGTCCAAAATGCATTTGAGCATGTAAGAGCTTTGTTATGTCTTAAAGACTTCTTGGAGATAATATCAGATGATTAAGTAGAGCTTTAATGATTCCTCATGTGGCACTGCAGCAACAAAGACAATGATACAGATAAGAACACAACACTACTGAAGATAAGACAATAAGCAGTTACAGTATGAGAACATATTGTGGTAACTCAACTGAACAAGACACAAAGATGCCATTGTAAAGCGATTAGAGGAACATTTAAAGGAATAATTCAAAATGTTTCAATGTAAAGCTGGATGGTTAGCTTAGCATAAAGGCTGCTAGCAGGGGAAACAGTCAGACTTGGCCCAGGCTTAAAGTAAGAAATTCACCTAACAAGATAAGTAAAGATTACTACATAACAAGATACCAGAAATGTAAAAAAACTAGTTGTTTTTGTACTGGACTAATAGCAATCGAAAATAGCATGTTAAATTGTGTTTATTAACATGATTGGGAATAAAACCCTTTATTGATTCCTCATGGCTCCTTTTATATTCAATGCTTTACTCATGGTGCAACGCTAATGTTATGTTTTTGAGTTCAAATATCTTCACTCGGGGGCCTTTCCTTGGAAATAATGATGTTTTTAATTTAATGTAATCAATTTCGATTGGCAGAACATAATTATTTTAGGGGGTGATGGTAGAAGGAATGTATTTACCTTTTGGACAAACGCGGGCTAACTGTTACCCCTGTTTCAGTCTTTATGTTAAGCTAACCAGCCGCTGCCTATTTGTAGCGTTCATGTGTTAGACTGGTACCAATCTTCTCAGTTTACTCTCAAGAAAGCAATATTGGTCTATTTTCTTAAAGATTAAACTATTCCTTTGTTCAATGATCATGTTCACAAATATGATTTACACATAATATACTGATATTACTTTTTTTTTTTTTTCAATGAGAGGATATTGTAAATGCACATTAAGTATAAGAGAAGGAAAGGAAAGCAAATGAAAGAATAATAGTGTTTATAAAATACAGGATGCGCAGCGCAGCATGCAGCTGGCTGGACAGCATTATTTCCACAGCCTCCAACAAAAGCCTCCTTCAGAGCCTCTCGGCTCCCAGCGCATGCTGAGCCATCTGAACGGCTGCTTATGACTGTGGAGCTCCATCCTGGGAAGCACTGCAGCGATGACACATGAATCTCACATGCTGCATCCAATCTATCATCTTAATTACTTTCATTTCCATATCACCATCTATTTTTTTAGTGCTGCAAATTAATTTACACCTTCGGACAAATTGCTTGTCCTTGACTTCCTTATCCCTTATGAGGCAACCCACAGCGCACTCTGGGTGTTGTCGGTGTACGGCCTAACCGACCCTAATCACTCCCTCAATCCATCCATCCCACCTCGCAGATTGAATTAGCACGGGAGACAAAGTACCTCACATGCATGGAGGGGAGGATAAATAATAATATTACAACAGAGAAAGTGGCGGATAGATTGAAGACATCAATCAAGTGTGAGAAGTTGCACTCAGCGTGGCGATACAGTGTCATGTGAGGAGACAGTAAATGAGGAAACAGTGGTTTATCTGAGGGAACCTGATGGTGTGTCCCTGTGCTGCTAAAGGGGAGGTTGGTGTGTGTATGTCTGACATTAACCCTTTGTTTGTGTTGACAGCCTACGGCCCCGAGGCTAAGCCCTGAAGCTCGGCGTCTCCTGGGTTCAGTAGCTGCCTCTGGTCCAATACGGGGAATGTCAGAATAACTCGAGGACACTGACAGGTGCCATAGAATCATGCCACAATGAATATGATAACAAAAAAAACGTAATTTTATGTCTTGTATGTAAAGCAGATGAAGGCTACTAAATAAGGAACTGGATCAATGGTTTCTAAATTACAGGGGCAGGCAAGGTCTCCCTCTACAAAAGGCAATGGGATTTTTCCATTGGATTTCATTTGAGAAAATAAGGTCTTATGCAAACACACAGTTAAGATGCTTACTTGTTTTGCTCAGCAGAATAATCAACTTTGTGACCTATCGTTAGGCTATAAACAAACTACATTACGGCTGCGCATCACCACCGCTAAGCAGAAGGCTAAAGACTATTGTTCGGCGTGGTGATTTTTAGTAGTATTTTAAACCACATTTGAGGAACCGTTATATGACCTTATTTCCGGCTTCTAATTAAAAACACATAAAAAAAAAACCTTAACTGGGAGACGTGGGAACAGGAAGTTGAAAAATGCTAACTCATTTCCGGGTTTTAGGACTTGTTCCTGCACCTCTCTATAGGGTGGCACAGTAACCCCCTGGAAACAGATTGGTGCCCCCCGACCTTAAGTCATAAGGTTTTTATAATCAGGGCCCTTGGACCAAAGCATCTGAATGAAGTGATATGATGAAGCTTCTTTTTGAAAAGCTAATCAAATGACCACAAATCGGTGATAAAGTGACGCTTATTAACTGCAAAGATTCACCAAACAACTTGAAACACAAGAACTCAGTCATGGCGTTGGATATTTGTAGTTAAAATAAAGCTGGATGATATGGTCAAAAGTGTTTTCAAAATATGATTTTTATATAAATTGATGTTGCGATTATATCCATAATAGTAATAACGCTCAAATTATTCCTCACAACAAGCCTGGCTTTGAATTTGAGTCTGAACACATATTTACTCAATTTACAAATGTGCCCCTGTCAGTCTCTAGACCCACCACCGAAAAACACAAGCATGAAAACAACTCAAGCTATGTAATGGGTATGCTGAATAAATATACATTTATACATAAACGCCATGTATTTGATAGAATACACTGAAGAACTCAAACTCTCGCAAAACACCCTGGGTACAGTATAATGAAAAGGGCAAAATGCATGAATTCATGAGGTGGGATAAGAACAGGGTACTTATTTTCCAATTGACTGAGACACATTTTTCAAATTGCCAAGTGTATTTTGAATGGGTTTCTCACGTCCTAGGCTTACAGAGCACTTTCAGCACAGGAGACGAGAGAGAGAGGAAATGTGAAACGCTCCTCTTCAGGGGTTCACCTTGGTTGTTGAAAATTATTTTTTTACATCCAAAGACAGTTTTAAAAAGTGACACCTTGGCAGAGTGTTGTTTATGAGAGCAGTGGTTGAGTATGAATGGGATGTGCACAAGGCTGCTGTAGACAAAAGAAGATCCAGCACCGTGCACCTGGGCGCTGTAACTATTTACAAGCTCCCATTAATCAGTGTGTGTGTGTGTGTGTGTGTGTGTTGTGAATGTGCCTCTGTGTTGCTTGTGTAGTCTATATCTGAACATAATAAATGAATGTCCCTGGGTATAAATCTAAATCTCTATCCGTGTCTAGGTGTGTTACACTGTGTGTGAATTAGAGCTGGATGTGTTGGATTTGGGGTGGAGGGTAGACACAGAAAAAAAGATATATTATATATATATAAGATATATTTTTGTATAGCTTTTGTATAGCTCGTAATATAGTGAATTAAAATCCAACAATTGTTTGACTTAGTAAAATAGATTTAAAAAAGAAAGATAAAAAATAACCAGGGGGTTTAGAAAATGTGTTTATAGTATTAATGGGCATTTACTGCTTTGTGTCTAATCATCTAAGTGATATAAGCACAGTGATGTGCATTGCATTGTCTGTGAGAGTTTATAGAGTACTACTAGCATCAATTTTGGCTCAGCAATGTGCATCTTCAGAGGGACATTTTAAGGTACGGCAGTTTGCAAACCATTATGTGCTTACTAATCATATTTTAAAGGGTAGAGAGTAAAGGGTAGATTTGGCAAAATGCAACTTATCAACAGAAGTGTGCAAAAGGCAGCTGATGCAGAGTTTCCTCCTTAAAGAGTGGATGTTGCAGAATGGAGGGGTCCTGCTATACAAACCATTATCTGACAATATATCGAATTCTTTATGGAAACTGCATGATATAGACAGATTGCATGTGTGTGTGTGTGTGTGTGTGTGTGTGTGTGTGTGTGTGTGTGTGTGTGTGTGTGTGTGTGTGTGTGTGTGTGTTTTTGTATGTGTGTGTGTGTGTGCAGGGGGCAGCAACATAATGAATCCCTACAGGAGACATGGGGCCCTGCTGGGCTCCTGTAATGAAGCTCTGCCCTGCCATCGCTCCCTGACCCAGTGGCATTAAGGAAAAATGGAAAGCATTACCTTCAGCCTTCACAATAGCCTACCAAGTGGGGACCTGGAGCAGGTGTGTGTGTGTGTGTGTGTGTGTGTGTGTGTGTGTGTGTGTGTGTGTGTGTGTGTGTGTGTGTGTGTCTAGGATTGGGAACAGGAATGAGGTTGAGAAAGGTCAGAGAGGGGGATGGAGCCCAGACAGGACTCCTACTGTATGTCTGACACAACAATGACAGGCTGTAGTCTGGAGAAGGTGTGTGTCAAGAGCAGAATGTATCTTTTAACTCTCTGAACAACCTTAGCTCGGACACACGTTACTCCCAATGAACAAAAGGCCCACAAAATCTGGCTTCTGTTTTCACTGGAAAAGGTTACAATCGGCATCAAAAGAGTTTTGTATAATTGCGTTAATCTCCAGCAGAGTTTGGTGAGACCATGTTTTTTTAGAAATGTGTGTGTGTGTGTGCGCGTGACATGTGTGTGTTTGATTTGATCACATTTCTTAGTTGCATCTACAAGCCTTTGTTTAGAAGTGTAGGAATCCACGGCACCCCAAGGGAAGCTTTTGTCTTAATTCTCTACAAATGTCCGTTTTGTTGGCTGCCTTGTGTCAGTCGTTGCTGCTACCCACTCCTCTGCTGCTCTCTTAAATTGGAGTGTCACTGGCTGGAGGTCAGTTGATCAGCAGATCTCTGGATCAGGTTCATTACAAGAGATGGAGCACCCCAGTGACCTGCCATAGATAAACCCTTTAGAAGAGAAGGGCTTCCTTCCTTTCTTTTATTTTTCACAAGTCTTTAGTTTCCTCCTCTTTACCTACTAGGAAACAGGGAATATTTTGTGTAGATCTTCAATCCTGAATTAAGTACTCGATTTAGCCACTTAGCATTATAGACAGGCCTCCCTGTTAACTCAGAGGACATAATTCGATTTGAGCATTTATTGATCTTGTCAGACTCCGGGATGTTTTGGCACAGAAAACAGTGAAGAAACGCCCATTTTAAGCTGCTCATACTGTTACTGTTTCTAAATAGCTGTGGATTGTGCAACAAACTGGGATCAGTTTTCAATAACTGCTTATAGAGGTGAAGCCTGAAACAACTTCACAAAAAGTGTGCAGGGTCTTTGTTCATGATTGACTATGGTTGATAAATTACACTTATTTACGAGGGAAGTTTTGCCTGTATACACTGAATTAAATGTCTGGTATGGTTTGGTTGTAAACATCAGGATCAGCATTGCCAGATGGTAAATGTTTATCTATTATTTCAGAGGCCTAAAGTTATCGTATATTGAGTACAATTAAAAATATAATTTAAAACATTCAAATAACTTCTTGCCACTCCAATCATGTCTTTCTGTCTTTTTTTTCAAGCAAGTTTATGGTGTGGGGAAGGAAGTATGTGTCCTTAAGTCCATCAGATCAACAATTTTTGTAACTCATTTTCCAAATCTCAACTAGTATTTCACATGGATGCAGCGGTTCAACTATCCAGGGAGAGAGAATAGCTGTAGGATCGATACTTTGATATCCAGAAGTTCATAAATAATATCAAATCTGGGCTTCTGTACTTTGCTACTTGAGCTACTTCAAATTCTGATTGAGACTCTGGAGGAAGAGCGGTCGTCCACTATTTAGAAAGTTGGTGGTTTGATCCCACATGTAACCGAACTGTGTGCTTGGGCAAGAAACTGAAACCAAAATGACTGGTAATGTGTGTGTGTGTGAATGTGTATTGTTCCAGAATGGCAGGTGGCACCTTACATGCCTCTGATAGTGTAAACATGTGGGTGAATTGGTGAATGATGGCTTGTGTTGTGGGGCGAAAGTATCTGCGTGTGTTGTGTGCATGTGTGACAATAAAAAGAGCATTCAAATCCTTCTTTTCCATTTTTAGAGAAGTTGCTAAGAATAGAAAACACTACAGGGAAAAGGAAAACGTCTTTATTATGTTATAAACCAGACTCAGTGTAGTCTTTTAAAAGTCTTAAAGTCTCTTACATCTTTAATGATCTTCTCTCTTCCCACACACAGGTGCACAAACACACCACTTCTTAATGACTTGTCTTGATGCTAACGGACTAATAAAGGACTTTAGCAGCTCCTCTCAACCTCACACTACGCCATCCTATTAGACTTCTGAAGTATCATGCTCAACGCAAAAGGACTCATCCTGCTCTTTAATCACTCGCATCTTTTCTTTAATCAAAGAAGCCATTCTGAAATAATTCCTCCTTCAGCCTCTGCCTGGCTTCCATCTCTGCTTCAGATCGATCACAAGCTTTCAGATCTGTAAATGAAGGCTTAGGTAACAAGAACAGCCAGAGAGGTAATCAAGAAGACCACCGAGACCCAAGGAAGGGGGGGGAGGGGGGCTAATGTGGTGAAAGCATTTCCTTGGTTACAGTAGTCTTTGTGAAAGCAGTCAGATCTCTCTCTCACACACACACACACACACACACACACACACACACACACACACAGGAACTTAGGAAATGTTCAATCAGAAGTAAATAATACATTACTGTATATTAATATTATCAGCATTCATAGGGCGCTTAATGAAAATTTGAGGTGTGAAAAATTGAAACACCTGATTCTGGATTCTAATCTGAGCAATTTTGCTGACAGTATGCTTATTCTCCTCAAGTGTGTCACACAACTTAATGGCATCATGAATCATTTATTGAGTCGTACGTCAACACATACACACACAAGCGGGTTTACGTCCAGTATAATTGCAACATCGGTTGCACCCCTCTGGTTCACCACACATGGTTTCAAAGCTCCATTTCAACAAGCCCCACCCCCACCCAAGCCAATTCACACTGAAGGTGAGTTTCCATCCACCTGTTTTTATGCGCATTTTCAATTTCTGCATACAGATGGCTATAAATAGTTTAGCAATAAGTTTACCAAGTCCTTACTGCAGCAGTCTGGGATTGAATCCTACCCATGGCCTTTAGCTGCATGTCATTACCTATTTTCTTGTTTCCAGTATATTCCTTTGTCTATCCATAAATGCAAAAAAGGTAGTATCACAAAAACAAATACATCAAAACCTTGAAACATGTTACTACAACGTCCACTGAAGCTTCTGTAATGTAATCTTCCTCATAGTATTCAATAAAACAAAAAGACATTTCATATTTCCATCCAGATTTCTCCATGTTTTTTTCATATTGAGGTACAACTTGCTCACTTTTAATAAGACCATCTTGTCCTAAACTCGTTTTTTTTCCGACTGAAAGAATTGCTACAACTGCTGCTTATCTCTATGAACCAACTGCCAATAATCTCATAACTCATACAAATAAACATTCTACACATTATTTTCTCAAAATGAAATAAAGAATTGCGATACGTTTGGTTGGAATCCTGGTTAGAGACTTGTTGATTACAAGGATAAAAGGGTATATTACTTTACTGTTTGTTAGTGGCTTTAAGGCAGGGGTGGGGAACCTTTTTCCTCTCAAGGGCCATTTCAATTTTTCAACATCCTCCGAGGGCCGTACAAATTATTGACCTCTGCTTAAAAATACTAAAATCACAGCCCATTCTTTTCGCCTTTCTTTCATGCTGTGCAAAGAAAAAGCAACCTCTTAATCCAGATATCTCACCATGACTCGCGTATGCATGCACGTGCACGGTTGTGGCATGACCACCACAACAGAAAGATATGGAGACAACATGTGTGCAAATGTATTTAGTTTCTTATTCATGTGGACATGATTTAAGTGTGGGGGGGGGGGGGGGGGGGGGGGACCTTACCTCCTCTAGGGGGGCATGCTCCCCCGGGAAGATTTTTTTTTAAATGTTGAAGTTAAAAGCATCAATCAGGTGCACTTTGAGAGCAACATTAGGAGATCTATGGATACATCTCTCAACACCCATATGAAACGGAACTGTAAACAGATTTTCTTTTTGGATATTTTACAAATCACTCCCCTTTTAAACTGTATTCTTGTTTATTAATAACTTTTTTTTACTGTCATATAGTATTTTATACCGGTTTACTTTATTCTCTTATTTTTTTATAACTATAATGATCATATAAAGATGTGCCTTTACCTCACTGGTTGGAGAAAAAGCTTCTTATATTCGTTAGCATAGCTAGCTAACCAGATGCTAATAACAACAAAGTTATTGACTGTATGATCAGTATGACAGATGAACAGATCGCCACTGGGCTTTCAACTAAAGACACAGCCACGCAAAAACTGCGGCATGTGTACGGCTCCTTATGGGTACTGCAATTTGTGAAGTCCCGGCCCGGAGCGGCGTTCTGGTGCTCTCCAGGAGACCTGCACCCCTGTCAGACGGGACATATACCACGTGATGACACGTTAGGCTCGTGTTGTGTTCAAGGACCCTGACCTAACCCAGGAAAAACAGGCACTCGCTTGTTTAATTTGTTTGCGGTCTAGATTTCTTTTTTGCGTGTGTTTATGAATGACCTCGAGGGCCGTACCAAATGGTCTCGCGGGCCGTATACGGCCGGGGGCCGGAGGTTCCCCACCCTTAAGGAGTTACAGATGACTGTTTGTGCATCGCTCAGTTTATCCTAAAGCTGAATACAAATGATTTAAGTCTGAGGTTGCTGGGTGTAGCACTGGGAATAAAACACCCTCCAACACAAAAAATGTCATACCTGAATCCTACTTATCTTCAAAGTCTTGGTTTTGGTTTCAATCGGGCAAATTGTCCCTCAGTTGGTTTGTATTTCTGTGCATGAGTGCAGATGTCCAATGATTGCTGCTGGTGTTAGCCACTCAGCTGACACGGTGAGGTGCTCACACAGTGGCAAGCAACTATTAAGTGTTATCACGAGAGAATGTCGAGGCAAGCAGGGCAGCGGCAATAGAGCTGTTATCTTTCACAGAAGATGGTACAATATGTTGGTATGATGAGTATACCATACTGCACAGGGAAAAGTGTCACTACTTGATTTTCTGCAAGATTTAAAGAGACAAGCATGTATACATTTCAAATGTTTGTATTTTAAGGGAAAATATGTAACATTTCCTAATTTAAATGTCTAACTTTATCTATGTTGTAGGGTTGTGCACTAACATTATTTCAAATGTTCATAATGAACTTCAAGCTAGGAGCAATCGGTAATTTTAATCAAAGCAACATTAACATTTTAATTGTGTTGCCTGAAAGTGTGTTGTATCAGCATTGCACGTTGGGATTGTCTTCCAGAAGCTATAATGACTTTTCATCCAGTTTTATTTAACATTTTTACAATTTCTCTGTAAGCGGTTAGCTTGCAGACCCTCTGTCCTGTGTCCACTTGAGAATCACTGATTTTAATTTTGTTTTTGAAACTGTTTTATTCAGTGTCTTAATGGGTTTTACTGTTGTTTTAGAGAGGAAGACCCCAGGAAAAAATGTTCTGAAAGACGGAAACTGAAGAAATCATAATAGGGAGAACTGCCTGCAGCGATGGCATTGGAAGTAAAGACACACATTTCCCATGATTCCACTCTAATACACAACAACACCAAACTCTTTTGTTTTTGATTCAATTTGGAGACCCCTATTGGCAGAAGTTTACATATTGTGCATTTAAGTTACATGTAGAGATATAAATAATCTTGTATTGAGGAATTCAACAATCGTGTAAACAAATGCTTTATCTCCACACAAACAGTCTCTCGAGCCCCTTGGCACTTGTTCTAGCCCATAAACAAAACAATCTAAAATATTTTTTGTCATCAGAAGGCTTTTAAACATTCTGCTTTATTTTTCAGCTACGCACAACAAAAGGGAGAAACAGAGCCACTTGGGTTGAATAGGCAGAAGACAAAGCCAGGTGCTAAACTGACTGGTCATGCTGTAATGACAAGGCTTACTCCTTGTTATTAAGGCCTCAAATCAGCGTGTATCTCTTCTGTGTACAAACATTGGCTCATCCCAAAAGCATGCATGTCTGGAAGACCCCTCAGTTAGAGGATGGTGACAATGCTAACCCAGAAAAATGCAGGATTTCTATTATTACAGGCCAATGTGACCCTCTACGCACACACACAGAAAAAACAATCTCCCGATTCACGTAAACACTGTGCTGGGTTCCCTTGTGTCAAATTATCATGATGACTGGGGCGTTGATCACGCAGCACAAAGACTGGTGAACATCTTCAGTGGCCACTCGATTAACCGCTTTATCACTAAGCAACAGCAGGAACAAATAACACCCACCCAATCTGTCTTTTAAACACACACACAAACTATCCCTTTAAATGTAATGGTGCTGTGTCTAATATGGAGGGTGTTTGACAGACAGCATTTTAATGACCCAGAGCCTGGCTGACGACTTAAGCTGACAGAAGCATCTATAGGGCCTCTAACATGTCAGGGTGAAGGTCTTTGAACCGTCAAAATAACATATACGGAGTGTGAGATGGGCGGTGTCGCTATCATCATACCATTTAATTCAAGAGCCATGAATAACAAGTGAACAGTGCTGCAGGAAGTCCAAAAACCTGGGAATGAGTCAGCATTTTTACCAGATCCTACGCTTTGGACACTGTGATGGAAACTTCTGAAGCAATGGAGACAGGACTCAGAGAGACACGAGGAGAGCAGGAACTTTGATGGCAAACACTGATGGTTTATTTGGAGCTTCGGCCAGAGAATTCACAAGACATGTGCTGTGCCACGAGTTGACACAGCGGTTGCCAAACCAATTCTAAAGATCTCTAGCCCAGACCCATGTATTTAGCTGGTTCTGAGAGAATAATCAACATTGTGCATAACAAGATAAAACTATAACACCTCTACTGTATCAGCTGACGCCACAGGCAGGAACAGGGAGACAAAACACTGAGAGGGCAGCTGTGCTCAGCGAGGGCAGTACAAACTGATAAACCGCTCACCTTTGACCCTGTTTGCCTGCAACCTTGGGCTGCTGTGCTCTCAGTGTTTTGTCTCCCTATTCCTGCCTGTTGGAGTCAACTGATAGAGGTGTTATTGTGCTTTGCCTGTTTTATCTTGTTATGCACAATGTTGAATATTCTCTCAGAACCAGCTAAATACATGGGTCTGGGGAAGAGTTATTTAGAATTGGTTTGGCAACCGCTGTGTCAACTCGTGGCACAGCACATGTCTTGTGAATTCTCCGGCCGAAGCTCCAAATAAACCATCAGTGTTTGCCATCAAAGTTCCTGCTCTCCCCGTGTCTCTCTGAGTCCTGTCTCCATTGAACTGTTGGGGAAATATTTTCCTAGGCCCATAACTTTGACGCAGTTTATCCGTTTTGTACTGACCTCAATGAGCACCTGCAACCTTGGGTGCTGTGCTCTCAGTGTTTTGTCTCCATGTTCCTGCCTGTGGCGTCAGCTGATAGAGGTGTTATAGTGCTTTATCTTGTTATGCAGCATGTTTATTATTCTCTCAGAACCAGCTAAATACAGGGGTCTGGGGTAGAGATCTTCAGAATTGGTTTGGCAACCACTTTGTCAACTCGTGGCACAGCACATGTCTTGTGAATTCTCCGGCCGAAGCTCCAAATAAACCATCAGTGTTTGCCATCAAAGTTCCTGCTCTCCTCGCGTCTCTCTAAGTTTCCATCACAGACACAAGGAGTTTTTGGTTGGATTCCTAAAAGGCTTAAAAAAAATCTTTAAAAAAGCATAAAACTATACCAGTTAATTTCCCTACACATTTGACGTGTCTTAAAAGGTCTCCCATCACTTTTTGATGTCTTTTATACATAATTATGTGTCCGCAGTGTGTCAGTAGACTCACAAAGTGTCCGAAAATACAACCCTCTCTCTTTTCCTCCGTACCCACTTCTCTAAAAACGGGGCTAAAACGGAGCTGATCCAGATTTGCTGCCGATATGACGTAATATCGAACATTTGGGCTGGCTTTACGCCCACGGCCCTATCAGAAACGTTGCTATCAGAAACAATGCCCGACGTTTTGGAAGTAATACGGTCTGTGTTTACATTAGCAAGCATCGCTAACACTCCAAGCTAACCTGTACTGGAGAGAGTATGTGTAAAGAAAAAGGAACTCACCTTGTGGTAAACCCATGAGAGAAAAAGTATTTGAGCTCCATACTGTTTCAGAAATAATTCCTGATGTGGTTTGGAACATGACATGGCGTTTAATCACGGCAGCGTTTAGCTGAGTGTCTGGGTAGAATTCTCCTGCATGAGCTCTCGTCTCGGCTCTTGATTTTTTTCTTTAAAGCTACGGACCCGGAATCAGCACTTCTTTAACAGGGCTGAAATAGAGGGGTATGATGCATGGCTAGAACGGGTGATCTGTTTGGTATTTTGAGCAAAACACTTTTTATATATCTGAGACCTGTAATATATATGACTAAAAATAGTATAATAGGAGACCTTTAGGCTGTTGCAAACAATTGGCTATAAGAGATTACTAAACTTCATCACGACGAACATGAGTCAGTGTTTAGCTTGGTAGTGGTGATGTTGAAGTCTTGCTATTGTGATGTAGTTCCTCTCTAACATTACATTGTCTTTTTACTTCTGGCGATAGCGTGTACGCTTCAAAAATCATCAAAATTGTGTTCATTTGTGAATATAATTTTGCTTGAAAAAGCAGACAAGTATCGTAACTTTTGTCTGCCACAGAGATTATTTTGTGCATTAAAAAATATCCAAGGGAAAACCCCCATTGTCTTTATGTCAACATAACAAGAGTCATTCTTAATTGGTGAATGGCTTATAATACAATAATACATCATTGCTACAGCAATCTGTACAGTGTCACATATATAAAGCATTTAAAGTGAGACACTGGAAACCAAGTCAGGCCCTCCCCCAGTCCTCAGCATAATTCTGACACTCTGGGAGTACTTAGTAGCATGAAATGAGAATAACCATGCAGCTTCAGTCATGAAATGCCTAATTATCCATTAGCATGCACTAAAAAGCAGCTATGAGACCATCACTGTCTCTGCTCCACAATCCCCCACTGAGTTGATTCAATACAGCACAGACTCGTAGGACCCTAACTGTCAGCCTATCGGATGTCTCCTTCGACAGTTCAGGTCCCAGCAATGAGACCATGATAAGGATTCTCTTTCGTAGCGCGGGTCCACCACGCCCACACAAACTGGGACCTCATGTTCCTCTCATTATGTGGGTTAATTACGCTGAAGCTGTCTGCTGTTTACAAGAACGCAGCCATATGTAGTCCAGATTATGCTCATCAACACTTTGTGCTCAGAAGAATGGGCTTTAGCTTAAGTACAAGTACACAACCGAAAACAACGGCTAGTGCGCATGCTCTGTTTTAATGTGGATTGTGCACCCTGTCGTTACCAATTTTCTTCCCTCTCTGTTTTGGGGCTAATTAAGCAGCACAATTTGGCTGAGAGGCGATGTGCTGAGAAAGAAAAAGGGTCTGTATAATTGGAAAAGACAACACAAGCCTACTATTGAGTCAAAATAATACTGTTATCACAAAAGAGAAGTTATTTTTTTCATATGCCACATCCACAGGGAGGTCAGAGGTCTCGCTTGGCTGCAGGCAAACACCAGAGAGCACAAAGGACACATCGGCAATGAGGATGATTGTCAAAGTGAATCCGTGCCATCTGGTTGAGGGACTGTACCTCTCTCTACTCACTGATGTACCTTTCTGGCCTCCAACAGCTCAACTGGTGTGTGTGTAGGTTTGCACTGAATACATTTACATTCATTAGCGTTGACATTTTGCGATTGTGGAGCATTGACGTGCAGTTTGGCTTGTACTGGGTGTGTGATTAGTTTATTGATGTCTGAGTTTGGAAAGCACTGAGTGTGTGTTTAGCCGCTAATGACGGTGTAATTTCGCAGAAGCAGAACCAGACAGAGGTGCTGCAGGACCGATGCATCACAGGTGGACGGCCACGTCAGCGGCATCATGGATTGAACAGCAAAGACAAACTGAATATGCAGGAGCAGCACTCAGAGATCTGGAGAGCAGAGCGTGATGAACGTGTGTACTAAATATCACCATAAAACCATCTGTAATGCCGGTCACTGAGAATGACCCGCCAATTATTGCATGGCTGGGTTCTTCTGCGTGAGCAAAACCAACTCAACTCAGTGATACCTGACTGTGTGTTAAAGATAGGATAACATTCTCCATCAACTTTCAAGATTCTGTTGAGTCAGATGCAACAAACAGTAACAGGGTAAGGTATTTCAGTTATTTCTTGTCCTACTTCAGCAATAAAGCATTAGAAATGTTCCATTACACAATCAAAATTAGGCAAATGTAGTAAGAAAACTCATCTGTAGTTTGAGTTTGAGCATTTTATGAATACTCAACTTTTTATTTGTAAAAGGAAGAAAGCCCTATTTAATGTTTGAACAAACCTACAAGATTAAATAACTAGTTGTGTAAGGACCAAAGGCACACTCGTCAAATTCAAGGAACGACAAGAGATTTGGTTGTTTATAACCAAATTACAAACCAACAACAGGAACGGTCAGCCTTCAAGTCTTGCCTCCTGCACATTCTACCAAGTACCAAATATTTCCAATAAGTGTGAATTCTTCCAACACTAACAATCTCCTGTTGTGTGCTAAATATGTGAAAGGGAAACTTTGATGTATAAAGATACACTTCTCTAAAAATGTCCGGCGATCATATGAGAAAGTGGCTTATGACACATTACAGAGGATTAAAGGGCAAATTGTTCTGCTCAATGCACATTTTCATCAGTTGGGTTGGTTAAGGTTTTTATCGTGTTGTCTGATCCCAGGTTTATGCAGAAAGCCTCCACACACCAGCAATTCCCAAAGCCTCCACTTTGTCCAGCTCTATAAATGCACAACAATGAAACCTACATTACACTCCCTCACTGAGTAAATATGACCAGTGCACCCAGTGCGAGCCGAAGCATGTCTGTGTGCTTCCATCACTGCCCATGCACGCCTCATGGCCAGCCTGTACCCACCCAGAGTACCATCTGCTTTGGCAGTCAACTGCACCAGACCAGGCCAGGCCTTTGCTCCAACGAGGGGTGGGTCGGTGATGTGGGGTTCTCCAGATGCTCCTCAATCCAGCTGCAGCCTGTTGGCAATGTCATGGCATGCCCCTGGATTAATGAGCCCCCCTCTGCTTGTTCCTTGGGCTGCTGTCCCACTATCTGTATGGTGCCTGCCAAGCCCATTATCCATGCACGGTTTAAGTCAAAATGCCACACGCTCACTAACTGATCGATGGGGTCTTAAACAGTGGGGAACCATTTAAACAAGGAGTGGGGGTTTGTGTGTGTTTTTGCATGTGTGTGTGTGACAGTTTTCTTGCCGCCATCTCATCTTTCCCAACAGTCTGTATGGATTTACGTGGCTGGCTTGTGGGCCGGGCTCCATCGATTACAAACAGCCGACCAATCATTTTGACAGACAGCCGGGTCGAGAGCGCACCTTGGCTTTTAATAGCGCTGTCCATGATGCCCATGTTCGTGTGGAAAGCTGAGAACAGATAGTAAAACACTACGTCGAACACAGACTGACACCCAGCAGGCAACCACTGTAACCTTGTGTATCTGCATAATGAGACAGACAAAGACGTAGACGCAGACAACCTCGGGCAGGACCAACACACGCTCTCAGAGACCAAAACAATGCTTTTTCTGACTCAAACAAAACCTGTGTTTTTTCCTTGTCCTGTGTGTCTTTATTCTAATAACAGGCTAAGACACAGTTTTGAAAAAATACTCAGCAGAGGAAATGCAAATGACCTTGTCACGACTCAGAGCAAACACTGGAAAATTAAATTAAGCCGCCTCGTGACTTGGGAAGTGCTGTTTCCTTAGCCTTTACGTGTGTGTGTGTGTGTGTGTGTGTGTGTGTGTGTGTGTGTGTGTGTGTGTGTGTGTGTGTGTGTGTGTGTGTGTGGACTGTGAGGAGTGGATTGGATGCTTTTCTTGGAATCTTGTTAAGCCCTATTTCACTTCTATAATTCTTAAAACTTGTGTATAATAATAATAATCTAATTTGGCCGTAGCGAATACAATTTCCAGAAATGTATTAGTACTTGGGTGTTTTGGTTTTGTGACTAGTTTTGTGTGCTTTTTGAGTTCAGCAACATGCAGCTTTGTTTTCCGCCTTGTGTGTGGGTGCTGTCTGTGAATCAGGCTCTTTGTCTGGCCTGCTCCATTGTCACCACCACTAATAGGAATTCACAACTGTTTAATAATTCACACTGAGGTAGGCTGCTAAAGTGAACTGTCAACAACACAAGCTCCTACTGAAATCCCATTAACTGCCAATGAATTATTCCCATATTACATCTGTCCAAGTTTCTTTCAAACACACAAACAATAAAATACATCTGCACCTGTATCACACTTCTTCACAATATTCCTAATGGCCTAAGCAGGATAACCTGGAGGTCTAGCGGGACGCTGAGGCACTTTCCATTATTAGAGCAGTGAAATGGAGACCCCATTGGCCTTTGGGACGGGGTACTAAGCCCAGGGACATTATGATAATGGCGGGTGTGTTGGGAGTGGATGCCATACATGCTAATGGGGTGTCTGGTGATACTGTACAATAAAGGCAGCCTGGCTACAGGTTAGTCTTGCTCCTTCTTGTTTGAAGCATTACTTTCATTCTTATCAGATTTAATGTCCTCTGCGGCATATTTGCGCCTCAAGGTTTTTTCATTACCACTGATTTGTTATTGGAAGTGAAGCCACAGAGGGCAGGAAGGCATCTGAAGATCAGGGTGAAGAAAAGAGATTCATGTCAGATTGCATTTGCATTTCATATATTTGATTTTGCAGAGCACACATAGAACTGTCGATTGATTAAATATTTAATAAATCAATAATTTTTTATTTAATTTCTTTGACAATTGCAATTGAACCCCATTATCATTCAATGTAATATCAATAAATCTCTACTCTCACTTAAATGTTTAACCTGGAGTCTCGTTGACACTGTGAGGTTGACAGTGCTTGACAGGCAAGCAGAAGAGAATACAGGAAGTCACTGCTCCTGGACAAGAAATATCCCTACACATATACACTGTCAACCACAAATTGTTATACACTTAGACCTTTTAACAGTTCAAACAACGAATAAAATAAAGGTTAATTTCTTGGCTTTAGATAGCAGGCATATTTTGCCAGGTTACCTGTTTCAGGTTGTAATGCTAAGCTAGGCTAAGCACCTCCAGGCTCCAGCCTAATCTGAAATAGTCAGGTATGATCCTGGTATTGATTTTCTTATCCAACCCTCAGTAAAAAAGAGAAAAGATGTTATCCCAAAAAGTTTAAAATGGCTAACGATCACTGTATTTGTAGATTAAAATGGTTTGTTTCATATGTTTTTTCAATGTCCTTAGAAGTGTCTCCCATTGTCAGGGTACTTACATCTAAAAAAGTTACAAAATGTTACATTTAAAATGTTATTGATCGGCACATTACATTTGAAGCAACATATTTCCAAATAAATGTTTTCTTCATACCCTTTAAAAATGGGTTTCACCAAAGAAGTACACATACAGTCCATTTTATACATAAGGCAGTATAAAATAACTATTAAAACATTGTTTTTTATTTAATTACATGGAATAGTACCATCACTGGCAAACACGTTATATATAGTCATTATTCGCTATATATTTAGTTTGAAAAATAAAAAACCCTAGGTCTCTAGTTGTTTTTCGGATTGGGCGATGCAGTAATAAGAATCCTTCATTATTAACCGTTCTGGGAGAGATGTTAATTTAGACGACAAAATTGTGTATCACAGTTATGTCCTGATATTAAAAAACAGGTCCCGTGGTAGAAGATAAACAATAAAATGTCATATATTAGACTACATCCCCTGTGCTGTGGAATATTATTTCATTTTATGAGACAGACTCTCCTCAGTGTTTCCGCATGAAACACAACAGCCTTCAACAACACACAGGGAGTGGCTCTTTGTCTGTGCCTGTATTCAGCTTGCTGTGTCACACACATGCACACACTGAAACGCTCCTCCAGCACACAGCAGACAGGCCCTATTTGTCAGCGGATGAGATTATACCTTTCATCAGGAGCAGCTCAAAGCTATATGGATTTCTGTTATCAAACACGTAACGGTCCGGATGCCCTGGTTACCCAAGTGGAAAACTGGAGACGTCTTGGAATCCCATCTTTCTCGTTATAATCTCTTTGAGGAAGATTGAGATACGTTAAAAATCCCAAACTGGCAGTATGGAACACTTGGGCAAAAAAACCTTTTTCATTTTCAGTAATTGCTAACAGTGAACGAGCTATTAAGAAGCTGCAGCTCCGAGCTGAAATTGAATGCGTTTTATAACGTAAGCACCTGCTTCAGGAGCCAAGAAGTGTCACTTTAACACTGTCCATTTGCTGTAACTAACTGCTTCAATTGAGATAATGGAGCAAGGGCGGAGGGGCAAGTTAACGGCTACCATCACAAGCCATAGCCTCCCCGAAACGGCCTCTTGTTTTCCTAAGCGGATGCTAAATAGTCATACTGGCTTTTATTTTGTCTTCACCATCTCCTCAAGATCATTTAAACAGTTCCCATAATTATTTTCTTTCATAGCCAATGGATGAAATCTTAATTTACCCTGCAGGGCTGAGGACTGGTTGGGAAAAGATCCTCTGTTATAAGAATCAAGCTAAAACTGGAGCCTCATCATTCATTCTTTACACCAGCAGCATTAGGGTTTAGAGTACTTGTCCATCCTTAAAAAATGGACACACGCTGGTTGAAATGTGGTTATCCTGCCAACCAAAGCTGCTGGAGCTGTGGGAAGCCACGGTTAAACTAAGACAACTGCTGGACCTGCTGGGTTGCTGGAGGGTTTTGGTGACCCCGGTTTGAGTGTAACCTTTCCCGCTCTGTTACAGTTCACAAATCTCTCTGCACTCCGCCCCCGGGGCCGTTTGGCATTTGTCACCCGCACTGGCATGTTTTGAAAAAAAGGCAAACATGTGAGGCGCGAGCTGTTGCCCCGTCTGCAGCCTTCACCCTCGGCAAAACATTAGCGACCGTCTTTATTAGTGCTATTAGGACGCTGTGCATGTTTTTCATATCAAGGCCGTGTTAATGTGAGGTTAGATTGATGATAATGATGATGATTCTCGGCGCAGAGATCTTGCACCTGATTTGCAGAGGGTGACAATGAGGGCTTCATTTCCATAATGAATCCTCAGCGCCCTCTTTGATGAGCTGTTGACAAAGGAGAAAACAAGTGTCTCGTCTTCTGCAGATAAATAATGGAACAGTGGAAAATGACCCAGTCTAGTAAATGTCTGCATCAGCACTTGATGTTTTCTTGGGTTTGTGGTTAGCAAATCTAACAGAAGTTTTAAGGCCAGCGCTTACAGCGACAACTATCTAGCCTAAAGCTTTCTGTCAAGGAAGACAAAGCCTCGTCTCTCTTCCACACATATCCTTACACCGCCCTTCCCATCTCCAAACAGCCAACCTTCTAGCTTTATTGCCACAGAGCGACTCTGGCTAGATGAGATCCCCACACAGCTTAACATCTGGGCGCTTTGCCGCTGATGCCCTCATAAATAAAAGATAACTCCTGCCTACCGCGCACAGTCGCACTGGTATAAATCATGTATATGGATTTTCAGTTGGCTTTCACTCTCTCCTTCTCTTACAGTCCCACACCCCCCTTCCCTTTATTCTACCCCCTTTTTCTGTCATTCTTCGCCTCTTCCCTCTGTTTCTCTCTGCCGTCACAACCCAGCATGAAGTCCACAAGGCAATAGGAAGATGGCAGGTGATTAGGAGCTTCATGATGGTGGGAAGAGAAGCCACCTTGCCCTCGTCCTCCTCTAATTCAAAATCGTTACAGCTCGCCTCGGGGCCAGGATGTTGGAGGATTGCTATTTGCACTTCGGGGAGTTGTCGTCTGTTTATTTACATGTACTCCTCAAGTCTGAAATGGTGTGAGGGCAGACACGGAGTCATACATCTATCAGTAATATGTTTATTCATTTTGTATCCACTCGTCAAAGTGGCAATAACGGCAAAAAGTCAATGAAGAGTTTAATTTGCAAATATAATACTTATTTATAACGTGGCTGTATGGATTTAGTCGGACATGGAAATGTATCATGAAAATGAATGTCCATATTTATTAGAATGGTTAAACGATAACCTTTTTTATATTTCAGATACACCTTGTCTTTAAATTATCGATAAGATGACAATATTTTATCCCGAATTGTAGTGGCTTAGAAGTATGAAGTAGCAGAAAATAGAATCGAAACACTCAAGTAAAGTACTTCACACATGTACTTCAGTACTTCACACCACAGCTGAGTATAGAGACACCGCCCTGCAGGCAGCACTGTAACCGAAAAGCATGTTGGTCTTCCAAAGTGACCTACCGCTGGCATTTTAAACTAGTAAAAGCAATTGTAATAGTATTAATATGAAATACTTCATCTCTTTAATAAAAAAAACGTCCTCTAGGAAAATAATACCTAACTGTAGATCCGTTGTAGTTCTCTCCAAACAGGCACCGCAGCTAAAGAAAAAAACAGCTTAAGCTACTGTATTCTTATTTGATGCAGAAAAAGCTAAGGACACAAAAATCTCTTCAGGAGTTGAAGAGAGCAAAACCAGAACTACTCGTTGTCGTATCAACCTATAAAGCGATATTATTGTGATACTTTCACAACCCGTTTCTAGAACCAAAAAGTCTGAAGTTCTGTCATTGCGTTTCTCACAAAGGAGCCATAAAAGTGAAAGTACTAGCGTATAGTAACATCTTACCTTGTTCTCAATAAACATGCTGCAAGCCATCTTTTGAAAAAACAGTAATATAACAGAAAGTTTTAGCATGGAACATTTTCCGGGTTGAGGGCTCAGCAGACATCAACATGTCCATTTTAAAATAATATTCAATCACACAGAGTAGCTATTATATTATTATATGATATTGTGAAAATGAGGTATGAGTAATGTCGCCTTGCCAATAATAACACAGCTTTATTAATGTTCAGTGTGATACATTATTGATGCCTGAGGACATTTTCTTTTTTCCCTTGCTACCCCCAACGTCATATTGCCATGGAAGCAGTGTCAGGTTATGAAGACAAAACACAGGCAGCATCATTCAGAAGAGAAAAATACAATGAACTAAGAGAAAAATAGAAAGAGTGGAGGTGCATCACAGGTCATCTAGGCTGACCATCTATGGGTTTTTAAGGAGACGAGTGACTGAGTTTGCGAGTGAACAAATCGAATGATTGGCAGATATATTTAATCCCCAAAGACAGGAAGTCCAAATCAGCTTCACGCAGAAAAAACTAATTATGTCTCCTTTGGCTGATGATAAAGGATAATTACTTTTTTTATTCCCCTTGCTAAGGCCAAATACATTCCCTCAGATGTGACGATGTAACCTTTAACGAAAACCGTGTGATTGATGAGGCCCCTCATTTTCCCTCTCAAAATGATTACCGATCACTGTTTCCCCCTCCTTAGACACAAACACACACACATATAACATAACATAATCTATCCATCTTCTAGACCGGCTACAAACAAGTATGTGCGTGACACTTGAACAAATAAAGCATCTCATTTCAAGACTTTTCATTACTCATATCTTCTGATACTTACATCTGCTGCATATGAATACAGGATACAATTACAGAGGGAAGAGAGAGGCCTCTGCTTTATCTGTCCGAGGAATGAGATGCATTCACATCCACAATGACCGTTTCTGACAACAGTGTCAGCCACAGACAATACTCTGCCATATCTATCTGTCTCCGGTGGAGATACTCGGACAGTGGGAGCCAGTGATGAATGAGACATCGCCCCGTGTCTGATACATATTCCTCATCTCAAGAACAAACAATACAGACATCTAAAATGAATACCGCAGGCTGACGGAACACAGGAAACACAACTCACTTTGCAGGCTGAAGGAACGACACAATAAGGAAACGCATGCTCTAATGCTTAAAGGGCTCAGTGACCTTTAAAAGCACCAACGCAACACTGGGTTAACTTTACCAAAGAACCAAGAGGGGAAGGAAACCATCGGGGTACCAATCAAATTCAAGACGATTTGACTTTTTGACCCAGTTTATGTGTTTACTAGACTCTGCCAAGGCCATTGGTGCATTCATGTGCTCCTTGTATGGTCCCAGTTCCCAAGAAGGGAAGTTGTTATTCCGACTTTGGGTCGCTCATGACCTTTAAGTTGTGGAAACAACATGGACATTTCCAAGAAAATGTGTTGTATTGTATTGTATTGCTTAAAGCGTTTAAAAACACCTTTTTAAACACCTCTGCTTCCAACTACTTCTGACTTGAGGGTTTGTTCACTTGAATTCATCGGGAACTTCTTATTCTGACACCACATGTGCAACACAAATCTCACAATGTCAACAAAAGCGAAAGACAATTTGTTTATATCTGGCCCTTTATTTGTATCTGTTCCAAAATGTAATGGGTTTTCCTTGGCCCATGCTACACGAGTTTCATGTCGCCAATATTTTTTTGTAAACCTGACAGACAGACATACTAGGCCAAAAACATAACCTCCATTGTGGAAGCAAATAATTACCGTTATAATTGACTCAAACAAAAATTAGTTTTTCTTCCAAACTGTAGCTCTTTAGAAACTGTGTTGAAGTATATACATCCTTTGTCATATGCACATCGTTTTGTAGAACTATTAATACATTTGAGACAACTTAAAGTCAAAATGTAGCTTTTTTGTGTTACACTATGTCAGAATAGCCATATATAAGTATATTGTAATATACAATTAAACAATCAGTGGAAACAACTAATTTATTTTGGTGTGATTTATGCCCTAAAGGTTTTCTACATTATGGCGATGGGTTAAATGATCGTAACATTGCAGCACATGCAACTCATCCTCTGAGAGGTTATCTACCTGATTTGTTACATTTAAAATCTTCATTTCGGCTTAAGGAAGCCTATTAACTTGTACGTCCAGCTTGACAGTAAATGAAATGAGACGCCACCCCCCCTCAGCCTAACAGCTTGTGTGAATTCCTACGAGTCTACAGAGCAAGTGTACAGTACATGTCCATATCTGGTGCCTGCGCTTCAGCACTGACACTTGACAAATGTGCCGTCCCCTCTTAACCTGGTTACCGGCAGGTTGGCCAATGACGGCGGCTTTTCGCTGTTTAATGCCACCGAAATCCGATTATGTCTTTCCGGGGTGCATTCGCTAGACGACAGAGATGGATGGAGATTATAAACTCAGGCATCGGCCGAGTATAACATTTTTTAAAAGGTTAGGAAATACATAAAAAACAGTAGGACTCAAGGATATCTGTGGTTACATATCCCAGCTCTCAAGGTCAGTAGAGTCATAGTGGAGGAGATGATACAGGGCGCCTGGCAGGTTGTCGGTGCTTCATCCCGCAAAACCACCAATCTGTCTAGGAGACACATACTTTTATCTGTTGGATGTACTTCTTCCTTTTTTCCAGTATTGTCATGGTCATTGGAAAGGATGACCCTTCAAAGAGAAATAAATTAAAAGGGACGAGGAATCAGAGATTAAAAGAAGGAGGGTTGTTTGTTTTCAGTAAAACGATACCATATAGTCCTGGTGGTTTGTATCCTAAGTAGTTAAGGAGGTAATTTGATCTGTGCAGAATAAATGACAAGGTCATTGACCATAGTCCCCTATGGAACGTCTGGCTCCAGGTGTCTAAGTGAGCATTTAACACTGATTCCTCTTAGGGATCAATACGAGGTAATCACAAGCTAATCCTCACCCAGACAGAAACCGTTATCACTGAGAAGTGTTCAACCCTTTCATTCTGCTGCCTGTTATTTAGTGTGAATGTTGCACCACCACACTTTCAGCCAAAACAGTATCAGTTCCCAATAAAAAAGCACCAGTGAACTCTTTCAAGCGAATGTTTGCCAACACATTGTACTCTCTGGGAAATCCAATAATCACATTCCTACTCTCGTTTTGTCTCTCTGCCATTCTAAGTATCTGGAAGGCTCCATTCAGACACTGAAGACCATTCAGGCTTCAAACCCGCGTCTCCACTCCTCAATGGCTGAGAACAGGCCGGCCCGGGCTTTCTCTGGGAAACAATTAGCCATGGAGCGTCCGGGCTCGGCCTCCATCACATTCAGCCTCTGTTTGATGGCCAGCCAGCCCCATGACTTCATCCACACACACTATCAGCCTATTGCCATGCAAAACAGCAGCTTCTTCTCCAGCCCTGCACCATCTCACAGCTCAGTCTGAAAGAGGTCCCCCTCTTTAGCCCTGCTTTGTCCCATAGCAACTAATGCGTGTAATTTCTGTGCGAATGAGGAATGGCGACTGTGAGCAAACACACCTCTTTCAGCCTGAGCTATTATAGGATTTGGCCCATGTGCTGGGAGGAAGATTGGTAATTGTGGCCCAGTGGGAAAACAGTGGGAAAGACACGGTTGCAGAGAGCAGTGTGGGAGGGCTAAGGAGTTTGTGGCATTTAGATTAAAATAGAAATCCAAAGAGAAACAAGAATTCCTGGTCCACAACTGCTGCCAGACTTTGTTTTTGTGAACATTTCTCCAGTAATACCCATAGTCCAATATTTCAAACTGTGAAATAAATTAGAAAGCTGCGAGAGAAGTGCTTCAGGCTGTATCATCCTTCTGAATATAGCTTATGGAGTTTTAGGTTTGAATCTTCAAGCAGTTTCCAGGTTAAAGAAGTATTTCTGACTGTCCTTTGTTCTCGCAAAACGTCCACACATGATTCAAAACGCTATTTCAGGCTCAACAGCAGAGTGAAGAGAAGTGGAATATAAAGCCGGCATGCCTTCAGTGAGGGACCGAGACTGCTTTATATGATTACAATTGACTGGCACAGGGTGGAGGCCTCCACACCCACCCATAACAGATATTGAAGACCCCCCTGAGAGGGCATGCAGCCAGAGGCCTCCCGCAATGAATGAGACAGGTTTGTAAAAAGCATCAGGCTGCCGCCACAATCAATTCTCTTCAATTCAGTCTTCTCTGTCCTTGTACCCGGATGCCAGTCAACTATTCCAATTCCTTTAGCTCCTTAAAACCACTCAAGCCCTCCTCTCCATACCCCCCACCCTCTCCTAGAGTGGTGTGGAAATAAATATTTATCACATCAGAGTAAAGAAAAGAAGGCAGACGGAGAGGAAGTAAAACAGGCAAGCATGGACAGGGAAAGAGTCGGAGACGCTTGTGGTTACGATGACAACAGCTTGGCAGAGGACAGAAACTGATGGAAATGGAGCAGACACAAAAAACAATTAGGAACAAGAAAAGGAGTTGTGAGAGTGGGAGAGAATGAAAAAAAGCTAAATTAAAGTGGTCAGCACCCTTCTGGGCGATATGCCACTCCGGTCAATTCCACACAGTGAGTTCTGGGGAAAGAAAGTGTTTTTCTATGCTTTGCTCTCTAAAAAAGAACTTCACAATTTCGTGTGCAATTTCACATTCCACTTGCCTCCTCCTTCAAGTCCAAAAGACACATTTGAATCCCTTCCCTTTCCATAGAGGCTATCATAATACAAACGGTTGTGTTTAATAGCGCTTTGCAAGGAAGGAGAGCGATGTGTCTGTAGTAATACTGAAGGTTATTGTGAACGCTGAGGGTTTATGCGTGAGGGATCCATTTAGGATTAAGAGGAGGATGTTTTGCTCAATCTTTAGACTCTCCTCTCAGGATGAGCACACAGCCTTGACTGGCCCACAACCTCATGACCTTTAACCCCGAAGAGAATGGGATTCATGTGGGTGTGACCGACTCGTGGGAAATGGGCTCAAGAGTAACACTTTGTTATAGTGCTGAAACCACCAGTTGATCATTTAGTCAATTGAGGCAAAACAAAACAACAGTTTTATCACTTCATCATCGTGCACGTTCTTATTTCAAGAAAGTACTCAGAAAACATGTGATCTTTTGCGTTTTTAATGTTATCAATGGAATCAATTTGGTTTTTGAACAGTTGCACGGAGAAAGCAATTTAAGGATGTTCATTATACACATTTAAAAGTTAACCTTGGGTGTTTGAGTTTTGAAAGAAGTGAGTCGATGGGGTCTGCTGAGTTGCGTTATGAACTAAACCTCAGGATGTCTCAGCTTTTCTAATTGAAATATAAACAATCTTTTTGAATAATGAATCTTTTTTGTACTGATGAAGATGTGATTAATTAAAAAGAAATATAGAATAGTCAAGTATGAATTAAACCCTTACTTGCAGGCAGCACAGATGTATTTTACTCACAATAGCTAATCCTTCCAAACAGATACTAACCCCTTTTGCATCAATTCAACAATAAACGTCCAAAGTCAGCATTTGGTTTGATGAATTTCTATCATTGTGTTGGCCTATCCCTTCAGGGTCTAAATCCACTTTAATGTTAATAGACACTCTTCCTTTTCTGACTTTAATAGGGGTTTTAATAATGCAAGAGTATTCCACACAATTCAGATTGAATTCAAACGTACAAATCATGTCGTGGGGCTTTTCTTTTCCTCACACTCCACGTAGCCAACCTGGAAAGGTCGTTGGCACTTGTATCTATAATTCTGAGCTGGCCATAGATAAAACCATTATCTTTCTTATTTTATCCACCTTAATCCTCTGTCTGTATTATATTTTCCAATTAAGAAAGGTGTGAGGGAGTGCAGAGCCTCCCCTGAAGTCTTATCCCTGACTTTCTTCTTCCCTCTGCCATCCTTTTACCTCCATCCTCTGCCTGGCTGCTTTCTGTTTCATTCCATACACATCAGTCTCACTTTCCTCTCTACTATGATTTTCTATATGTTTCCTTCGCTCTGCCCAACACTGATTCATATTTTTTTCGTCTGTCAACGTCTCTTCTCCTTCAGTCTCAGTTCCTCTCCGTCTCTGACCTCCTCTCTTTTTTCTTTCAAGGGCAGAGGGCTCCAACAGTGGAGGATCGATAACAAGTAAACCCCAGAGAAAGCAGCAAAGGAGGTGACATGTGTAGTGGGAAAGAGAGAGTGATTCATTGCGGAGGGAAAAAAGCAGAGCTAGAGAGAAAACCCTAAAGTTCAATTTGCAGTAATTCTGTTATCTGAGGCAGGCAGGGCTGGGTCACGGCTTCACAATGGGTCCCCTTAGTCCTATATTCCCCTTGTCCAACACTCAACCTCTGTCTTATAGCTTTCTTCTGTTGGTTTGTGTGCACTCGTGAAGCCCTGCAAGCGTCTATTTGTCCTTCAGAGCTAGGATTATGTCAACAAAGATAAAGGGATATGACTGCAATGGCAGCCAATTTCTATTTGGGCCATATAGTTGGAAAAGATGCAGTGGAAGACTTCAACCCCAACTCTTAAGATATTATTTAAAGATATCTTCAATCTGGGTGTACATAAAAATGATTGTAAATTTGTAACTCCATGAAGCCGGGGGATAAACAAGAGACAGATTATTTAAAAGATGGTTGAAAAATATGCTTCAGAGGCGACGATATCCTCCAAACTGTGGATCCTACATTTCCCTTAGTGCAACTCAACAGTTTTTGGCCAACTTTCGCAGTGGTCAAACAGTAACATTTTGACTCAAAAATACTTTTTCCACTAGGCTGTTTTTTTCTACTTCTCTACGTTACTGAAATTTCCAGCCACGAAAATACAAATTAAAGCCCATATTTTAATAATTAGGTCCTAAAAGTTGTAAAATACTGCTGAGGCCAATGGGAATGTCATTGATGATGGGAATGTCATTGGAGGGATTGGGTCATAAACCAAAGAATTGGAGAAGAAATGTCACCTGATGGTGGCGCAAGAGGAAAAGGGGATACATGTTTGTACAAAACATCCACGATATTTCGTCCAATTATTGTTTTCCAAGACTAAAATGATCTCCTTCTTTTTTGAAGATAACCCTTAATGAAATCACTTTGGTCATTTTCTCCGATGTGCCAAAATACCTCAAGGGCAACTGAAAATATCCTCTCTAACAGTTTTTTACATGAGTGTTACCCTCCAGTAACATTGTGACCCTTTGAAAGTGGCCCACCAGGTCCTTATATGGCTATGAAAATAAATGAAAGCAATGATGGAGAACAGATGCCAGGAAACGCAGGTCTGTGCTGCAGTACGTTGTCTACAAGATACTCACAGACCGTCTCAGTGTAGCAGCTGAAAATGTGTTTTCACCTCTTCCGAATTGCACTCAAGACTATTTCAGCGTTCATTAAGCCAGGCAGCCAACACAAAGGTGTGACCTTCAATTACCCCCCTCCACATTCAAATTAACCGTCTTTAGCAGGAGAGACGGAGGGTAAGAGAGAGAGACAGAAAGAGAACAAAATCACACATAAATCATTTTAATGCCTTAATATCTACCGCAGGCTTTAATGAGCCTGGGATAAAAAGAACACTTGTATATTAACCAGCAGGGTCATAATTACAAGAGAGGCAGAGCTGTTAAGTAAACAAATTAATAATGTATGCGTGGAGTAAGAATTTAAATATGTATCAGTATTGGTGGATGCTGTTTCAAACTTTTTTTTTTGCATCTGCATATTGAGATACGGGGCAGTGGTTGCCTTAAAGCCATGTACAAGCCTACAGTTTGTTTTGAAGGAGTGGGGGGGGGGGGGGGGGCTCTCATAAGGGAGTGCCTGGGGGCAGTGATGTAAAGTAATAATCAAAACATATAATATATATACATTCTAAAATGTCCAATTTCCATAATTAATACTTTTATGGTACTTTAAGTATATTTAGATGCTAACACTTTTGTAACATTTTGAATGCAGGACTTCTACTTGTAACAGAGTATTCCTACACTCAGGTACTTCTACCTTTACTTAAGTACACGATCTGAGTACTTCTCCCTTCTCTGCCTGGGAGAAGAGAAATGATATCGTCCATTGGGCTTGACTGGTGTGGGCAACGGTTAGAAAAAACAGACCACTGTGGAGCAGGGATTATTGAAATCTTCTCAGGCAGGGATGTTTTAAATGGGAAAGGGAGTGGTGGTGTGTGTGTGGGGGGGGGGGGGGGGGAGTGTGGGTCCCTGTGTGCACGAGTCACGGACAAGCATGAGCACGGCTGCTGATGACATCTCCATGAGTGAGTAAATCTACTGCTTTGCCCTCCTCACACCGCTGCTGCTGCTGCTATACTTTTGCTAGGGCATGAAAGGCTAACAGCTGCTGCACTTAAACACACACAGTAAGTCACACACACGTACGGACACAAGCAGCGGTGAAAAAGCTGAAAATGAGGAAGTGCAAGCTGTGACGGTGAACATTAATGGGCAGAGCAGCTGTGGAATTAATGTGGCACATCTGGGGAGGAAGGAGAGCGAGTGAAGAGGAAGAGATGGAGGGAGACAGACAGAAAGAGAGAGGGAACGAAGATGAGGGAAGGATGGAGGAGGTATCTTTGAGTTGACTTTCATTTATCTCACAATGCCGTCTCTCTTGTGTTTAAGCATTTGGCTGAAGAAACAGACATACTTGTCCTTGTCTCGTCTTTACATCTGACTTTTATTCATCTAAGTGAAGTTCACCTTGCATTAGCTTCATTGAATCACACTCATTGTGCATTGGACACTTCTGTGGCTTACCTTTTTATTTTTCCACTGCAACCTACAATAAGCTGGCAGCATAAAACAACATAAGATGAACTGCAAACATGGAACAATTTTGAAGTAGTTGAACCGCACGGAAGACAAATCTGAACCTGTGAACATCCTCACAGAGCAATTACTCCAATGGGAGAAGTTCAATCTTTCAGTAGGGGGATATTCTTGGAAACTACCACTAGGTTCCACTGCTGGGGCTTTAACTAAAGCGGGAAGGTTAAGAAGGGATTACATATTGTAACGGATTCATAACCAATGTATCCTCCTCTAAAGAAGCACAGCTTTAAGTGCTAACCTGGGAGCTCTATCAAACAGGCAGCCAGAGGGCAACCTTAAAGGTCTCCTCAGCCTCCCATCTCCGCTCCTGTCTGTCTGTCTCTTGGGTTTAACACCTTCATTGAGGGCCCTCAGAGGCAAGAGTGAGCAATCTCCGCCCGCCTAGAATAGGCATCTCTGCACGGTTTTATTGGAGTTTAAAGACTCAGACAGGCTTCAACGGCCCACTAGGTGGAAGATAGAGAGAGATGCTTGAATGTCTCTGTGTGTGCCTGCATGAGAGCCCTGCACCATCGGCCAGCGAAGACACGTCTACCGGAGCTCTGTAATGAGCCTTCACAGTCCTGGAGATCCACTTTAAACCAAGCAGCTCCGAATATCAGCGAAATAAGACAGAGACCGAAACAATGAGAGAGGAGATTGTTAAGGATGGGGTGAGGAGAGAAACATCACAAAATAAACTGCTGACACTCTCTAGATAACCTTCAAAAGCCAAACATATGGCCTGAGGCTGTTCAGCCGCACCATGATGAATGAATAAGCTTCTTTATTAGATACTCAGTATTCACCTCAGCATCCTCCGCGCTCATTATGTTTTCACTCGGAGACTGAACATGGCGAAGAAGAAAAAATAACCGTATACACAGAGTAAATGTGGTTTTCATAGAAAAACAAGGGCTTGAACTAGAATTTGGTTTAAGGAGGATTTCTACAGCCTGTCTGCATTGCATGGTAATAAGTTGGCGCAATGGAAGAACCCAGCAAGTTTTACATAATCTCAAGAGCAGCACTAGAAAGTTTAACTCTGAGATGTGAAGAGGTTACCAATGTTCTTGCTGCGCAACATTAGCTTGATCAAAGGGCTGGCTCCAGAACCTCAGGGTATGTCTTTAATATGGAGAAGAGTGCAGAGGAAGTGGAAGAACTGATAGTTCACTCAGATTAAGACTTTGAGTCCCTGATGCTTCCTTATTACCTATTAGAGAGGAGAATATTAGCATGAACTATTAAGGAAGTTATGAGCCATCTGCAAGGCAAACTTAAACTGAGATAAAGATGCAGGCCTTATTTAAGCCCCTTCTACAGATGCACTGAAACTCTGAAACACTGAAACTCTGAAACGATATACATATTATACACAGAGTGGCTGTATGTGAGAACATAAATGGCGGAATGATTCGGACCCAACATTAGATGGACTTTACTCTGCCAGCCCACTCATTTTATGAAGACTAAATTACGTTTATATTATGGCTGGCTTGAAACACACACACAAATTAAACAACCAAGGGTGAAGAAAAAACGTTGTTTTTAGAAATTGTCAATTAGAATGTCGAACTTGAGAAACTCCAACAATTTGGAAATTCTGTTGGAAGTGGCCGACACCAAAATCGTCGGGCAAAATCAAGAAATGGCAAGAGCCTTAGTTGTTTACGACAAAAATGTTGGTAAGGTGACCCCGGTGTTATCCTCTCATGTCCTGGATACTCCCAACCACCTTTTCAGTATCTGAGAACACATCAGAAACGGACAAAACAAACTGAAAGATTGACATTAAAAGTTGACTTTGACAATCTCCTGTTATGTGCTGAAACAGAAACTCTGGACAATGTTTGGACCTGATTCTCCAGACGTTCTCCGGAAGTAATATGAGAAACAGGCTCTAATTGGTAGATTAATGGTCTGTCACATGTGACCTGACCGAGGGGTTAGGGTGAAAGAAGAGGGGACACGTTACCTTGCCAATATCCAAAGTTGGCACAGAGCTGAGGATAGAAATGAAGGATCTCTCTCTCCTGCTCTCCTTGTTACAGATATATTGTGCCATCAATCCCCCGCAGCGGAAGATGAATAAATTAATCTGGAATAAATGGCCTCCTGCTTGACACATAATCACAGATTAGGCCGGGTCGGCTGAGAGTGATGGATTGAGCCAAGATGGAGGGATGTGGAGGGCTAAGAAAGGCGGGGTTGAGGGTCACCCACATTAACTCCTCCAGAGCCCCAGCCCTGCCATGGAGCTACGAGGTGATTTAAGCAGATCTGCTGGCTCAACCCTGAGGTGTGATTCAAACCCTGGGAGGCGGCAGCTAATGATGTCACTAATGAGTGGTTCATTACCAGGTCAGCCCTTTGGACCCGGCTATGTTAACCCCTTACTGCCATAAATGAGCTTAACCTGAAAGGTAGGGATAAAGCTTTAAAGGCACTAACTGTAATGTTTCTTTAACTCTTCAAAAATGTCATGCACATGAAATCCAGCCAATTGTCATCCTCCCCAAAATGCCCAACAGCATCCAGCCATGGCCCCTTGCTGATTATCTGCTGAGCGTAACACAATTAAGGTGAGCGGAGAGATTTGTCATGTTGATTTATCCAACACCTTACCTAATGACATTTTCCCACATTCCCTTTTGAGCAAGTGGCTGAAGGGGGTGGAAAAGAAATGAGATATTGAAGACGGGGCGACCCTCCGCACCCCTCGTTCCTCCATTTAGACGAATGAATCGTACCACTGTCCCTTTCATTTTTCTCAATTAAGCGTTTGCCATTTGGAATGCTTCCAAGCGCCACGATCATTAAAACCTTTGCATGTCAGACGAGATTGAGGCTGAGGAGGAAAGGGGGCTGAGAGGCACGCTTAATTCAATTTCACAGCCGTCAGGGCTACCTGCCCTCATCGACAGACAGCCAGAGAATGCAAGGGAGGGATGGTTAAAAGAGGGAGAGATAAATAATGACAATAAACACACTATTCATCGGAGGAGGGCTGCCAACACAGAGAACACTTATCGACGGTTCAAATCAGTGCTACTTTGTCTGGTGAGGAGTCTTTTTCAAACCTTGTTTTTCTTAAGATGAGTGAAAGGAAATGATCTGCTTATGAAACAAAGTTTTTAAATCTATTTAAAAAGATTGTGTGGGCTGCTTTAAAAGATAGCACTTTACTTTAAACTCAACAACAAGGTTGGCAACAAAGAGGAATTCATTTCCTAAGTCTGATACCGAAGGAGTTTTAGCATAAGATAAATTGGAATTGCCAAAGAGAGGAAAAAAAAGGGCCTTGAGCCAACACTCATCTACCTCATCTCAGGATGAAGTCTGTACCGTTTCTTTATCTTCCTCCAGATGCTGCATTGACCAGTGCATAAACTCTGAACTCTGTGCGCTTCCGCAGTTAACGTGATATATTCATCTGTCGATAGCGGGAATGCAGGGGAGAAAATCGATGCTGGTATAATACACTCACATTAACATCGGACAGAGCAGCAAGCCCACAATACATTGGGCCTTACCAAGAAAATGTCATCTTTCTTTATATTTAGCAGGCAGCATGCGTAACAGCTGCACTAAAAGATCTTCAGAGGAAGAGAAATTATATTTGGACTGTTTTGTTCCAACCACTAGTTCACACCAGAATAGTAAGTTAATTTTTTATGAGTGAGACAGGCCACTGGAGCGGTGGCTTGTAAATCCCTAAAGGTTTCATTTAGAGGGGAATGCTAATCCGTATCGACCCTCCGGTCAGGTCTGGAAGTAAGTGATGGTGTTCTGGTACGGCTGCTCTCCCAATACCATCACAATCAGAAGAAGGGAGAAACACCTCCGGTTTCATCACATTCATGATTCCTCCACCTGAGTGATTGGCAAACTTGGGTCTCCTTTACACCTGGAGTCCACAATTAGTCAGTGACAACGATTGAAATTTCTTTTAGGGCTACATTTTTTTTATTATCATGTGGACATGATAATTATAGCATTATTATGTCCGCATGATCATGTTAACAAAATACTTTTGATGAAATAACTAATGATTGGTTTAATAAGGACACTGATGACATTTCATCCTTTGGGGACCATGAATGTGTGCACCAAATTGAATGGCAACCATATCAGTTAGGGGATTATCAAAATCATCAAATTGTATCATATCGTCTAGGGAACACAATTGTCTGGGCAACATTTTGCATTAATGAATCTAGGTTGGGATGACACACAGGAAATAGAGGAAATGTCATTGGATTACAAAACCCATTAGCATTCATCCTCCAACAACCATGAACAAATTCACTAAATGAAATGGAAATCGATCCAATAGTTGTTGAGACATCTCACTTAAAACAAAAAGGAACAATTAATAATTGTTAGTAATTGTAGTCTAGAACGAATAGGGACCAATGCACCCTGTCCCTGGAGCCATTAGCCACTAGCATGGCTAAAAAGCATGCATGTTAATATTTAGGATGAAAACCTTCATTTTTAGAGTTATTAAGTCCCAGCATCTTGCCTCACTTGTTTACCTTAAAAATATATAGTTTCACTGGGCAAATATCTAGAGAGAATGTTTGGCAATGGGCGTATATTTTTATATAATCAATTCATGAAAACATTTGACATATTAGGGCTTCATTCTTTTGGTCCACAAGTTAAAAAAAAGGGTCATTTTGGTCAGATACTAACTTAAGGCTGCTAATATTTCTTTGGTTGATTAATCATTGTTCATCGTCAGACTTATTTCCAAGAATCTTATGAACACAACTCTGATACCCACAAGATTTAAAGAGGTGACTTTGCATGATTCTTTGGAGAGAAACTCACTTTTACAGATATGTCGATTAAATCAACTAATCGAATGGTCCTCATGCAAAGCCCTACTACATCTGTGACTATTGATCACCCAGCATGCATCATGAGGCCAGTCTTGGCTTGACTTGTGTTCATGTGGAGCCTGAGTGAAGCTGTTGTGATACCAGTTTGCCTCCGATGAGACTGAAGGAGTTTCAGAAGGGGACGACATAATGTGTGTGCTCCTCTTCTCGCGGTTACCATCTCCAGTATCGAGCGCAGTCACCCTGCCGTCATGCACACATTGATTTATACTTCCCCCCCCCTCCCTCCGTCTCCTCTCTCCATCCCTCCCTGGATGACTATATGTCGGCACTGGGTTGTTCAGGACGTGGATCGACTTTTAATATTCACACACACACACACACACACACACACACACACACACACACACACACACACACACACACACACACACACACACACACACACACACACACACACACACACACACACACACACACACACACACACACACACACACACACACACACACACACACACACACACACACACACACACACACACACACACACACACACACACACACACACACACACACACACACACACACACACACACACACACACACACACGACAGTCTCCCCACCAGGTTTGATTAATTTGGCTCGTAACGCATGTGAGCAGAGCTATCACCGGAATCCAGATGTTCCACAGCCCTTTTGTCTGCACACCCCCACTACACACAACCACACACACACCTGCCTTCAACCCCTCCCCTTGCTTCTAGTAGTCGAGGATGTGATGCGGCGTGTACCGTGCTGCCGTTTTGATTATTTCTCGAGGAGCACAGTGAAGACGCCTGAATCCAATTTCCCAGTTCTCTCCCTCAGTGTGGCCTGATACAAACTGCCAGCTGCAGCGAGCTCTGAGAGGGATCCCGAGTCTGCTCTTCACCTCTGAACCTGCACTTATCACCGAGCTCACCTGCCTCCTCCGATCCAACCTCCCAGCTTTTACCACTGCAGGAACCAAGGCAGAGTCTTGACACAGGAGCGAGGATGAAAGTTAATAAGACATAGGGTTTAGAGGAGGGTGAGCGTGAGGAAGATAGAGGATGTATTGTATGTATGATATAGAATAATATTTTTAGATTTGCGGAGAGGCAAGTCCTTTATTTTTATTTATTTATTTTTTTAAATCGGTCTTTTGAGTGTTGCTGAAAAGATAAATAACTTCTAATTATTTATTATATTTAAAACAGATTCTTATTGGATTTATTTTCTATGACAGATCGGAGTCTGTCTTTTTATTTTCTTCCCCCCATCCCCTCAGGAAAGCCTTTTGCCTCCTGTCAGGTCATTGAAAATAAGAATTTGTTCTTAATTGATTTTCCTGGCTAAATAAAGGTTCTACTACTACATCTCTGTTATGTTGATATGCATGGCAGACTCTTTGAAAAAGACTGTTTAATTTTACTTTAGGATTCTATATTGCGTCTTTATAAAGCTTGCAACTTAGATTGAACGTAACACTTTTGAATGTTTGCAAAGTCAAGGTAGGTAAAAAACTAGTACATGGAAACACCACATGCATGCATGATTCTGATAAGGAAACACACACTTGCAGAAACCAACAGATGCTTGTACACACACACACACACACACCCTTGGGGTATTTGTATTTCTGAAGCATATGCGTCCTTTTTTCACCAGTTGGAGTTAATACGGCTCCGTATCTCTATAAGCAGCTACAGTCTGTTCTCTGATGATCTGAGGAAAGCACATATGATTAACATGCCATTCTGTGTGTGTGTCAGTGTGTGTGTGCATGTTTGTGTGTGAGTACTTTTCTTAAATACAGATAAAGACAAGGGCACCGACCCTCCCCGTCTCTTTTATTCAACCAGACACAGAGGGAGAGAAGGTTAATCAGCGCGTTTGTTGGGAGGCAATGATATGAAGCTGACGTCTTGACAGTAACATCTTCCTACTTTAAAAGCTTTATGGCTCGCTGTGTATTATTTGCATACTGATGACGCCGAAGCTTCCAGCATTTATATCCTTGACAGCAGTAATAAAGAATGCCTGAATACACACTTTGTTTATGTGTGGGCTGGTTTAGAGACAAACTTGAGAACATACATCACACCTAGCGAGCAAATTAAAGGCACACACATTTTCTCACACACGCAAACAAACACCCAAGCCGAGGATAGTGTGTGGAGAGCAGCTCTGCTAAACTAGCTTTGCTACCATCTGTCCTCCAGTTGGTGATGGTCATGTTGAAACAAAGTCAGAGCAAATCCCAGCTCTAATGTATAGATTTTGAGTCGTATGCGTTTTGGTTTCCAAAATGGTAAATATTCATTTTAAAAAAGTGGATTAGAGACTGTGATGCCAAGTTGAATTTTCAGAAGAAAAAACATACTGAAGGCTTAAGTACAAGCATCAGCTAAATCAACACACTAATGCTCCCAACATCATGTAGGAAACTTTAGGATCTTTTAGCACCAGGTTACAATGTTATCAGCCAATGAACTGGCAGTTATCAGCAGTGATGAGCTGCAAAGATGGAGGTCAAAAGGAGCCAGCTATACCAAGTAGTGAATTTAATCATCCATTCACACGATTCATCACCACTTACTTATTTTCTTTATTCTGTATATTTATAGTGTATTCGATAGAGATACTCTAAAGATAGGTAACTCTCACTGTTGATATGTATATATTTACTGTTGGTTTGTAACGACAAGTTGCAAAGTATTGTTTCACTTTTACAACTTAGAATGAAGCATTTGGCCTGGTGCATGAATAGTGGATTTATTGGGTAGTAACATCTGAAATACTTTGTCATACGATGTTGAAGGTTTCTTTGCATTTTTACAGATAGAGAGACATAATTAGGGCTGCCCCAATTAGTCGACTAAATGTTATTATTAAAGGGGACCTATCATGCAAAATGCACTTTTGTACGTCTTTTATACATGAATATGTGTCCCCGGTGTTCCAGGGAACTCACCAAGTGTCAGAAAACACAACCCTCTTTATTTTCCTCCATACCCAAATCTCTAAAAAAAGGGGCTGCAACGGATCTGATAAAAACTGATCCAGATTTGAACACTTTACTGACGTCAGTAAAGTGGCGCTACGGCTATTGGGCCAACTCTCCACCAATCAGGGGAATGTGGGGTTGGGCCACGGCCGGCCATTGCCGCTCGAAAGCGCTGGAGACGCTGTAGTACATATGCCAGGCCTGTAAGTGGCGCTGTAGTCTGCCACAAAAGCAGCGAAGAAGACTTCCCGCCCATAGTTACCATGGTTACCCTTCTGTTTATTCTCCGCTGTGGCTTTTTTTCTCCCTCCCCGAGGCAAGCGTTTGCTCCCGCTGCTTTAATTCAATGCAATCCCTCCCCGTCGAGGCAAGCACTGTAATTCTCTCCGGTTAGTCCACCAGCAGATGACAAACACCCACCTCTCCGCCTCTTCCAAGGAACGAGGGGACCGTGCGGCAGAGTTTCAGTTTCAGTTTCTTTCGCCGGTCAAGATGTCCATTAAAGTTTAAATCTTCCGGACAAAATTAGAAAAGTGCCGGTCAAAGGTCTTCTTTGTTATTTATTGAGCTTTAAAACAAATGAATAACGACTCTATATAATAATATAATAAAACACGGAGGACGAAGATCTTTTTTTCTCCCCCTCTTGACTTGATCAGAGCGGCTCCCCTCTCCTGCAGGGGGGCGTGGTCAGCTGCAGCTCACAGAATCAGACCCGTAGACAGCAAACAGCACATAGAGCGAAATGAGGCATGGCTAAAATGCATGATCTGTTTGGTATTTTGAAAACAGAAACGTATAAATATACCTTATATAGGTATGGCCCTACAATATATAATTTAAATATAGCATGATAGGTGTCCTTTAAGTATAAGCGTCATTTCATGATGAGGGCGTAATGTGCGTAATATTTGTCTCTGTTTTTGTTCCCTGTGTAGTATTTATTGGGTTGTTATATTCAGATATGAATGATAGAAACTAGAACTAAATGATCAGTTACCGAAGTTTCTGCTGTTTCTGTCGCTGACAGGCGGACCGCTCCGTCCGTGCGGTGCGCTTTGACTCACATGCGCCTTCTACGTATAACATTTAATTTATATTTCAAAGGTTCATTATTAGTTTTATTTTATATTTGATCTTAAGCACAATGTGCCATGCTGTTAAAATTAACATAGTTTATCCGCCTTTCAAACTGAAACCATTTTGGGCAAATACATAAATGATATTAATATCATAAATGATATTAATATCATAATATTTCATATATGCGACGATTAGTTGACTCACTGCCTGAATTGATGACTATTGGTTGACGAGAACAATCTGTAGTCAAGGGCAGCCCTAAACATAATGTTGCTAAATTAATGTAGTTTTTTCAAGGTTGCATTAGGCTTGGATAAGCTCCCCTTTTAGTCATTAGTGCAAAGAATAGGCAACAGCAGTAAAAGTCAAAGCTACAAGCCTTTGTGAATAAAACATAAGGAAATAATTCAACTACAACTCCCAAGGAGCATTTCAGTAAGAAGCATTCATCCGGGAACATCGGTATAATGAGATGTTTAAAGTTTGTACATTTACTGTGGGGAAAATACTCCCAAAACCTGCTACTCTTCCACTTTCTCTTCCCTGTACCAGTGAAGGAATTGGCAGCAGCTTGCAGATGCGAAAGATTGCAAGAGTGTTGCAGCACTTAAATAAAAGTATTGTGAAAAGATATGGGCTCCGACTGTGACAATATTGTTTTTAAAAGACACAAAGTAAAGTCTTCATTTTTATCCTTTTTCTTTGTTAGTCTTTCCCCTTGTCTTGTTAGAGCAAAACAATACACCTGTATTGTTTGTGTGTTCTGAATGTGTGTGCCGATGAAATCTGTTATTGGCACGTCGATAAATGGGATGTTTTAGAAGCCATGTGTAGGCCATGCTGAGTTGAGGAGAAAATAAGGCCATCATTACAAAGATGATAACTGAATGTAGGCAATAAATGTGTGTGTCTTTGTGTGTGTTGTGCGTGTGTGTGTGGCTTAATACTGACAAACTGTGTGCTTTCGCTAGATGGATTGTGTAGAGCCAACGCTAGGGGCCAAACAAAGGAGAGTTGTTTATCCATCTTTGCTTTATAGACATTACACTGCTGCACAGAGTCCAAATTGAAAACACACACACACACACACACACATAGATACCATACTAGCCTTGGCACTGTTTGAAAGGGGATGCATGTGAGAGTGGCTTTGACTATACATGACAGAGAGAATTGGCCTCGCTGGGCTCATAGGATGCGCGTGTGTGTGTGTGTGTGTGTGTGTGTGTGTGTGTGTGTGTGTGTGTGTGTGTGTGTGTGTGTGTGTGATGTTAACATGAGGAAGGACAGATTTTACATAAAGTCGATGTGACATGTAGCCATGGGAGGTGAATCATGTGTGTGGGAGGCTGAATACACACAGGTGACATTGTTTGCATGTATTTTCATTTGAATAGAGGTGTGGATACCGTACATTCTCACAATGCAGAGTGAACCACGTCCTTTAAACTACTTTAGATAGGAGACCATTTTGTATTAATACGTTTATTTCATCCTGTTTCAGTAAGACATGTGCCTAACTTGTTGCTGAAAAATCCTAGGTTTTCCTGTTGTCCTATATAATTCATGATATTGTACGTTCCATCACGTCATCATCGTACATTGGTCAATTACGAAATTCTACGTAGTATGTATAGCACACCCTTGGTATGGATGCAGTTCTTGTCATAGATTCTAGGGGAGATAATAAATCATTTTCAAATCAATATTGTGTGTCATTGATTTCATTATTAGGTAGCTGTGTAATTGTCTGAATCCTGCATCATCTGTCAGGTTTCATTTTAGTATAACAATGACCTGGCTTGCTATCCATGATCCATAACATAGATTACACACACACCACTCTTCAATAGATTTGAGAGTGGCAGAGTGTTGACAATGGCGGGAGGAAAAGTATATATAGTTGTTTTTAAAAATAAAGAGCACATAATTGTAAAAAAATCTTTTTTCCGAACCAGCTTTAACTTTACTTGTATTTTAGACGTATTGCTGCGTGTGTGCGTGTGTGTGTGTGTGCGTGTGTGTGTGTGTGTACATCCCAGGTTTGACAAGAAACAGAGCAAGACTGAAGAGGCAGTTACACCACCCGACACACGCACACACACAAACTGATGGAATCTTCCCACCTCATTACCCCTTTAAGGATGAATTTGACACCAACAGCAACTACATACACACACACCCTCACACAAACACAGAACCCACAAACCACATATCAGGTCCTATTATTTACACATAACCACAACCTGACGCTTAATGTAGACCCTCACAACCAGAAAAGACACTCAGATAAAAATCCCAAAGAAACCTGCCGACTGACTAAGTACGTGTGTTTGTGTGTGTGTGTGTTAAAACAAATAAAGTGAGATTGAGTGCTGCTCTAAAGTTGAATAAACAGGAATAAAGCCTTTTGATCAATAACTCCGAGCAGAGATGGACACGGGGAGCGAGCTGACGGGCAGTGAGAGGGTGTAAGTTCATTATCTGTGAGCTCAGGGATTATCCCTCACTATTCATCCGCTGTACAACCCTCATCACCTGGACAGAGAAAAAACTGAGAACAGAGAGGCATGATGGGAGAGCTGATCTGCACACACTCCTATCTAGGAATTAGATATTTTTTAGGTGAAGCACTTCCCCTCCTTCTCTGTCCTCTCCTCCCTGTCTCAATGTCTTTGTTGCTCTCTATTTTGTGTCTATCCATTTCTCCCTCTCTCTCCTCTGCCTGGTGTGGGCAGCAGGGAGGTTCAGATTTCAGATAGCTGGCGTGACAGTGACATCAAGGCTGTGCCAAGCCTATAGTGCCTGGGATCATCAGAGAGAGAGAGTGAAAGGATACTGGCAGTGACACACAGATCGTCCACGCACAAACGCTAACACAAACTCGATTGCAAACAGAGCGAGTAAGACTATTTGAACTGGCAGCGAGTAGTGTGTGTGCGTGATGCATGGCTCAGCAAGGGAGTGTGTTTGCCAGTCATATCGGAGGGAGCACAGCAGTCCCCAACCTGCCAAAGATGTCTGACATCTTTATCCAGGCAGCCTGCCCGCCGCACCCCAAAGCCTCCACCCGTCCAAGTCACCTTGATCAGGAGGCAGATCACATGTCAGTGCACATGGATGCTGTACACACACAGATACAAGACTGAAAATGTAGCTCATCCTTCTATTTGAAATTTGGGCCAAGAAACAAAAATCTTAATTCTCATTATGTAAAACACCAGCAGCAGTGAACCACATCATTCTCGGACCAGTTTTGTAGCAGATAGCTGCATTGCTAGCACGGCCAGCTAACAAATTAAGCTTGCCAATTGTGAGGTAAGGGAGTCATCAGCGGTGGCAAACCATCGTTACTTTGATGGGAATTGGACTAGCCAGACCCAGAAAGTTCCAGAAAAATGCAAAATACAAAGATGCAAGTCAATCTAATTCTTTCTAGCATCAAACTGCTGGACTCAGTGGAGTTCTTCTGGATAGCCACAGACCACTGCACAACGGTTTGCAATACAGCTAGAATTGTACAACGCGTTAACAGTGCAGGAATCATTTAATATCTTTTAGCAACTAACTTGTGAGCCAGCGTTGTTTCGCCAGAGCCAATTGCGCATCCGCTCCATTGAAAATAATGAGGGCTGTACTATTTCACGCAGACCTTAAGTTACCCCAATTCTTACTTGATTTATTATCTCAGTCAACTTTTTGAATTTGAAGTAAATGCTTACTGTTCTTCCGCATGCTGACATTCAGATGTTTACCATGCTATGATCAACATCTTAGCTTAACAAGCATGCTATTATTTGCAATTTAACACTAAACACAAAGTGCAGCTGATTTTGATGGGAACCTTGTGCGGGTATTTTGATAAGTGAAATCTTTGACCTGCTGGTAGAGAGTCAGTAAGATGTGTACTCTGGGTACCATGAATGTCCATGACTCTACCTACCCCATAGTTATTGAGATTTTTCCCTCTAAATTAGCATGGCCACAAACTAACTCAGGCAGCAAATGGATTGTGAACACTTCCTTTTGATCTGCTCTCACTGGCTATGCGACTGTGTGTAGAAAACCAAACAAATGGAGAGGTGGCTGGGCGAGGTACTGATTAAAAAAGCTGCAGGTGGGGCCAGGCGGCTGTATCATTATTATGTATCAGCTCCTGATGGCTTGTCTAACACACCTGGGTTCACGTGTTCTACACAGCAGGCAAAACAAAAAGCATTCCTACACACACACCTCTGCAGACTGACACACACAGAGTTGCTGTCCTGTTAGGATACTGATTTGTGTTTTGATATGACAAAAAGTAAACAGCCATAACATTAAAGCAGAAAAATCTTCACTTTACTTATCAGAGGCCAGTTGATTAAATCAGCTCAAACAAGCCAGGCCTATGAATCAGTAAAGTCCCAGTCTGGAGGAGACGCTAATTACTCTGGATCCCTCTAATAGAGTCACGCTGCACCAATTAAAGACAACAGAGACACAACGTGGACGTACAGAGCTCATTACTCAGGCAAACAACCCGGTTCTCACAGGAAAAGGAGATTAATGGCACTACTCTTATAGCACATACATATTGTACAGCGGGTGCAGGGATGAGGCTGAAAAATGGTAGCAAAAGTGAATATGATACACTGTGAGAGAGTTGGAATCATCAATCGATACAAAAAAAAAAAAAAAGGGAAGATAATTCTTTCAGTCCTGAGTCCTTATTTCAGGCCAGGACAGCATTTTAATTTCAGCAAATTTCAAAGATTCCCAAAGGGGAAATGTGCATGGGGGAGGGAAGATGAAGAAGGCGATGGAGAGGGAGTGATGAAGTCAGAAGAGGGAGGAACAAAAGGAAGAGTTGAAAGAAAGAGCTGAGGGTGAGAGGGGAACATATCTTTGAGATATATTGCATGCGTGTATCATTTTCTTGTTACATTTCTCTTTGAGGCACAAGCATAAGGCATTGTGGTGATAATTGCATTCACGCTCTTGCTGTCAGGAGCGCTTCTGATCTCTTCTGGAACATCTCGCTGACATTTCTCGGCTTCTTTGTTTCCTTCCGAAATAGCGGTGGACATCATGCGTCCATTGAGTGGTCTGCCTTTCGTATGGACGTGGATCATGATCCGGTCTCGATTGTTTGTTCCTCTCAGAGCTTCTGACAGACTGTAGTTCTGTTTTAACACAGAAAATCTTCAAAGTGCTACATTTTTTTCCCTATTTGAGTATTTCTCTCAGGATTATATGAATGTTGCGCTTCTCTTCGGTCATACAAGGTGCCGATTGTCCTTGTGACCTCTCATGTGGGTCGTTGACTCCCTCTGGCCTCTGCCTGCCCACACTGTGTTAAACAGCCTGGCTGTAAAAGTCACTGTCACCTCTGTTTCCCATTTAAAAGCTTGTCTCCACCACACCGGGTTCCCACTGTGTTCCAAGACTGACGACCAACAATCGATCATTCTGTCATCAAATCTGTAAATCTGTCAACAACCATCATGGAGCCAATTTTATCATCATTGTGGAGCTATATTTCATGACTACTATGTCGATGCCCTAGTTTTAATATATTTTATTTTGCATTTTTACCCTTTATTACTGTTTTATTCATGTGCTTTATGAATAAAACACCAACTTATACATATGTTCGTTTCCAATTCCCTTCAGGGATCACTAAAGATTTTCCTATCTTGCAAAGCCGGCGAGATACTTATGTGAATACAACTTACATTTTATTTTAAGTTTGGAAACTTTACAATGAGGAAGATGTTATTCAAATTGAAAATAATATACAAAAAAAATAATGCCCCGTACCCATTAAAACAAAAAAGGAGAGACATTTAATCATACACATTAAGAGATGATCAATGAAAATGTAAAATGTAAGGTGTATATTAACAAGACTTGGAGCTGAATTACACAAAGGTGATTTGAACTAATCTGCTAGCATATTAGCATGAATTGGGGGAAGGCGTTTTCAGTTTCTTTGCTAAAGGAGATATTCTACAAGCGGCAATTCCTTACTTATAAGTAAGTAAAAGTATGTATGTATTCAGCAAAATGTATCCAAAGTATGAATATCAAAGTATTCATAGTGCACGTACTACTATATAAGATGTTTCTGGACTAATAGGAGCTAGTTGAAATGTGAAGGACCCCCCATCCTCAGGGTGACATGAATATCTGTACCAAATGATATGGTAATCCGTCCAATTGCAGTTTAACTTTAAAACGAGTAAAAGTCACCAAAGTCATTAGTCACCGTGGGCACCGTGAATCTTGGAAATCCATCCTATAATTGTAAAGACATTTCACTGTTCCTTTACTATAGTGTGGTCTAGCTGAATACAATGTGTGGTGACAGATTGAGGGTGCCGGAGACTCTGGGGACCGATGACACCTCGTGCTGCTGTTGCTGCTGCTGAATGTGAGCCCTCGGCAACAAGAAAGAAAAAAAAACGAGGTTTCACTGGTTTCAAAAACTCAGCCTCTTTTCTCTCTCTCTTTGTGTCTGGCTAAGTCTCCCTCGTTTGTCTCTCTCATTTGTCCTCTTACAAGAGACGGCTTGTATCGCAAAGATGTCTTCTGCCTGAGAGGCTTTGCTCCCCGGCATTAAATTGCTTCTGTGTGACAGAGAGAAAGAGTAGCAATTTGCAGTTTCCAAGCCTCATATCTCATCACAAAAGGCGCTAAAAAGGTGCAAGACTCGCCGAGAAATGAACTTTTCCCTGAATCAGAAATCATTCTCATAACTTAACACCATAATTCATCCTCTACTTTTGTATCTTGAAGATTCAGCAGATTAATATTCACAAAATCCTTGAATATTGTGGTTTCAAATACGGGTACTTGCTTTGTTTCTACTTCGTTTAACAAAGCACAAACTCCACAGACGCAGTCTTTTAAAGTCTCAGAAGATGAGCACTGGTCTGACAAGGAGAGAATGACATCCTGCATATGTCAAACTCTCCCAAATAAATACTCTCCCTCCTTACTTCTCATCTCTCTGACATGCTTCGGTTAGAAGTTGAGAACCCGGGGAATTCCTGGCATGATGAAAGAATGCAGCTAACTCCAGAGTAAACAGGGCGAGGCCAAAACCAAGAGACCCGAGAGACGAATGAAATCATTAATGCATCAAAGGCTGTCAAAGGAATACAGTCTGAGAGTCTGAAAGTGTAAACACAGCAGATGGCGAGCATCTTATCCTTGGACGGGGCGCTGACACAGTATTAGCCCCTACTGAGGTTGTTTGTATCGGCCTGTCAGTGAGGAGGGGTAACGGGAGGGGATCGCTGCATGGATGAGGACATCAAGCTGTGCACACTTCACAACAAATACTGTGAAAACACCTCATCACAAAATATAATGATCATTATAAATTCAGCTATATTATTACTCAGGTTTGCTTCATCGAGGTTTTGTGTCCATCCGTCTTGATACATTTTACTTATACAAACCTTCTGCACAAATACAAATAAAACACTGACAGATTAAGAAAGAATCACATCCTTTTGCTTTGACCTGAAACCAGGAATCATATAAACTCTGAAATTCTCTGGGTAAATTCCTTTCATTCCTTAAAATAACTAGTTGCAACCTTAACAGTTTTGAATGAAAAGCTTCTTGTTCACCAGCTTACTCAGTGTTAAATCTTATTTACAATGTCCTATGTCTATTTACTTAACTGTGATAAGTCATCAAAACACATTCTCTGCACATGAGTGTTATCTTCTAGCCCGAGTCATTGTTGGGTTAGTTGGTGCACTGAGCTCACATGAGGACACAGAGATTCACTGTCAGCATACAGACCAGTGCAAACTCTGGATGAATGCTGCCCCCCCTCTCACTAGTGAATGCATGTCTTCTTTACCTGGATTTGATGGTTCTTACTGCATTTCTTAAAGTGAAGACATATGGTTTGTTTTTATGCCATTATTCTGCTATGGTCCATCATGTTTGTGGTTTGGCGGCTCCAATACACTTTTGACTTGAACCATAACAGAATAATGCATTCAAAAGCATCATCATGAACAAAAGAAATAAGCGAAAAATGAAATAAGCAACTGTTAAAAATGATTTGACTGTATGACAGTAGTAGTTCCTTACTGTACAGGAAATAACAGCAACTGTGGTAAGTTGAGTGGATCAACAAGTCTGTTAGCATTACTATATATAGCTTTTGTTGATAATTTTACAATACATGGTTTTACCTTATTTGTTTCCTAAAGTTCAGCTACCCTGGGGGTTTGTTTTCACAGAATAATAATAGCCAAGACTACAAAAACAAGACCAACATTGTAATAGATTACAATAACCCTCTAAAATTCAATCCGTATGGGCTGTGGTTGCAGCCATCTGAACTTGGGTCACTGAAGAGAGCGTTGTTTGGCAGATTGTATCCACCAACATGAATGCACACAGTGTTTTGTCAAAGTGAACATTCTGCAAGTTTCCCAGTGACAACTGAGCCAGCGTCCGGCACAAAAACGAGATAATTAAACAGACAATGAAGGGTGTGGTTGAGCAATGCGGCTGTCAGGGTGATCCCATTTCATTCATGCGCGGCTTCCTCCCCTGCAGCCTCGTCTTGACCCCGCAGTCACACGGTGAAAGACGTGAAATGAACAAGAGAGGCTGGTAGTGGAGACGGGGCTTTAATCTGTTTTTTGGTCCCAGAATGGCTGCTCGGCCTATCCGTCTTCCTCGCCTGTCGGTCTGCTCCTGTGAGGTGCCCTCTTTAAACTGTAATCGGCGAGTGAGCTGAGGGATGTGTTGGGACAGAAAGAGAGAAGCCTACAGACGGAGAACTCTCCCTATCCTGTGCTCTCTATCTTCAGTGTGTTTACTTCTTCACTGTAACAAATTACATCACAAGCTTGAAAACATCCATCCCATCAGCAGATCAATCAACATGAGCAGGTGTGTGTGGGTGTGTGTGTTGAGCGTGGTTGCCGGGTCCTGATTGGCCAGCAGGCGCACCGGGAAAAAGGCATGGCCAGCTGATAGGCCAAAAGATTGCCAAGCAAATATTAAATGAACATGGATAGGAAATGCAACTTCAAAGATAGGGCTGTATATCATTCATTTCAGACATATTATTTTATAATATATGCCCAAAACAAGTTCCTAGAGCCCAAGGTGTCATAGTCCCATTCATATTTGGTCCAAGACCCATATGTATTCAATTAACAATACAAACTTGAACTTCTTTTTTCATACAGTAACTGTTTTAATTGAAATGTATGCAGCTGTCAGCAAGTGAGTTAAATTATTTATTTCCCTTCTTCCTTTTATGCTTTAATATTCTTAATACAGTAGGTATAATTCATGATCTGCTTCTTAATCCATACTGCTGGCCACAATGTCAGTTTCATAAAACATCTTCACACACACCTACAGTAACACACACCTAGAGCTGCCGATCAATTGCATGTGACAAGTGGATCACCTGCTGAAAACACGAGGACAGATTTCATTACGAAAATGATCGATTCAATCAATAGAGTGTGTGTGTGTGTGTGTGCGTGCGTGTGCGTGTGCGTGTGCGTGTGTGTGTGGTCTCTCCCAGAATACTGATTTGAGCTCTACCTTAGTGAAATATGAGAGCCGCTTACGAATACGCTCAGAGAGGAAGAATGCACATATCATATCCTCTTCCTCCGCAGAGATACACATCTTCAACAACGAAAGTATGTGTGCATGTGTGTGTGATATATAATCCAGACAGAGAGCAAACATTGCATGTGGATGTGTGTGAGCTCACCTATACTTTATGTCTGCCTGCCTTTTTTTGTGAGCAAGAGGGCAGTGAAAGTCTGAGTGTTTGATTTAAGGAGGCAACGTGCCAACTGTGTGTGGGGCCCAGGTGGGTGAAGACTAGCTATGTGGTTTGTGTGTATGCATGTGTGTGTGTTTGTGTGTGTGTCAAAGGGGGAAGCATGCACCTGTGGGTACCACAAAGACGGAGTAGTATTTTAGAAACTGATGCATTCAAAAGAAGCACCTTGATAGTAATACACACACAGACACACACACAAACGCAATGTCTGTAAATATAGAAGAATCCATAGGTGCCTGCCATCTTTCACTCATGTTATATATCATAGCCTGAAGTCTGAGTCGGTGCACAGAGGTGTCCAACTTTCACATACTGAACATGTGAAAGCAGCTGTGTGTTCGTCACACCACATCAGCTCCACATGGTGCATTGTGAGCTCCTTTCAGATTCAGCAAACAACCTGTGAATACATGAATGTAACAGCTGATGCCCACCATAGACTGGATAAAAGAAGTGGACGTAGTTACCGTTACGTCACCTATTGGTTTGTAGACTACTGTTTTACAGCCACGAGTTTGGCATTTTGACTGTCGCTATCTTGTTTTTCACAAACAGAAGTGACAGGAAAGAGTGAAATGTAAATTAAGGTTAAAAGGGTTAAAGATGTCAAATAAAAACACACACACCATCCAAACGGAATAAAACTGTGGTAGCAACCGGTCGTATTCGTAGACGCCCTAAAACATACGCTGCTTTATAGTCAAGTCTTTTCTGAATGGCACCATCATTTGCTAAATGATCATCATGGTGCATTGAAGAACACTTGAACGTAGAAGATGAGATCATAAACTAATCAGGACACTGTTTACTGAGGCAATGAATCAAGTGTGAAGAAGGGTCCTTTTATCATAGACTTCTATACAAACAAACTGCAAGAGAATTCAAGTGTAAGACGCTTCTGCATTGTCTTTACTTTTCTAACATGCCTCTTGATGTCAATCAGTTATACAAATGCAACTTCAGCTATCATTATTCCATATACTATTTTCGATACTATGTCATTCCAATTTCAGTATTTCATGTGATACATAAATAAATTATTCCAATATGGCATGAATCAGATGGATCATGCCTAGACCGGGTGTACTTTTATTGCCATGGCAACATCAGAATACACCACAGCATTGAACACACAGCTGATACTGTAGGTGGAAAATAATTTAGTGATAAAAGTAAATCATTGCTATCCTCAGGGAATTTACTTCGTGTTTGAGATCCAAGACATTTTAATTTCAATGAAAATTATTTGAACAAGAATATACTCCATATACTTTAGCAATTGTACCATAGAGTACTATGCATTGAGTTTCACAGTATGCTTTAAACTCTATTATAGTATAGTTTAGTAGTGTGTGGTACATTACCGAAGGTTTATGGAGTATATGCTTGTTAATACAATGATTTTTCATATAAAATTAGATTTTTTCGTGGCTGTTGCCGTTGTAAGGACAATAAACCTGACCTGTATTTGCTGCTGATCTGAAACAGAGCACCTGCTCTTTGACGTCCTCCCTGACTCCCCCTGATATGTGCTCTCATCCGGCTGACTCTGTACAGTCAGTCCCCAGCCGCCCTGCGCTGCTACTGATGTCCTTCTGGGAAAATATTCCCTCTACTGCTCTCTCCCTTTGCCTTTGTTGCAGACACTTGACAGCTCAAACATGTCCTGCATCACTGCTGATCCTTCCTTTTCATCTTTGAAGCAACTGCAGAGAAAATGGTTCAAAACTTATTTGGTCTCAATTTTATCAGCGGTGTACACAGAACTACCAGAAATTGCTGCATTTGAGGTATGATTGCTTTCCCTTTAGCGTATTTTCTTTTGGTTCATCATTTTTCTGTTTATTAACATAGAATACATTTTGAGAAATAGTTCCATATTTTGGGGAAATCATGTATTTAGTTTCTTGCCAAGAGTTAGAATTATTTGTATTTTCAGGCTAAGCTAAACTAACCAGCTGCTTGATGCAGATATGAGAGTGGTATTTTCATCTAACTTCGTATTTCCTAATTATTTCTTTGACAGAAAACAATTTGTTTTCTCATTGCCAATGTAATCAAAGTAACAAAGCTCATTGATACAGCTAGGATTGTTGGTTTTAAAACAGGATGTTAGCTGAAATCACTTTGTACAGGAATACACAATAGGTTGTTGCATACTACATGCATGGACACACCTGAACACAATCTACAGCGCTTTTTATTCACTTAGCAGAGCCACGGTAACACATTTGTTTACCCCATGCAAATGAGAAAGTCATAAACACAAGCAAAGCACAGAGCAGCATTGCCTAATCAATCACAGTGTGTGTGAGACAGGCACGGGTCCTCTCAAGCCTTCATATTGCCTACAAAAAACTAATTCCCAACAACACAGATGGCACAAACAAAAACACGCCAAACGTGGCACCAGCTCTCACTCATCACAGCGCACTCAGGAGAAGCCTCTGAGCAGAGGATCAATCACTGCGTGAGAGGGGAGAGGATAAAACGACATAAGAGAAATGAAACTGAAAGGAAAGAATGTATAAACATGCACACACACACAATTATCCAAGTGTGTGTGTGTGTGTGTGTGTGTGTGTGTGTGTGTGTGTGTGTGTGTGTGTGTGTGTGTGTACAGCTAAGGGCCTAGTGTGGAGGAATAAAGCAGCTGCAATCCAACTGCCACAGACACAACAATGAGTCATCCTGGCTGCTGTTCATATCAAACATGCACTAGTGGGAATTCCTGGGAGTAACACTTGCACACAAACACATTCAAGTTGTATTACTTTGTCCATAACTGCGCAAGTCTGCTAGCATGAGTGTAACCAGCAACTATCAGAACTGTCTTTGATTTAGTAAATACAAAACTAGAGATCATACCTCACAGCTGCTTCCCACTCTTTATTGCAGAAACGTTTGTTACTGCTGCTCCAGCTAACAATTTAAGCTCTGTTGCAGTCAGACTATTTGTGGAGACGCAAAGCTGTATCAAGTTTGTTAAGTAAACTTCAGATATTGTTTTGTCACAAGCCATTTCGGCTCTGGAAGAAAATAACTTGCTGTTGATATAACCCGCCAACATGTGTAACATCTTCTGTACAGCAAAGAAGGAATACATGCAGAGCAAAGAAAGATTAAAGAGGACAAATTATTCTCATTTTCATTTTCAGGTTCATATTTGTACTTTGTTTCACTACAGCGATATGTCTCCATGTTTTAATGTTCAAAAGGTCTTTATTGTTCTCATACTGCCTGTGCTGCAGCACCTCTTTTCAGCCTCTGTCTGAACCAGAGCCCAGTCTGCTCTAATTGGTTAGCAGGCCGGCTCTGTTGTGATTGGTCAACCAGAATGTCCCGTTCCTTAGCATATCACAATGTGTTGGAGTGCAATAGCAGAGTGAGTAGTGAAGTCACAGGTCAAAAACAAAAATCTAAAAGAGTATTAAATAAGGTAACCAATCATAAGGTTCCGCTAGACAAATTAAGTACAGATAAATGGCAACATTATGTGAGCCTGTTCTCTCTTACATGATAATTCCTGTAGTTAAAACAGGCGCCCTTTTTTACTTCTTTAAAGTGCACCTATCATGCTATTTTTAGGCATATATTATGGGTCTCAGATATATAAAAAATATATAAAAACATGTCTATGATGTGTTTTTCTCAAAATACAAACAGATCATGCATTTTAGACATCCCTCATATCCCTCTATTCCAGCCCTGTTAGAGAAACACAGATTGTGGGTGCTTAGCTTGAAAAAAAAAGAGGAGGCGGAGCTAATGCCTGATCAGAATTCTACCGGAGATAAAGTTAAATTCTGCTGTGATAAAACGCCATCCTGTTCTAAACCACATCAAGGGTTATTTCTGAAACAGTATGGAGCTCAAATTATTTTTCTCTTGCGGGTTTATCACAAGGTGAGTTATTTTTTTAATTTCCTACTTTTTAAACACATTTGCTCTACACAGTACAGGTTAGCTCTGAGTGTTAGCGAGGCTTGCTAATGTAAACAAATACCATATTACGTCCAAAACACGTCAGGCATTGTTTCTGATAGCAACTCTCTGTGGGTCCACCATCCGAAATTACGTCATATCGGCAGCAAATCTTTATCCGCTCGTTGAACCCCCGCTTTTAAAAGATTTGGGTATGGAGGAAAAGAGAACAGGTTTTATTTTCTGACGCTGCGCGAGTTCTCCGACGCACCGGGGACACATATTTATGTATAAAAGACATCAAAAAGTGCCTTTTTAGGTCTCTCATATGAGGATATTTTTCCTGATATCACCAAGGTCAACTTATTGAGTGTTTTTTATTCTATCCACAATAAAACCTTATATTATCACACCCCTAAAGGGTTAGGGTAAGGAAATGCAGTCTCATTACAGAGAAAACCGGCACATCAATAGACAATGGATTTTCCTAGTTTCCCAGTCTCAACTGTTTACATTCATTACAAAATTATATTACTGACATACATATTGATGTTTTAAACTGCACCGACTTAAGGTCACAGGTTTTTTCCCATGAGCAGCAGCTTCTGGTTTCTGCAGTAAAGTGAGAAAAACAGCCCTTAAGTGCAGGAGCTGGCTTCCACATCATCATCTCTGCTTGTAAATTGCAAATGAAAAAAAAAAAAAGCAAAGAGGCCTTCAGAGGTGGAGGACTCATGTAATATGCATAGCCACTAGTTTCTTAGAGTGTGTGTGTGTGTGTGTGTGTGTGTGTGTGTGTGTGTGTGTGTGTGTGTGTGTGTGTGTGTGTGTTCACCAAGCAGGCTTTCATGGCAGGATGACGGAGGAGCAGGAAGAGAAAAGGGGACATGAGAGGAATAAGAAAGAGCAGAACGTGTTTTTTGGACCTTGTGACGGTTCTCCTTCCATCAGTAAAAAGGCTGAATCGGTCCAGCAGAACAAATATGAAAAAGTAAAAAAGAAAATAAAGTGCTGCAATTCCCTCACCTCAGGTTTCAATCTGCCTCCGTTCATCTTCCTCTTCTCCTCTGTCAGCATGTCATTTGTTGCTGGCTACCTCAGGAAGGCATAGCAACATGCTAGGACAGCTTCAGTGTGTGTAAAGATAATCAAGAGGGTTCCGAGCATATACAGAAGATAAGGAAGGTTAATTCATATTGTAAAGGGCAGTAATATCAGAGCAGGGTTTTTTTTTTTTTTTTTTAAATACTGGTTTTCTTGCCCCTCACATTTGATGAGGAGGAAAATATCAAAGCACAGGCGCCCTTTCAAAAGGCAACATTAAAGATAGATTAAGAAAACTGTTGATCTCACTCTGCCGCTTCCACCCAAAGTCTATTCGAGAGCTCTCCAGTGAATGAGAAGAAAATAGATGAACTGGACAGGATGGAAGTTCAGTCTTAATTACAGTCTGACTCTAATTCACTAGTGGACCAATTACTGTGTTTTTTTGGGGGAGGGTGAGCGAGCAAATTCGAGTTCAGTCATGCTTATAATTATGGTCGACATCAGATTTGACCAATGACTGAGTTTAGCATACGCAAACACACACAGGCTTTTGATTCATAAGTACACATTAGGCCATAGTTTATCCATTTGCAATGTTGAGAAATGCTGTAATACAGCAGCCAAACATATTACGGAATGAATCAAACATGTTTGTAAAGCGCTTTGTCGACTTTGCAGATGAAGTGGCCGTGGAGTGTTTCTCCAGTAAATATTAATGATTTCTGTGTAAATCTACTGCCCTGTTTAATTAATGAGATTTGTTAAGCTAGAGCACAAACCCAAGGAAAAGCTGTGTGTGTTTGTGGGGGGGTGCAGATGGTGAGATGTGACCAATCACATTACTGTCAACAGCGAGGGGAAAATGCAGATCAGATTGAACAGAAAGTGACACATACACTTGCGACTAAAACACTGTGACTGACTAGACGCGCATCTATGATTAATGTCTGTTGTCAGCGTGCTGTGAGTCACAGGTGAGCGGGTTATAGTGTCAGCTAAACTGGGTCACATAAACAGCACACACAAACAAAGGCAGACACACAAAACAGCTTGTGTAAGAGCTACCGTAAATCGACTTTCATCCCCTTTAGATCTGTGAGATTCGATGGTGAACATGTTCTCCCTGAACCTGCAAAAACGTACTTTTTGAAGCACGCAAGAGCCTCAAGACGGCCTCGCCTCATGATGAAACAGAATGAAATATCAGCAATCAACAGAAAACAAGCAACAAGAAGCTTGGGCCTTCTGATTGTGCTAAAGATGTGCTTATAGGGAATATTCTCCGCGGGAAGAGAGGAGCTAAGAGAAGAGGATGAAAGAAAAGATTCGGATGGAAGATAGAGGAGTGACAGGTTGGGTGAAGGAGAATGGATTGACTACACACATACTCAAACACACAGCATATTAAATGAGTGGAAAGCAGCCTGGAGGGCGGAGTAGAAGACTTCTGACCAGAATTGAAAGACTCCAAAACATCATCTGGCGAGGAATCCTCAAACCAAGTGCGTGCTCGACCTGAGGTTGCTGCCATTGCGCAGAAATGTGGAGAACTGGTCAGGAGCGGCTACATTTTTTGCCAGCAGGGAGCTGGAAGGAGTTCAAAGATGGCCGACATAACCAGACAAAGCCTCAGTGATGTTTGCTCTCCAACAAGAGTTTCTCTAGGTGAAAGCCTCAGAATACTTATGGTGACATGAGTGATGTTCCAATCATGCTTCTTCACGCTTGATGAAAGAAAAACTCTCTAAGTGAAGTTTAATTGTCGGAGGGAGACGTTCTGCTAATAGAGTCTGGCGCTGTTATCCAGCCTGATATGGAAAATGTATTCATCTGTATCGGAGAGGTGATTGACAGCTGGCACAGGAAGCATATGGGCTCGGGCGACAACAGCAGCACTGAAATAACTCAGCAGGTGCTTTGATCAAAGCAACTTCCTATTTTCATCACCAAGCTTCGGAGGACATCTGCATAGCAGCTTTGCCCAAGGGAACGCTGACACAGCAGGCCCGGCTTCCTCGGCATCAGCACAATGGAACTGGATGTGTGGAGGGAACACACAGGAAATAAACACCGAACAGCCAGGGTCAGGGTAAAAAAAGAAAAATAACATCAACGGACTCTCTCTGATGGAGATGCAGATAAGGTGCAGTTTCAGAGGGTTGCACAGGGAGGAAGCTTCAAAGGGAAATATTCACCGGGTACTGCTGGGGTTGGATGGAGTTTAACTGTAAATTAGGAATGGTTTCTTCTGCCAAAAGTTGGTTTGCTAAGCGAATGATAATATTCCTCCACTGAGTCGTTTTCATTCATTCTGTTGAGAAGGCAAAATGTGTTAATTCAGTTCCAAGAGCAGCGAAAGTGTCACGGTTATGATTTACAGTCCTGTGGATGAAACAAAGTAATATGTTCAGATATCAGAAGAATAATTGAGTTGTTTCTGCCATTTAACCTGCCTCTCCACACACTCAGTGACAAACTAAATAGTGCTCTTAATCTATGGTTGTCAACATGAGGATCCAAAAACCCGGAGACATTTAAGGACATTTAATAAATTAGTAGAGGAGAGGGTAAACATATTTTGAAAATCATGATTTTTGGTCATTTATCATCATTTGATTTTTTTTTAAATACATTATGATGCATCCACACATGAATTATTATTTTTCCCTTGAAAATAAGGGTTCATCTTGATTTAAAAAAAAAGTCACCAAAGAACAGTGACAAAATCGACACTCAAAGTTAAGCCGGGTTTCACTTGTGGTTTGGCTTTTGTGCTATTTCTCTCCTCTTATCCTTCCACGTAGGAATGAAATACCACAAGCTACGAGAAAACATCCGACTGAACAGGTAAGAAAAAAACACTCGTGTTTATTTCAAGGGCAGAAAAACATAGCTTCAGGCGAATCCCTTTCAGGTCCTCAATCAAAAGTAACTCCCAAAGAGCCATTTTCAAACAAAAGCATTTTTTCTTACCGAAATATTTCTTACTCCGTCACATCAACAGAAAGAAAAAACAACATGCAATCATTGCAGCACTTTATAAATGTAAGCACATGATGTTAATTATCTTCTTGTGTTAATTTAGCTTTAACCCTGCAGGAAAACAGCTGAGATTAAGCCTGTATGTGCAGCGAGTGCTGTACACTCAGCCGAGTGTGACATGTCTTCAGCCCTGAACAGATAACTATACTGCGAGAATGTGCCTGAGCGTTGTACCACGACAAAGCCCCAACGTGCTGCTTCTGAGAAATCAAAATAAATGGAAAAAACTGGGGAGATCGACGAGGCAGAAGGTCCCTGTTCCTCAAAAACGTGCTACTATTTATATATATTGGGAGGGATGAAACCCTCTTTAATGCAGAGCACACAGCACACAGTGACATTTGTTTTCTGCTTTTAACCCATCCTAGTACCAGGAGTCTAGTACTAGGAGCAGCGGGCAGCTATTGTACAGCGCCCGGGGAGCATTGGGAGTGGGGGGGTGTCCGGTGCCTTGCTCACGGGCACCACGGCAGGGCCCAGGAGGTGAATTGGGACCTCTCCAAGTACCAGTCCACACTCCATATTTTAGGTCTGGTCGGGGACTTGAACCGGCGACCCTACGGCTCACAGTCCAAGCCCCTAGTGACTGAGCCACTAAGCCTAGAAGGTTAGCTACCTAGAAATAGAAAAATAAATTCTCAGTGTGTCATCAAAGCACATTAACAGTCCTACGTGGAATTTCTCTACCCATTAGGGTGTGTGACTTCATATATGAACGTCTGTGTGTTTACCACACACAGTGCCCAACCAAAGAGCCGTCCAATCCAATGGATCCTGACCGCTAAGAAGAAGAGGCCCATGAAATATGCATGACAGGAAAAAAAGCTCCCCGCCTCAGCACACAGAAATGTTCTACTTCCCTCTCTAAACATAAAACATTGATGGCGGCAGTGCTCGCCGGCACAACAGCTGAACCGCTGGATGGAGCGCTGAGCTGACCCGGTTGTGGGTTAGCAAGTTCACATCTAATTCTGGACATCGCCCACGGGACCGGAAAAGAGCGGGGCAGTTTTACCTCAAAAAAGGGTTTTCTTAGTTCAAACCAGCCCTCGGCTTTCTGAGTGCAAGTGTGTGCCGCAAGACATGACAGAATTGTTGATATGTAAGGTCATGTGCTTCTATTTCTAAGAGAAACACTCCCGGGGTGTGCCTCCTACGATACGTTCCTGCTGTGTAATAGCAGTGATGCAGCACATGTAGCAGATGCTGTTGTAAATGAAAACAAGTATCTATTTTGATAGAAGGGAGTGATGAGTTTAGAGGAAAAAGATTCAACATATAAGGGATGATGTTTTGCAGCTTGGTTAAGAGTGCATTCTGGGAATAATGCCCACATAGAGGTGTAGGAACATGGAACGACAGGCACAGACCCATTGAGGATGGACTTTTGTAAAAGACATAATTATATTCTTAGATTATGTTTACTCAAGGTAACATTCCATGTGTTAAATCATTTTAAGCCACCTTTTTTTGTTTATAGTCATTTCAAGTGCAACAGACTTAAGTTCCTGCTGTGGTGGAAAGTCATCACATAGACCTTCAGCTGACTGACTTTAACCAAGGTCAGGCACACTCACAACATGGCAAAAAAATATAAAAACATATTTGACCTATTAGTATTTTCTGTGATAATATAAACCACATGATATAATTATTTTTTGCATTTAAATCTAACAATATTTTTCACTTTCTTTAATTCTACAAGCTGTCCACATGTGCGTGTCCACTTTATAGCAAATAAGACTGGGCATTCCGGGTCCAAGCATACCGTCCATTAAACATTTTTGAAACATATCCCGAACTCTGAAAGCAGATATGATCAGCAAAATGTCCTCACTTTGTAGGATTTCTCTTTTTAGTTTTGTCCTCATAATAACTTTCAGTTGTCATAAGTAGCGAAACAAACCATCACACACACTGACATCTGTTTGCCTGTCAGATACTGTAAAGAAAATAAAACATGGGGATCAAAACCGGCGTGAATCTGCAAAGAAGAAGTTGACAAGCATCTCATCAGCAGTTCATTTCTTCCAGGCTGCTAGAAACCACACACATACACACACCTTCGAATACAACACAGACGGCACAAAGAAAACCATTCTTCTTAATCTACTTGTTTCAGTTTATCAGCACTCTTTGGTAGCACTCAACACGCACTCACAAACGCACACACTTGCAGAGCTGGGAAAACAAACACTCTTGTGATGTGCCCTCCTCGGGGCTTTGTGGGCTCTGTGTGAAAACTCTTTCTATCCAGACAAGAGTCGACCTGGAAACCAAACAAAGGCTCGTTGCTTCGCATTGTTACTTTGTAAAGTCTGTCGCTGTGAAAAACACACAGAACGGGATAACACACACAAACATCTACAAAAGTCTCTTGCTTTAGGGGAAGAGGTCTTATCATGCTTCCCAAAGAGACATTGATCTGAATCTGGAGTCCGATAGAAAAGTATCAGAGTCCGGCTGTAACCAACAAGCCCCTAAAACATGCCATTAAACGCGCCCGGCTAAAGTTCCTGTTTTGTCAGTAAAGATGTAACCCGCCCAATTAATTCAGCCTCTAAATACGCTTAATTAAATGCTACAGGCACGGATTAAAATTAGCTACTCAATATTCTCAAGGATGGATGCTGCTGAAACTAAACAAATGCAGGAGGAGGGAAAACATTACAATTAAAGTTGAACAGAAGAATAAATTGGATTAATACAAACTCAGGCTGGACAATATATCAATATTTAATCGATATTGTGACATAAAACTATACATGGTCCTACATTTGGGAAACACAATAATATTGTGTCGATTAGGTCATTACTTCTGCATTAATGATCAAAATATTCAGTAACAGTAAGTATTCTGTGGAAGCACCAATGATCAAACCTACAACATTGTCCTAGATCAATACGAGGGTATTTGGTAATAATATCTTAATACTTGACATACTCCATATCGCCGAGCAATAATTCAAACACACAAAACAAGTAAAAACAATGGCCGGAATGTCGAGAAAATAAACCACATTACGCTGCAACACGTTTTTGTTTGTTTGTAGCCTTTATTTAACCAGGTGAAAATCCCATTGAGATCAACGATCTCTTTTTCAAGGGAGACCTTGGTTACACATAAAAACAACAGAAAACAAAAAGGACATCATACAACATAATTACAGGGGTATAAATTAGCAACCTATTCACAATGACAGGTATCAATTAACATTTCATCCAGGCGAGCTTTAAAATGATGCAAGGGAACCATAATGCTCAGTTTCAATTGTTTTTGCATCGTGTTCCAAGCTAGAGGAGCAGCGCACATAAATGCTTTAGTACCTAAAACAGTCCTAGCACTTGGCACATGTAATAAAAACACATCCTGGGATCTCAGGCAATAGCTACTTGCCACTCTCTGTGAGATCAAAGAGCATATATAAATTGGGAGTTTACCCAACATGGCTTTGTAGATGAACATGTACCAATGACTGAGCCTCCGTACAGTAAGTGAAGGCAGACCAGCCCTGGCATACAGGGTACAGTGATGGGTTAGTGCTTTACAGTTAGTAACAAATCTCAGAGCACTGTGATAGGCGGCATCTAACTTGTTCAGGTAATGGGCAGGTGCATTCATATAGATCAGATCACCATAGTCCAGCACAGGTAAAAAGGTCACAGAGACTTTTCCTGGCCTCAAGTGAGAAACAGGACTTGTTTCTGAAAAAGAAACCTAGTCTAATCCTCAGCTTTTTAAGCAGATTAATGACCTGAAGTTTAAAAGTAAGACAATCATCAAGCCAGATACCTAGGTATTTATAACAGGTAACCACTTCGAGTACTTGTCCTTGCATAGTAACAATATCCAAAACAGTCTCTGGTGTCTTTTTAGCTTTTGAAAATAGCATTACCTTGGTTTTATCAACATTTAAAAGAAGCTTAAGCTCAGAGAGCTGAGTCTGGATAATATTAAAAACAGCCTGTAATTTAACAATAGCCTCCTTAATGGAGGGACATGCACTATACATCACGGTATCATCCGCATAAAAATGTAAAGTAGCTTCATCCATATTTTGACCTAAACTGTTGATATAGATGGAGAATAAAAGTGGACCTAAAACAGAACCTTGAGGAACACCATTAGTAATGTTTAACCACTCAGAAGTGAGCCCATCAAAGTGAACACATTGGGACCTTTCAGAGAGGTAGTTCACAAACCACCCCACTGCATGGCTGGATATGCCAATACTGGCCAGCCTCTGCTTCAGGATGCGATGATCGACGGTATCAAACGCTTTGGAAAGGTCAATAAATAGAGCTGCACAACTCTGCTTTTTATCTAAAATACTTGTAATGTCATTCACCACTTTCATTGTGGCAGTGATGGTGCTATGTTGCTTTCTGAAGCCTGACTGATGTTTAGACAGGATATTATTTTTACATAAAAACTCCTTTACCTGTTCACTCACTAGGCGTTCAAGAACCTTAGCCAGAACTGACAATTTAGAGATTGGCCTATAGTTATTTAATAAAGTGGCCTCCCCTCCTTTTAGCAAAGGCAAGACATACGCTGACTTCCATACTTTTGGAATTGTGTTTGTGCTGAGGCCGGGAGAGGTTAAAAAGAGTAGTGAGAGGTGGAGCAATAAAATCTGCAGCTATCTTTAAAAAGAAAGGTTCTACGTTGTCCGGGCCAGCCGGTTTCTTAGGATCTAACTTAGATAAGGCTTCATGAACAACATTAACAGTAAACGGAGTAAAACTAAAAGGGTTTTCCAGACCACATTGTTCAGAGTCACGGATTGAGGTGTTCACATAAGCAGAGTTAGTGACAGAATCAAACAGAGAGCCACAGGACACAAAATTCTTATTAAAGCAATTTAACATGGTGGCCCTGTCCGATATAGTGCCAGATGCTGTGGTAAGGCAAGGAGGTAGCTCATTACGGATCTCACCGGTGGATATCGATTGTATGGCTTTCCAAAATTTCCTAGGATTATTTACGTACGAGAAGATATGCTGCTCTAACTAAAGCACACAAAAAAAAACTTGTACCAACCGCTATTAAAATGGTCTGCTGCACAATGTGAATTTGAAGGCCGGTGCTGAGACGAGACATGAGCCGTGCCGTATTACAGGTTTTTTTTTAAGCGCAATCGCTGACAAGACGGCGCTTTGTTTACGAGACTGCTCCTCTGTTTGAGTGAAAGTGTCGGCCTGATAAGCCATAGGCCTCCTGTGTTAAGGAGGCCTAATTGTGTTTTTTACAGCAGGCTTTAAATCCTTCCCCCTCCTTCCCTTCGCTCGTTCACCCCTTCAAGTGCTATGCAGAGTCTGGTTGCCTAGCAGCAGCTGTCCTCGAGTTCTTTCCATTGGGGTTTTTCTTTTCTTTTTGACTGATGGGCAACAGAGTCAGCTTTTTTTATATAATTCTGATAATAGACAGTGCTATCAGTGCTTATGGGTGAAAGATTGGATAGTGAAGGACTTGAGAGTACAACATACTCGAATACATTTTATACACAGAAGCAGGACCTAAAGCTAGGTTGGTTAATGCAGCGTTTTTCAACTGTTTTTCAGTCACAGTACATTTTCCATATACGGCCCGCGAGACCATTTGATACGGCCCTCGAGGTAATTTATAAACACACGCAAAAAAGAAAACAATTAAAGAACTCTAGACCGCAAAATAATTAAACAAGCGAGTGCCTGTTTTTCCTGGCCAAGGTCAGGGTCCTTGAACACAACACGAGCCTAACGTGTCATCACGTGGTATATGTCTCGTCTGACAGGGGTGCAGTTCTGACGGAGAGCACCGGAACGTCGCTCCGGCACTTCCAAAAATTGCAGGACCCATAAGGAGCCGTACACATGCCGCAGTTTTTGCGTGGCTGTGTCTTTAGTTGAAAGCCCAGTGGCGATCTGTTCATCTGTCATACTGATCATACTGTCAATAACTTTGTTGTTATTAGCATCTGGTTAGCTAGCTATGCTAACGAATATAAGAAGCTTTTTCTCCAACCAGTGAGGTAAAGGCACATCTTTATATGATCATTATAGTTATAAAAACACAAGAGAATAAAGTAAACAGGTATAAAATATTATATGACAGTAAAAAAAAGTTGTTATTAATAAACAAGAATACAGTTTGAAAGGGGAGTGATTTGTAAAATATCCATAAAGAAAAATAAATCTGTTTACAGTTCTGTTTCATATGGATGTTGAGAAATGTATCCATAGATCTCTTAATGTTGCTCTCAAAGTGCACCAGATTGATGCTTTTAACTTCAACATTTAAAAAAAAATCTTCCCGGGACCCCCCCTAGAGGAGGTTAGGTCCCCCCCCCCCCCCCACTTAAATCATGTCCACATGAATTAATACATGTCCATATCTTTCTGTTTTGGTGGTCATGCCACAACCGTGCACATGCATGCATGTGCGAGTCATGGTAAGATATCTGGATTGAGAGGTTGCTTTTTCTTTGCACAGCATGAAAGAAAGGCGAAATGAATGGGCTGTGATTTTAGTATTTTTAAGCAGAGGTCAATAATTTGTACGGCCCTCGGAGGATGTTGAAAAAGGTTCCCCACCCCTGATTTACCACAACACACTTTCTGATCTCTCATTGCACACTGGTTTGCCACGGCACAGTCGTTGAAAAGCATGTATTTTGGACATGTAACTATGTGTGTGTTCACATCTGCACCAACCTGAAGCCATCTGCATGTATCCGGCCAGGGTGCAGATCCTCCGCTCACATCCTCCGCTGGGCAGGAACATGGTGATGATGGCCAACAGGGAGCTGACGGCCAGCAGGGCGCAGCCTCCTGAACACAGCACCGCACTGGTCTGAGGAACACAAACACAAAACGCTGTCATTTTTCACAGAAAGCAGACACAACAACACCTTGACTGACACAACAGGAAGCACTGTGGAGGAGTACAAGTTCTGTTATTTAGCCACAAACTAAAAGTGGTGAATGAAGGAGTAATGAAGAATAATTGTGGTGATTTCACTCTGCAAGAGTACTCTGTTAACTTGTTTTTTTAACTTTTAAAGATGATTCTCAGGACTTCTGTCCCAAATGCTCATACCAACGTTTTAATATGTTGCATAAAGACTTTTGGTTCATTTAAATATTTGTCTCTTTTTGTGCGCTTTTTCTACAACTATGTGTTTTTGTTTGTGTTGCTGCCTGTCTTGGAAGGGTCTCCCTTAAAAAAGACATTGTATTGATATGAATCTTCAAAGTAAACTAAACTAACTAAGAGTAAGCACAAAGGAGCAGGAAATTGTACTTGAGTAAATGTACTCAGTTACTCCTCATCCCTGCAAATAAATGCCTACATGTTTAACCTGTCAAATAGTTATGAGTCACTGCTACATATGAAAACACTGTCGGAAGCCAAAAGTCTGTTTTGTTCGGGTCACATTGTGCAATCTCTCAGTCAATCCAACAAACAGGTTAATGGCTCTCTCAGCTGGAAAAAAGCCCTCCATGGCCAACCAACAGGGAACTGTCCCTATTCATTACATCTTGGCTTAATCACACACACACGCTGTGCACAACAGGAGCAAAACAGAGGCAACACACACACACACACACACACACACACACACACACACACACACACACACACACACACACACACACACACACACACACACACACACACACACACACACACAAACACACACACACACACACACACACACACAACACACACACACACACACACACACACACACACACACACACACACACACACACACACACACACACACACACACACACACACACACACACACACACACACACACACACACACACACACACACACACACACACCACACACACACACACACACACACACACACACACACACACACACACACACACACACACACACACACACACACACACACACACACACACACACACACACACACACACACACACACACACACACACACACACACACACACACACACACTTTTTTTTTTCCCCCCTTGCTCTGCTCTTACAAACAGACCCCTGGGAAAATGATAGCCCCGGGGAAATGTGTGTATCAGTGTTTCCTACAACCTGTGTGTCTGCGCGGTGCACTTTTTCCCTGCATAACATCTCATACAAACTTCAATAAATCTGCCACACACAACCACCGTTGACACGTTTTAAAACATGTGTGTCCTGGACATGTGCGACAGTCAGAAAAAACAGCGCCACATTAGTGATTAGCATCAGTGCCGAATGGAGAGAAATGTTTAACATGTAGAGGAAATGACAGCCCCTAAAACACGTGTGATTATGCATGGCCCTGATGTGACTGACGTGAAAGGAAGAAGGATGAAAGCAGTGATTTAATTAGCTTGTTCTGAGTGTTTGGCAGAAAAGCAGAGAAATATTGAAGTGCCATAATGTTAGTGGCAATGATGATGATTGCTCTCTTGACCCCATATTTGTCCAGGTTTGTTTTTCTGCCCGCATACATACACAACACGCTTTAACACACATTTAGCTCTGTGGGAACTGCTGTTACCGAAGTGCCGTGCACAAGGGCACCTTGAGCGTGGAAATTAAGCAAAGGAGGAACATGTTCAGAATGAGAACAAACTCCTTGAGGACAGTGGTTTTACTGCACATCATTTAGAGAAAGATTAGAAGTTACATTTGATTTAATGTATGGTTCAAATGTCGTCATTATTCAGAACAGTGATCATTTCTCAGGCGCCTCGCAGTACAGCGTCTGGTCATTTCTTCCTGTGAGATGCAGATGGGATATCAACTAATGGAAGCTTCAGTATGGGCCAGCGACAGCAGTACGGATACTCATGGTCCCCACAGGATGAACCCTACAGAGTTTGTGATCAAGATCAGCCTCTTAAGCTGCTAGCTTAAACGCTCTTATATTTATTTTCTTCGTTTTCTGCAGCCAAAATGACAAGGAACCAATACAGTATTTTACCATGTGGTTAAATAACTACACTATGCTATTTGGCTCCTTATAAGCTAAAGAACTGCAGATTTATTTTCAGGCTTGATCCTTGTGAGCGATCCACTCCCCTACTTTATTATTTATGGGAATGTACTGAACAAATACCAGCTTCATCCATTACATTTTCATTGGAATAATATATGCGCAGTTTATTTATTTTTGACATGTCTTTTCAGTGTGTCTAAAGCAGTATCTTCTCCATAGTTGCACATAAAGATTAGGTAACTAATTAGATTCCAGTTATCTGCGTGGGATTGTTTTTGACGTGTGTTATCCAAACATGTCCAATAAATCCAGAGCGTTGAATAGTTGTAAATTATTAGAGAGATTGACTAAAAAGATTGATGTCATCACTTCCAAAATGGTTTCACTTACCAAAATATTGTGCGGCAACCTATATTTGTCGGTGTTAGGTCTTTTAAAAACCTTTTTTTTTACAACATAAAAACGTATCTTCATTCAAAAACATCAATAGAAGCGCTGAATGTAAAAAATTGACATGTGGCCTTAAGCCATTGTTAATATGAAAATAAAGGTGCTTTAATATACCGTAACCAGGACATAATGATAGGAAAAACATGCTGCCAATAAGAGTTCTTATCTCCTGCCACAGCTACTTGTTTTTCTTCTTTCGAACCTGGGGACTGCAAAAGGGCAGAAGAGAGGCAGCGCTCTCTTGAAGATACAGAAAGTCATTAACTTCAGTGGGCTTTGTTCTTCTACCTCCCTCGCTGGAATGATATTCATGTATGCAGGGGAATGTCTCCTTTCTCTCTGGTGCTTGATCTTGGCGTGCCTTGTGGGCTCCCAGTGTGCAGTCTACCTCCCACCCTGCTGTTCTCAATTCGCCGCGACACATTAAAGGTGCATCATGTCTCGTATAGGGGAGTGAAGCCTCAGAGGGGGAGGGCAGCCATGTTCAGGTATATAAAGGTTCACTCACTAAACAATAAAACACACGTTACGATGTTATAGTGAGCTAAATTGAGTCTGACATTGACGATTGGCATAAAAATGCATGATTGCTTGGGATAAAAATGTAAATTTCATTGCTGTAAATGGTCGTAAATCTAAATATTTCCACACAAACGCTGTAAATTCAGCTGCTTCATAAGTTTTCCCTCATTTTTCACTCACTTAATTATCTGCAAGCACTAATAGATTCATACACATGACATTTTCCATGTGCCATTTAAAAACAGCCCGAGAGACCAACAAAGGCTATCGGAGCGCCACACAGCTATTTTTACAGAAAACAACCAACATTTCAATCAATGGTGTCCCAATTAATCAAATCCCAACACTGTGTGTGTGTGTGTGTGTGTGTGTGTGTGTGTGTGTGTGTGTGTGTGTGTGTGTGTGTGTGTGTGTGTGTGTGTGTGTGTGTGTGTGTGTGTGTGTGTGTGTGTGTGTGCACAAGTTAATTTGGTAGAAATGAGCTGCAACATCACTGGTCCTTACAGTGATGCCTCCTAAATAGATTGTAATTGTGTCTTAATAACTGGTGAGGCGTTGCGACAGCTGGAGCGGGAGGGGAGAGCCGTGGGGGCGGGGCTTAGAAAGGGTGGAGAATTGTTGAGTAAATAAATATGTTTTTGTTGGTAAAAGATAGAAAAAGATTGTCAAATGTAAAACTTTTTCTTTGGTAAGGCACCAATTAAAATGTTAAAAGGGAAGGATATATAAAAGTATATAATGGCCACTCAATTTCTCATGCTCCATAATGTCCGAGTATTAAGACGTTTCAGCGATTTTGGGGGTGATCATTTGCTACAAAACATGGTGCAAAATGTAACAACGTTTGATCACTTGGCACAATATTATTTATCCAAAACGTTTGACATTTGGAGATTTCGACTTCGAAAATGTGCAGGTTGCATCAATTGAATGGTGAAGAGACAACTATGTGTTGTCAATATACTGCTGAAAACCATACATCTGAATTCCTTTAGTCAGTCATTCACTTTAAACAGCAAGGTCAAGTTTTGAAGCATTTCCTCACAATAATAAAGTGTGTACTACGGGAGCTAACATCATCACATGCCTCAGCTTTCCGTTCATACCCAGTTCATGCAAGATTGTTTAGGAACCCCAGTGTGCAGACATATTTAAATACAACATTTTAGAAGCCAAGCTATATATAGCCAAATATACGTTTATACTGCATATACGAAAAATGGGTCATATTTTTACAAAAATCTAAAGAACATTACTTAGCCTCCTTCCTTACAAGCTAGCATGACCTGCTGGCACCCTATGGGAATTTAAGATCTTACGGTATGCTAAGGGACCAAACTCAATTTATACCCGATGCAGACAATAACCCATGGGATTTGACCATCGAGCACCAATTAATCCCGCAATAATAGTAACTGGCCTGGAGCATACAAGTGTTACAATGCTGATAAAACTCAGGGCTAAACGCACCTAGACACATGTAAGACTACCTGGCTCCATCATAAAGAAACTTTATTGGTTTCCCACAATAAATGGCCCACATCTTAAGCCTGTTGGAGACCAATAACCGATACAAAAAACCTCCATCCAGCTGCTTTGAGTAATAAAGGGACAGTCTAAAGGGGACTCTTTGATTTCCAATTACATTAAGGGAGCCGGGGATTACACAGTACGGGCCAATGAAATTTCATTGTCCCCTCAATTGGGAGTTACAAGATGGAGATGGCAAGGCAGGTCTCATTAAACGCACTTTGCCTCCTGGCTGAATAGCTAAATGTTTCAGTGCAGTGCTGCGAGAAAATGGAGGATTTCTTCTGTCTGCTCATCAGAAGTGCCAGGGAGAGGACACGGCTAATGCCCGGCCTCGGCCCTTGACAGAAATAACCCCGCCACTTTACAATCCAATGTCTCGCCTTTATGGAGGACAAGAGGTGAGGCGAGATTGCAGATCCAGTGATAAGCAGACGTGACCAGTTTGCCATATTGCTGGACGGCTCTTCCTTTTGCGTGTCTGCTTTATTGTTAATATTTATTGGCATGCCATCCTCAGCCCTCCCATCACTAATCAGCATTCAGCAGTGTGAGAGCCCAGCGGTCGCGCTAAAGCATCGGCCGTGACGTGTTCTGCCTCTAGAAGCCCATTAGCACTTTAACACAGCTTCCCTGAACATCTCCGAGCCACTAGAGGTGTTTCTGCTCCAACCACCTCCCACAATGCATCAGCCCAGATTTCCTCTCTGGTCCACTTTCTGTTAACTTCCCTTGTACTTTTCCCCTCTTTTTGCTCATACCGTGTCTTCATCTTTCAGAGGAACACTGACTGCAAAAGCTTTAATACAATAAAAGCCTCCGCCTCTAAATTAATGTGCTGAATAATACATCCGTCTTCCTCATTGATCATCACTGGGCGGAGACTGGGAGAGGGATAAGTGTGTGTGTGCGTGACGCTCCTCTGAGTGGCTGAAGCCTCGTGTACAGAGTGAATACGAGATGGAGAGGAGATGAGGGAGAGAGGGGAGCGGAGATTAATCACCTGACAAGTGGATGGAGTGTCCATTTGTGCCTCGGGGACAGGCTGCAGATAGGATGTGACATTCAGGAGCACTTAAGAGGACATGGAGGAGCTCATACACACACACACACACACACACACAAGGACGCATATGCAGAGTCACTCATAGTTAGCATACAAACACATGTAAGTGGAAATCATATGGAGGGTTGCAACAGTTATCAAATCCCACACTGAGTACAACACTTACATGTATATTAGCCACAGAAAATGTTGGTGAGTGAGTGAGGGCCGGAAAAACGTTAAGATACTTTGAGATTTATGTTAGGAGCCATAGTAAGTTTGGCTAGTCCAAATCAGAGTGAAATCATTACTTTTGTTTTCTAGTCATTCTGGTTCTGTGGCACAGTGCATGAAAATGATTGCAGACCAAAAAGAAAAATACATCTGCCGAGGCGGGTGTACGAAGGAGACAGAAATGTACTCTCAGAGAGGTTCGTATAGGTGTGCCTTCAGCAAATAAAGTAAAAAAGCATTATGGAACACAGGTGCGCTGAGCTGTCGACCTGCTCTGGTTATCCTTTGAGATATGGCTCTGAGACACAACCTTAAATCATTTTCTGCCCTCAGGAACAGTAGACAGAGAGATGTTTTCCCAACAGAAAAAGACATATTGGTGTTCATACTGTGTCCTACTGTAACAATGGTTTGCTGGAGCGGAACACACTCCTCTCACATGCTTTTCATTATTTCAAGTGCATAGGCCCCCTAACACCAGCTGTAGTTTTCTAATATTTGAATCTCAATATCAATAATTTCAGCTAAATTTAAATGAAAATAAAGAAATTATTTTTCTTTGTTTCTGCATTTCGAGTAGAGAATATACTGTGATAGGCCTCTTGTATGTAGCTGTTACCAGCAGGTATTTTGCCCATGTGACTAGCATTTGTTCCTAGTGGGTAAGTGCAACTGGTTATAATCTAGTAATAAAAAGCATCTAATTGCATTTATATTGACTGATATTGCATTTGTAATATAATTAATCAAGATAATTTGGAATATTAAACACATTATTATTTGTACATCATTATTTTATATTTATTCACATTTAATATTAAAACAATATTACACTTATTATGTTGTGATTTTTGCAGTTAACAAAGATGTTGTCTGTAAGAATGTTATTTTAAGGCCAGGAACTCTATAGCAGAACAATATCCAATTTAAAATGGGATTTTGTCATGGATTTCGCCTCTAACAAATATTGTAGGAGGCAATCTTGCGATTTAAAAAATGCTGGATGAATTGTTCAGCTTATTTTCAAACTGAAGTTTATGTTTCTTTCTTACCTCTGAAGAAATAGGAGAACTTTGAGTCAGGAAGAAAACTCAGGCTGTAACTTTTTAATGAGGTACATAAGGTCAAGTGCCATCTCTAATGTCATTATGTAGAGGGAGATGTGAGGAATTTTTATCAAAGTAATGACATTAAAATGAATAATTTAAAAATGTTATACTTAAATAATTAAAGGCCCATGCGCGAAGGTTCAGCTTTCTGCAATTTAGCAGATTTTCTTATAAAGCCAACTTTCTGCATTCAACTCTGGGCTGAGTCACTGAAGCCGTTTTGTGTTTATATAAACCTGATGACACACAAAGTGTACACAGTAGGGATGGGAATTTGAAAGCAAATGTATATTCGAATATTCGACCCCCAAAAAAACGGTTAACCGATTAACCGAAATGTACATATCCTATAAAAAAAAAAAAATGTGGGAAAAAAAATTAACAATCTTTTTCTTTTCTTTTTTATTACATTTTGAAAAATAAATAAATACATGTTCAAATAAGTATAGAAACCAAGTCGAATTTGTCAAATGTATTGAACTGGTGATCACAGTTTGAACAGTTGACAGCTATAGGCCTACAGCTTTCATGCTTAAAACATAACTTGGTTTTCTGATGGATTTGGACATAAACGCGAGTGAAGTATAACCGGACGAGAGAGAGAGAGAGAGATCAGCACCTGCAGCTCTGCCCGCTGTGAGGGACCGGTGAGCGGAGCAAAACTCACCTTTAGACCTAACACACTTAGCTATGGCACTGTCGTATACATTGAATTATTCCATTTGATAATATGTAATCAACTTAAGCACCCCTCCCAAAAAAAAAAAATTACAATAAAAAATATTCATAACTCATATTCTCATATTCGAATACCTGAATAATTTCGAATATTCGATTAATCGTTCCCATCCCTAGTACACAGTCCAGTTTAAATATGTTTTCTGTCTTTGCGATACAAACACAAGCTTCCATTCAGTTCGGGCCATGAATTGTGACATTAACCAACTTTGGAATCACTCATAGTATCAATGTCGATATCTCTAATCTTTGCCCTTTAAGAGTCAAGAAACACAGAAACCCTGGAAAGAGTTTTCACCCAGGGACCCACACAGGACGCTCCCTGCTGCAAAGCAATGCTTTAATGTGGTGCCGAGTCGTCGGTGTCACGTTAAATGAAAACACAGGAACCTCTAGTACAGTCAGTGTCGCTTTCACACACACAAACACACTCACACAGAGTTGAATCAACTGGGAGAAATGCGATATATGAACCGATGCAGGAAACACACCCACCCTAATACTGCGCTTTAAAGGCTTGTGTGTACGTGGTGTGCAGGGACTTGGATCAGTTCAGGGCAGGAAGTTGGTTCAGAGTCTCGAGAGGCCTCACAAAACTCAACCTGTCAATTCTGTTCTCACTGCATCTTCTGTTAAGTGGACTGTATATACCCACCAAACATAGTGGAGTGTGTCTGAAGCAGAGACCCCAATGTGAGTAAACACACTAATGTACAATCCTCAAAGCTGGATTGGATGTGTGTACGAAATCTGTCATACTATTTCAAATAAAATCTTTATTAATTCAGTTTCTATTGGATGAGTGTCATTTATCTGCTGCGTCCACTAAACACTGTAGTGAGTCACTAAACATCATCATGTCATTCATAGTAACTGGGTCAATGAGTTCTCTTAGTTTTGAACTCAAGTTGCTGGGATATACTGGTGATTACGATAACAGTGATTTAAAAGAATTAAACATTTTTTGATATTGTTTAGGCGCTGTAATATTTAAACCGTATTATCACTGTGATAATACGGTTTAAATATTACAGCGCCCCTTTAAAATAATTGTCTTTCTTACTGCACTCGTAAGTGTCACTCACCCAAACTAGTTATGGTTACTGATTCTCTTTTTGCCAGAAAAGAGACAAAACACACAATAAACAAAGCTAATCATGAATTGAAGTGGTATTGAGAAAAGTATTTTTCATTTAGAAGGAATTCCTAGTATAGATCTTGTGTGAATTACCCTTGTCTTGCAGATGGCCTCTTACATAATGTTATACATTTCAGATTACGTTGCGCTCACACATTACATATTCTGAATTAAAGTTGTGATTGATCAAACTGCTTTAAACCAATTGAAACATAGAAATATAAGGATGAGGTAGATTTATTTCAACATAGGAGCACTGACTGCATTTTTGGTGTCTGGGGAGTCAATAGGGGAAGAACAATCATTTTTTAGCAGGTCAATCCATCTTTTTTTCCCCCAGTGTTTCAGAGAGGCTGGTTTCAGTTTGTCCACAGCTGACCACCACCTGCTGCACCACCTGGAGACCAAAGGGACTTCACTTCTGCGCTCTGGGCTGATGGATGAACCCAAATGATTGTTGATCAATGGGCCAAAGCTGCACCATGTCCTGATGTCGTTACGAACTTTTCACTTTGTTCACATTGACAGCAGCTACTGCAATGTCTATGGCTCAATTTCTATACACTAATAATTACTCTGCAGTCTGCACATACTGGAGATTAAATAAGACATTTTTTCACAAGTCTCTTTAAAGTTTATCTTCCATACTATTTCAGGTTTTAACTAAATGAACTGTGCAACCAATAATGATAATCCAGTGGTAGGAAAAATGTATAAGGTACATTATATTTGATGACTCTAGTGATGTTAAAAAGGTAGAAATTACAGCCCAAATGTTCCCAAAAACCATCAAAAAGCAAAGAATGGTACCAAAAATTGCTCCAGAGATAAATAGTTAATGGAGATCTTTAGCACGTTAAAGCCAGAGTGCTCCATTGTGTTTTTCGTTTTCAGAAAGACGTTTAGAAGAAGATTTGTATCTCAGTTGTAAGAATATAAACTGCCTCAGGTACCTGCCAACCTGCCCAAAAACTTCAGTGAGCCTCTGGTCCCAGAACTGCTGGAGAAAGACAGAAACCACAGCTGTAGTTTCACATCAGCTGCGGTGCACGAAGAGGAAAGAGATGCATGCTGGTATCATCCCAAAGGAGAATCATCCTCATGAAACCCTCAGGTAGAGCAGCGCAGACAATGACTCATGTACAAGAGACTGTTATGTAGGGCTATAGGACGCAGATAAAAGTGTCTATTTTAGGCGCATTGCTCCGTGAAAAATACCTCTGTTCTTCTAAACTACACTGCAGCCCCATTGATCCTCTGTGAAGATTTAACAGCCAAATAAATTCCCTCCCTGATTCACTGTTGATGATGAGGGCTCCTACGATGGGTTCCCTTAATGGGTTCATCAAGAATTGTATTACAAGTGATCAAGTGTCCATCTGGCATTGCTAACCACCACCTGCCCACACACACCGTTTTAACAGAGCAGAGATCAGAGCTGCAGCCTGGTCTAACTGCCAGGGAGTCAAATACTGACGCACAAGCACCCTTTAGTATCTGTATGAGACGCAACAGGCTTTCAAATAACTTCAATGTAAACCCATCTGTGGCAAAATTAGTCAATAGAGTGTCGGACGTAGTATTAAGATTCATTACATGTGTTATGGGAGGTTTGGGGGATGAGTCAAACAAATACAAGACTTTTGCCAAGAAAAACGTGAGTTGTGTATTCAGTGTGAAGGCAAAAGCTGGAAATGTCGTCATGCCAAGTGAACCTATGTCACTGAGTCACATGACATTAAGCTTATTTTCACACAAACCTAACCATGTATTATTGTTGTCCAAACCAAAGATGTTCTATAAGTAAATAAAGCGAATTTGGCACCAATCGTAATGAATACTATACTTCTCCTGTCTCCTGAAATGGCATCGTCTAATATATTTAAATTCAGTTTGGCTAACATTAGATATTTACACAGCTAACAAATATGTTAAGCATTACGAATATTAGTGAGGTAGGTTATGGCGGCCATTTGTGGATGTTAGCTTAACAATGTGACACAGTTGGCCCAATGTTAACGCACTGTGTTGCCAGCTCTTGTGAGTATTTTGCTCTGGTAGACAAATCAGACATATTTATCTTGAACAATGTTACATTTCTCTAGATTTTTCCGTCTGACAAATGCCATGGTAGAATCTGAATGTTCTTAAGATATGTGGCTTGTGAAAAATAGGTCCATTATTTATTTTGGTGACTCAATAAGATTGGTCCGTTCATGTTCACTTCGGAGTTAATAGAGTCAGACATGCTGCTGGTCTCCTAAAGCAGCGCGGCCGTGGCGAAACCCATGTCACCTTTTTAGGGAAATTGACTCAGTGTGCGGTGTCAAACAGCCACATTATGTCACAAAGTCACGTGTAACAACATTAAACACGTGTTAACCTTCTGGGATAACACACAATGCAAGGGACACAGCTTATATATCTGCACCTGCCTAACCAAAGGCAAGCGTTTGCTGAGATTTTGTATAAAAAAGTTCCTATCCTCATCATTATAGCTTCTCCTGCCATCCCGTGCCTCCAAACCACAGCATCAGAGTCATCTTATACCTGGTGGGTGTACTCTGACTCCTTTCTTCTCCTGCTTCTTTTCTCTGCATCTCTCTCTGCTGCTCTCAATTAAAAGCTAGTTGATGTCCTGGAGAGGAGAGGGGAGTGATGGAGGGGGGTGTAAAGGTTGAGGTGCAGGCAGGAAAAAAATAAAACATCTTAATTCCTCCTCTTCTCTCTCCTCGCTGATGCACTCTTGTTCATAATAGATCACACAAGATCAGATAGGGGGATCAAATGGCTGGTTTGAAATGTGTGGGATCCCTCGCCGTCTGATTTAATGATGACATCCTCAGAGCCGGGGCCAAAGGTTTTGATTCAGCTCCTATAATAGGCTGCTGCTGGTGGGGGGTGTGGGGCTGGTGGGTAAGAAAGGAGAGAGACCCCGAGGCAAAGTTTCTTCTTTCTCTTCTCTCTCAATAGATGCTGTAATGAATTATAGGGCAACTGATACTTTGGAGTCAGACCTCCCCCTCCCTGTCTCTGTTGCCCCCTGAGTCTCTTCAAAAGACACCAGCCATGGAATTGGTCTTGTTTTGTTTCTTGGCTTTAAAAGCAGATGCTAATGAGAAATGGATGAGAAGCGTACTCAGAAAATTAGGAGTGAAGAGTTGAATTTAGTAGAGAAAAAATGCGCGGCGATAATTGTTAATCATTACGTTTGCTCGTTAGAACAAACCTATGTTTGGCATCCCAACAAACAGAAGAGAGTAATTGGTGCACATTGACGCGCCTATTCAGAAATGGTGGTTCATCTTTTTACATCAAAAAAGACAGCACTGCAGGAGAGAGAGAGCTGTGGGGAGACTTTGAGATGAGAGGATGGGGGAGAAATGCAAGAGAAGATGTGGGGGAGAGGAAGGGAGGAGCACTGTGCTGTTTCAAAGTGAAAAAGAAACACTGTACACTCTCTCACTGTTACAATAACACTTCAGCCCACATACAGGAAGAACCCATCTGTGGAGGCATTATCCTCCCAGAAGATGAAGCTCATTTAGTCCTGTTTGAAGTTAAACAAAATAAACCGGGTCTTACGACTAAACGGCATCAGCCCACGTACGACAACTGTCACAGTGGAGATGAAAAGAAAAATATATTTCTTGGAAAGCACATGGAAAATGTTGTTTTCATGTGAATTGTAAATCTAATCCAGCATTTGCACAGAATTTACTTTTATCAAAGTACTGCTTTTAACTGTGATTATTATACATGGTTACCTGAGGTATTATTCGGGTGAGATGGCTAGAAGACCATTTGATATGAGCCTAGATTCTTCAGTTACATTTTGAACAGTTTTTAGAACTTCAAAAGTGCAGGTTTATTAACAATCTGCTCGAATATGTGAGAGGTTTTGGAGTGAAGTGCTTATTTTAAAGTGCAAATGATTGTCATGTCAAAAAATGTCATAGATTTATGATTTTCCAATGATAATATGCAGTTTATTAGGAAAGGGGAGATTATCTGCTGGTGTAATAATAGTCCTTCAGGCCTACATGATCAAAAAACTAATAAATAAAATATGGACACATTTAATATGGGACATTAACATTTCATAACACATTTCTTAACCTGTTAAGCCCTGAGCCTGTTTTTCAGGTCTCAGGCTCAAAGATTACATTCCCAGAACAAATGACCATATCTTCCCTTCTAAAAGGGTTAAATTAATAATCTTTTTTCTCAAAGTAATGATAAACCTGTGAGTTGGATGTAGAAAAGTCAGAATCAATATAGATGTTTTTTATTTTAAAGAAAATTCAGATTTTACATAGTAAAAAACTGTAAATTATAGTGTCCGTCCAAAAATTCTTTTTTACAGATAGTGAAAACTACCCTTGTATGATGGGTTAGTAGACTAAAAGCTTTAGGAATCCAAAGTACAACATATAATAAGTACCCTGTATCAAGATTGATGCAAAACAAGTGACATTTGACCTTTTTAGAGAGGTTTAGCCAAAACCACTCCACCTCTGAGGTGATTTGGGTTTTTTTCATATCTCTGGAACCCATTGGTCGATTTTGATGGTTGACACCTCTTTCTGACCGTTAGAGCCAATAGAATCGAAGGGGGAGTCCCCCACACACACTCATTGTGAAACAAAAAGGTGGGGGCTTTGCGCATGTAATTTTGCATTAGAGTGAAGCTACAGTCTAGCTCTGACATCTAGAAACGTAAAAGCATGGATTATCCGTCTCATTGCTCATGGATTATCAGAAATCATTTCAAAGGGACACAGACACATTGGATTAACCTATGGATTAACTTCAGCAGCGTTTTTATCGTTTTAATGCCATTGAAGACCACTTTGGAGAGACTACAGAGCCAAGGTAAAAATGTTAGCATTTTTAGCTACCTAGCGTCACCTGTTTTGATGTCTGTTTTTGTTTATAACGTCGCGAATTCGTATAATTCAGTGATAATGTGGGTACCCATCGATTCTGTGTCACCTCACGATGTGAATCGATGTCATGGATGTAGAGAAGAGATAAATAATAAGGTTTTGTGAGTGATTTTCGGTGCAGTAATCTGTTAGCATTTTTCGCTCGTTGCTAATTCAGAGGCTCAGTGTTAGCATTGTGGGTTTTCTTTTGAAAAAAATAAATAAATTATCAGTTAGATGAGTTTCTTCCCGTTACATGGATATAAAACATTCATAGTTTATTAAATGAACATGCCCTCAGACACTGTTTCCTGCAAGATGTTGCGGCAGTGCCCCGGTACCGGGGTCTCTCGGGCTTAACAGGTTAAGAGTGGTGAAAGTAGCCACGCCCACTTTGGAAACAGGAAGTGCTCAACATTTAATACTATTTTCGCAAGTAGCAAATGTGTCATTCTGTATAAAAGCCCATAATGGTTTTGAGTAATTTTTCCTTTTTAATAAAGTAAAATGAACCTGTATTCAACTAATCCAGGATTAACAAATACTTTTTTTTAACTGCACCAATAAAAAGCTTGATAAGAAATGCCATGATTACTTTCGATGATCATTAAGTTAGCATGGATTAGTTACACAACATTTAAATATCGAGCTTTCAGACATTCGTTTTATTTGCGTTTATCTGTTTATTATGGAGATGTTGGGATAAATAAAGTGTTACCACATGTTGTTGCAAAGACTGAGATGAGCTCGGAAATTAATTATTCTAAAAAGTGTGTGAAAATGGTTTAATCAGCAATTTGTAGAGGAGTGCAACTTGTAAAGACTGAGCTACTTTCAGCAATCCAGTTTGAACCGGATGACTATTCCCAGATGCTTTGTGGGTCTGCAGAAGAAGAAAAAAAAGGTAATTTCGAGATTTATTCAGAAATGTCATGAAATATGAATAGCCGTTGCAGACTGGCATTTGATACACAAGTACAGACCTCCCCCAGTTTAAAGAGATACGTTTGTAAAAATACATTTTAGAGGACTTGAAGAGTGTCCACCTGTAATGGAGAAGTTCAAGAGAGCGTGTGGGCTTCAGTGGAGGCCGTCCTTCAGCTCTCACACCCTCAAAAAACTCACACAGCCCAGCTTGCTGTTGCATTTATTCATGATCTGCACTACCGCTGGTCCCAAGTGCACATTTCATAATTCATGCATACTGTACTGTAGCGACTGAAAATGTGCCTCCACCACTCAGCTTCATTGCATCAGCCATTGCAGACTGGTCCACTCAGAATACAGCAAACCTCCCCAACCCCATATATAAAGAAGCAGGGCCCTATTTAGAAACGTTTTACATAACTGAATTAATATCTGTTGTTTGAGAGTCAAACCACACCTCTATGGTTTTATCCCAAGATGCAACAGTGCTCTTTCAGCTAAATAAGTCAGGAATGTTCTTTTATCACGCAAATCAAGAGGAAAGTAGATCTCTTCAAGGCTAATAAGTAAAGTGTTACCAGGTCTGGATCACAGTTGCATCAGTGTGATAAAGTGAGAGCGTCTGTTGCATGTTAAGGAGCCCGGAGTCTGGCCTATAGAGGCTGGAGGTGAATGATGAATGAATGATGTAACTGGACAACAACATGCTGCTGAGATGCTTCATCTTATATGAGGACAGTTTGTCGTTGCAGAGCAGGTCACTAATTAAGCTCAGTGTTGTGATTTACTTTCTCAACGGCGTACTGGGCGAACGCTGATAAATGATAAGCCAGTTCAGCTTGTGTTTAACCATTAATAGTGCTTTCTTTAATGAGAATTCAACTAAACAATTATCTAAATGCATGATTCCATTAACAAAGTAACAATGTTTAAGAGCATAAGTGAGTTTTACAAGAAAAACAGCCAGCCAGTCATATTAAAGTTGTTACTTTAATTTGCACTAATGGGAATAAACACTAAATGCAGGTATCTCTAATATTCTGGCCTTGGAGGAAGAACAAACAATCCAAGAAAAAAAATCTGAAATGAAACACTGATGGACGAATTGTCTTGCATCCAAATGACTTAATTATGCGTCTGCTTCTACCCGTGCCAAACTCATTCTGTTCCCACCGCGGAGCTGCACATTAGCACAGCAGCAAACGCTTCACTGTTGCAGTGAGAGCAGGAAATTAACTCTTTGGTAAGGAATATTTTCCTCCGAAAAGAAAGCGAACTTGCATCACACCAAACCAATAGCATTAGTTTATCTGTTTACCTGCATGCAACCAAAGCCTGCTCAAACAGGATTGGTCCATATTTCATTAAACAGAAATCACAACTCTCATTACCAAAGGCTGTTGGTAGAGATTATTCAAATACCCTCACTTTTAAAACTAAAAGAATAAACAAGTGCGGAATATTTTTCTGTATGCATAACCAGGTGCTGCACTTCACCCACTGAACTACATGTTTGAGGGGGCTATCATGGTACCAAAACGCTTATTTATTTAAATGTCTAACATGTTTAAACTGTGTAAGACTTTATAAGAGTTATGTCAAAGCAGAAATGCAGAGACGTTTCCCTTTATATAACACGGAAAAAAGTCTACACGCATGGGACTTGTGGATGTTTTTTCTCTGAAGCCGTGCGACTCGCTCCGGGTTTCAGAGAAGTTATGTTTGGGAGCTTGGCGGGATCCCAGGAGCTTTATGTTTTGATGTTGCAGGATTTGAGAGAAACCGAAAAGTGGAGCAGAAAAAACGATCCCGTTGCTGTGGAGAAATCACAAAATTAGAGTTTGTTCCATCAAACTACTGTCTTCGCCTTCCACTAGCGTATTTTATCGATTCAAGAGCGTCAACTCAAAGAGGTGGCTTCACTGTACGGATGTGTTTTACCCTGAGCTCTGCTACCTGCAACCCCTGTGCTCTGACTACTGATGGAGGCCGACTCGCGTGGCTACAGTGCATCGAGCCAAGTGAGCCATCATTTATGTTAAAAAATTGAGAAAGGCTCCCCGTTAAATCAATATATAAACTACCCGCAGGATCCACAGTGAAGGCAGTGGAGGTGACAGGCCAGTTAACAAATGGACAGAGGCTTCCAGGTGCCCGCTGACTCAGCCGTTTCCCTGTGGAGGGAACAGCTTTCAGTAACACACCCCACCCCACCCCCCCCACCCCCCCCTTATCAGTCAGACTGCTCGCTGTGTCTACCTGGGAACTGCTGATCAGAGACTCTTAAATATCGCCGAAGCAAAGAGTATAATTCATAAGCGAGATAAACGCTCACAGTGTCCACGCGTTTGCTGGGAAATCAGCCAGTATTTGAATAAACGTTTCTGGTCTGTTGGTCGACTATTTTTGCCCAGCGCTAACTCTTATACTAGCAAGTGGTTTGCCGTGCCCACTGCTGCTGTGAGAGTGTGAAATATCAGATATGAATAGGAAGCAGAAAATAGTCACACGCCGCAGGTACCATCCATCCATCAAGGCTGATGAGATCATAAATCCTTCTCCTTCTCAGCCAGACTGATTTCCTCCCTGCTTCACCTAGATGGGAATAAAATGCAGATCAACATGTCCCCCTCTGTCTCCTCCCACTCCTCCTCTCTCCAAAAGACACCTGTTCTATCCATCATCTCGACAGCTGTTCCTCTGCACTTTCAATTCCCGCCCCGTTTGCCGCGCTGACCTCTTGACCCGCCTCGCCTGCCTGCCCACCCACACACACACCACCCAAATCTTACATGCAGGAATTTGTGACCAAATCTGCAGAGCAAGATTGGATTGTCTGGAGGAAGGACACACCCCATCTCAAAGCAGAGCAAAAGTAATCCAAAAATATTTAACTTTTCCCCGCAATTCTATGTTTTATCATGCGGAAAAACCCTGATAGGTCAGTCTCTATGTAATAGTGTCTTTGAAAAACATAACCCCTTTAATGCTCCTGATATGTAGGACAAAAAAATGGTATTGCTTAAATATGTTATTGTCGACTTCAATATTGACAATAAAAAATATTGTTATATTTCATATTTCCCAGGCCTAAATATATTGTCATATCTCTCTTTGAATCGTGTCTGTGTGATTGTGTCAGTGCAGTAGTGCTGATTGAACCTTGCTGATACAAACACAAAACACATTCTTCTTAAAACAGCAAGAAAAGCAACTTGCAGAGACTTGGAAGACTTCCTGAGATGGGCAAAACAATTCATGTTCAACTCCACTCTCAGAGGCTGAATTCAAGAATTAGATTTCCAGAATAATGAAAAGCCTTCCATAGACAACCTGAAATGAAAGAAATTCAACAAACCACTCAAATCAGAGGCATACCACAAAGGATGAAAAACAGCCACATACAATTACACAATGTGACCCATTCCAAAAGTTATTGTGGTCAAATCACAAGGCTACATGAGAAAAGGCAAAACAAATTGTGGCTTGTGAAAGAGTAAAAAACAAGAATCAGGCTGCCATCCAAGTGGCCAGCCCCATTCATCCCCAAATCTATCACTGTAAAACACTCCCCTGTATACACGCCGCCTACCATTCATTTTGTCACCAGTCAGACGGTGGCCTTGAAGTAAAAACATGCACAGTATGATAATAAGCCAGCACACCATATTTCATATTTACTTGCTGTCAAAAGGACCAAACATCTATCTCTCCTTCCTGCTTCTGCAACGCCTTCTCCTGCTCCACGCTCAACTTTTTCGCAATGAGTCTATTTATTTACCTGGTGTAAGTCAAGGTGAACAGACAACCAATTACAAAGCACAGCTAAATTATAATGGGCCGAGACAGGGATATGTTTGTGTCGTAAAGCAGCGGTTATAGGCTTTGCCACCAGCATGGAGATGATGAGTAAAACTGAAAAACAACTTGGCGGGAGAAGACGACATAAAACACCGTTCACAGATAAGAGCACGGACAACAAAGCGCTAGATTAAAGGTCAGGAGAGGGCAGATGGGGAATGGACTGGAGATGATAGCTGCAATTTACAGGTGGAATTCCTGTTATAAAACCGCCAAAAGGAGCTGATTTTTTTGCAGATTTGAATGTATAATGTGCAATCTGGAAAGTAACAAAGAAAGCAATGTTATTGAGATAACTCCCAGAGTGTACTTCTTTCTATACTCTTCTAATGTCCTTTGGCATTTCCTCCCTGAACCTCTAATTACTGCATCAGCGCTGACATGGACAGCCACTGTACATCACATCAACGTCTCTTTTGATCACACTCTGACGGGTGGGAGATTTTCTTTTTGTATGTGTGCGTGCATTTGCATTCCTCTTTTCATCTCGCCGTGTAAAAGTGTGAGGGTACAACACATCACTCCGAGTTATCTAATCATACTCGTGTGCGCCGTGAACGTGCCTCTGTAGAAAGAACCGTACATTACAGAATGAGGTCGGCAAGTAAAAGCAGCCAGACAAGTCAGCCTTTTGTTTCTTGTGAAAAAACAAGGCAGTGGACTCCCCACAGGGCGGGGGGGGGGAGGAATACAACACGTGCATTAGACCTCATAACAGGCTGACACACTTTTACACAAATGGCTTTCAACATAGAGATTCTCCATTAGCATTAAAGGAGAATGTTTTACTACCACGGTGAATCTAAGGAGCAACTCGCGCCTGCATCAAGAGCGAAGTGACGCCTCTCTGTTCAGGGAAGATCTCACAAACCTCTGCTCGTCTGTTGAGCTGCTGTATTTTTCAGCAAGTGGCAAGGTATACACTGACTCCCTTGGGAATGTGTGTCTTTCATTGGACATATCGAGGCCCCCTGCAGCCAGCTCAGAGCACAGACCCTTCACTTCTCTGGTGTTGTTCGGAGAGATAAAGGCCAGACCTTGTCCATCATTCTGTTATGAGGCGGCGCACTGTGCCTCTATCTGACCCTGGTGTCCAGCAAGTGCACACCATCATGTTCTGCCTGGGAGGGCACATGACATATCTTGTAAGAGAGAAATAGTGCATTTGATATTTCGGCATTTCCACAATTTCTAACGTACAATATGTGATTTATTGCCACCAGAAAGAGTTTAGGGGATCATGGGAGTTAGCTTCTTCATTGCTCATCATTCAAGAGGTTTTTTTTACCGTGAACCGAATCAAAGAGGTCTCCTTCTCTCTAAAACAAATGGACCCGGAGATTAAAAACACTACTTAAAAGAGTTTCATTTTTTCCCAGTGGACACAAGGAGGGGCCACAAAAACATTTTGCAAGCTTGTGTCTTTAATAACTTTATAGCCAGAAGTCTGTTGACGAAAACCCTAACAAGTTTGATTATTAAGATTTAAGGGACAAATATCTAATAGGTGTGTTGTCCAAAATGTGGCTCTAACTGGACATAAAGTAAATGTATAAAAGCTTCTAACAGATTCTTGATCAAAAATATAGTTTCCTCTAGGTTTACAAAATATTTGAAAACATTTTGAATAATGTATGAACACAACTCAACATATACACAATTCCTGAAGTGGGGGGGTAACATCTTATATTCCTTGTTTTCCCTAACAGTTTAAAGCTCAGAGATATTTAGTTCACTATCCCTAAAAGACTTAGAAAACCAGAAAATATTCTCAGTGGAGAATCTGGAAACAGAGATTTTAGGCATTTTCTTTTCAAAATGACTCAAAGTGATTCATTCATGTTGTCAGGCCTAAATTCGGTCCCAATCGTCCCTGTATGTATCAGATTCATCAGCTCCCTATGGAGCTACAGAAGGCTTTTTACAACTTGTATTCACATTTGCAGTAATACTCCCAAGACCTGTAAACAGCCTCTGATGTGTTCAATTGGTAGAGTTTCCCTTTAAGGGTACAAAAAGGATTCGGGTGGCAAGGGGAGAGTGAATGTTATGTTTTATTGTGTTAAAGCTAAACAGCTAGGCTCCCCCCTGGGTTATTACTGTTTTTCATATACCCTCGTATTGAATTTGAAAAAAAACACCTTTCCCACAAGATTCAAAAAATGATATAACCGTGAGAAATTGATACAACATCTTTAACCATGTAACTCGACTCAAACCTTAATACCCTAAGGGAAATTCCACTGATGTACACATGAATAAAACCCCTTAAAAGGTGGGGTAGGTAATTTCGGAGAAACCAGCTCGAGATCGCTAGAATTTGAAAATACACAACCGGAAAAAAATCTGCCACTTCCTTACAGAGCCCCTCCTCCAACACACACGAACGCGCACATGACCAATGAGGGCACGAGATAAGTTTGTGCACAGATGGAAGGCTGACAGGCAGGTAGGCCATCCAGTTATTTTAGCCGGGCCGGCTAAAATGATTGGTCGTGCTTTTTACAGTACTACGGCTTCCACAGATGACATTTTTTTATGGATTTTTTGTCAAAGCACTTAAGATATTCATTGCTATCGGGATGTTAAGAGCATTCCATGGAATATAACAAAAAGTGGGGGGGGGGGGAATGTGGGAGAGTAACTTCCTTTGAAGGGAACTTTGGGATTTTAGCCTTTACAGACCATTTACATGCACAAACACATTTTTAACACGCTACAGGAAATGGAAAACCCCAAAAGCCATAATAGGGCCCCTTTAAATTGATTTCCATTGTATTGAACTTCAGTAAGGTAAGGAAAAGGTACAACGTTGAAAGATTCTTCAAAAAGTACACACAAATATACCAATTTAAAATGTAACTTACCAGAAAGTATTACATCAGATACATGATAAAATAAATCCATTCTTAGTTTCTACAGTAACCTGCTGTACACTGCATAAAGTGCAACACACGCAGTGAATATTATTCCACTGCACACCACCGTTTTACTTTACTACCTGTATAATATTTATCTCGCTAAAGCGGTAAAATTTAGATTACATCCTGACTTTTAGAATGCTTTAAAATCCTTTTGACTATTCCCAACAAATTGAAATTCTCACACAAGAAATACATTAAAATAAAGCGTCCTGTAATCTTTAGTTTCCTGTTCTCCCAGAGTGAAACTTCTTTAGATATTGACATTAACGAAGGAGGGCAAAGACAATAGCTGAGTAGCAGATAGACAAAAGAATCACGAGTGAATTCCATTGAATGAGTTATCTATCTACTTAAAACAAGTTCTGGCTCACTGAGTGGTGAAATGACATTTAGAGCATCTTGCAGGGTTTATGCACCAGTAAGTGTTCTTCATAGGTAGCTGGCAATTAGGCGTGGTGAAACATCTCCAGTAACGTCTATAATTCATCTTCCTGGCATGTGAAGAAGGCAACTTGGGACTAATGTTTTGTCTCTTGTGTCAGAGGAGTTCAATGGAAGCCAGTCACTTCCTCTCTTTTTCCTCAGCATTGAAAAACTGCCATTTTCTCCAAAGACAGACAAAAGATGAGCAGGAACTCAGACATTTTCCAATCAATGTTCCTGGAGCTCGGCCACGACTCGTTTAGGCTTTAAGACGACCTTGACGTTCAGTGGGCATGCATGTGCCACCACAGAGCCAGCAAACACACACAGTAAATCACCTCCTGTTTACACACACACAGACACACTCTCTTGTGTCTGGGCTGTGGGCTTGTTAGCACAGAGGCCAAGCTAATCCAAATACAGTGTTTAGCACTGTGAAGCAGCTGGAAGCACATAAGCTGTTAACAAGGTAAGGTGAAAATGGTTTCTGGCATGCTAACCTCCTCCTCCTTCACACTTTACCTAGCAGCAGCTCAGTGTGCACCCCTTCAACCGCGAACCCACCACAGCACTCACACTTTAACACTTTCACTCAATTGTGTTCATGCATGTAAACGCTCATGCGTGCCGTGCCAGGACACAAACATGTTAGCACACCACCGCTGCTCTACATCTGCTCTGATGGCAAATCAGACAACCAAGCAGAAACTAGAAGTCATACAAGGAATTATTTATGGGTAAAACCAGTAGTAAGAGTGTTTGATAACTCTACTGTTGTCGAAAGCTTGTCATGATCACCTGAAAAACATGAATGGGTGACCATGAATACAGACCAACTCGCAAAAACATCCAAGTTGTGAATCCGACTGTATCTGAAAAGTCAAACGAATATGGATGCTGCTTTAAGGGTTATGTAGTTCTTATTTTGAGGGGCCACTTTTTAATGAAGCAGGTCTTTTCTGGTGCCAGTTAACGCAACACCTTGCAAGCAACTTGTTTTATTGTGGTCCTTCAGCTTGCTTCAGGTTTAAAATCAATATAATACCATACAGGGGATTCTTTTTCGCAATGTACGCTTCCATGACAGCATTCAACTAGTGTAACATGTGGGCAGTGTTAATTCTTAAGCCCCATGCGTGCAACACACACACACCAGGACTAATATAAAAGGCAAAATGCTGGTGGATTGAAACTTTAACATACTACGAACACAAATGCACATAACAAGCAAAACTACACGGCGATCAACAAATCTTGAGGTTGCCACACATGGGAATCTTTCCCATCTCTACTCTCCTTTCCATATGAAATAAACAGGGAAAAAGCCTGTTTGTTTGCCTCCCTCTTTTAATGGAAGCAGGGCGTGCCAGTCTGGGGACGGCCAACACTGGACTGCAGCACGGACCGAGAAAAAGCTTTTGACAACTAAGCAACAACAGTGAAAGCCTGAGATAAACTACAGCACAAGTAGGCCAGCATCTCAGGGAGCCTCCTCCTCCTCCTCCTCCCCTGTCCTGTCTTCACCCTCCTCTGGCTCCCTTGCACAGCATCCACAGGGCTCAGCTGGTCTTTTCCCCATCAACACAAGAGTACTACTATTCCACTCCACGGAGCTCAATATACAGTTGTCTTCTTCTACCAACACAACACAGAGTGGGACTAATGGCTGCTGAGGCGTGTTTGATATATATATATGTTATATATATACGATACTGCTGCAGGTTTGTGTTGAAAATGGAAGGCATCAGCAACACGACGTGCACATCAGTGAGGAGTGGTGGAGTAATAAAGTGGCTCTGATGAAAACGTAATGGCCCCTTCACCTTTATTAATGGAAGGATGGTGCGCCCACTGTAATGACACATGTAGCTCTGCGCAGGAAAGCAGCTCCATCACACTCACTAACAAACAAACTGCAGGAGGAGCTCATAGCTGGCCCCACTAATTGACTCACTGACAACTTGCTAACTGGCTGAGCATTTTTTACCAAATGAGCCTTATAGCGTGCTACACTTTAGTTCAGCAAAAGGACGCGTTAATGTATGAATAATATAAAAGAGATCCCGATCTGTTCCGTGTTTGCTCACTGCTCTCTATCTGCCTCTGCAGTTTGCAACACCTATGCTTCCCTGTGAGAAAAATCCCAGGCGTTGCATTCTTCCCCTCTTTGCAGGCACTTGCGCTACAGTCACACAAGCAGCAACTTATTAATATCTCGCTTTCAAATGCTAATTCCTCTTCATGCATAAATCATAACTCCAGAGGTGGCTGGTGTAGTGTAGCAGCTTTAAAAAATATTTTAAGTATGGGGGGTGCCAAACAGCCTGCATGTAGAAACAAATGATATGAATCCACCACTTGCATGAAAAGTGAGCGTCCCAGTTAAGAGTCTTATAGCAAGGCCAACCTTTTTTGCTCTAATAAGCCTGAAACTTCTTCAGTATCAGCAAAAACCTGGAAGAATTCGAACTTTTAAGTCAAGGGATGTCACACAGATCCAACAACCTCGCTATTTTTCCTGCAGGTGTTTGTTGCTGGATATACCTGCACTGATGTTTAAAACCATAGGTAGGGAGAATGCAGCATGCTCCAATAGTCGCACATTCGCTAACCGGGTTCGATTTGACTTGAACAGAACTTCCTGCTACTGATGGAGGAGTCCTGATGGGTGAGCAGCCTGCCAACCTACAGCCACTTTCCACCGCTTTGTTGTGTGTTTGGCGTGCTGTGCTGCAGATGCTGCTCTGTATGATACAGCCGCAGATCAATGAATCATTCTTTCTGCCTGCATCGTCACCAAATGTGTCCTCCAGAAAGTTGGTTTAGGAGGACAATCAGAGCCATTTTAAATATTTGTTGCTTCATTGAGTTTTATACGGTTTGAGATTGATCATCTGAGGTCATGAAAACCTGGGAAAGTTACTGCAGCTTTGCAAAACAGAATCACCAAACAATAAAATGAACCTTTGAGGATACATGGAATAAAAGTAATTTAAACTATTATAGGTTAAAAATGTATGGATAAATTACTCTTTATGGATGCAAAACAAACATATTTAAATGCATGTCATTTTCTTCATCAGGTGTGATTTTCTTGATTGGGTGCAGTAATTTAGACGTGATTATGATTAAAAGGCTGGATTATTTGCTCATATTTATTCATCTTGGGCTCATAAAGCCAACTACTCTTCTTTCCTGGTTCTTATAATGCCATGCCATTCCCACTTGATGGCCCACATGTTCTTATCCATCCACATGGGATGGACTTGTATGGGTGTGTTTGGTCGCCTACCTGCCAGGAGCTGGAGGGGATCTCTGCGAATTTGCCCAGTCCCCCGAAGGTGTAGCATCGGTACATGTGATCCAGAGACTCTGAGCAGTGCCATAGCAAGCCGAAGCTCACAGAGTCCTTGTTGTTGTGGTGGTGGAGGTGGTGGTTGTTGTTCCTCAGCTGGTCCTTAACAATCCAGGCAGGGGATATGAAGCTGAAACTGCACACGGCGACCAGAGCGGAGGAGAGGAGCACCCAGAAACAGCCCACACAGCTGAACATGGTGGCAGCGTGGGGCAGAAAGCCCGGAGACAGACCCAGATCGATCCCGAACCCGGCTTCTTCTTCTTTCTTCTCCCGGCCCAGGAGCGAATGCATTTGGAGCTCACACCTTCAGGAGCAAGACTTCAACTTCAGCCGCTCACCACATCAACAAATAAATCACTGGCACATCCGCAGTTTGTGTCCCCAGAACATCAGCCCTGGACAGACCAACCAGGAAGAAAACGTCCAAAACACATCAGCAGGAGTGATGGTGATCAATGATCATGAGTCAAGTCATCCACGCCTCCACTCAGCCTGGATAAATGCCCAAACCTGCCATACACACGCGCAAGAGGTTTGTCACACCCAAAAACTGGGTGCGCATTGGTCATATCAGTGCAGGTGGAGCAGCAGTTTTTAATTTATACCAACAAACACAACATGTCCCGCAGCAGGTGCCGCCGCTCTCCTCTGCTCCTGTCTGTTCACTCGCTCTGCCTCCGCACGGACAGCAGCGCACTTTGCGTTTCAGCAAGAGTGCGTCTGGACAACGTCAAGCTCACAACGGTTAAAATAAGTACTTCCGGATGGGTTTTTCAAAGTTAAGGCATGATAGGAGAAGCGCGGAAAGCAATTATGGCAGTGCTCTGAAAGTTTTCGCAGGAAAATAAGGAATATTTTTAAATAATTTGCACTAAAGAACCACTACACTGATTTGACACGTCAATGTCAGTTTACTGTATGCTAAATAGCCTACATGCTAGGCTCAAGTTTCCCAAACTTCAGACAATGTACCTATCCACATTTCCAAAGTAGCCTTCCAACTGCAGATACACAAAATATAACAACAAATACTTACCTTGCCTTTGCTCTTCTTCTTGCTCTGTGACTGTAGCCTATATCCCAGAATGAAGTAGCCTTGAAGCATCTTCTCAAGTTCTTGCTAGGCGCCGCCATGTTGTCTTTTAAAGGTTTTTTTGACTCAGTAATGTCAAGACTGGCGGGGACATTAGTATGATATTTATTCTGTGTTAAGCAAAGCTCTTGCATATCACTAGGTAGGTTACCACCGTTTGGGATTCACTTGGCTATGTAGGCTAATGTCCTCTCCTCTTTGGGTCTGTAGTATTGAATGCAACAGTAAATGTTGATAGTATGGTGGAGGCCTCGCGCACGCTGGGAGATCACTGAGAGCACTTATTTAACAAAATGACCTTTATTCTGAAGGCAAAACCCCACTTTTCCGGTGTATTGCACATATTTTGTTTATCTTTGCAGACTGGGTGTCTGTCTGGTCGCGGCTACTTGCACCTTGCACTTTGTTAATGCAAAGTATCATTTGTAGGCCTACAGCTTTCACAAACAGCCAAGCACACCAATGTAATAAAAAAACTGTTAACATGTTTAAATGTACGTTTTTTATATTAATGAAATTGTTATCTCTGCATATCAAACACTTTTCGGCATCGACATGAATTAAAATGGGTACATTTTTTTAATTAATTGTTGTCCTTAGCTGCCTAATCTAACAGCATCTACGCCAATCAGAGCTCAGAACAGAGAGTGTTAGTTTGTATCGAGGTGGGCGTTGCCTCGACACGTGCAGGTAGCCCAAACCACATAAGCAGTAGGCCTATACTAATACACGGTGAAATAGTACAAGGCTATTTTGCTCACCGAGGTGTAAAATATGCATCACTCTGAACAGCATTAGCATTGGGATGATTGTATCTTTAAAATAAACACTAGTATTAAATGAAAACAATTGGAGCCATGTTCAGAGGTGATATTATACTGCACAACTGTTATTACTACTTAGAGGTGATTACAACAGTGAGAAAACAGTAATTCAACTATTTAAATGTGTTATGGGATGCGTGTGGCGCAGTGAGTTAGTGCGCTGGTGTTCGGATCAGGGGGTCACAGGTTCAAACCCCACTGCAGTCAGCATGTCGTTGTGTTCTGGGCAAGACACTTCACCCCAAATTGCTCCTGTGGGGATTGCCCACAGTATTGAGTATGTAAGTCGCTTTGGATAAAAGCGTCTAAGAAGTAACATGTAATGATATACTTCACTGAAAATGAGTTTTTGCCCATTAGTTTCAACTGTACTGTACAATTTGTGGATGTCAAGAGAAAACAGATGAGCCTTATTGAAAAAGTACTTACTCTTTCTCATGTCCAAAACAATCTGCTGTGTTAACATTGCCCCCTCCTGGTCAGAGGTGATAATAGTTCAACCTAGTCCTGTTGGCACCAGGCAGGTTACCACATACTAATTATGTTAGTATTGTAAAAACAAATAAGAAATGTATCACAACTACAACAAAAATAGCAATAATATACCAACTCTGACATATGTCAAAAAATAAGACAGACACATTTTATAATATATGTATTTAAATCAAACACAATTTAAATATATTATAGATTAAGTACACATACATACATGTCAGAAAACATTAGTGGTACATAGTACCAAGAGTCTTTTCTGGTTCTTTTCCACATCTTGGTAAGGGTCTAAATTAAAAAAAAGTTTTATTCACTGAGCACATTTTCCAGTTGAACAGTTCTGTCATCACTGATATTTGTGTCAGCGATGCATTAAAAAAAAAAAAAAAATCAGATCACCATAAAAAAAAGGGCTAACATTAATATATGGGGTAAACCAGAAATCTACATGTACATATATAGAACATTAAGGACATGGAGTTTGGAGTTTTCCAACACAACTGGAGCACTTAAGTCCATTAAGGGAATATTTCTTCTTCTTCTACGCTCTGTAAAAGGTGCCAGGAGTTTCATATAGGAGCTGAGCCGGTCCATGGAACAAATCTGCTCTCCTTCTGTTTCATTGTCACGTTTCCAAAAATGTTCTACAGTACGCAAAAACAGCCGAGGTGGGACAGCTCACGAGTGAACGGCAGACGACACTACTCCGACGGGCTGCGGGAAGCATACGCAGAAAACTGTACAACACTGATTTTTCATCTGCTTAAGCCTTACGTGGCTAACCCTTCAACTTCATCTAAAAACAAGGAATGCTTAAAAAAGGTGTGGGGAGGAGTGTCGTGAGGGCAAATTCAGTCTTTGTCACATTCTCCATAGGTCCGAGATAAGAGAGACATTATGTCCAGACAGTGTCAAGTGTGTGTGTGTTGTAGGTTTCCTTCCTTCAGGAGTGACTTCAGTCCGACGTAAGAGCTTCACCTTTGGCGACCTCACGCGTACCTTCGTAGTATTATGGAGTTGGAAGATTGGTGCAAAGATGTACTTCAACTTTATCATGACCCACCCAAGCTCACACATTCATACAGACACATTGGGGAGATGATCAAATGCCTTGTTCGTAATGAGATTAATGCAGTTCATTGTGGAGTGAGCCCTGCGTACAGTTTGTCACTGGTCTGGCCAGTGTCTGCAGGGCGTGATGGTCCTTTGGTTCCTCAGCGGGGTCATAACTGCAGACAAAAGAGAGAAGAACAAGTTATTACACACATCACCGCAGAGGAGAGGGCTTACCGGTTGAGGATCCGTACCTTGGTGGACTTGCCGGGGCTGTCGTGACCTGACTGGTGGACGACGTCGTTGACGATCATCTTGGCGATCTGCCACGCCATCTCCTCCTGCGCCTTGATAGGGATGTCAAAGCACAAACTTTAGCTTTAAACTGCTTTTAAGTATATTTTTTAAGTAACATTTTAGCATGTTGTTTCCTCACCTCGTCCGAGTTGCCTTGGACCCATTTCTTCATGGCTTGAGAAAAGATTGAACCTGAAGGAGAGCAGAGGGAAGGCTGAGTGAGGCTGCACATAAAGCACATACAAAACAGCACATTAACTTCACACACTGTAGCCTAATTTCACTTCCTCAAGGTGAGTTAAACATATTTGCGGCGTTATAATAGACTTAAAGTTTGGCATAGTCATTCTGTAGCCCAAATATCTTGTACTCTATTCTAGACCAAGAGAAAACACTCCCTACTATAATAAATACATGTTTGTTGCCTCATCTTAGGAGAAGTTGTAGCAGAGAACTGTTCTTGTATATTTCGGAAAGGTTTGAAAGCATGTGGAGAATAGGATTATGGAGAAGATGATAATATTAAAGTATCTATGATACTTCAGTATTTCATTTTACATTCTGTTCTATCTTTTTTATATGCCACATTTCTCTTATTTCTGTAACTTACTTGCACAGTTATGTTTATTTTATCACACTTTTATTATGCCTTTTTATTTTTATGTGAAGCATATTATATGTTGCCTTGTTGGAGGAGCGGAGACTGGGAGATGTTCAGTGCCAACAACTCTGCTCACTATTGTGCATAAAGCCTTTAAACCTTGATTCTTAAGATAAGGTTTATATTCATGGATGCACAGTAGATGTTATACACTGCACTGACATCAAATATGAAAAAGTGAGGGCCAAGATTCAAAGGAAATAATGAGACACAGAAGAAAGAGTGAGCTGTCATGCCTTTGGATTTCTTCACGTCCGGCTCTGGCTCGGCCTCCCTGATAAACTGACCCATCTCGTTCACCTTCCCGAAGGTCATCCTTCTGAGAGAAGAGGAGAGGGATGAAGACAGAGCAAACAGGCACAACTGCAACATTCTAAAATCACTGCGTGTGTTTTGTATCAATCCAAATTCAATGAAGGGGAAATAAATCCGACTGACTACAGTTGGGACTCGTCAGCTTTCTGTCCCCAGAGTCAGAACTAAACATGGAGAAGCAGCGTTCAGTTCTTATGCTCCAAATATCTGGAACAAACTCCCAGAAACATGCCGGTCCGCTGCAACTCTTACTACTTCTAAATCCAGGCTGAAGATTTTTCTTTTTGCCGCTGCTTTTAATTGAATTATTAACATCTTAAACTGCACTGTAACTTTTATCCATGTATTTTTTCTTTTAATGTTTACTTCATTATCTTTGCTTTTTAATGACTGTTTTTAAATGCCATTTTCCTAATGTCTTTCATTTTTGTAAAGCACTTTGAATTGCCTTGTGTTGAAAGGTGCTATATAAATAAACTTGCCTTGCCTTGCCTTGCCTTACAGCTTTGCCTTTCAATACAATTATTTCCTTTAATAATTTGCTCATAAAACACTTTGAGAGTGAGTCAATACAAACAAAACAGTTACAAGCATTAAAGCCAAAAGGCAATGTGGGCAATCAATAGAACATAAGAATATGGGAGAACAATGGAACTTGGGGGAAATGACCGATAGCTAAATTGGAGAACAGCAAATATCTGAAGAGTTCATTTAAAGAGATGATGTTAAACACCGATTTAGCCCTCTGGTGCATTAGACACTCACCCAGCGTACGGCCGCTGGTACAAGGACTCAGGGTCCAGGCTGGCGACGTCCACCGTGATCGCCTCGTCGAAGTTTTTCAGGATCTTGATCGCTGCCCTTTTGGCCCCCTGTTGCAGCGTGAAGAAAACATGAAGTGAATGTTTGGCAGCGTTACGGGCAACGTTGTTTTTCTAAGAAGACATCTAAACATCTGGAATACACTCCGCCCTTTTGGCATTTACAAAAAAATGTCTTCATTGTTAGCGTAATGAGGCGGAACAGGAGTAAATGTCAGGAGGAACATCCCCACAGGGGCGGAGAAAGAGGGGGGGGGGTTAACGTTGGGGTCACCTGAGTCTGAGAGCCCTCGCTGGCATTTGAACTTGAACGCTCGTTGTCCACGGGCCCGCCCTGACCCGGAGTGTTGACATTCACAAACTCATCCGCCCGCACCGAGTTGATGAGGTCACTCAGGTATTTGTAGTAAAGGTTGCTAGACAGGAAGCCTGGCATGTAGACCTGAACAAACGCAACACAACGGTGACTCTGTTAGCCAATAATGAGCTCCGTGATGTATTTCTGGGCACAAGTTACAAAGGTCTGTTTCTGACCTTTACGTGCCGACAACAGTGTTCAGCTTTCATTTCATTAACTTAAGGCAAGTGCATTTGTCATCGGTGTAATAGGACAATTTGTCAGTGACTTACAACACAAAACCTTTAGGAGGATCCTATTAAATTACAGAAAACAGCTCAAGCAGAAGATTTAATAATTATGTAGCTAAAAGTTTTAAAGGGCAATGTACATGAATTGAACTTTTCGGTTCAACTTTTCTATGTCTTAAATGCATTATAATCATAACTAAAATATGTTAGAAATCAGCTTATAGCACTGTTTAATAGTAGTTATAAGCTCTTATAATTACCAGTATTAACACCAGTGCATTTGTATTGGTGAGGAATCTGTGTTTTTCATTCATTACATACTTCACAATAGTTGTGTATATGATATGACAATAAACCTTTGAATCTTGAATCTGCTTTTTATTTTAATTAGTCACTCATGTTGATCAAAGGAAAAGATACAGCTTCAAAGCGTTAAAACGTTTTGTGTGTTGTTCTTATTCTAGTGAGTAATACCCAACTTTGAAGATAATTGTAATAGTGCATTATGATAAGGTTATAATGTAATTTGACAATGGGAATTATTAAACACTATGATCCTTTTAAAAGACAGGTTAGAGAGTGACCAGCAGTTATGATAATACTTGACCATGCAAACTTTATAATGTGTGTGATTATTGTTTGAAGCATTATGAACGGCTTAGTACTATACTTGTTAAGTGCTATAAGCATAATATAACGCATTATAAGTATGAGTTTCTAGGGTGCTTTATTGTATATTCTTGAATGTTTCCTATTTCTGTACCTTCTCCATGGTTGTCCAGGCCTGTCTGAGTGGAGTGGTGAAACAGTCGGGGAGTGGCCCCCCCTCTCGGCAGATATTCGACTCGATCTCCATCCGCACAGAGTCGCCAAAGCCCAGAGGGTTAGTGGCCTGGAGTGAGAAATACCTGAAGAGGAAATAGAGCAATAAAAGACGGAGTTCAGATGAGGCAATTAGGATTCAAATTAATACCAAAAATGCAATAGAATTCAAAAATAAACCCTTAAACCTAAATCAAGAATTGTATTGAGGAAATTGCATTTTTTTTAAAGCTGCAATGCCTCTGGCAAGCAGGACTATGGCATTTATTTAATATTATCTAAATATGAATGAAATATTGCAAAAATGATCTGCTGCTAATATAGACTAGTGACTGGGCTTTCTCCTTCGCAGTTCTTAACTGCACAAAGCAAACAGAAAAAGAAACACCTTGAAATATTTCTCAATCAAAAATCCTCCAACATCAGACGACTGGATTGCAACTGTCAAAGTGACAATAGGCAAGTCTTTTGCTTTAACTTAACATAACAAACTAAATGTTGATTGCACAATGTAATGGATTTTTGGAAAATGTCACCATCGTTTTAATGATTGGTTCACTATAAACCAGGTGTCTTTGCCACAGCGGTGCCAAAAATAATACCACTTGGGGGGAGAAGTTGTCTTTATGATAACTTTAAAGGTCCCATGTCATGGCCATTTCCACTGATCATAATTCCATTGTTGAGGTCTACTAGAATAGATTTATATTGTGCAATTTTCCAAACTCACATTGGTTTCTCATACAGCATCTCTGTAAACTACGTGTATTCACTGAATTTCACTCTCTGCCTTTAACGGCTCGTTGTAGCTCCAATAGCTCCAGCCCCCACCCTCCCTGTGGGCACAGTGTGCTCTGATTGGTCGGGACGTTGTGAATCGCGCTGAGCTCCGTGGAGGTGTTGTTTCCTTGTTAGCGATACACAGCCAAACACAGCCAAACTCATCCTGAGCACACACAAAGTCACAGCCGAAGTAAAAACAATAAGTGTGGCTTGATGTTGAGTAAGAAAAAGGTTGATAAACGCTGTGAGAATGGGTCTGCAGAGACAATTTCGCCGCGATCCCAACTGTCTGTTATCAGCCTGCAGCCAGGGAGGAGAAATCAGCAGAGCTGCCTGCTCCCTGCACACAGATGTGTGTGTGAGGAAGTCCGTGGATTGGTCAATTTGGACCAATCAGCGGGGGCTTAACGCGGACGTAACGTAACGACTCCACGGATTGGTCCATTTCGTTCCGGGTACGGCTTGACATCATGCCGTACCCGGAACGAAATGGAAGAATCAAATGGACAGTGACGTATCTCCAACGAGGCGTTTTGGGGAGGTATTTTCTGTGTTAGAGTTTTACTCGCTACAGGGTGTACTTTGAGGGTTTGTGACTCTGCACACCGTTTACATGCATAAACACCTTCATAACACACAAGGGGACGGGTAATAACCGGAAAAGCATGACATGGGACCTTTAAAATATGATCCATGTCGGAAATAATGTAAAAGAGATTGAGATGTAACCGAATACATATATCAGTTATAATCCCCTTTTCCTGTTTAAGTTCTAGTTTGTACATGTCAACCCATTAGTTTCTTTCCCAAAAATAAACAGAAATGTGAATGTCTGGCTACACATGCACAGCATTGAGTGCAGCTGTCTGATATGATTATTATCATGGCAGCTAATTAACAGTGTGTGGATTATTTTTTACTATGTAAGACAACAGAGGGTGAAAGTGCAAAATAATCGATACTGTCAGGAATCCGGCCAGTAATACATTCATATTTTCTAAAATGCAGCTATAATCATGACTATGTATTTACTGTGGTAATATATCCTCTGGTTCTAAAACATAGCGAGACTGGAACAGTAGAAGAGGTTTGATTGAACTATAAATATATACATTTCTCTTATTTTCTTATCACTTTAATTTATAACTGTTTCGTCCATGTCGGGATCCTGTAGGAATAAAGTTTCCATCTCAGGTTTCAACAATCAAACCAGATAAAGAAATATGACTTCTATCTTCCCTTTGTCCTAAAATCCAACCAGTGCCTGAAGTTGCTTTCAAAACAAAGCTTAAACAACTAAACCAATAAACAAAAAATATAACAATAAATAATTATCAAATACAAATAAAAAAAACAGTGAGAAAAATAAACGTTTAACTATTAAATATTACAAATCAACGATAAGCTGCAACGTTGACAATCACTTAAAATGATCTTCCTGGCTTTTGGTCACAAATAGCTTTTGAAAGGACAGGACTCTTAAGAAGCTGAGTGGAGACCTACTTGTCGTAGAGGATCATGGCGTCATTCTGAGCCTCCTGGCCGTCGTACTGGCCCTTTTTAGCTGCTAGCTGGTTCTGGAAGTTGTCCGCTGCTAGCCAGAACTGCATTACATTCATCGCCTCCTCCTTTTCCATGTACTGCGAGGAGGAAGAGACCAAAACACCTCAACTGAAAGTCACTGTGTTTCAGGGTTTACTGTGAGTGTATACACTGACACAGTAAATAAATGTTTGCTCCGACAACGTTAGGGAGTGCTGGGCTTAATTGTCACTTTATCATAACAATAGTTTGAGAAATATCTCTACCGAGTCCTCACTGTAACATACGTAAATAAACAGAAAGTGTTTTTGGGGTAGTGGCAAGAGAGGACAAGTGTTTACAGTAACGAGGAGGCGACATGAGGCACAGTTTGTGTACAAAAACAAACATAAATTGCACCGTACTGGAGTGAAAAAGGTGTTTAACAAATGGGCCCACTCACCTCAGAGAAGTAGAAGAGAGCTGACTCACAGAACAAGATGTCAGCCAGGAACACGGAGCCACTCGTCAACACTTCGATCTGGTATTTACAGAAATGATGGCTCCGCAGGAAATCACTAAAGTGCCTGGATAAGAAAGAGCAGGTGGGAAATGAATGCAAGGGGAAATGACAAATGACTCTCGTTGCACTTTAGCTCTACTGTGGAAACATGTCGACAGGGAAACCTCTTTCCATTAACTCTTCCGGAAAATAAATGGACACACTCACTGTTGCTCCAAGATGATGAAGACTACCGATTGTGCAACGACAAAGCTGTTTGGGTCCACCATGCCATCCTCTCCACATATCTTAGCTACACAGAGAGCAGACAGGGATATTATTCAAGATGGATGCATTACAGTTTTTGTGACTGAAACCAAAGCACGTAAAATCGGCTCTCATATTTAAAAAAAAAAGTGAGTTCCTAACGTGTGTTTCTTACCCACGATATCATTTCTGATTGGTTCTGTGATGGGGATGGGCCTCACAGCATCTGGAGAGATGTACCTGGTGAAGATGGTGACTGCTTCCTTCTCTATACCTGCGGAAGACAAAGACAAATAGCTTTAAAAAAAAACAAAAAAACAGTTGCAACATGCATAGTAGTGTTTTGTGTGTCATCACAGAGAGGGAATGTCATGCTAAAAATACTTTCTTCTTGGGATAACTAACTATGTCCAACACACACTGGTAAAGCCTCTGAATTTAAGAATGTATTTTTACATTAAAAAGTGTACTGTGGAATTTGTTTATCCCTAAACATAGTAATAAAGTTAACATTGCCCCCTCCTGGTCAGAGGTGATAATAGTTCAACCTAGTCCTGTTGGCACCAGGCAGGTTACCACATACTAATTATGTTAGTATTGTAAAAACAAATAAGAAATGTATCACAACAACTACAACTGGCTAAAAATAGCAATAAATCACTTGAAATCACTTTAGGAAGGGATCTATTTGTGGCCTGTAGGGACAGCTGGAACAATGTACATATGGACCTATCATGCTATATTTAAATGATATATTGTAGGGCCATACCTATATAAGGTATATTTATACGTTTCTGTTTTCAAAATACCAAACAGATCATGCATTTTAGCAATGCCTCATTTCGCTCTATTTGCTGTTCTCCAGCCCTGTTTTTGCAGGGGTCTGATTCTGTGAGCTGCAGCTGACCACGCCCCCCTGCAGGAGAGGGGAGCGTGCTCTGATCAAGTCAGAAGAGGGGGAGAAAAATAGATCTCCGTCCTCCGTGTTTTATTATATTATTATATAGAGTCGTTATTCATTTGTTTTAAAGCTCAATAAATAACAAAGAAGACCTTTGACCGGCACTTTTCTAATTTTGTCCGGAAGATTTAAACTTTAACGGACATCTTGACCGGCGAAAGAAAACCTAACTGAAACTCTGCCGCACAGTCCCCTCGTTCCTTGGAAGAGGCGGAGAGGTGGGTGTTTGTCATCTGCTGGTGGACTAACCGGAGAGAATTACAGTGCTTGCCTCGACGGGGAGGGATTGCATACAGCAGCAGGAGCAAACGCTTGCCTCGGGGAGGGAGAAAAAAAGCCACAGCGGAGAATAAACAGAAGGGTAACCATGGCAACCATGCGTGGGAAGTCTTCTTCGCTGCTTTTGTGGCAGACTACAGCGCCACTTACAGGCCTGGCATATGTACTACAGCGTCTCCAGCGCTTTCGAGCCGTGGCCCAACCCCACATTCCCCTGATAGGTGGAGAGTTGGCCCAATAGCCGTAGCGCCACCGTCCTGACGTCAGGACAGTGTTCAAATCTGGATCAGTTTTTATCAGATCCGTTGCAGCCCCTTTTTTAGAGATTTGGGTATGGAGGAAAATAGAGAGGGTTTCACACTTGGTGAGAAATTTTAAAATCATAAAAAAAAAAATGTCAGTTGTAGCCTGACAAAGCATCGGACAGTGGTTATTTTATCTGACCAAATAATTTCAGGTCACTGTTAAGAAGAAAAAAATGCTCTCCACCATCCTTAGGTAATAGCCAGGTTTCATTCATTTTGAATCCAATTATCCTTGTCTTATGATATTAGGAGTCAGGTGTACAGATAAACAGGTGCTAATATCCACTACGATACCTATAAACCGTTCAGAATAGTTTTGATTGATTTCATTTATTATTGACAATATATACAAATTGGATTCCTGAAATATGCATTAAAAAAAATGCAAAGCCTCTTTATTTTGTGAAGAAGAAGAGACTGCAATGGGATGGCCAGGAAAAAGGGTGCCAGTCAAACACCAAACACTGGAAACAAATAATATAAATATGGCCTTTATATTAGTTTTAAGTAATTTTGTGAATTTAGCAAAAATCTAACGTTTAAATCTGCCACTATTTTTCAACTCTTCAGTAAAAGTGGATCACATTGAAGTTGCATGCTTTATGTAGATTATGTTTTTCCGCTGCATTATATCACTGAGTATGAAAAAACATATATAAACACAAATATAAAAGAGAAGGGGTTGTTTGAAGTTGACTCACTTTTCATGAGTTCAGAGAGGTCTTGCAGCGTGCTGTTGGGCTGCAGCTTGCAGGGAGTCCCAGTCCCGGAGGGGGTCTGCCTGCTGGGGGTTTCTGCTCGAGGGGTGCCGGGCCTCAGGACACTTTCTGTGATGGAGGAGTCCCGCCGCTCCGTGTGCACCGCCGGGCCTTCACTGCTACTTACCCTGCTGAGAACATCGGCCGTGTGTAGGCCGAGCTGCGGGAGGTCCGGTCTGCCCGGGGAGGCGGGAACGGGCTCCGCCAGAGAGCTTTGTTTGACAGAGTTCAGGCTGTGCGCTCGCACGCGCGACCAGCTGGTGGCCCGGAAAGTCTCCGACTCCAACCAGAAGCGAACGAGGTGGTCGGCGCCCCGGTGTTCCATGAAGTGCACGTAGTGAGGGATGGCCATGCCGTCCCGCAGGACGTGCTCCACCGTCTTAGAGAGCCGGGAGCGGTCCTCCTGCTGATAGTTCACACTGGAGTGTCCTGGAACATACAAATATACACACAGTTAAGTTATCAATTTATAACTTCAGGCTTCAATTACGGCTTGACAGTAAATGGGTATGTTGAAATTCGGATAGATGTTATATTATATCAATCTTAAATGGCATACGTTTATTTGCCTCCTTTTAAAGACAGCATTTTAGTTGTATTACATAACAAGGGATGTTTTTCTTTAAAATGTCTAGGCCTGTTCTTTTATATGCCTTTACTTAGTTATTCATTACATTCCCATCACTGATGATTATTTATCTTCAATCTCTTTGTGTTAATATTGTGTTATAGCAGCAATAGTAAACATCACAATATAAATGTTATATTGATTTTAGTTTTTTTGTCAAAAGAATTCTGATATACAAACTTTGACTTAGAGAAATTTAAATTGAATAGATATAAAAAAAAACATAAATCAATTCAAGTTTTTTAAAGAAAGTCAGAACATAACAAATGTCATCACCCCAATGCAATTTATGATTCAACTCAATTAAAAAAAAATATTAGTGTTAAGGTGTTATATTAGTGGGGATTTGTATTTGTAAGGCTAAGATCATATACACTTTTTAGTAAAAATGCACATGTCAAAAAGATGTATACTACTAGTATTCCACTTCAATAAGAGCAGCAAACGTTCTATTATTTACAGGCTTCAACTTTCATAATCGAGTTGAGTTGCAACATGAAGTGAAAAATAAAAAGTGGATTCTCCGTGTTCAGCTCTATTAGTTCTCCTGAACATTTGGTCCAGACTGTTGGAACGTGTGCTGAATTTAAACTCCTGGATATTTTCTTGTGGATTTGGACTATGCAATTTCACAGATGATTTCACCCAGACAAACTTTTCAGAGTCAACATCAAACAGTCATTATTGAGTGTCTGAAGAGGTCAGCAATAACTGTGGTTGCCATAGCACCAAACTCCTGTATGGATGTCATATGATTTCAGTGTACTTTGCCTTTAACAGAGAATACCTGTTGAAGATACACCATCCTTAGGGACAGCAAGCACAAACTACCAGCCATCAAAATAAACAAGGGAGCGCACTCACTGAATTTAAACCAGACTCTTGCTGCGTTAGGAATAAGAGCACATCTGCTGTCTGAAGCGTGGGCTGAGGATTTGTGGTGTTATGTTTGCTGCTCTTTTAAAAAAATATTTGTGCGTCACCCACTGTAAACCTCCCTCGCATTCCTTAAGATCACACAGGGACGCCACATCATCACAAAGAACCTGCCTCATTTGAATATCTTTGAACAGTCAGTCAAAGTTTTTAAAATGCCCCCTCACATGTGCTACAGCTGCGTGATACTCAACAGCCGTTAAAGGAGAGCAGGGAAATCATATGATTACGTTTGGTTTACACTGTCACTGCACTGTTAAGATTAATGATTAACTCACACTAATTCCACTATGTATTTAAGTCTCACTTTAGGTTGAACTGCCATGGCTGCCTAAGCGCATTTCTGAGGAGTTAGTTTGAGGGAAATGAATTACACACAATTCATAGCTTTGTGACGTAGAACATGGGGTTACAACGGGAAACCCAGAGTGTTAAACTAAAAGAAAGAAAGGTAAACAAAGAATGTCAAGCAGAGTTCAGCCTGTGGAAGGAGATGTATACAACACTAAGGGTGTATGTTGGTATAGGCTGTTTTACACGCCGAGTTATTCCATCCATCACTTTAATTTTGCTTTATGATGATGTTTGGAAAATATTGAGTATATAAGTGATTATTTGAAAATAACCTCTGCTCCATTCTGTAACTCAAGAGCCTGGATGGCGTTTTAATAAGGCAGTAATCAAAATAAAAACACACTATTGAACAAAACATGCGATGCCTTTGTTAAGGTAATGTGAAACGTCACCGCAAAGCGCCCTATCCTTATTCATACTATTACAAACCCTTGCTGTTACTCACAGTCAACCATAATAAGTGTGTGACCTCAGTTAAGCCCCTTAGTGTTCAGGGCTTAAGGCCGGCTTAGGGGAACGTCGGGGCGGGGGTCGAAACATTTGTTTTCTTAGTGAAATGACCCGGAAGTATCTTAGTGGCAGCCATGATAAGTTTGAATTATCTCAATGTTAATAAAAGGTGTTTCGATTCTTCCTTTCTGATCTCCTTTAGCATAGGGATCATCCTTTACCAAAGGACAGGAGATAATGCTGTCCCAGAATTCCTTGTGGCAGCAACATTTAAAGAGTATATAACATCCGACATCACTGTTTAATTAAACTCTATGAATAACATCCTTCCTAAGAGGTGTGAATGTGCTCTTTCATCACCTGAATTGTACAGCATTGAGATTGTCACTGTTGCCCACTCATAAACACTAAAGTCAAGACTGCTGTCGTCTAAATGGAATTAGAATCAATCACATCTTTCCTTGGCCTTATGACGTTTCAATCGAGGTCAAGGAAAAGCATTTAGAAAAAAGACAAAGGATGTAATTTGTTTAATTATTCAAATCGCAGCCTGGGATCGGGCCGAACCTTCTTCCTCTTTCTTTCTCTTGCCCGGTGAGTTTCGTTCTCATTCTGCTGTCCGGGCTGCGGCACAGGTTCCTCCACCTCTCTGACTCACCCCTGCTATTCTCTGGGCAACTTGCTCGGGCAGTTCCTGTCATTGCTTGCTCATTCCACAGGTCCTGCCACACTAAATATTCACCACCTTGTATCATAACGTAAGCAGAATCTAATTTTAGAGCACTTTGGATGAAAGGGCGGAGCTGTTTTCTTACTACATGACCCCGAGAGAGGAGGCCTTACAGGCTGTGGAATGTCTGAGTGCTCATCACATTGGGTGCATGAAGTTGTGAAAGTGCTTCACACAAGATTATTGAAGGAGTGTTTTCCACTTGCATAAGCCTGTTAAAGCCATTTCAGTGATGCAAGAGACGACTCAGGTATGCTATAGTAACAGCACATTAATATGAGGAACCCATTTTTTCCTTTAAGGAAGCTTATGAAGCAAACTTTGCCATGTTTATAGCTCTTTATATTGGTTTAATTATGATCATTTCTATATTATAGGGAGTTTGTATACATTGTTTTTGTGTTCTTATGTTGAGATTTTATTATTTGGCAGAAATTCAAACACTTTTAGATTTGTCCTTCTGAAATATTTGTTTCCAGTAAATCTGGTATGACTCAATTAATCAGTCAATTGTCAGAAATAAACTAGCTTATAATTAATTAGTCTTTCTGTTACATTTCAAACAAAAAAAGGCACAACTTCTCAGATGTTTGCATTTTAAATGTAAGGATTCCCTGCTTGACTTTGTGTTATATGACAGTAGTAGATAGTGGTATTTGTTGGTAGGAGATAACAATGGATGTAATGGTTTCTTTGTTCTCTGGAAACTATAAAGGTAATTTTCTAATATTTTCTAAAAATGTTATAGACTAATTGAGAAAATCATAGACAGATAAATTATTAAGGAAATAATTGTTGTTTCTAGCTCTACTCCTTTTATTGTTGTTTTCTTATGTGTGCTATAATAGACCTATATTGTTTTGGGCCCTCATCTGTTATCACTTAAACACAAAACACATGAGTAAGTACCAAGATCTCCAAAGTGAGCGGCCTCCATGTGGCTCGGCTGTTTCTTGAGGATGGCGGTGCGCCCCCGGGCGAAGGAGTCCATGTTGGCGGAGATGGCGTTGATGGCCACATGGCTGGGCCCGGCGGACTCCTGGATGGCATGGTGGTTCCTCAGTCCTTGTGATGGTGACTGAGGGCTGGGTGGAGCTGTGAGGGAGCATGGGAGACAGAAAATAGGCATCAAGCAAAAATAGAAAGAAGAAAAAGAGTCAGTGTGATGTGGATGAAAATATATTTTGTTGTAAATGTTTTTCAAAGCGCTCACAGTAAGAGTATAGAGGCCTTGAGGTGAGATGTGAGACAGAGTGCTCAGTGTTTGTTTGACTGTGAGCTGTATGTGTTTCACAGCTTCAGGTAGAAAGGTTGTCCTTGTGACAATAAGGGCCAGCAATAGTGAAAGATAGCAAACCAGATAAAACAAAAAGCCATTTGAAGTGAGCACACTTGTAGAAATGTTTTAAATACAGCTCATTTTGTCCACAAATGCACCACAAATAACCAGTTGATAATAAACACTATTGTCTGTATTCTTGTCATGTTATATTAAATTACATTTTTTAAATATGTATATCTTTTTTTTCTTTTTTTTCCAGTGAAAACAACTGCTTTCGGATCTAAGGAATAAGCTAATGCAAGTATTGTCTATAAATAAAGAGTAATTAAAAATAGAAATTAAAATGTTCACTTCACAACATGCTTTCACACTTTCATATCCTCACTGAGGAGACTATGAACTCACCTTTATTTACTTTAGCATCTGTCACTCTTTCAGGTTCTTTGCTTTTGGCTGTGGGAGAGAAAGATGAGAACAGGGGTTAGAATCAGAAGCATTTTCATTCACAATACAGGGCGTGACCAGCGAGAAGTCATTCATAATGAGATGCAGTGACAGGTGAGGTAAAAGGGATGGTGCTGTGTGGTGTCGCAGCGGGAAAAGACTGGAACTCACTATCTAGTTACGTAATGACCTAGTGAGGAAATGGATACGCTAGAAAAACAAACAGATCATTCGCTGCAGACCTGCGTCCCTGCTGCTGACGGATGAGGAAAAAAAAGGGAAGCTGTGTTCCGATATGTGAAAGCCCTCTCAGTCCTCATTGTATAGTAAGCAGCACTGAGAGGGCTTTCATACTCTAAGTCTTTTTAAGATTTGTGACCTTGGCGATGAGCTCTGGTGGGTCCTTTAAACTGCTTTAAAGTCGAGGGGAGTTGACTGTCTGACAGCTTTCCTCCAAAGCACTAAAAGAGGTTATTATTTCAAATAATGTATACACAGCATTATAAAACACATGCATAATGGACAACTATTCAATACTCGAGTATTTGGTACCAGTCAAACTCTTTGGCCAGCTGTCGAATAAAAACTGAAATATGTAGCCTGCATTAGAACAAATGCAGAGTGGCAGACATGGTGGCAACCACTCATTAGAGTGACGCAACATTCATATCTTCAGATTAGGCTGTTGCTGCAAAGGGCGGTCAGGATAGGTATCAATTTCAAGTACTGACATTACAAAATGGACTGGGAACAAGAGTGGGTAGGTTCTGATGGGCTGTCTGTCAGAGCGTGACTTTTTAAAAGTCTAAGCTCCAACAACATCCTCTGGGCAGAAGTGAAACATGGTTTAAATAATAAAGCATGTCTTTGGAATTAATACATATTCATAGAACCACAGGGATGTGCTGTAATGAATGTATAATAAAATAAAAGCTTTGCAATAGCTGCACCCACGTACGTGCACGCATCGATGCGTCTAGCATTCACACACAAAGCATCACAAACACTTGACCTCTATGCAAAATGTCAAAAAACTTTTGAGCGCCTGAAGATGGAGAAATGTTTGTGGACTGGACAAACTAAAGAGCTGCTGTAAAATAATAATCAGAATGTCGTTATTCTCATACTGCCTGTGCTGCAGCACCTATTTTCACCCTCTGTCTGAAACCAGAGCCCAGTCTGCTCTGATTGGTTAGCTGGCCAGCTCTGTTGTGATTGGCCAACCGCTTAGAGGGGTGTCGGAAATGTCCCTCCCTATAGCCTGTTACGTACAATGTTTTAGAGTGCTAGCCAATAGAAGCGCGAGTTTTACATGGTGTTGTCATTATGCTATGGAAGTAAACAACCAGCGTTTCCAGCAGGGGGGGTGGGAAGTACATGCTAGATAAACTCTCTCTCTCGGGAGCCTTTACCAATACTATAATACCAAATAATAATAGATGAACAAAGTGCAACAACTAAAATATATCAATTTCAACTGGCAAATGAGAAGATTCATGTATTGGTCCAGGTTACTAGTTATTATTTAACAGTACTATAATTGCGTTGCCAAACTTCACTTCATTACAAAACTTTGTCTGCACATTTCAACCATGTGCCTATACCAAGCATCCAACTTCCTTCCTGTCAGTCAGTCATGAGTATCATCCAGGTTCAGAGCATTGTAAGTGCACCCGCTCTCCTTTTTTGTGTGACCTGCTGTGTCAGCTGCTTTGACTGCTGTAGCCTTTCAGGAAAAAAATACTACTCTCCCTCTAAAAGATGAACAACTTTTGAAGAGTTATAACAATGAAGCTACTGTGAATAGTTCTAAAAATAAACACAAAGATACTCCAGTAAAAATCGGTTTTACAATCACTGCTTTGTTATTCTGCCCCTTCACATCTATTTGCTTTCTTCTAATCAATGAGATGATTCATAAAATGTAGGGCTTGTCCTTTAAAAACACTTTGTAGGAAATGTATTAGCTACACAATTCTAAACTGCTGTAGTCTGCTACTACTATTAAATGTGTCGAATAAATAAAAGATGCACCTGCACTACAGTCTTCCAAATGAAGCGAAACCAATTTCTATCAAACAGTTTAGAAAAACATGGCATATTACAACGTGTATGAAGAGCTTGTACATGAAAGCTGAGCTATTAGACTATATTATCATTATTTGACTTGGTAGCCAGCAAAAATGCTTCATCATGCTTTGGTTTATAACTAAAACTGCAGGTTCAATTCAATCAGTTCCTTCTACTTAACGTTGAATGATGCTGAGCAATGTTACCAACGTTAGCTACATCCATTTTGGTCAAACTTTTCTCAATGAAGACTACACACATTTTCTTTATAATAACCTAACAACTCTAATTCAGTTACAACGGACATTTAATAACCTTTTTCATACTTATGTCTGGTTAAACCTGAATGGAAATGTATTGATAAAGCTAGCTAGCTGCCATAGCAAAGTTACACTTATCAATTGATGGCTATCACAGATATTGGTGTTCGTTAAAGTTCATAACATTTAGAAGCACTATTTTATGCAAACACTGTCATGGTAATGTGTCTAATTAAAATAACATACAGTTGACAGCTCTTTAGGGTGGATTTATTTCCTCCCTGGCTAACACTAGGGCAAGCAGGATAGAGGCCACCGCTAAGCTAACCATGTCACTGCAGTGAGCAGCGGCGCGGCTCCACACACACCGCTGTGTCCGCGGACGATTTACTGTCGGCCGCAGTCTCGACAACACTAGTGCCATGTTACCGGGACTACTGTCTCCTCAGCCGGACTCTCTTTGCTGCGAGACAGCGTTGACGTTGCAGCCTTCAGAGGGAGCTTCCTCACCTTTCCTCTTGAAAAACGACATGACGGGTTTCACACTCTGGACGTTTCCTCAGCTCACTGACACCGTCCCGTGAGTTCGCGGGTCCCTTCATTCAAATGCATCTGTTCTTTACACTCCTGACGGGAAAACGGGTTATTATCGCAGCCCCGGTGAGTGCTGTCAAATTACAATTTTCGCCAAATCCAAACCCAGCACAGCGGCCATATTGTCAATAAACGTCTTACTTCCGGGCTGGTGCGGCAGCAGCATTGTGGGAAATGATGTGTTACCTGTTCTGGCCAGGAGAGGGCGCTGTTTCAACGCTAGAGAAACACAGCCTTTTAAGACAAATTACGTATTAAAGGTCCCATGTCATGCTTTTCCGGTTATTACCCGTCCCCTTGTGTGTTATGAAGGTTTTCATGCATGTAAACGGTCTGCAAAGTCACAAACCCTCAAAATACACCCTGTAGCGAGTAAAACTCTAACACAGAAAAGACCTGTCTATGCTGCCCCAGAACGCCTCTTTGGAGATTTCTCTTTTTCTTCCTGGGTACAGTGACGTGACCATACCCAAATGGACCCATAGAGACGCGAAGTCCCTCCCTTTCCGGGAGGGCTCCATGGGACCTTATTTCGGAAAAATTATGTATTGAAGTCAATGGGGAGAGAAAGATTATCTTTCGATTCCGTTTGAATTGTGCCACGAATTACACTATGATGTCAAAAAAAATGTGTCGTAAAACTGTGAAACCGCTCAATGAACTACATCTCCTGTCTCGCACCACACACCAAGACGGCCGTCACGTTAGCACATTTCACTTCTTTCTTTCAGAATGAGGCGAAAAGTATGAAACGAGGTGAAAATCACTAGAAGTCTGGGCATGTTGAGAGCTGTACATACACAAAAGGGGAGTTAGTTGGTTCCGTAAGAGCCAGCATGCAGGACCGGGATTCTGGGATTTGTAGTCTTTCTAGTTGCGTATTTTTCATATGATGGGGGTGCTGCAGCCCCCTCAGCACCCCCCCCCCCCCCCCCCCCCCTTCCCGCGTCCATTCGCGATGTCTCGCTGTCTCGCAGACCCCACGCAGCAAGCAGGAAATTAGCCCAGCTCACACTGTCCGCTCCTCGCAGCAGCAAGCCGCGCAACGTCCCGCCAACACGGCACCCAGAACCCACGCAGCATTCTCATCTGTTTGTCATTACTGGTGTAATTTTCTGGTTGCTAACGCCATTGTAACACATAATCACTGATGTTCCGCTGTAACGGTGGTGGAGTCATCTGAACATAGTGGGCAAGCTGACCAATCAGAGCACAGTGGGCTCATAAGGAGGGGGGGGCAGGAGCTCCAACAAGCCGTTTAGGACAGAGAGAGTGAATACACATACTATACAGAGATGCTGTATGAGAAACCAATGTGAGTTTGGAAAATTTCACAATATAAATCTATTCTAGTAGACCTCAACAATGGAATTATGATCAGTAGAAATGGCCATGACATGGGACCTTTAAGGTCTCTACCATTTATTTGATCAATCATGCAAAATTCACATTTTTAATAAACCCCCAGTCAAATTAATGCTTGTCTGTAGTGTCTCTCCTTATTTAAATATTTCATTTATTCTTAAATTATTATTATTCTGTTACTATTCTTTATTTAATTTGTAATTTATTTAGAATATTTGTCTGTGCATGTGTTACTCTCATGTCTCATCTATGAGATGAGAGTAACACATGCATGCGTCACTTCTGGGCAAAAAGGACGGCTCCGCCCACTTTTGGGGGAAAACAAAGCTGTCATTTGAATGGCGGTCAATTCAAATTCTGAAGTTTTTGCCAATCCGATCAGAAATTTAAGAAAAACTGTGGATTTTTGGATCTTCAGAGAGCCCGATTACAATGGCCAGACAGGCAAACAATTACATGAAATCATTGGAAATCGACGAGCGGGCTCGATATATGGTTAAATATAGCAGTAGGCGATCGATGTCCATAGATGAGAGTCTCATCTATGGACATCGATCGCCTCGCCCACCTTTGGGGGAAACCAACGCTGTCATTTGAATGGCGATCAAGCCTGAAGCCACACAGAGGGTGTTTCTCAATCGCGAGTACGCTTGCTTGGTAGCACATGTCTGCCGAGCATCTTGCTTCAGAAGCGAGGCAAGAATACTTCCTGGCATTCGGAAAACAAAGAGTGGAACAGGCTAGCAAGTGTGCAGGTGTGCGTCATATTAGAGGCCCCGCCTTACATTTTCCGCCACAGATTTGGGGAAATTGGTCCGTGCGCAAAGCATTGTGGGGATTTTAAGACCGCGGAGTCTACACATGTGCAGCCTCGAAATTTCTCCTAACGAAGTACGCCGGGCTCGGTAGATTTCCAAGTATGCTGGAGATTGGAACAGTACGTCGGCGGCACTCGAAGACGTAGTATGCTTGAAATAGTGGCTCTGCAGCAGCTTTACTCGCGATTGAGAAACACCCAGAGCTCTTCTTTTACTGTCCTTTTTTCTTAGAGGAAGTACAGAAACACTGAACTCTGGATTTGTTTTAATGTTTGAGGTGCAATAAACGACACAGCAGCTTTTTGGCATGATAAAACAATTATTTTCCGCCTCGCTCATGAGAGTAACAGCTGTCGAAAATTACAACCTCGCCTACTGATTTTAATTTAACCATATATCGAGCCCGATTGTCGATTTCAAATGATTTAATGTAATTGTTTGCCTGACTGGCCATCGTAATCGGGCTCTTTGAAGATCCAAAAATCCACGGTTTTCTTAAATTTCTGATCGAATTGGCAAAAACTTCAGAATTTGTATTGACCGCCATTCAAATGACAGCGTTGTTTTCCCCAAAAAGTGGGCGGGGCCGTAATTGAGTGTTACTCTCATTTTTATTCTTTAATAATAAACTTGTGTCTTTATAAGCTCTCCTTACTGTACATTTCTGAGATGATATTTAAATGTTTTTTGTTAAATAAAATAATTAATTTATATAACATTCAAAAATAAATCTATGTTATTCGTGTGATTAATATATTCTCAATAATACTAAGAAATAATAAAAAGTCATAAAATCATTATTATTACTAACTTACCTTATGAACTTACCTAATTGTTTGTACAGACATATTCTTTGCCTCTTTTGTCAATGACTATATATAAAGTTGAAAAATAAGTAAAGTAATCTTTCAACCATAATTCCCTAACAATACATTTACCATGCATATTCAGTATGTGTTTTTGCTTAATTGTGTGTCTCGGGCAATTTTCCATACCCATGATACAATGGTCACCGTTTTCACTACAATGACTAAATGTAATATTGCTGCTGCTGCTGCTGGTCCTTTTATAATTGATGTAACTGTACCAGAAGGCCATGTTTGTTTTATATAGACAGTAATAACGTAGCATCCAGGGTTGACACTTAATTGTTTTGCTTCATAAAATATGAGAAAATGTGAAAATCAAGTCGGAAAAACGGGGTTCATTTGTTTAACTCATGGCTATTTAAGTACCAGCACAGGTGTTCTCACTAGTGTCTGATTAGACCTCTGCTATCACACCTCATATATGCAACTAAAGATCTGAGATATCAGCCAATCATATTCTGTAAACACTTACATTCTCCTTAATATAAGCCTAATTAAGCAATTACGTGAAAACACCAGCATGGGTGGACTGAGGGTGTGTTTTCTTTCTGTGCAAACATTTCATAGACATCGTTTGCACAATGTGTTATCATGATGAATTGGCATGTAGTTCATGGTCCCATATGTACTATAATTGGATTTATGAGGGAATGAGTGATGCACACACTCTACTGCATTCAGTGAAAAACAGTCAATCCAAAAATCATTTTTACTATGAAATGTATTGATTTTGTTTACAAGAAATGTATGACATTTTTTAGAGATGCAATTTGAAGGCAAAGATTTATAGAAATGATGCCTATTTTATAGGAAAATTAACTTTTTTTTTGTTATTTTGTACATACAGTACATACATCATATAAATCACACAGTGCTTGATTCATTTAGATAAGAGGTTTTCAAAGTTTTAAATTCAGTAAAAAAATGAAACAGTTGACATTAGTTCAAATAGAATAGCACACACATGGGTGATGTTGGTTAAAAATATCAAGTCCAGTGGTCCAGTAGTTTGGGAGATATGTACTGTTTTCTTATTTTCCCAGAACCAGAAACTAATAAAAGCCTTCATTTATTTGGTTTAAGGTAAAGTCAAACGGATTATCTTGAATCAATTGTTGATGAATTTAAAGGAATAAGGCTTAGAAAGTACACCTAAGGGAGGGGTTTCCAGGTTTTGTCTGAGGGGAAGCCCACAGTCATTCATCCATCTTTCAATCTCTTCCAACTGCATGGGTGTCTTTGGGCCTGTCGATGCGGTACACAAACTCTGCAGGCATGAAGTAGCCGAGGTACTCCACACTGTCAGGAGTGGTGTCGATGTAGTAGTGGCCACCTTCTCCGTGGTGGCTGAAGCAGTGTGTGTGCTCCACGCGCAGGTCCAGACCCTGGGTACATACACAGAAAACACATGAGCAGAACCAATACAACGCAGCCTACTTTTAAATGCATGGCTGATGCTCATCTTGTGTCCTCGCCTCACTGAGATGTGTGTGTTTGCTTTACTCACAGGGTCTCTGGATACCAGCACTGACTGGCAGATGAGGGGGGCGCTGACCTCAAAATGCTTGAGCCAGTTGTTGACGTCATCGTTGTTGTCGAGGGGGCAGGCAGAGAACTCTCTAGGCTGTCCATGAGAATATACAGGGAATTAAATCAATTTGTTTAGTTATCAGAGGTAGGAGAAGCATTCAGATCATCAACTTAGCAGAAGAAGTAATACCAAAGGGTTACAAGTTAAGTCTAAAGAGCATCAGAGCTTAAAGAATAGGTAATTATTTGTGTTGTCTCTTATGTATTATTATGTATTCTTATTATAGAAGGGTGTTAAGTGATGAGAGAGATTGCATTCAAATGTACAACTGTATTTGTAAACGAGAATGAGAATAAACTGGAAAAGATCTAAATTCAAAGCTCAACTTAAATAAATAAAAATATACTTACATTTTCAAAAAAGTATCTTATTTGCTCAACAGCCATTTTCAAAATAATATAAATTATCGTTTTGGATTATAATTAATGATGCAATTAATTATTTATACTGCGAGGTGTCTTGTGCATTTTATTAAGCGATCAATAAAGTGTATCTTAACCTATAATAACACATCATAAATAATGTATTGATTACATGTTTTATTAAAGGTAGGGTAGGTAAGTTTGAGAAACCGGCTCGAGATACACTTTTTGTTATATTCCATGGAATGCTCTTAACATCCCGATAGCAATGAATATCAAAGTGCTTTGACAAAAAATCCATTAAAAAATGTCATCTGTGGAAGCCGTGGTACTGTAAAAAGCACGACCAATCATTTTAGCCGGCCCGGCTAAAATAACTGGATGGCCTACCTGCCTGTCAGCCTTCCATCTGTGCACAAGCTTATCTCGTGCCCTCATTGGTCATGTGCGCGTTCGTGTGTGTTGGAGGAGGGGCTCTGTAAGGAAGTGGCAGATTTTCTCCGGTTGTGTATTTTCAAATTCTAGCGATCTCGAGCCGGTTTCTCAAACTTAATCTTTATAAATAAAAGTTAGTAAATGTGGAGTAAAAAGTCAAATATTTGCCTCTGAATTGTACTGGGGTAGAGTTCAAGTTAAATACAAAAACCTCAGAATTGTTACTATTATGTTATACTGTATTGTAAGTATTGTGAACCACTGGCAACTGCAACAAATCATGTGTCTTGTATCATGTCCAAAATGTACCATGATGTGGATTTTAGCTTTCCCTTTCTGGATGATGAAGGTTCCTCCCAGAGCCAGGCTTTTTTCAGGGTAGTGACTCTCCAGAGTGTTCCTCATGGCCGCCACCAGACTGTGGTCCCCGGTTCTCTTCTTGGCCTTCACCTCTATAACCTGCAGAGACACCGGTGAAGAGGACATGACAGCTCAGCATGTGCAGTCACTTCTCTTTTGTTAATGTTTATCCTACCAAATATTGGGAGCACACATGTGATGGGGCTGAAGTTCACACACAAAAACATTAGCGAGGGTACTAACTTGCAGATAATTGTGTTAAAGTTCATATATAACCTGACCCGTGTTCATTATTGCCAAAAGTAGTAAAAAATGACGTTTTGAAGGATTTCCACATGATTACATGATTTGTTGTTCAAATAAGACACAGTACCTTTCCAGGCTTCCCTTCACACGCGTACAGATTGCCCAGAAGTCCAAAGTTGCAGTCAGAGAATTTGTTGCTGTATTTTTCCTGCAGACACTGGCCATCAACGGGATTGATGGAAGCGAAGTAGCTGCTGTTCACTGCAGGCCGTCCCTCCGCTTCGGTCAGAACCAGAGGCATCAGCTGGGCATGAGAATATTTAGTCACAAGTGCTTTAGTCTTTCTATTTTTCCATTGTGTAATATAGCAAGTGACACATGCTAGCATAAAGTTCTTCAATCTCACAACCACCCAACGTTTTACTTTCCTTAATCCAATATTTGCTTTGTAATAAGACAAGCTGGTAAAAAAGGTTTACATAAAAAATTAAATATCTGACTGTTTTCATTATTTTTTTGCCACTTTGACAAGTTATTTTTGTACATGTTGTGCAAGATGATATCTGGGGCTTCCTTTCTAGGGGAAATAACGTTAATGCTGCACCCTTCAGAAAGCAAGTGAATGTATATTAGCCAGAGTTTGTGATTTGATGTAAAAAGTAAACCTCTGCGTTCATTCCAACTACTCTGGAGGGAGCAGCTGCTGCGCCGAGGACGAAGGCTCCTGGCAGCTCCAGCTCCTTCGATATGGTGTTCATGTTGTATTCCTGGAATGAGGAGAGACGGCTTTGTAAAAACCACATCACCACAGGCTGATGATCATTATCTCCATGCAATATTTTCATTAAATCTACCTTATGCTTCTGAACCAAGGGGACCAGGTACGGCACACCACCAACATCAGTGATCCGAGGCTTACCACACAAGCCTGCAGTGATAGGACAGAGGTGATGGTAAGTAAAGCAAAAAAAAAACTATGAAGTATGAATGGTTTTGCAAGAAATCAATATGATCTCTTCAGCGGCTGAAATAATCAGGTTGACAGTTGTGATACATTTAGTTTTCATACTGTCTATCATATTGTGTAATTTGTAATAGTTTGCTCATTATTAGATTGTGCTTTTCTATTTTAGTACGCGAAGACTTCACAATTCTGACGGATTTCATTTTGCAACGATTTCACTTTTTGTAATAATCAATCGTATAATATCTTTAACCGGACAACAAATAAATCTCACTTTTAAAATAATTATTGTTACTCTGTAGAAAAACATGTGCAATACATCCATACTTGAAGAATATGAAAGACTTTGAGGGGCTGATATAAATGGAAGTGGTGCAAAAGCTTAGGCTTACAGTAGGTGTATTACATTGTGCATAGATTGACAAAATAAACATAGTAGGGCATGCATGGGGGATCTGATTTTCACAGTGTATTGATATTCTGCCACTTACATAAATCATGTGTATATATTTTTATTTTACTAACTGCACACTGTTGTAGAATGCAGTGTTCTTTTCTGATGTTCCTACCTTTCACAGGAAACTGGAAGGGCTCCTTGGTGAGATCTGGACACTCCACAACACTCACCTGAACTTCAGCAAAGTTATCTTCCAGGCCTGCTTGTAATACTGCAACCAACAATAAGTCGTTACCATTAGCATACAAACTCTTAATGAACATTCTGTTTCATAAACATGCATGTGTATCAAAGTCCATACCACCACGTAGTTCCTCTAAATCTGGCACGTGCAACTGAACCTTTTCAGTTTTGCTGACATCAGCCATAACTGCAATTCAATGTAAAAGTAAAATCAGACTTTCAGAGGTGCAGGACCTTACTGTTAAAGCGAAAAAAATCTACTGTGTTGTTGCAAACAGACTGTATATATAGAAAGGCTGCAGACCAGCCAAAGAGTAAACACTAACAAGACAGTTCCGGTCCCAAATTGAGTTTCGTGTAAATGTATACAGTTCTTTAGAGCACTAACGAATAATATAATATACATTTTGAAAATAATATTACAATCAGGTATCATAAGTTAATGTAGGCACACTTAGAGACTAACTAACAATGAATAAACATTTCAACGTAAACGGCCAACACTAATACAACTATACCCATTTGTACAGACAATTACATTTTCTCATTATTTGAAGCCTGAAAATATTGCAATTTTATGGTATTTTCACCAGTTTTCTTTTTTGCTAAATGACAATACTGTTGTTTGGGCTGTGGGAGAAATCTTGTCAGTAATTAATAGAACAAAACTACGTTACTTATATTCAAACACATACCTACAAAACAGAGCAACTGATTATTTTAGGATACGTACAAACAAAAACACATAAAGTTTCATGTTATAACAAGATAGACGCTATATTTTATAGAAAAGTTGTAACATGATAGTGTATTTATAGCCTAACAATAACATCAATGTAACCACGTCAAAAATATCTTGATATGACAAAGTTTCACGTTATAGCATGATCCGTTTTTTTTATTTTCTGGCGTTGCAGCAATACACTGTTGTGGTGCATTCATTTATGGAGAACAAACATATACAGTCTATGAATAAATACCGAATGAGAAGGTCGTATTTACTGTGTGACTCGGTGCAGTTGAAAACGGAAGTAGAAAGAGGGAATCCTCTCGCTTCTTTGACACTTCCGCTTTCTCTTCGATGATTGGTCAGATGATCATCCGTCACGTTGATGACGTTAAAACACTTCCTGAGTAAAACTGGGGCAGGAAAAATAATTTAACATTAGGTCAGGAAAGAACATAGATTTTTGTTTTATTTATTTCATGTTTTTGTTGATTTATTGATTTATTTTGATTTATTTTGATTAGATCATAGGTTAAAGAGTTGGAATGATATGATGATTCATACTCATGTACAGTAGGTGGCGTTATGCACCTTTTAAGTTGTTTGCAATCCGCCAAAAACGAGAGAAGAAGAAGAAGAACACTTCCTGGTTGACACAAAACCTCATGTGTGTATCTGCTGTTTAAAATGTCTTTGTTTTGGTGCAGCTATACGTTATTATACGACATTAGCATTATTTGGTTTATACTCTTTTAGTTACAATGCATTAAGTGGATTTATTTCTTGTCCATGAAGACTTCCAACATTTTGACTGCGTTATTTTGAATAATATACACCATGACCAGAGTAAGTAGTTATTTGAATTGGACAACAACCCCTCCAGGCTATGTGGAGAAAGCCTCGCGGTATGTGAAGTCCTCCATGCGCCAGGGCAGAGATGATGAAGTACCTGAGGGACCTGCTGGAGCAGATCGGTAAGGGTTACCTCACATGCCACAATAAATGTTGGGGAGTTGTGAACTATCTGTGATATGTTCAACTACATTTATATTTGCATTGTTATTCCAGTAGCTAATTACCTTTTTGCAATGTTTTAGGAGTTAACTACTTGAACGACAACACATTTGTGTGCATTATTCAATTTAATATTGAATAATCAATTTCTTGCACAATAATATCCTGCATTATATTTGTTACTGGATAGTTGTATTTCCACATGTATATTTTCCACATCCACGTATGTTTATGTTATATGTTTTAACTTTAATGCTATTTTATTTCTATTTCAGAAATATTTTGGACTGTTTATTTCTTGTGTCTTAATTTCTCTTATTGGCTTGTTTTTTATGCTGCTGCAACGCAAACATTTCCCAAATTGGTATCAATAAAGTACCTACCTATCTATTAGTGTTGTCACGATACCAACATTTTGGTTTCGATACCGATACCAAGTAGGGATGCCAGCGATTATTCGATTATTCGAATATTCGTTACAGTCTCCATAATCGAAGATTATTTTTAAAATTCGATTTTATTTATATATTTTTTTATTAATATTTATGTTTTTTTTTTTTTTTCCTGGTTTGGTTTCAACCAAAATATAGACTAATGCTAATAATAATAATAGTATTAATAATTAATAATTAGGTGTCGACTAATCGATTAATATTCGCCAGGGCTGTCCGATTTTCTGGCATCCCTAATACCAAGTCAAGAATTGCGATTCCGATTCTTTTTCGATACCTTTCTTTTATTATTTTCATGATCAATAAAATTGTAGTTTATCTGTTAAGTGTTTTCTTACAACATGGTCTCTTCTTTATACTTGAGTTTATGTGATTTCTTTGATAGTTAACTTTATATTTTATTAACATGTAATAGTACAGTGATATAAATAATTATTGACAAAATGTACATTGCAGATGTTAGCCACATTGGTAAGTTAGCTAAAAAGATAGCCATATTAGACAGTTATCATTGCCATTAATTGCCTCGTCAAACTACGAAAACGTTCGTTTGTCACAAAATAAATTACACTTGTTTGACTTAGATTTGAGGGCATGGGCTTGAGCATGATGTAATTATGTTATCTATCACATTCGCTAACCTGTCTGTCTTTAAATTCTTTAAACAGCTCTGGATGCCGGTCGGCGAGGTGCTTAGCCAAGTTTGATGTGTTGGCTCCCTTGGTTTGCAGGGATCTAAAACATTTCTTACAGACAGGCCTTGTGGTGTCCGTAGGCTTGCCCTCACTGTCAGAGATATAGCTAAAATACTTCCAAATGTAGCTTCTGGCGTCTTTTTTGTCAACAAGCCGAGGCGCAGCGGCAGTTGCACTCCCACTTGCAGCCATGCTTCTCGTTTTCTCACATGCTCTGGCAGCTAGCGCGTGGACGAGAGAGGGGAGGGACTGCAGGCACGACTGCAGTGCAGGGAGTGGAAGCAGAGCGCTGAACACACACGGCTCTTATTAAAACAGCGCTTTCTCACCGGAGTACTTTTCCCCGTCATTCTTAAAGTACGATACTAATGAAACGGAGGAATCGTAACGTTTTTAACGGCAGGGTATCGCGGTACCTTTCAAGTATCGGTACACCGTGCAACATTACTATCTATCTATCTATCTATCTATCTATTAAAAGGATAGAATTGAACCCCATTTGTCAGGCCTCGCCCCTTTTTCTCACATCTGTTTTATTTATTTATTTTACAAAGTACTACGAACAACTCTTTCTAAGTGGCTTGACTTAAACATATTAGATGCTCTTGCTCCTATGTTTTCAGTTCACAGTGGGTGAATTGTTTTCAAATCTGCCTATGATGATTGTGTTTCTGCAGTGACTCTGGAGACAGCCTGTTCATAACTCAGAAGCCAGTACCTGAGGCCGTGAGGACAGGAATACGTACTCGCTACAGCCAGTGGGCAAAACCCTTATCTCCCAGAGACTTTGAAGAAAGCGATGAAAACAAAGAATCGTCAGATTCCGACGATGGAGAATCCCAATCTGGCAAGGTGCAGAGAAGAAAGAAAAACGTGTTGCCAAAATTCAGTTTCCCTTTCCTCGAAGAGAAGAAGCCTGAGCTGTTACCTGTACACAACAAACGCCTTCATGTAAGGATCACAAATAATGTAATACATACACTTAAACAAATGCTTTGAAAATGTAATTCAGTTCTTAATAGTTTCCTTTTTTACAGAGTTATCTGGTGGGAGGCTTCTTTGAATGTGTCAGACTTCTGAGGCAGGGCTGTCAAACAAAAAAGGATGTGGAGTCATCTTTACCAACTGTTGACATGGATGGGGAGCACATATCTCCATTGTCAGAGTAAGTCTATTAGAAGGAATATTCATGCTTACTTGAGGATACATGTAATGGATACTTTTTATTAAGAATACCATTAATGTACCAAATTGTTTTCAAGGGGGCCCGCAGGGACAATACACAAGTTAAGCACAAGTAAATGTAAATAAAAATAAAAACTATAATCAAGATAATGAGATGATACCAAAAATCAAATGGTAAGACTTGGAGGATCAGGAGCTCATGCTCCAAGAAGAGCATGACATGGATAATTCATTCATAAAGTATATACACGTAGTAGCGCCAGTGATAGCATAAAGTAATGAGGTTATAAATCATAATATAGAGGTATATTATGGATATGTTGAACTGATCCTATAATAAGAAGACAAGACATGTTTTAGCAAGTTGAAAGATAATATGGATCAGATATTTAAAGATATATTATTACAATCAGAAGGAGCTTAATCTTAAGATAAGATAAGATATACTTTATTGATCCCAAGTTGGGAAATGTTTTTGTTGCAGCAGCATGTAAAACAGAGTATTGCACATCAATAGAAATACAAATTAAAAGAGGAGAAACATTTCAAAAATAGTAATAAAACAGAACTAAAGAGTAGAAAATATACAAGTTGAACGTAATGACATATTCAATGAAATATAAATGTAAAATGTACAGTATGAAGTTGTGAGGTTATAGTCCAGTAAACAAAAGAGAATGTATGTCCCCTGATGGGATTTTAATAAATCTAGATGCTTATAATATTGATCTGAATGCTTTTGATACTGTTGATTCTCAAAACATATTTGAAGAACACTAAGAGAACCCATCAGCTAGACTGAAGCGGTAGAATAAAATAATTTGTGGGAACCCCCAAAGATCCATTTTAGGGTCTCTTGTTCATTTTTATTTTTTAAATATGAAAAATAACATCAAACTTATTGAAGGTGGGGTAGGTAATTCACTTCAGAAACACTTTTTGTTATATTCCATGGAATGCTCTTAACATCCCGATAGCAATGAATATATTAAATGCTTTGACAATAAATACATTAAAAAATGTCATCTGTGGAAGCCACTGTAAAAAGCACAACCAATTATTTTAGCCAGCCCGGCTAAAATAACTGGTTGAACAACCTGCCCGTCAGCCTTCCATCTCGTGCACCATCTTATCTCGTGCCCTCATTGGCCATGTGTGCGTTCGTGTGTGTTGGAGGAGGGGCTCTGTAAGGAAGTCTGAAGGAAGGGGCAGATTTTTTTCGGCTGCGTACTTTCAAATTCTAGCGCACTCGAACAGAGGCCTGTACTACGAAGCTGGATTTTCGCTTAGCCGGCTGACTTCAGGGAAAACTCTGGCTTTCCGGTCCTACGACGCTGGATCTCTTTTTAGCGGGCTAGATCTCCATGGTAACTTATGCTGAGCGGCTAACCTCCTCGGGAGGAGGTTAGGTTGCAGGCTAAGAGATCAACTCAGTGAAAGCACCGCCTGCTGACCAATCAGAGCTCCGTGTGCGGAGTTTAAAGCTATCAAGTCATATTACAGGATAGAGGAAATACAGAAAAACTGCCGTTGCAGGAAAGACGGCCGGCAAAAATCAACTGACTGTGTGAACGTGAAAATTAATAGAATATCACCTCCCATCTTCAGAGCAATCTGACTATTATAACATTAGCGTTAAGAAAGCTTACTTAAATATCTGCCACAACATAAGTAACCGGATCAGAGTAACATTAAGTACAGTCCGCGGCACTGTGAGTGCAGACGTCGATGTGTCCCATTATCATTCATATCACATCATAATGTATCATATATTTCCTTATTTGAGTCAGCTTCTTGAGCCGTATCTGGCCGTGCAACACTCACAGTGTCACATACTGTATGCAGAAGTATTCTTTTAAGCAACACATTAAGTTGACGAAACACTCGAGTCAAATGTAATTAAAGTCAGATCCACTCGTGTCTTAGACGGGGCAGTGATTTCATAAACCTGTTAATGTACGCATTCAAACACTTTTTCTTTTACCAGCTGTATTCACCTTGCAGGTGCAGCTATGTGGCTTTGATCCTGGATAAAGTGTTTAAGTCATGGATGTTTAAAGTGTAACTTCTTCATATTTGACTAATATTAAAGTTCACTTCTCATTCAGGAAGTATGACGCTGCGCTGTCAGTACGCTTGTCCATGTTTGTGATTGGTCGAATGCTCCAAATACCACCCCTTTCATGTGAACGCGCACCTAACTAGATAGGACACGGCTGGCTTGAGCGATCCACTTGATAACCAGCGTCGTAGTACAGCTTAGCGAGAGCGCGTATGTTTTGGATTGGGCCAACCGGCTAACTCCAACATATCCAGGTTAGGAAAATCAGGCTTCGTAGTACAGGCCTCTGGTTTCTCCATTCTTACTTACCCTACCTTTAATGATGAATATGTTTTTATTTATCTTTCCACACAATGAATCCGTTATTTAAATAAAAAGAGACAAGCGAAAAACACTTTAATCTATTCATGTTAGATTGTTGTGGTGTCATCAATATACAAAGTGTTGATATTTTAAAACTTACATAAATCTCTCCTCTAAAAATATTTTTCAATAGAAGGCTTAAGTCCTTTATTTATTTGTTTTAAATTATTTGTTTTATTCATGTTCAATGATGACCTATATTGTTTGTTTTTGTCTTTCTTAGATCTATTCTTCTATTTCATTGGTTTTATTTTTATAATTCATAATTTCTATTTGCTGTATACATTTGTTTCATTGTATTACTTCTCACAGTTGAATGGTCCTGTATGAAGTAGGGATGGGAATTTGAAAGGAAATGTATATTCGAATATTCGACCCCCCCAAAAAACGGTTAACCGGTTAACAAAAATGTAAATATCCTATAAAAAAAAAATTGTGTCAAAAAAAAGTCAACATTTTTTTTTTTTCGAAAAAGATTTTTCAATAACTTTTGGAAATAAATAAATACATGTTCAAATAAGTATAGAAACCAAGTCGAATTTGTCAGCTGGAACGGAGGTTACGGGTATAGCAAGGTATAGTATGTATATATATATAAGTTTAATTTGGCATAGTTTGCACTCTACACCGCACTCACTAACCTGGTCGAAATATTTCCACACATTACTCCTTTTTGACGCCATGTCAAGACTCTTCTTAGAGTGTAAATAATTACCGGACTATGACTGGTAAAATATGTTGAATACCGGCAAAACTAAATCTCTCCTGTCAAAATGTCTATGTACTTTGCCGCCACACACGGTTGCCAAGCAGTGCTTATTGTTGTTTAGGCTGGCCACTCATGTGTCGCGAGTGTTGACAGTGGGCGGGGGAGCACGCTCATGAACTGTTAGCGCCGGAACCTCGCAACGGCTGCGGAGCGCATTTGGGCATAAGATGAGTTTTGAGTCTGTGTGATTTTCGTGTAGGCAGGGGCAGCAGCCATATCATTAGCTAGAACTAGCTAGATCTGATGGATTTGGACATAAACGCGAGTGAAGTACCGGACGTGAGAGAGAGAGATCAGCACCTGCAGCTCTGCCCGCTGTGAGGGACCGGTGAGCGGAGCAAAACACACCTTTAGACGTCACCTAACACATTTAGCTATGGCACTGTCGTATACATTGAATTATTCAATTTGATAATATCTAATCAACTTAGGCATCCCTCCCAAAAAAAAAAAAAATGTATTAAGAAAAATATTCATAACTCGTATTCGAATACCTGAATAATTATTCGAATACCTGAATAATTTCGAATATTCGATTAATCGTTCCCATCCCTAGTATGAAGTGTGCACCACTTTTAATATTGATAATAAATCGCATATATTCTGTTACAGAGATGACGGAGAAAAGGTGGATGAGGCAGACATCAAAGTGGTCGTAAGCAGGCTGTTCAAATCTTACATCATAGTATATATTGTTTGTGAACTTGGCATTAAGCAATTTTTTCATTTTACAGGAGAGGAAACGATTTGTGGTGCCCTCGAAATCAAGGAGAAAAAAGAAAAGTTCTGCGGCAGAAGATGTCAGGCAGGAAAAAGTAAATGAAAGCTTTGAAACTGACGTGAGAGCAGAGCATTCTTTGGCATCAGTGAGCTGTAACATGGAGGACAAGCGTAAGGAGAAGAAGATAAAGAAAAGGGGTGAGGACATTGAGCAGTTAGGAACAGTTACCGAACCTCCAAATGCTGATGCTGAGACACGGAAGAAGAAAAAGGAAAAAAGGAAAAAACAAGAAGGGATTGTAACTACAAAGGAATGTGAAGAAGAGGAGGCATCAAATCGCACTTTAGATTTGCCGCCAATGTCACCAGCAAACTTAGAGGGATTGGAAAACTGTTCAGAAAATGCTGCAGAATCTCAGGAAACATTAGAATCCAGTTGCGTCAAAAAGAAAAAGTACAGAAAGAAGCGAGCGTCATGTTCTAAAGAAGCTACTCAAGGGTTAGATATCTCTTACTGTCATGAAGGAAATGAAAAGGTTGATAATACCCAAAAAACAAAGGAGGGCCTTGAAGACCAAAATGCTAATCTGACGAAAACGATTAAGAAGAAAAGGACCTCATCCTTCCGTGTTGCTGATGCAGAAGATAATGATGCTCAGACACCCGTGGTACTAAATGACAACGGGGTCAGGAAAAAGAGAAAGCTGTCAGCAGCGCAGGACAGTGTTGAAATAAATCCTGAGCAGGGTTTTGAGGAACCAAACACGGGGGTGAAAAGGACGAAGAAAGAAACGAGAAATGAAACCGAGTCGGTAACCCGCGCGCAAACTTTGAAAAGTGCAGGTGATGTGGAATTTTCTGATGAGACTGTGGTGTTGAAAAAGAAAAGGAAGAAAAAGTCTAAAGTTGAGCCATCCAATGTGATACAAGAGTATCCATCTGCCACTAAAGATGTTGAATCAGTAAAGTCTTCACTCAAAGACTGTAGCTCAGTTTCACACAAGAGAAAAGACAAACGTGCTCCCAGTGCTGAGACTTTACACTCAAAAACTGAAATGTTGCTTTCAGACAGTATCGTTGAAAGCAAATGCAAAACGGTCAGACGAAAACTTCATAATCCAATTGCGGATTTCTATGACTTCTCAGCTTAGGTGAATGGTAGACAAAGTGATGGGTTTGATTGATTTGAGTTTTAAAATAATTCTGGATACCCTAACACACAAAATGACTGATACATTACATGTCTTTTCTTTTTTTTTAAGATGCAAATGCATCTGACACTTTCTCTATCGATTACATGGACAATGTTTTCAGAGAAGCTGTGACAATTTATGTTTTTTTGGTATTTTGTTTTGTATCAAAGCATTTGACTTGCACAGTACTTTACCTTGTTGGTGTTACAATAAACTTGTAAAGGATTAACAAACCAGTCATTTTACTTTTTTATTTCTACCGGTTATCAACATAACAGTAATTGATGATGAATTATGATTCTACATAGCTGAACTTAAGACACTAAATTAAGAAGAAAGGGGAGAACTACGAATGTATGTGTTTTGTTTTTGTTTTTGTCTCCTTTTGTATTTGTATTTATTATTATTTTTTTTTTTGCTTTGTCTCTGTCTTTATATACATGTATGTGTGCACGTGTATGTATGTGTACGTGTATGTGTATATGTGTGTAGGTATACACATATATATGTACATGTGCATATGTGGGTATACATATGTGAGTATATGGGTACATGTACTATGGCTATTATTCTTTATTTCCGTATCTATTAATTAATCTTCTTTTAATATTATCTTTTACATTACTGTATTTTTACCTATATATGTATCTATTTACTTAGTTATTTACTTTATTAGCTACTGTAGGACTGGGAGGGGAGGGGGGGAAAGGGGAAGAAAAAAATAAAATATTGACTTAAATGTAAACTCACTGTGCCTGATTAAATAAAAACAAATTACAAAATAACAGTAATTGAAACTTCATTAAATGATATTAATCAATTTGATGTGAACATTCTTCAATGTAAAACCAAACCATTACTTTAATCTTTATTTATTTATTAATTAAACCTATACATTTGACCACCTAGTCATCCTAATAATACTCAGGTTTGTACATACGAGGAATTTGTTCTGGTGATTTGGTACATAACAATGGACACAGTGTGTAAGTGAGACACAATTATTCAAATTAACTTTGATTGCAAATTATATGATAGTCTGTGAATGACTGTCAGGGTTTGTAATAGCTGTTACAAAGTGCACCATAGGTCAGAACTATCATGAAGTTAATAGGTAATAGAGCCATTGCTATAGGTGAAACATTTACAACAATGTTGTAAATAAGAATGAGAAGCAAATATGTAAGCCTTATTGTACTTGTAAACTGTATCTTAAACTTGGGGAATTTATTTATTTTAAAGGGCGTGACGAGAAGTAATTAATCCAGAAAGGTCCAACACTATGATAACTAAAATATATAAACAATGTTTGAATACTCTTTATTTTTGGAATAATGCCAGCAGACACGAAAATGTATTTATTAATATTTGCTTTCTATATTGTTGTGATCAGTATTACATGGTAACTAGATTACAACTATATAGCAAACATGCCATAAAATGCCACTTTTCAGCCCTATTTTAGTTCTTATGGTGTTTCTGTTATTGTTAAAACATGCTGGGTTTTTTTCTCTCCAAGAAAAACATACTTTTTTTTTGGTATAATGAGCCCCTCCTAGAGTTAAGCCAGACCAAATCAATGCATAGGTAAAAGCAGAGGTGGAAAAAGTACTCAGATCTTGTACGTGAGTAAAAGTAGAAGTCCTACTTAGTTACTTAACACCACTTGGTAAAAGGTACCTACTATTGTAATGCTGTAGATCTGTGATGTCTTTTTGAATCTTACAGAATTTAAGAGGATGAAGTATTAATTTGCCTTTGAATTTAATCACTTTGGTTGCCTTCGTTGTCTTTAGATACAAGTTTTGTTAATCACTGCCCTCCATTGTCTTTTCAAAATAATAATAATATACAGCCTTACAATGGCAGGAACTTTCCATCCATTACTTTGGCCTGGCTTTACTTTATACTGATTGTTACACATTGAGCTTACTGGCTTTGCAAAACAGAGGGAGGGGCTCATTATCATAAGAAAAAAACGTAATAAAAAGCAACTTATGGATGTTTTCTTTGGCTGAACGTATTTTTTAACAACAAAAGCTGCATTTTAAAGTCCCTAAAAAAACGCTTTGGGGTTTTGGCCTATTGTGGCACTGTTGGCTTTCCATACTATCAGCTAGTTGACACGTTACGTAAGCGCGCAGCCACAGAAGGCATTTAAACAGTGAGGCTGCGAAGATCCAGCTGGAAACTTTTCCTCTGCTGCTGACGCTCCAGAGACCTGTGTGTCTTCACCTTCAACACTCGGCACACATTCACCACCCAGACATGTCCTCTTTTAACAGCATTGCGAGCTTGGAAGAGGCAAGGAGAGTGGCTATTTTCGGAGGAACGCACGGGAATGAGATGTCAGGCGTGACGCTGGTGAACCTGTGGGTGAAAAACGGCGCCGAGATCCAGAGGAAAGGGGTCGAAACCAAACCGTTCATCACCAACCCGAAGGCTGTGGAGAAGTGCGCCAGATATGTGGACACGGACCTAAACCGAGCCTTCACCCCGGAAAACCTCAGGTAAAAACGGCCTCACGCCTCAGAGCTGTCAGTGTGGCTGGATCTGGATGTTGTTGTTGTGGTCACTGTCTGCTGTCATACATGTTGAATGGAAACATTACACCTATCCATATAAAATTCACATATGACCACGAATGTGATTTTACTGATTATATATCTTTGGTTAAAAGAAACATGACACCTATAGGCCTACTGTACATTGTCGGAATGGACTTGTGGACATTTTCTCGTTGGGGCCGTTTTTTTGGGAATTGAAATGACTAAAATCAAGGATCGATCATTGGAGATTTCTATGTGTTGTGAAATGTAATGACATGCATTATTGACACCTGTCAGACAAATGCGGGATATGTTAAGACATCCTGCTTAGAAAACATGTAGTTATAACAATAGAATGAAAAACAACGTCTGGATTGAAATGTAGAATAACGGGTTACACTAGGATGGTTTTTAAAACACGATTTACACTGTCACGCAATCCAACTGTTATTATCTCTGGTGAATGTGTGTTTACCACTAGCATGTCTCCCCCCCTCCCCCCTCCCCCCACAATATCAGAGCAGCGTGTCCCGGATTTGATCTGACTCTGAGCCAGCAGGGAAAACGTGAGCGAAACGTGGCCGCGAATTAAGATGTGCTTTTTTTTCTTCATTCGTGCCTCTTCGTTTGCAATATAGCGGAAGCTTTACGCAAATGCTGGCTCATAGAGACTGCGTGCATGAACGCACAAAGCAGTGGTTGGATCTGTTCATAAATCACCATAGGAGTCCTATAATAACATTCCCAAGGTTATTATAGTGTGTCCTACTGGGGCAAGTTGTAAAGTAGTGTTATCACGTGATGTATCTATATGGGCTCGAACTTGGCCTTTTAACCTTGGGCTAGGCAATATGTTGATATTACTGTATATCGATATTTCTATGAGACTAAATGATGTGTTACATTTTGTATGTTGTCATATTTTGTTCCTGCTTCTAAAGGTTGCATTGAAGCAGTTCTATCATTTCCTTTAACCATTTAGTCAATATGTAACCAATACTGATAATTATTTAGCAAAAATCTTAATGAGTAAATATTTGGTTAAAGCCCTGACTGTCAACCCTACAATTTAGTTGCAATATCGATATTGAGGTATATGGATAAATATATAATATTTGATTTTTTTTTCTCCATATCACCCAGCCCTAATTTTACAGTTACAATTAAAGTTCTGTTGTCGTTTCGTTTTTAGGTATTTTACTTAATGTAATGATGCACAGATTGTTCTGTATGCGGTTATTACCTCATCTGCCACTTTTAAAATGACCGTTTAAAAGTATTTTCTATACTTTCAGTTTGGCATGTCTGGAGGTAATCTATAAAAAGATTATCCACTTCTCTAAAAAAAAGCCCATGGTGTTGTTTTCATCCGCCTTTTCCTTTGACTGTGTTAACTGTCCTCTCAGTTGTCGGCTGTGTGTTGGAGACCACTTGTATCCGCTGTGGCTCACTGTGGTTGTGTACCAATGTCCCTTCAATCCAGACAATACCGGATATTTGCTGAAAGTGGGGTGAAAAGAGCAGATGTGAGGGAGGCGAGACAATATGCACAGCAGAGGTGCTATTCTACAGTAGTTAGGAGAATGTCCTAGACCAGTTGTTATTCTAAAATGCTTTTAAAGGGCTAAGAGAAAAAAGGGAACTCTCATTCTGTGCTCAGTGTTGAATGTCTGTCTGAGCACAGACAAGGAAGGTATGCCTGAGGGGGAAAAAACCAAGGTATGCGGAGAGAAAAAACCCAACTTTAGACTTGACACGAAACAAATCTCTCAAGGATTGGAGCAGACATACAAGGCTTGGGGAAAATGGCTGGCATTTCTTCTTAACATTCACAAAAGGGGGCCACTGTTGAACTGCTGAATCCAGTGTTTGTATTCCAACCTATAACATAGGGCTACCATGAGGTGGAATCATAGTTATAATCAAGACAAAATATGCAGGTATTAATGTTTTTTAGTTTTCCATATTTGAAGAACTGTAGTGAATACAAAGCATACACTAACTCTTTTTTTCTTTCTGACTTTGCTCTCGCAGTTACTGTGATAACTTGTCAATCATAAAGATTATGCCAAACAGTTAGGTGAAAGTGTTACAGAGCATGTAGGACAAGTAGACAATTATTAACATGGTTCTTATTCATCATTCCATCAGCAGAATTTTATGATAAGCTGTGAATGTGTTACCAACTTTTTCATCGCTGTATGTGTAAGGTAAGGTAAGGTACGTTTATTTATAGCACATTTTCAGCATGTCGGACATATATTGGGGTCCCAAACCATTTAATGCTTTATACTGTAAGTTAGCAATAACATTTTAAAATCAATTCTGTAAGCTACTGGTAGCCAGTGCAGACATTTAAGAACTGGGGTGATGTGTTCTACTCTTTTTGATTTGGTCAGGACTCTGGCAGCAGCGTTCTGGATTAGTTGCAGTTTTTCAAGGGATTTTTTACAGAGACCTGTAAATACACTGTTACAGTAATGTGTGTGTGTTTGTTTTTGTGTGTCTGTGCGCTGCAGTGCCCCTCGAGGAGACAACCAGCCCTACGAGGTGCAGAGAGCCCAGGAGATCAACAGGATATTCGGACCCAAAGGAAGCCCAGATGCCTACGATGTTATCTTCGACCTCCACAACACGACGTCCAACATGGGCTGCACCCTGATCCTGGAGAGCTCCAAAGACCACTTCAATCTGCAGATGATGAACTACATCAAGGTGACGGCCTCCAAGAGCTAATGTTGAATTATACGGCACACCTTTTAAGGAGCATTCATCTGTAACATTAGCTGTTTTTCAAGAGTTCCTTTTATAACATTTAACACCAGACTAGGCCAGTGGCAATAACTGCTTTTAATGGAAGATATATAGTCCAAGAAACATTTGAAATAAAGATGAGATGATAGATAGATAGATAGATAGATAGATAGATAGATAGATACTTTATTTATCCCAAATTGGGAAGTTATTTTGTCACAGCAGCAGTGTTGTCAAGCATTACACAAGTTAAAAATAAGGGACGAATGTAAGGAAAATTCAAATTAGCAGCAAGTATATACAAATTTACAATGAAAAGGAAATATATCACTAGAGTATCTAAATAATACACAATATAAAGAAAATATTGAGTATTCTACAAGATACATTCTCACTAAGCTACAGAAATGTATAGAAATATACTACAGACGCAACAATATAATTACAATTTTAAGACACTTAAATGTCACAGATATGATAATAACATAGAGGCATAATAATGTCTCCCTATCAAAGGGAGTTCACATATCAAAGAGGAGAGAGCTTAAAGTGGACATTGTACTGTAAACAAACATAAATGTAATTGATATAATTACAATTGATAGATACAGAAATAATCAAGATCATATCAATATATCGAACGTTAAGTAGATAAGGTGAAAATGATCAAGATAATATCTGGGGGCGGCCGAAATTTCAGGCTATGTCCTCCCCCCTTCACCATTGTATCTATCAACTAAAGGCACTCTGGTCCAAAAAGTATATTTAAAAAGAAAATCATGTCCGTATGTTCCAAGATAAGTAGGTAACCTAAAAATGATTGTCCACATATTGAACCATAAGTCAAGATATTGTTTCAGGCCTACACTATACCATAGACGCATTCTCCATTAATATGTTTAATGGGACCTTCACTTCTCAATGTAGTGTGTTTTAGGCGTTTTTAGACTCACACTGAATAGAAGAAAGTTAAAGGGGGTGACTGGGAGTTCAAAGATCTTTGCACTTTAAAGTAAATATTTAGCTAAAAGGTCTCTCTGGAGAGATTCAGTTAACCCTTTGTAGATAATATAATCAACAGTTTACCTTTACGTGTTAGACACACTCATTTAAAGGTTCAACCATCCAAATACTTGAGCCTGTTTTCTTATGAGTCTGAGAAGATGTCTTCTTCTTTTGTAAAATACGGTATATGTAGTATTTGAACTATGACATAACATTTATTTTAAGCACATATACCTTTAAAACTTTACAAACCTCACATTGCATAAGCTGGCGTTCCTGTTTGGAATGTATTGAACTGCTTGAGCTGTTCAACAAAAATGAAGGTATTCAGACTAGTAACACCAGGGAGGGAAAGAGCTGCCAAAAGCAACAAAGCAGAAAAATGTGTTTTGAACTTAGAAAAAAGATTGAACAAACGGATACAAAGATAGAAGATTACCCCTCAAATGGCGACTTAGCTTCCCCACTAATTCAGAGACCTGAGTCAAGACATAAGAAAAAGATAGTTTTTAAACTTTTTTTTTTTGGATACTTTCAGGTTCGAGGGTCGATATCACATTTTGAAAGTGATACAAATATAAATCCAAACTCATTATGTAACTGTTACACAGTGTAATAAAACAATAATGTTTAACCTAGTTTCATCCAATGGTCAGATTTGTGTTCTAGAAATGTTTGCAAATGTGCAAAGATAATGCCTCATGTGCATATTAAAATAACATATCAGAACATCTGTAATACAAAAAAAGGCTCTAAATGTAACGTCAGTAATACACTGGTGCTGCTTAGGTATGTAATTACCTGAAGCTAACTTCTAGCTTGTTTGACTTGTTTTGCAGAAAGCCATCGCTCCAAGTAGTTGTCTTGTTCTGCTGAATGAACATCCTCTTTTGAAATATTCCACTTCCCGCTCTATTGCCAAGCACCCTGTTGGTGAGTCTCTCTCAAGTCTTTCAAGCAAATGTCCCTTGGAAAAATGAACCTACAATATTCCCTCGACAGTTGCCAAATGTGTCTTCTGGTTTGTTTCATTTCAGGTCTGGAAGTGGGTCCCCAGCCTCAAGGTGTTTTGAGGAGCAACATATTTGAAGCTATGAGGGTGATACTGAAACATGCGCTAGACTTCATTGAACTGTTTAATGAAGGTAAGGCAGGCACACTGTAGCGGCTTACCATTTTAAGCTTTAACACGCTACACAGGCCACATCATAGGACTTTAAAAGATTAGCAGTTGAGATTGAAGCAAACATGATTCCTAAAGTTTGCAGTTTCTAGAATCCGACTCATGTTATGAATCATATGTGTTATATAAAAGAAAAACAAGTTGTTTACTTCCCTGTTTGTCTGCCTCATCTTGACGAGAAACATCTTGTGACAAAACGCCCATGGGTGCCAGTCCGATTCTGTACCTGCATCCCGTTCTCTCTCTTACCCTTAGGCACAAAAGAGCGTTTGCAATGTTTAGGCAGCCGTTCCTTCCTCTTTTACGTAAACAATCAGTCCGTGCCAAGTGTGAGTTGCAGTCTGTTGGTATCTGCCCAGCCTGTTGAATGGCCTGCTTGTTTTTAGAGTCTGGTTGCCAATGGTGCGTTAATCTTCTGTCGTGGGGCCTGCACTGGTGCTGATGAATGCCCTGGCATGGTTATGAATCAGTGTTCCTGCCCTTTGAAGCTGAACATCACCAAGAAACAACTTGTTCAGAGAGAACACTGTCTGAACATTTGTCCCTTTTGCTCTGTGCTGCCGCTTGCATATTAATACAGCCAAGTGGTCTCACACTTAGTGGTAAAGCAGTTCAATTGAGCTTGACTTACTGAATGTGCAAGCTCTGCCACAAACCACTGCACATCCTGTTTAGCTCAGTTTGAATAATGCCACTTTGGCACTGTGTGGCTCCTTCCAGCTTCTATAGCAAAGTCCTATAATGTAGCTATGTCAGAGATTAACTATACAGAAAAGTCAAAGTCAACTTTATTGTCAATCTTCTATGTGAGATACAGACAGAGAGATTTAAATGCTGTTTCTCACAATCTCGAGGAATACAAATTAAAATATATTTTTTTTAAATCACAGTTTGCAAATGCAACCATAATGCCCACTAAAAGTAAAAATAAAAATTATGCAATTTCAATTTTTTTTTTACGGATTATGTCCTTTATTCTCAACATAAAATATAATAACATAATAACAATGCTTAATATATTTACAATGTACGTTTATATTAGGTCTTCAACTATCCAAATTATTGTTACTGTATACACACTCCAAATGAATAGACTAAGTATATTTCTGTCTTTGTAGTCTACATTCGATACGGGTCATTTGATTTCATGCAGTTTTAGTTCCCTGTATACAATGGTACTTGTGCTCATATAAAGCACGTTTTTTGTCTCTTTTTCTTCTCTGTTTAAATTGTTTTATCCTCCTATACTCAGAAGCAATACCCTTGTTATTAGCTCTAGCCTATTAGGATTGATATCGCCTATTCTTTTCTTTGTACATTTACAACAAGTTTTTGGAATACCTTATTATCCAGGATGCTAACCGTATGGGGGATGTTGTGTTATGTGTGTTGTTCAGGCATGGAGTTCCCTTCCTGTACAGTAAAAGTTTTCCGGGTCTTAGAGAGGATCGACTACCCCAGAGATGCCAACGGAAACATCATAGCTATGGTGCATCCCAATCTGCAGGTAAACATCTGAACTACAGCCGCCTTCACCGACCAGAAATCTGATCTATTGAACCTGTAAATATGATGTGACCAGAGATGTCTCATTTCCTCTTTCATAACAAAAGAGGAAATGAGACATCTCTGGTCACTGTGAGACTTTATTGTTTTAGTTTGAGCAACATACTCAAGTTACTTTCCCCGTGGTTATTGCTTGTTGTTTCAGGACTGTGACTGGGAGCCGCTGAACCCCGGTGACCCTATGTTCCAAACGTTTGATGGAAAGACCATCCGGTTCCAAGGCTCAGGAACGGTCTACCCCACTTTTATTAATGAGGCGGCCTATTATGAAAAACAACAGGCATTTGTTACCACCAGACGAGAAAGCTTGGTGGCCAGTTCCATCAGAAAAGTATGAAAACTGTTTGTAAAGGCTTCAATGATTCTTTGTTAGCCACAATAACAAATCTGTGTATAGACTTTTCTCACCTAATAATGACGAGATACCATCTTTTACACACTGATTTCTTTTTTCTATGCATTTACTATCTCCTAACTATGCAAAGAACCTTTTTTAGAGGCTTTGCAAAAAGTCACTGTGAAAGTCTTTGATTTAAAGGCTGGTATATTGCTGTGGTAAGTATTTATGATACTGATGTTATTTAAAAAATATATTTACATTAAATCAACTAAGTTTTTATAACATTAAACGCCAAGCCTAATTATTGATGGCTTATAAATCACCATACATCACTCTTTAAGTTTCTTACAACTGCTCAGGACAGCCATTTTGGATCATAACCTGCAACCTTTGACCCAAAACTGTAGTTGTTTGTCCTCTTATATATATTTGTAACATCTTTTGAAGGGTGTGTTTGTGGCCTTTGATACATACCTGTAACTCCAGGGGTTGCATCTGTGGTGCTGTCCTAGTCTTGCCTTAATAGAGATTTAAGAAAAAAAACTTGCACAACAAAAATTTGAAGTGAAATTTGTAGAAAATATATGTGTTGGATAACATATTTTGATAAGAAAGTGTCCTGTTCCTCTAAACAAATGGGATGCAGTTTGAAACATGTTTTATAATCATATATTTGTGTCTATTTTGATATACTTGTACTGTACGTTTTAAGTGACGTTTAGGATTCTCGGAGGGCATATGTACTTTTAATATTTTTTTACGTCTTTGTTGTGTCAAAGTGTATCGCTGTGGTGTTACGCTCATTCATTTTCCAATTAGCAATATTTTTGGTAGCACTATTTATGTGATGAGTAACGTTTACTGTCTTAAAGTCCTGTGGAAATTATCCGATCAATAAATGTAGTACTATGCTAAACTGGGATATTTAGTTGTTTGTAGATGCACCCTTTCATAATGAGTTGCCTTGACTCGTCATGCTTGTTTTGTCAGTTAGAGCAAATGGTTCCCAACCTAGGGGTCCCGACCCCTAATAGGCATTTCCAATGTTTCAATGGGGGTCAGGAGACCTTTCTTGATTTATTGGGTTTTAGACAAGTTTTCAAAAAAGATATGCATTTCGCTCTAGATGTTATTGATTTCTGTGTAGACAATCTTATTTATAAAGTTTGACTTAATATTTAAGACGTAAACCTTTATTTAAATCACGGGATAAGGGCCAAGTGAAGATCCTAAAACAAGCTTTATTTTCAAAGAGGGCAATTTGCATAATGAGTACTTTTACTTTTGGTACTTTAAAGTGGACCTATCATGCTATATTTAAATTATATATTGTAGGGCCATACCTATATAAGGTATATTTATATGTTTCTGTTTTCAAAATACCAAACAGATCATGCATTTTAGCCATGCCTCATTTCGCTCTATTTGCTGTTCTCCAGCCCTGTTTTTGCAGGGGGCTGATTCTGTGAGCTGCAGCTGACCACGCCCCCCTGCAGGAGAGGGGAGCCGTGCTCTGATCAAGTCGAGAGGGGGAGAAAAAAAGATCTCTGTCCTCCGTGTTTTATTATATTATTATAGGCCTATAGAGTCATTATTCATTTGTTTTAAAGCTCAATAAATAACAAAGAAGACCTTTGACCGGCACTTTTCTAATTTTGTCCGGAAGATTTAAACTTTAACGGACATCTTGACCGGCGAAAGAAACTGAAACTGAAACTCTGCCGCACAGTCCCCTCGTTCCTTGGAAGAGGCGGAGAGGTGGGTGTTTGTCATCTGCTGGTGGACTAACCGGAGAGAATTACAGTGCTTGCCTCGACGGGGAGGGATTGCATTGAATTAAAGCAGCGGGAGCAAACGCTTGCCTCGGGGAGGGAGAAAAAAAGCCACAGCGGAGAATAAACAGAAGGGTAACCATGGTAACTATGGGCGGGAAGTCTTCTTCGCTGCTTTTGTGGCAGACTACAGCGCCACTTACAGGCCTGGCATATGTACTACAGCGTCTCCACCGCTTTCGAGCGGCAATGGCCGGCCGTGGCCCAACCCCACATTCCCCTGATAGGTGGAGAGTTGGCCCAATAGCCGTAGCGCCACTTCTGTGACATATGTCCTCTTTAAAAAAATAATAATACCTGAGAAACTTGTATTTAAAATTGTTTATACAGATGTAGCACTTCATTTCAGACGCCTACCCGTGCGGGTCCGTGATATGTGCGGGGTGGGCCCCTGCTGAAAAGGAAAACCCCCCGCAGGACTTGATACGCCCCCTTGATAAATACATTTAATTATAATGAAACCAGCTGCAATGGATCATGGATCCACCAGGGGGTGCAGTGATTAAAAAGCTTCCACAGTGGAACTCATGTGAAATAAAAAATAAACAGCTGATAGATCTACAGTAGAGGTATCTGATATAGCGGATATTTGTTAAGATCCATATGTCACGGATAGGATCATATTCTGTGCTAAAGAGACATGTAATTATTTACAAAACATCACCATGTTTTTATTTAACAAAATAATGTTGTTTAATCCACGTTGGTGTAAATACAAAACCATCGCTATGTTTTTTTGTCAGGAAATGCAGACCGGCTCACACAAACGATTTGTAATCATCATCCTCACGATCATTTAATGTATCATATGTTCGCCGAATTGAAATGAATGCACTAATACATGTAGTTTAATCCACGTGAATTAACTACAAAAATAATCGGTTTGTTTTTACATCACATCCGACCGGAGGAAAATACAGCACGGCTCTCACTACCGATAATCCTAATCCCACGGGCAAACAATAATATGTACAGTGTTAATAGTTTACTGTATTATTAGTGTCTAATATTACTGCTATAACAATCACACATTGAGTTGTTAAAATCAGACCGTTTTTTTTTTTTAAACAGTCTGAATGAAACGGCAGCTCTCAGGTGATCATATATCATCAGCTGCTCTGCTCACTCCTTTCCTGTAAATTAACCTACAGGTCCAGCCCACACATATGACAGCGCAGTTGCTCCATCATTCACTGTAAAAACTGTTGCTTTGGTAAAACTTAAAAAATATGTGTCAAGTGATTCCAAGCAATTTTAAGAGTTTAGTCAACTTTTGCATTTTTTGAGTTGGTGAAATATACTTTTTTTTGTTTTCCTCTACTCAAGAATGTGTTACTTTGCGAAAAATTAAAAAATATGTGTCAAGCGATTCCAAGCAATTATAGGAGTTGGATAAACTCACTAATGTGATTTTTTCTGCATATGAAAAGATGAGATGAGCCTACAATTAAAAGCCCAGATATTAAGTGTAACCAATGCAAATAACAATCTGCTAAGAACCACACGAGAATAAAGTAAATTATAAAACACAATTGAGTTGCCGGAACCTATATACGACAAACTCTTCCTGATTTGAATCCAACCCTTTAAATATTTGATAGCATTGAAACATTGCAGATTAAACAAATAAATTAAAAAAGGGAACGTTATGGACATGTTAATACGTTTTATTCAAATTTGATTATTTCAAAACAGTTGTCATAAAAGAGTAACAAGTTTGTTTAAAAGCACAACACATTAACATACATGGAGACACATGGTTATTACTTGATGGTTATAACTGCATCTGGCTCTTGGGCAATGTATAACTTCATGCTGTGCATCACGAGCCTGTTGCACTTCGACCTCTGCTGTTCCCTGTAAATACAAACAAAACACTAAATTGAGTACAAATCAGGACACACCATGTGTTTTCCTCAAAACAAAAATCAAATCCGTCTTGAAAACATAACGAGCCAGTTTACATTAGCTGTTAACAGACGGTAACAGAGGTGCTATTCACATGCATTACAAGGGGTTTAAGCCATCAAAAAAAGGCTGGTTTGCAAGAAAATGAACCACATAGTCATGATATTGATATAGTTCATAAAATGTCCAACTACTTATTTTTAACCCCACCTCATGCTCAGAGATTTATATAAAGTGGGACATGGGTCCTAGAATAAAAAGAACAGACGATTATTTCAACTTTTATCTTGATAAGTGAGAGCGCAGGCCAGTCTACATGAATGCAGGGCAAGGCACGTTTCTGTCCAAAGGTTCCATGATGGAGTCGATCATGTTTTTAAAATATCACTTTGAGTGGTGACACTAGTGCTGCATAGTTAACATCTCCATCCCATCTGTGATTAAAAAAATAGAAATGGGTACGTTTACCTGATGCTCATTATATTAGTATGTAAACATAACACGTCTTGAATTAACCTCTGAAACAACAACTAGTCTGACACACTCAAGGGCTTACCTAATGTGAACCTGAAGTCCATAGCAGGAGGCAAAATGTCTTCAAGAGGAGGTGTGACTTTTCTGGTGAGGCAAATGAAAGAACAAAGTAGTTACATGATGACAATGCAGAGATGGAGTACTCGAGTCCTGGACTCGGACTCGAGTCGGACTCGAGTGCCGATTTTCGGGACTCGTGACTCGACTCGGACTCCCGCACTGATTGACGCGACTCGGACTTGGACTCGTGAATTCTCGCGCACGATGACTTGGACTCGGACTCGGACTCGGACTCGTGAATTATCGCGTACGCTGACTTGGACTCGGACTCGGACTCGTGAATTTTTCCCCCCATGATGACTCGGACTCGACTTGTACATTGACGCTCAGCCTTGGACTCGGACTCGGACTCGAGCAAGTTTTCTATAGAGTCTGATGTCCTCTATCCTGGCGTGTGCACCGGCTGCGAGGCGAGTTCACGTACTGGGCCCCGCTATTCCAGTCTAAAGATGTCTAGAGACACACCCCGCATCGTGCTGTATGCTTTCACACATTCTGCTTCCACATTGGAAAAGAGCAGCGCAAAATGCTCTATGTGGAAACAATATTGAAGAGAAGGCTCCGTAACACATTACTCTAAACATCGAGTTCAGACATATAGGCTGTCTTGAACACTATCATCAGAGTAACGTGATCTAATCAATACATAAAGATTCAGCCGATAACACGAAAGCATATGGCTACTTAACATGCAGAATGACGTCATTTTGCATGCTAAGTAGCCATGTGCTTTCTGGGGCTCAATCTTTATCAGTAAACCGATTTAACCGGTAAAAGTTCCTTCAAAATAAGAGTCCCGATCTTATTACTATCAAAATAAAAGTGCAAAACGAAAACTTTACCATAGGAAAATATTGGCATACAAATATAATCACTTCTCTAAAAGGTAACTCATTTTAAACATAGTTTATTTATATATAATAATAATAATAATAATAATAATATTAATATTAGTAATAAGCTTTATATTTGTATAGCACCTATTACAAGAATTGTAGCCAAACTGGCTTCACAGCAGTTCAATAGACAGATTAGTATAACATGACAGGATAAAAGCAATGTAGAGAAGCAGCTACATTTCAACACATATATCCATGAAGATTAATACATGAAGACTTGTGACTCAGACTTGACTTGGACTCTTCTTAGGTGACTCGGACTTGGACTCGGACTCGAACACAGGTTATGATGACTCGGACACTCCTTGGGTGACTCGGACTTGGACTTGGACTCGGACTCGAACACAGGTAATGATGACTCGGACTCGACTCGGACATTCCTTGGGTGACTCGGACTTGGACTCGGACTCGACTACGACTCTCCCTTGTGACTCGGACTTGGACTCGGACTCGACTACGACTCTCCCTTGGTGACTCGGACTTGGACTCGGACTCGAAGAGTGGTGACTCGAGAGTGACTTGGACTCGTGAATTGGTGACTTGACTACAACACTGTGACAATGTAACAATAATTTCAGTAGAATTCATTAAAACATATTTAATTCAATTAATGGAATCAAACATTAAAACACAAGTATCATTTAAAAAAATACGGTATTGTATTTATATACATTTATAAGGATGGCATTTATTAAGGATGGTATTGTTAGATACCAGTACAATTCCATGATTCTCTACACAGCAGATCCTAATTACTTCAATATACACTCCTTTATCTCGTTTGCATACTGTCTATATCTACTTTATGTTGTAGTAAAACATCTCCTTAATAAAACTGTATTTATTGATATTTCTCGCTAAAGACTGCATTTTACTGTACTACATTGAACACATCTTGCTGACGTTATACATGCATCCTCGCCCAATACACACTTTTACTGAATTGCGCCTGAATGCACCTTAACTGAAGTCACCTCCGTCACTTTCTACTGAGAGCTAACGTTAACTCTCCTGCAGATTCAAACATGGATTTGCATCTATAGCGTTGCATAAGCATGAAAAATATAGTTTGCACTTAATTTTGTATAATAACAACTCGATGCTGTAACTGCAGACTATGAGTTTAAATTGGGTACAATAAGATTGCATACCTGCCAACCCTACGGATTTGGGCGGTAGTCTACCGCTTTTGACATGTTTCTACCGCCTACCGATTTAGCTGACTCTCCCTACCGATTTTCAATCTTCCCAAACTATAACAAATAAAAATGACACTCCATAGACACTGGACTTGACTTTTGGCAGACACCGTTTGCAGCGTGTCTGTGATCCCATCATACAAACAGTCCTAAAAATAGAACGACAATATTCTGTTTTATCGTTAATGTCCTATGACATAATCTTCCTGTGCCAGAATAATGCACTTGAACGCATCAAAGCTTTGTGATTTATCGGGGCGTGGCTGGTAGGCAGTGGGCACTAGTTTGCTGTGCAGTCCGCACACACAAGACCACAATTATGGCAGAAGCAAAAGAGCCCAAAATATATAATTTTCACTCCGAGTGGGAGGATGATTATTTTTGTATCTATTCCAATTCAAAGTCCATCTGTCTCTCATCTGCAATGCGAGCGTGGCTTTATCGAAGAAGGGTCATTTAGGAGCGGCATTTCAAAACAGAGCACAAACGCTACGAGACGGGATTCCCTCCTAATTCTGCCCTACGCTCCCAAAAGGTGAGGGACCTGAAAGGACAGCTAAATGCACAGCAGTCCATCTTCACCAGGCCCAACAACAAGAGCAAGGCTGCTACCATAGCATCTTATCGTGTCAGGCCCAACAACAAGAGCAAGGCTGCTACCATAGCATCTTATCGTGTCAGTCACGTTCTGCCACACATGAAGTCCTTCAAAGACGGCGAAGTTGTGAAAGAAGCATTCCTGGAGGCTGCCGACACGCTTTTTGGGGACAGTAAAAATAACAGAAGCATTTCAACAGGTTTTTGATATAATAAAAACTCAAGTTAGATACCGTTATTAATCAGCTGTACGTTTGAGTTTGTTTGAACTTATTCATTATAATTATTGTACAAAATGGTATAAGAATGCAAACTTTAAGATCTGTTCTGTTTACATTGATTATAGTCTATTATCAATTCAGGTTAAGAAACTAGTGTTGCTTGCATCCTATTTTAAAAAAGGCATTTCTTTTTATACTCTACTAAAATGCAAAAAAAAGAAAAGGGTTTGATTCTATTAATTTTGTCTTTTTTATTGCACTTTGGCAGCAGATTCCTGTGTAGCTTCAGATCTGAGTTGTCTTATTAGTAAAACTAATTTATACTTTTGGAGCAACACTATTTTTATATAATGGCAAAGAGTCTTTTCTTTTCCTCCTGTGTCATATGTGGCAGCACTGTTCAATGTTTCTTGAAAACATTACCCACTGTAGTTTGTGACGTGTGAATAAACTCCAACTCTGTATCAACAACACTGTTGTGTAACTTCAGTTAAATACTTGTGTGTGTGTGGAGATTAGAAAGAGGTAAGAGAAAGGATCTGCAGTATTTTATGAAGTATTAATCGTACAAAGGTCAGTTTTATACAAGTGTGTATTTACCTGGTAGTAGGCTGTCAGTAATGGCTACGCCTCTCTCTTTGGACTGGTAGATCTCGGCAGACCGGCAACTTTAAAAGTAGCTCTCGGGTTCAAAAAAGGTTGGGCACCCCTGATCTACACTGTCAAGGTTCAAGGTTCTTTATTGTCAAACTAACATAGCTACAGAGTAATTATGTCGTTGTAAATCTTATGTCACAGGCTTCTCCAACAATGCAACTGAAAGAGGACCAGAAACACATTAAAAATATAATAAAATGTGGAGACTTTGGGATATTTATCTCCCATTCTTTTACTTTTCGGGCATTTTACAGACCAAACATGTCGTTGATGTCACTGTTTACCAAACTACCACTTTTTCTGAAAAATGCATAAAATGATGCAATATATGTTAAATACATGGTTTTACATGTAATTACTGGGGTTACATTTCTTCTGATTACCTAATTTGGGCGTGCACATTTGCCGCACGCAAACCTACCTCTTTTGGATTTGGAAAGGTTGGCATGTATGAGATTGTAGCAAGATAATTCATTGCTCACAGTAAAACAAACGGCGAAATAAATACAGAGGAATTAATATCAAATAGGCGCATTAGTAACTTACTCTTACATAACCGCTGGGTTATAAAGTAGTAGGGAATAGTTTTAACGGAGGTATTTTACCGCACAGCATGCATGGCAGGAGAGCCTCTGAGCCCCGCGGCCGCATCACGGTGCCCGGGCCAACGCTTAGAGCGGTATAGGGGAACAGTTTGCGGAGTTGATTCTTAATACGTACTCTTAACTTAACCACTTTTAACAGAATTGCGTCGGTAAGCACTTGATGCAAACTTTGCCCAACAACTTTGCGCGAAGAAATACACTACATGAGCAGGACATGGCTGAGTCTAACTTTAACAGCAGTAATGGCGCTGGCATGCATTAAAATGTCGATGTTTCGTTCAAAACAGTGAATACAAGAAAAGTAAATAACACTTGCTAGTTAAAAAGCAGTAATTAATAACTCAGGTGGCATGCTTACTTGTTTTACGATGGTTTGAGGAGGATCCAACGCAAACACGTGTCCAACTGCTGAAGAACCGCTGCAAAGAGGAACAGGAAGTCTCACCCCGCGGTATTCTCGTTTGAGGGCGTGGCATGACCGTGGCGTTGACAAAAGCATTTTTATTACGTTTTCCAAAACGTATTTTTAAAGAAAGTTCAGAAAATGTGATATTAATTTACAAATTAATGAGTTCTTAAAACATGTTCTCATTGTTGCTTAAGTGTTACTTATTTAACACATTGAAAAAAAACTAATTTAGGGCAAGTAAATTACATAAAAAAATTGAGTTTTGTTGACTTCACCATCGGAACTGTTTTTACAGTGTTCCATCTCTTCTTTTTTCCTGCTCAATACGCTCCTTGGCCCGGGACACACATATTTATTTAGATATGTTTTAAACAAGTTTAAATAAAATATGCATAGTAATTTAATAAATCCTTCCAACACACATTGTAAGAACAGTCCTGTTTCATATGAGTGTTGAGAGCTGTATCCATAAATCTCTTAATTTTGCCCTCAAAGTGCACCAGATTGATGCATTTAACTTCAATTTAAAGAAAAACATCTTCTGTTGTAACAACAATAACATTATAAATAGTAACATAGCTGAACATTTTGCACAGAACTGTCCCACATTAGGAAATGCAGATTGTCTGAGACAACTTGGCACTAAGAGTACTGATATGTCTACCATTTCTTTTATGAGTGTAATATCTGCATTTTCTCTTTTGCTTTGATTAGGACACATCCTGGGGATTTCAGAATGGTACTGGATTTTGATTTATTGTATCGGCTTCATATTTGCAATATATTCCAGAAGTCTGAAATGCAAAAAATGTCCCACCCTATTCACCCTACATTTAATCATTCAAACAAAATCATATTTCGTTTATTTTTAACGAAATAAATGTGGTTTAATCCACATAATTTACTGTGTTAATTGTTTACTGTATTATTGTTTAACTTGAAGGTGCCTGATGTGAACATTTCCAGAAGAACGTCTAGCTTGAATGGCCTTTGTATACAGTAGCCTACAGTATAGCCCAACCATTTACACCTTTTTTCCCGTCAAGAGTTTGAATTGGAGAAGGGCAATGGTTATCGATGGTGCTTTTAAAGCCTATTGTATACTAACTGTGTGATTTATATTGCTTTTCAAATGCATATAGGCCACCCATTTACACTGCTCTTCCCGTCAAGAGTTTGAATTGGAGAAGGGCAATGGTTATCGATGGTGCTTTTAAAGCCTATTGTATACTAACTGTGTGATTTATATTGCTTTTCAAATGCATATAGGCCACCCATTTACACTGCTCTTCCCGTCAAGAACATGAATAGAACTTAGTTAGAACACTTTACATTTCTGCGAATGAATTTTTAATCACACACGTCTCCCCGTCCCGAAAATAATAAAGAAAATAAAAAGAGGAAACCATTTTCAAGTTCAGTTTTCTGCGTGTCCAGCTGTTCCTGCTGTGCTGGTGAGGTCCCTCTTTCAATATTTGAAAGTCTTTGAGAAAGAGTCTCTAGTGCCAACCGTGTGGAAGCCCGCTCTGACTCTGCAGTCTCCAGTGCCAACCTCATGGTCATGGAGGCCCGCTCCTGAATCAGGGCGGACAATTGTGCCTCCGTTGCGGTCAAACGGATTTTAATAGCGCGGATCTCTGCGTCACCCAATCCAGCCATGCATGTGGCAGACACCGGGAGCAGATTAAGTGTGATGGCCTGATAGGAAACAGAAAATAAATATGAATACCAGTGGTCACATGGAAATAAACAATACATTTTATAGCAGAGAGATGGTGTAAATATTCCTCGATTCTCACAAAGAAAAAACGTTGTGCGTTGTGCCAAAAGCAAGTTATGCACTCTATTTATCTGTGAATCGTACATGGTGTTCGTTTCACCTGGAATGCTATTGGTGCATCTAGTTTGGGCATACAGCCACACCCACTTTTGTGGGCTATTAATTAGCGTGACCGGCTTCTGGAATCCACGATTGCCTATGACAGCAAGGATGACGCGCATCAACAGAGAGAGGTCCCAGCAGGTCCGTGTCATGCGGGCAAATGGAAAATCCACAAGAGAAATCCAAGAATTCTTTGCAAGCCTTGGGGTCGAAGTTTCACAGAGCACTCTGCGAAATCACTTTCAGGAGAAACCACCCATCCGCTCACGTCCAAGGAAACTCCAACAGTAAGTACCTTATTTAATAGTAGGCTATACTGTAGCACATATCGTAAACAGCTGACATGTCACAGTTCTGCATTTCCCTGATGGCTTTTGTCTTTTTCTTTTACAGCAATATCGTGACTGCGATCGAAAATGCGACAAAGGCTGACGACGAACTTACGGCTCATGGCGTAAAGCGGAAAATCCAGGCGGACTTTGGGGTTTCACTAGGACTGAGCAGCATATGCAAGGTCAGGAGAAAACTGGTAAGAGATCACAACAAAGAGGCAAGGCTGAGACAAGCCCTTCAGTGGATCGAGTCTGGGGAAACGTGGCATGATGTGCTTTTTACGGATGAGTGCACAGTAGCTCTGGAACACTACAGTTTCAACAAAAAGAACCATTCTGTTGCAAAGCCTCAGCCGAAACATCCAATAAAGTTGCATGTCTGGGGAATGATTTCGCACCACGGTCCAGGCCCTTTGGTTATCTTTGAAGGAATCATGGATAGAATCTACTTTGAAAGCAGTATAATCAAGGCAGCTGTAGTTCCCTACATCAGGGGACATTTTGGGTCGGATCATCGCTTCTTCCAGGACAATGACCCGACGCACAGCGCGGCTGCAGCTGGAATTGCTGCGGAGGGAATCAACTGGGTTAAGACTCCACCAGAATCTTCGGATTTGAATCCCATCGAGCTGGTCTGGCACTTGATGAAAGACTTCATTCGGAAGGAGGCTAAACCAGGCTCAAAGCAGGAGCTAATGCAAGCGATACAGGATTTTTGGAAGACAAGACTGACCCAAGACACCTGTAGTCGACTAATTACAGGCCTCAATAAAGTCCTGCCATTGATTGTGCAAAATAAAGGTGGTCATAGTGGAAAGTAAAATTGACCTTGTCATCAGGTTCTATAAAGTACTTAAATAAAAATACAAAATAATTTATCTGTGTACGTGTTTTACTGAACGAGCATACTGTGATCTGCATGCACTTATCAAACATTTAATTAAAGTAGTGAAAACAAATAGTGAGGGGGTCCAAAATCAGCCAACGTGCTTTGTTTTTAATGTTCATCACTATAATAATAAGTACATTATTCAAAAGTTTACATTAACTTTGGATAATAACACTAAGAGTACTGATATGTCTACCATTTCTTTTATGAGTGTAATATCTGCATTTTCTCTTTTGGTTTGATTAGGACACATCCTGGGGATTGTTGACTATACTGTATGTTGAGAACTCTTTGTTTAAAATTCATTGGCCATCGGAATGTGTGGAGGAAGCCCCCCAAGGGGGATGGTCACATTCCACAGCTTTCCCCCCCCCCCCCCCTCCTGTGATCTCCCAACCCCCAGTCTGTAGGTTTGTGATTAGGGCCTAGGCTCCACGGGGACGAAAACGGGTTGAATCCGCATATTTCTCATGCGTATAGCCCTTTAAGCTCGACGACGCCGTAACGGAAACGTAGAAACAGACCCCGCAAACGACAACGGGTCCAAAGGTGGATAGATCTGGGAACGGAGCGCTCTGGGGGGTCCAACGGGGCCGTGGGGTCGCCTATACGGTCATCCGTTTCATAGCCCCGCCTCTCCCCGCCTCTCCCCACCTCTCCCCACCTCTTCCCACCTCTCCGCGTACCCCGCATCATTGCTGATGTGTTTCGTTAACAACAACAATGGCGGATCGCAGGGTTGCTATCGTGCTCCAGTCGCTACTGACCATGCTACAGTTCTTTGTGCAACATCTACAGGAGCTCCTCCTTGAATTCAGATTATTTATCTTTATCTCGATATGGACATAAACGCGAGTGAAGTCTAATCTGACAGGACGGAGACACGCAGCTCCTCCCGCTGTGATGCAGCGGGAGCAAAACACACACTTCAAGTCAGATCATCACCCTTAGCTATTTTAATTACCTCTCAAACTACCTAAACTAGTTATAAATATGTTCATTTTTACTGTTGGGTCACTCATTACAGGATCAGCTGCTGCATGAGACAGACACTGACGCTGTCAGAAGAGAGGAAAAAGAGACAGGCTCCGTGTATTTGATGATTACATATCATTATATCGTCGTTATTCATTTGTTTTAAAGCTCAATAAATAACAAAGAAGACCTTTGACCGGCACTTTTATAATTTTGTCCGGAAGATTTAAACTTTAACACACGTTGACCGGCGAAAAACTCTGGCCGGTTCCGTCGGCCCCCACCAAGGAGAATAAACAGAACTGCAGCCATGACAACCATTCTTCTTCGCTGCTTTTGTGGAGGAAGTTGCTGCTTTTGTGGAGGAAGTTACAGCGCCACGTACAGGTTCGGCATATGTACTGCAGCTTTTCCAGCGGTTGGATGTAAACGGAGCCGTCTCGTGGAGCTTGACACAATCCGGTGTATATTGCGTGTGGGCGGAAGGTTTTTTGCGGTTGCGTTTGCGTTACTCCGATGCGTTTTGCCGTATGCGTTCCCTTGGAGCCGGGGCCTTACATCCTGGGGATTGTGTTTACAAACATTTACCATACCATTCACCATCCCTCACCCCCCTACTGTATGTTGATTTTTGACTTTGTTTAGAGCAGTGAATTCTCTTCCTCTCTGCAGCAGAGAGCTAAGCGCTGTCAGACCGGACCTAAAGGCCCGGACACACCAGTCCGATTTTGGGAGTCAGAGGCCGTCAGAGGCCGTCAGAGGCAGTCGGGCATTCGCGGCGCCCTCAGGTTTGTGTGTCCCACACCGTCGTCTCTTTACGGCACCTTTTCACACCTTCCGACGCCTCCCGCGGCAGGGAAAGTCGGGACAAGCAATCACTCTGATTGAGGTACGCTCCTGGAAGAATTAACTGGCAAGGGTCAACTTAATGACGAAATCGCGGTCCATTCAAAAGTCTACGAAAACAGACTGCGGCGGTTGACATGTGATATGCTGCCAATCTTCCTGCATGAGGTGGAAAAGAGCTATTTTAAGTGTTTAATGGAACAGACCCATGAAGATGAAGCCTTTAGACAGTTCGCGCACTTGGCTAATTATTTGTACAGACAGTTCACTGATTTGTAATGTACATTTGTTTTTACAGACAGTTGTGGCAAACTTTTTTTTGTATTTTTTATCGTTTTGTATTGGCTGTACACCAGGGGTGTCAAACTCAATTTCATCGCGGGCCACATTCGCATAAAGGTTGCACTCAAAGGGCCGGTTGTAACTATATAAATATATCATATATATAAAATAATGTATTATATTACATTACTGCCTCTGCATTGGATTATTATCAGATAATAACTTAGTAATTAACTACGTCTGAAAGCAGAAGTCCAGGGCAAATAATTGCAAGTCTCTTCAGTGCGCATGTCACAAAACGAGATGCATTGTGGGACATGTAGTTTATGGGCAACCTGCTTCTGTAAATTGGCATGTAACCGTATAATAAACGTATTATATTCTTTGCAAGCTCTTGCGGAGCCACATCAAATGAAGTCGCGGGCCGGATTTGGCCCCCGGGCCTTGAGTTTGAGACCCCTGCTGTACACTGTACATAATAAATAAAACACTTTTTACCGCTACTGCAAAATGCAAAACTTTATTTCGTACCTTCATACTACAGCCATTAGAGAATGAGGATACAATTAGCTATACTACAATAAAAGTCAGATACATCATGATATGTACATGATGATACATAATTTGCCTGTCAGTGTTATTTATATATATATCATTGATTATAATTACTGATGCATGATCATTGTTCATTTACCTATTGTGAGCATCACATGGAAATGTACATTTGCAAGACTGTTTCTGCCCCCTCTATTCACATGTAACCTTTCATACGTGATGGTTTCTTCATTCTCAAACTGTTGTGGAGCAGAAGTATACAGTTGCAGGATTAGTCTCAAGTACCTCAAGATTGTCCTTAAGTACAGTGCCTAAGTAAATGAGCTACTGTCTACCACTGTTCATTGTTCATTTACCTATTGTGAGCGTCACATGGAAATGTAAATTTTGCAAGAAGTGGCCATTATTCAGATGGGTGTTTCTGTCTGCCCCTCTATTCTTTCTCCCATTATCCTCCACAATCTGCCTAGAAGTATTTCAACGTTGTAGCTGTTCAAGATGGTCATTTTAAAATGTGTTAAAAATATACTGTTAGTAGTTAAACCAATAATAATGTGCGGCTGCTACTGGCAGTTATAGGCACATTTTTTATTTTTTATTAACGCTGTGTGATTAAAAGAATAAACACAAATAGCAGGATAGGCAATACAAAACTTTATTTCGTACCTTGATATTACAGCCATTGATAACACAGCATTAGACATATTTGGCAAACTCTTTTTTTATTGTATTGCACACTAATTACTATTTTTATCGTTTTGTATTGGCTACATACTGGACATAATAAATAAACCACTTTTTACCGCTACTGCAAAATGCAAAACTTTATAGTGATGAGTTCCTTCAACATGTGAAACTGAACAGGAAAAAGCCGAGCAAAATTTGTGAAATCTGATATTTCATTTAACTCCAGCTCTCAACACAGGTTCGGGAAAGCCCCCTGAGCTTCTCGCTGTAGTATCCATGTTTTCACCCATTTGGTGCGGTTTCTCCTGATTTTTCGCTTCCGCTTCTTAATCTCTGCAGCCGCAAGCAACACTCCAATTGCTGATAACGCCAGTACCGTACGATACATGTTTTCGATCGACGAGAGAGAGTGAAAATGGAACCCAGTCGCTGTGTTTGTTGAGGCTGGTGCCCCACGGGAACGCATACGGCAAAACGCATAGGATTAACGCAATCGCAAAAAAGCTTCCGTCCACACGCAATATACAAGGGATAGTGTCTTTTCACACGAGACAGCTCCGTTTAGCTCCGCTGGAAAAAGCTGCAGTACATATGCCGAGCCTGTACGTGGCGCTGTAACTTCCTCCACAAAAAGCAGCGAAGAAGCATGGTTGTCATGGTTGCGCTTCTGTTTATTCACCGTGGTGGGGGCCGAGGAAACCGGGCAGTTTTTCGCCGGTCAATGTGTGTAAAAGTTTAAATCTTCCGGACAAAATTATAAAAGTGCCGGTCAAAGGTCTTCTTTGTTATTTATTAAGCTTTAAAACAAATGAATAACGACTATATATAATAATAAAATACACGGAGCCTGTCCTCTCTTTTTCCTCTCTTCTGACAGCGTCAGTGTCTGTCTAATGCAGCAGCTGATCCAGTAATGAGTGACCCGGCCGACAGTAAAAAATAAACATATTTATAACTAGTTTAGGTAGTTTGAGAGGTAGGCTAATTAAAATAGCTAAGGGTGATGATCTGACTTGAAGTGTGTGACTCCCGCTGCATCACAGCGGGAGGAGCTGCGTGTCTCCGTCCTGTCAGATTAGACTTCACTCGCGTTTATGTCCATATCGAGATAAAGATAAATAATCTGAATTCAGTGTGCAGTTTACTTTTGCGGGGGTGAGCAGCAGAGGTGGGGGGAGGCAGGGCTATTGCGTCATCATTATCACAAAATGATCGTATAGAGGCGATCACACGGAGCCGTATGACCCCCCCAGAGCGCTCCGTTCCCAGATCTATCCACCTTTGGACCCGTTGTCGTTTGCGGGGTCCGTTTCTATCGTTTCGTTACGGCCTCGTGTGGCAAAAAGGGCTATACGCAAGAGAAATATGCGGATACAACCCGTTTTCGTTCCCGTGGGGCACCAGCCTCAGTCTGTTCTTCTTCTCTTGGTGTATAAAAGGCAGTCTGTCTTCCGGTTGTTGCCTCTTTTGAATGACGAATACACACTACCGCTGCCTGCTGGTAAGGACAGTTATTGCCACTCGTCGACTGAAGTATTTGCGGTGTGTTCGTGGGCGGGCGACGTAGCCGACGCAGCCGACGCAGGCGACGAAGCTGACGTAAAAGTCGGGACACCTTCGGAACGCGTTCTTTGGTCTCAGGTGGGTGTGTAGCGACCTTTACCCTAACCCTGAAAAGTATTATCATCTGAAATTAATCATTATGTTATTAGTATTAAATACATATAAGTATTTTTACAATTTGTATTTAGAAATACTCTGATTATTATTTATTATTGATGCATAAATGTGTTCATCCATTCAATGTGGCATCTGCTATAATGGGGTTAATGTATGATATTACTTAATAATACAATACACTATATAATATATGATATGATAATTACATTTGAATTTGATTCATTTCTTATTTCATAGTTTCTCATTATTATTATTTTTATTTTATCGCTGATCTTATTTTTGATTTTATTCATCTGTGTGAATCTGTGCTGTCCTGTTTTTCACTCTCACCCTGTTGCTGTTTGAACTACTGAATTTCCCCACGGGGATTAATAAAGGTCCATCTTATCTTATCTTATCTTATCTTAATGTATAAGTTGATTTACTTCGATCTACTGTACTGTGTAAAAACACCACAACACTATTACAAAAAATATACTGCATAAAGCAAACTATTGTAAAGGTAAAAGTATGAGCATAAAAAATAAAGAAGTGTAAACATTTACATTATTATGATTATTTAATATATAAAGACCATATATTATTGAATTACAATTAAGATAATAAGATTAGATATACTTTATTTGATCTAAAATATTGATGTTTTTTCGTTATAGCAGCTTGTGAAAACCATAACAAATAAGTGATTAAATGCTACAGTATTCAGCAACACAACTGCAGAGCTGCAATGCAAACAGAGGTCGACAACACCAAGTTGTCTTTGTGTATTTGTGAATGAAGCGCCATCTCATGGTTAAATCCTGTAATTGAACACACCCATTGGAGTCCTATCTGGAGTGCTACATCTGTATAACAAGAATACTCATCTGATGCAATATTCACATTTATTATGTGCACTATTTTTGTTAATTATACAGTTTATATACAGGTAATCGGTTGTTTTGCAGTTTTTTTGTCATGCATTAGTACCTACATGATGAACTATCCATAAACTATTTCACTAAGTCAGGGGACATCAGTTTATCAGTTTGATAGGAAATGGGTCTCTTAAAAAGGTTGGGAACTAATTTGACAGTATTGTAGGACAGCACCTGCAGCCACTAGAGGACGGCACATACTCACTGATAGAACCCTTCCCATCATGCACTCTGCTGCAGCATACTGGATCAGTCAGGTGCAGACTGTCAGAGCTGGATCTTTAGCTTATTAGCACATACTTCCAATACGCTATCCACATTATTAATCTTGACTATATTACTTCTTTGCAGTTAATATAAATTATACATGCACATGCATTGGGATTTTATTAATCTGGATTTAGGCCATTTCTAATGAGCGTCTAGGAACTATTCATTGAATAATAACATATATTTAAGAGCAATCACATGATGTTTGGAGTCCTGGCTTCTAATATGTTATTATTTAAATAAAGTAGATTTAAAATATTGAAAATACTGACCCAAATATATTCAGTACAATACGAAAAAGGTAGCACTGCATGGCTCTGAAGGATCCAGGAAGCCGTGTGCAGACAACAATAGGGAAATAAAGCTTAATGCACTCAAGTGAAATGATATTATAAATGTATTCCTAAAGGTCTTGAATTGCTCTAATAATACCTTTATAATATCATTTCGTCCAACTAAGGAGTGCCTCACACATCAAATAAAACTATACATTAAAACTCAAAAAGGACAAAGTTCAGTACTTTACCAGCAACACTCTTATCGATCATTAAAATACACGGACAAACACAAAACTGTATATGTAAAGAAATATAACACAGTAAAATAAGATAAGATAATATATATATATATACATCACGTTGTATCACGTTAATAACCTTATGTACTTCCATGTTTTACCTAAACATTAATAATAAAACAACGTGATTAAATGTTTTATCATTTGTCATTATTTGTTCAGATATAGTTACATTAATAGATCATTTTTTTTAATTCTAAAGCACCATACAATGCAGAAAAAATATATTTTCATATAATAAATTGACACATTAATGAATCACAAATTGATGACCACTTTAACTTTTTTAGCTATACTTAATACAATACATACTTGGTACAAATACAATTTGAGTATAATACCAGTAACTTCATTATTCATTTTTGAATGACTTTAGAGAAGTGATGTAAAGAATGTAACTCTACTCTTTGTGTTACCATTCCCAGGTCATGTCATTTTTTAGGGTCTGAGCACTGTTTTATTCCGAAAGCCGACTGCAGTAAAACATGTATATTAATAAGACACGTCCATGCATGTCCTGCTATATCATATTGGGTTTGAGTATTTCAGTTTCATGTCTCCAGACTGGTCATAGCCCTTCCCATCTATTCATTACAGTAACCCAACCGGAGCTCTCCGGCCTGCACCGAGTGCTGATCAATGATTCCTCCTGGCTACTGAAAGCTTTCAGGACAATGATCCTTCAGTTCTGGGCACGGATCCAAACAAGCACTTGAAAAATACCAAGCGTCCATCTCTGCCCACTCCATCCTCTATAGTTTTCTGTCCGCCTGGTAACTTTGTCTTCTATTCAATTGCATTACAACTCTGTTTTACTGGAAGTATCACACTTGGCTGCTTACCAAGAACATAGCTGCATTTATGCTGGGATGAAGGTGATTGGGCTTTATGTTTATTCCTTTGTGTAATTATCATTCATGAAAAATCATGTTGTTTGAGAGTATTTCAAGGTAAACTAAAACAAATGCTTCCATTACTAAATTTAAAATGTTTAAATGTAAAGAATCGGTCTGGTGTTGCTATCAATTAAGTGGGTGGTAAAGGTTCATCAAGTGTCACATTCCTATTCAGCTATTTTACAAATGCACGTTAAAAGCACAAACAGGTGCTTGTGGGTTTGTGGTGCCAGAGTGTTTTCTTTCAAAGGAAATACCTGATAAACACGAGCACATTCAGAACTCTTCCTTTAGCTTCCTTTATGTCAAACCATCAGCTGGAGAGAGACTGGTGACAGAGAAGCAGACAGTGCCATCCTTTCAAAATATGTTTTGCAAAATGCAAGTTGGCAATCACTAGCCTAATGTCAGTGCTTTTAAAGGGCCCATGTCATGCTTTTCCGGTTATTACCCGTCCCCTTGTGTGTTATGAAGGTTTTTCTGCATGTAAATGGTCTGCAAAGTCATAAACCCTCAAAGTACACCCTGTAGCGAGTAAAACTCTAACACAGAAAAGACCTGTCTATGCTGCCCCAGAACACCTCGTTGGAGATTTCTCATTTTCCATTGTTTGCTTCCTGGGTTCAGTGACGTGTGAACACCCAAACAACAAATGACCGGATTGGCCCAAATGGACCAATCCGCAGAGCACCTCACACACCAGGATCCCTTGGCTAACTAACAGGGGGTCCCTATTGACTTGCATAGAGCTCCCTGAACGCTGGTAATAGACGAGTTGGGATCGTGGAGAAATGCTCTCCGCAGACCCATTCTCACAGCGTTATAAACCTTTTTCTTACTCAATATCAAGCCACACTTATTGTTTTTACTTCGGCTGTGAGTGTTTGTGTGTGCTCAGGATGAGTTTCGCTTGTTCTCGCTGTATCGCCGACCCGGAAACCTGTCCGCAACTTAAAGTGGACCTATCATGCTATATTTGAAACATATATTGTAGGGCCATACCTATATAAAACATGTCTGTGACGTTTTTTTTTCAAAATACCAAACAGATCATGCATTTTAGCCATGCCTCATTTCGCTCTATTTGCTCTTTTCCAGCCCTGTTTTTGCAAGGGCTGATTCTGCTTTTGTGGCAGACTACAGCGCCACTTACAGGCCTGGCATATGTACTACAGCGTCTCCAGCGCTTTCGAGCTGTCTCTCATTCCCCTGATAGGTGGAGAGTTGCCCATATAGGCGGAGCACCCCTTTTCTGACGTCAGAAAAATTCAAATAATAATCAGTTCCGTTGCAGCCCCGTTTTTAGAGATTTGGGTATGGAGGAAAAGAGAGAGGGTTGTGTTTTCTGACACTTGGTGAGTTCCCTGACACACCGGGGACACATATTCATGTATAAAAGACGTACAAAAGTGCATTTTGCATGATAGGTCCCCTTTAAATGATGACATTAAACAATTTTTTTTTTTTAAAGGGCCGGCCGGCCGGCCGTCAACGACCCTTGACGACCGGCCGTTCTGTGTTTCTCCAGATTCTACAGATGGCCAGTCCGCCCCTGGCTCAGGATGAGTTTTGCTTGTTCTCGCTGTATCGCTGACCCGGAAACCTGTCCGCTCCTCGCAGCAGCTCGCAGCAGCAACGTCCCGACCAACCAGAGCACACTGGGCTCACAGGGAGGGGGGGGGGGGGGCAGGAGCTCCAACAAGCCGTTTAGGACAGAGTGAATACCTGGTGAATACACATACTATACAGAGATGCTGTATGAGAAACCAATGTGATTTTGGAAAATTGCACAATTTAAATCTATTCTAGTAGACCTCAACAATAGAAATATGATCAGTAGAAATGGCCATGACATGGGACCTTTAAGACGATAAAAGTGCACACATGGACCCGTGTAAGCCCAATACAGGAAGCTCCTTTTTATATAAATAAAACACATTTTTAAATTCACAACACACGGTGTGAACATTTAAATTCAAAGTAAAGCATGGTTGTTGCTTGACTGATATTGGAGAGAAGTTAGAGGAATCCCTATCAACCGCTTCCACTTTACAAGTACATGTTGCATTCAAGTGCTGTCGTTATTATTTGCACTAATGCGCATGATAGGGAATTTTCTGTGGTTCTCAAATAGTATAAGATATGTGAACATTTGATTATATGGATTTCATGCAGTATTATGTAATCAGTAGAGTTTAAGATTGTTGAGCTAAATAAATGTTGTTTCTATTCTCACAATAATTTGGTTTTGCATTTTACTTGCTTTTTCTTTTCTTTATTATTATCCCTTACACATCTGACGTACTGGATGTCTAAATGAAAGCAGGTCAAAGCTCTGTAGATAACATTTACATGCTGTGGTGTAAAGTAACTAAGTACATTTACTCAATTACTTTACTGCAGTACACTTTTGAGAGACATTTACTTAACATGTGTATTTCATTTTTGTGTTGCTATCCCACTATTAATCAGAGGTAAATCGTGTACTTTAACTCCACAAAAATGTTTTAAGATCTTTAGTTACTTTGTGGATTTGGATTAATAATTTGAAATATAAACAACACCTAAATAAGACTTTAGTTACACCTGGAGTACATTTCATAATGAGTACTTTTACTTTTGGTAGGCCTACTTCAAGTTTATTTTGATGCAAATTCTTGTTTACTTTTACTTGAGTAACATTTTTGAATGAAATATTTTTATTTGTAACAGAGTATTCCCACACTCTGGTACTTCTACATTTTCTTAAGTACAAGATCTGAGTACTTCTCCAATCTCTGTCTAAATGTTAAGGCCAGAGGAAATAAATGTGTTGTTTTGTTTTTTTGCAACTAAAGCCGAACACACCTAAATCTGGTATGAAGGTGTGCTGCATTGATTTGGTTTGATTGTCGTAAAACTACACAGCACAGAACAACACAGTTGTTCGAGCAGCTCTTGAAGGCAGCACGTCTCAATACAGGAAGTCTCGAAAGTTTTCAGCGCAGTGGCAACTTGTTATGCGTATTTCTCTGTGCACACGCTGCTGTTTGTGTGTGTGGGAGGCTGAGGATGGTCAGAAAACACTCGAGTTAATTGCGACAGACAGTTTTAACTTAGGAAGAGGAAGGAGGGTATTTTTCACAGATACGCCGCTGACTGTCGGAGAAGACAAGGACATTTTGGCTCCGACATTTCTCCCTGACTGTTACTAGACTGTGTTTGGCGTAGAGACCGTTTCTAACATCGACATGTGGGAACAGGAGGAATTCGCAAAACACTGGAGGAATGAATTTCCTGACGGAAAGGTACCAACAATGGACTTGAAGTCTGTAGAGGACATCGAGTCGGAGCTGGAGGCGAGCAAAGCCAACCTGAAGAGGCTGCAGAAGGCTCTGGCGGAGGAGAAATTCAAGGTGATCTACCTGCAGACCACCGTGGCTCGGCAGAAGAGCAACGACCCGGAAAGGTTTGAGGGCAAAGATGAAAACTTTAACGCAGAGAAGCGTTCATTTTCTAAGACGGGGGATATTAGGAAACCGCGGCAGAAGGAGGATGAGGGCGACGGGCAGAGGACCAAGGTGTCCGAGGCTGGGGGCGTGTGGCTCCACGCGGCAGGTAGTACACCGGGTGTCCTGAGCTCCTTCGGGCGGGAACGAGCCAGGTTCAGCGGCAAGACAGGTAAGCCCGTCCCCATCCCTGTCCCGCCACGGAGGTTCGACTTTCAGAGAGGGGACACGGCCCCACCTGTCCTTGCCTTACCGAATGATAACGACGTGGGGAGCGACCGAGAATACGAGGATACGGAGCTGAATGAAAACTTCGTCAGGAATAACTTGTTGGCTCCAAAGATGGGCGGCAGGGACAACCAGAGGACGTCTAATGCCCTGCGGCCTTTCCGCCACAGCAGGGACTTTGACTCCGGAGACGACGGCAGGCTGTCCCCGTCCTTCCCGCAGATTCTCTGCAGACCCTCCCGCGGCTCCGGCTGCAGCACCCCGGACCGGAGGAGTGACGGATACCTGAGCTCCGACCACGAAGACTCCTCTTCTGCAGGTAAGAGTTTTAATGTCAACACTACCACTGCTTTTGTTACCCGATATAAAATATTAATAAATACAAGAAACAATATTACTACCCCCACAATAACCTGGTATAACACAACACAACGGTGCAATCAATGGCCATGGCTTTTCTTAAGTTATGAGACCCTTGGTGATTATCAGGATCAAGTAGAGCAAATACACTCTTAGTGCAACAAGAGACCTGACAGTAAGTAATTCAAGACATCTGGGTTGCAGCAAAGGACAATACATAAGGGGACTAAAACATCTCAACAGATGACAGATGACATTTCATTAACTATGGCATGTTTTAATAGACACAGTGGATTGTCAACAAATGCATGTATTGCATTTGACTTTAATCACCTCAGTGTGCACAGACTGAGCAGCTTGTCAATATTGTAGCGCGGCCTGTTCACTGGCCTGCAATCCACAGGACAATTGATCGGAAAAGTTATGTGATGTCTGTGGCTAGCCAGCTCTTCCATTTGGAGCGGACATCATAAAATCAAGAGACCCTTCCTAAGTTTGGCTCAGGACCAGACCTAAAGTGAATTGCTCTAAGTGGATGACTTTAGAGAGCTCACGCCTCATTTTGCATTTTCAGGTAGAGGCATAACAGGGAACAGTAATCAACCAGTACTGATTAATCAGATATTTCTTGTTTTTGTACTACTCTGCTGCATCACATTTTCTTGAAATCACGTGGATTAGTGGTTTACCTCAGACTAGGCCCAAGGTATTCTGTCTATGCTTTTGCTGCAGTACATAAACAGAGCCTTAAAGAATGTATGTGCTATTGCATTAGTGTTGACATTATGTGTCTTGTGTGTGAAGCAGTCAGCATTAAGTGGTCTATCTAGGAGCCTGAACTGATTTCTCAATTGTAGCTACGGCCCAAAAATGAAGAGGTCTGCTGGTCTTTTAGATTAACCCTGAGGGGAGCTGCAGTGTAGTTTAGAGCTAAAAACTGTTGAGACCTCAGATTATACCTAAACCCCCAGATTAAGGTTATAAAGTGAAATGGAAGCTACTGCAAGATTGTTTTGCTGACATGCTTTGAGTTGCAGAGTGGCTTGAAGGAATAGTTCAACATTTAGGAATGCACTTTTTTGCTTTGTTGCCAAGAGAAGATTGGTTCCACTCTCATGTATGTGTGGTACATATGAAGCTATTTCCATTTGACACTCAGTTTAGCATAGCATAAAGACTGGAATCAGGGGCGTAGGAGCCCAAATGCTTATTTAGATGTTATTTATTGTCTTATTATTATTATTATCATTATTGTTAACACCACACACATTTGTAATTGGCCACTCTCGCACATGTTAACATGGATGTGGTTTATGGTATTTAGGGCACCTGTTGTTCGGGGTTTGTGGATGACAAAGCCTGATATTTTCTGTTGACTGTACGGTCTTAATTTGCTTATTGTTTGTTTATTTTCTTTGTTAAATATCCTAAAACTTTAACTTCAGTACAGAATTGTTTAGAATGTGTCACAGCTTTGAGCCAAGTTTAACCTCTAAGCGTCATCATTTATTGGGAAATTGTCGCTACAGGGGGAAAACAGCTATAGACCTTTCTGATGGTGACAGAATCAGCATACCAGCAACTCTAACAGTCTTACACTCTAGGGACCAGACACATTAGAAAACGATACAAAAGTGTGATGCGTTTATGACATTCCAATGGCGATTACAGAATTGCAGCCCCATTACAAAATGTATTTACTTCCCAGCCCCTGAGAAGATGGTATCAATGAGCAAAACAAATAATATGGAGGCTTATCCAGGATGTAGGATTCACAGAAATACAGTATGGTATGCCATTACATTGTCACTTCCTCCTTAAAGTGTGGCGCAATATTGACAGTGACACAGATTGTCTGCATGCCATGAGTCAAAGGTCAATGACTAACTTGAGCATTGGAATAGATAGAGGAAGACAGACAAAACCTTTTTTTTTGTGACACATCCGTTCCCAAATCTGTTCTTCCCCTTAATATTATGGAAGGCTTAATTATTTTTGTAAGCTCATTTTCATTTTCTGTGGTTCTGTTGATGGCTTCATGGTAACTATAGGGATTTACTGTATTTTAACTGGTCTGGATTATAAGGATTTTGTTAAACGACTGACTTTAGTATTTGAACAAGAATCACAAAATAAAGAAACATTAGCCATAGCAGAAAGAGACCTTCCGGCCCAATCATTCCTTTCTGTTACATGTAGGCACCAGTGAATTAAATGGTGATGCTAAAGGGGAATAACATGTTGAAATAATTGTATTAAGCAAACCAGGAAAATCTTCAACGTCATTTTTGAAGGTTGTCATTTAAAGTCACACCTTTTGTTGATATGTGTTACTTTATTATAATGAGACGTGAATTTGTGGGAAATGGCTCTAAAAGAAAGTCCGTTGACATGACTCACTGTGAGAGCGTCTTCCATCTCAAGAGCTAGTCTTGTTTCTGAAATATTGAATGAACCAAGAAACTGAAAAGAAAACAGCTGCATTGTTTTCTCATTATGACACGCTGTTTGTCTTCCATTTAAGTTATAGGGGGATGCATTTCCCGTAAACCTGTGGCTCAGTAAGGATAAGCAGCACTTACTGTAAGTCCCTTAATCTATTCCATCTTTGTTGTCCGGCAGGAAAATGATGTTGTGATCTGAACTGGGATAATCAGTGGAAAGACTTGATTAAACAATAGAGGGTGTGTCGAGCCATGGGAAATTATTATGTGCCCGCTACTCACACACACACACACACACACACACACACACACACACACACACACACACACACACACACACACACACACACACCCCCACTAGCTCTGGGCACATGCCAGGGGTCTTGCTCATGCCGAGGCCTTTGTGTGTTTGCTGGGAAGAGGTCACCCATCAGGTCATGTGTCTGAAGCCACCTGTCTGGCCTCTCTGCAGGCTGTGATTCACCTCTGATTCACGCCACTGTGTTCTTCTAAACCGGGAGTAATCCTCTGTTATTTTAAGCTTTGTTGAAAATCTCAATGAACAAGTCTGAACAATAAAATAGTTTTCTTTATTGATGTTTGTTATTCATTAGCTTATCTAGTCACAGGCAGAAAACAATTAGTAGTGATAGACAGATACCAGTTTTTAGCTTTCATAACTATTTGAAGCATTCGTATGGAGAAATGTCAATTTTTTTTATTGATTGCAAGCAACATTAAGGTCAAATTAGGGAGTAAGGGTTGGTTATTTTTAGCCCCACAGCAATTTCGATCAGCATAGAAAATAAATTGTTATTTTCAAACGGTAAACACCCTCCTGTGAAGAAGTGTGACTCACTTTTTAATTGGTGATAAAGTTTCATTAAGCTAGTGCGATAGTTTACTTAAAGTTCATGTCAATTCATTAAGAATTGTTTGTTTCTAGACACCGAGACTAGAGCACAGTTTCCAGTTCCTCTTACCTACACCACACTCCGTCAGCTGCTAGCACAGAAAGTAGCCAGGTGTGAAAAATAGTACAACACAGTATTCTTAGATACTGTATGTAAATATTTAGTTCTGGAATGATAGGCTTAACCAACCAAGGCCTGATATTTAATTTAATATGAGCGTTACACACATAGTATTACCGATAAGAGATGTTTTGCGCTGACAAGTATTTTGGTTCTTGACTGTGGAAGTATCATTTTGGAATTAAAGTCTTTGGACTGAAGGCCCTGCTAAAACATACCATTCGGAAACATGTTTGATGTTAACACTGCAGTGAGTAGGTTGTATTTTAGATAATCCTATTAGAGCCAAAGTATATATATTGTTGTTGTTTGCAAGATGACAACACATCTGTGGTTTCCTACCCATTTTGGTCCCAGGAATTAATTCATAAGATCAGAAATGAATGACCTTCCCTACAAATGTGACATGTATCTTCAGTGGAGCTTTTTTGCACCATAGAGCTTCTGTTGAATTGCATCACATGCTGTGTCATTCAGCTAATTCTTTTCATGTCTTTGTGTATTGTATGCATAATAAGGACACTTGTTTTTGATAAGACTGTAGCATGGTTGATTTTGATCACTTGATGTGCTCAGAAAGGAGAACAGCTGAACAAACCTGTTCTTGTCACTCTACTACAGAGGAATTGCTGGATATGACACACATATTTCTTCTTTCTTCCAGTGGTTGGCTCTTTCTCCACTCGGATAAGCAGGGCTTGTCTCGGCCTGTCCTAAATAGCATGTGCAGCAGGGGAACATGTCATTTTGTTTCCATGTTAACACTCTGTAGTGTGAATGCTACCTCAGATTTGGTTTGTTGGCTTTCTTCATAAACCAGTGGATTTCAGTTTACAGGCTTTGAGGCCTCACTCCGTACACACTCCTGGTTTGTATGTGTCATTACTGGACAGTTTGACGGCTCAAGTTACTACAGAGTCTTACTGCAAAGTTAAGGCTTTACACTGGCAGAGAGACCTTTCAGAACGTATAGGCAGGATATCACAACAATCACAGTACGTTTCTCTCAAAACTCTCTGGCTCATCTGAGATATTTCCCAGGCAACACTGCTGTGGAGCTCAGGCATTTGGTCTAAAACAAGCAGAACTACAGTATGTGGCTGAATGTATACAATACTTACTATCAAACTATTAGTTGATGTATTATTGAGCCAATGGATGGAAAATACATTTATACATTTTGATAAAGGATTCATTGTTTTGTCAATTTTCAGCCAAATGCTGAATATTTGCTTGTCCCAGCTGCTGTCATTTGACATTTTTGTATTTTGATGGTACATTTTAATTTGGAGGTCTTTAACTGCTCTTTGAAAATAACAAGCAATCAAATATGTCACCTTGGGTTTCTTTTTCAGGGTGTTTTGACATTTCACAGACTTAATAAATAATCAAGGAAAAATAATCGTAAAATGTGTTGCACCCCTTGTATTGTTTTTCTCTTGCTTCTGTTTTCACTTGGACATTTGTTTTAGCCCACTTTGAAAGCTTGGGTAGTGGGTACTGTGATAATGCATCCAAATAGTCTAGCAGTAATGTGAACAATGGGACACTTTTTTCATCAAATCTAATGTCTCTTCAAAGTGTTGGCAGTCAAATAATCCATGGCTTTTAATCCTTGAAAGTACTATTTATGGCCTGACTTTTCCCTGTGTTGCCTTGGTGATGAATGAGTCGCCATGGTTGTGCAGGCAGGCAGACAGGATGTCTCTGCGATGGAGGAGGAGGTGTGGGTTTTGCAGCATCATCGCTTGTTTTCTAAAATGAATGCAGCACTTATATAGACCCAAGTTCTATATCAGAGGTGTGAAATACAAGTGTAAGAACAATTGTATATAAAGGTCACAATCTGTTTCTAGCATGTTACATATCTATATCCTCTGTTTTCTCACTTCAAAAGTAGAGCAATGTTCTACTTTTGAAGCTTCGACGGAAGCGTCAGCCAATCAAATTGGCGTGTATGCTGGGAGAGCCATACCGCAGGTCATTTCCTCATGTTCCAAAAAATGGAGGACAAAATCATTGTAGCGGTAGGGAATCACCCGGTGCTATATGACCAGTCCCTGTTCACCTACCGGGATACAAACCGGAGGAGCCAGGCATGGAGGGAGGTGGCAGAGACAGTGGGTGAAACTGGTAGGTTTTCGCCTGTTTGGGGAGTTTATATCCAGTGTACTTCGTTTGAATGGACAGCTAGCAGGCATAGACAGTATTTAGCCAGCATGGAATGTTGCATAAAATAGCACCATAGACATTAATGTCATAAATGTTCATCATATAAAGTGTGACATGTAAAACCTTTTATGCAATTTTGATTGGTTGTTGGTCACGTTGGTCGCGTTAACTCCCCAAGCTTCAGACACGCCCACCGCCAAGCTTCAACGCACGCCGCCGTGTGTAGGGGCCGTAACGGCTCGTCCACACAGCGGCGTGCGTTGAAGCTTGCCGGCGGGGGGGGCTGAAACTCGACCAACAACCAATCACATGAATCTCCCGCCCCGAACACACAAGCACGCGGTTTGATTGGCTAGAGCTTGTACTGGCATATGATTCGATTGGCTGACGCTTCCGCCGAAGCTTCAAAAGTTGAACATTGCTCAACTTTTGCAGCGAGCAACGCTTTTGAAGCTACGCTTCGCTCCCACAATGCAGTTCGGCGAAGCGTGACGTCACCCCATTCAAAGTGAATGGGCAGAAGCGTTGAAGCTTCAACGCACGCCGCTGTGTGGACGGGCCATAAGAGAAGTGTTGTTACCTCTAAGGGGCTTTTTTCATTTTAGCAGCATTTGCCTTAGTGCAATCCTAGTTTAAAAGACAGTCAGTCTGGTAACTGTAGCCCCACAAAAAATCCTGTGATGTGACGTCTGCCGAAACTGTGATGAGTGATTAAAGCGGTAAGGTGTTGGACCAGATGCATCATGGGGATTATCATACTAGGATTATTTAGGTTTTACAGACCATAAAGTTGTTAAAGGGGCCCTATTATGCTCATTTTCAGGTTCATGTTTTTATTTTGTTCCTCTACTGTGACCCGTCTCCATGCTTTAATGTTCAAAAATGTCTTTATTTTTCACTTACTACCTGTGCTGCAGCACCTCTTTTTACCCTCTGTCTGAAACCAGAGCCCAGTCTGCTCTGATTGGTTAGCTGACCGGCTCTGGTGTGATTAGTCAATCACATCACTTTTCGGACGTGTAATGAGCTAAAGCTTTGTTGTTTATTGATATCAGACAATGATACTACAGATTATTCAATTATTAATTAAATGTTTCGTTTTGTTATTGCATTCATTTGTATAGTACTGTATCATGTCTGTATCACCTTTTGTTTCATTTGTATTTTCTTTGGTTTTACACGCTCGAAAAAAAAAAATAAACTAAACTAAACTAAACATAGAGAAGTCCCGCCCCTTAGCCTATAAGGTACAATGTGTTGGAGTGCTAGCCTATAGAAAGAAGCACCATAGTGTTGTATGTGCTACAGTGATGTCACTATGTTACGGACTTATACAAAGGAGTCCAGTCAAGACTTTTCAGGCAGGGAACTTTCAGATTTTAGCCTTTGCAGACATTTTACATGCACTCAAAACTTCGAAGCACACTACAGGAAAGGGACAACTCAAAAAAGCATAATAAGGCCCCTTTAACAAACTCCTGCACACTGTCAAACTGGCAACAATACACTTATTGCCAACGTTTTGGTGCAAGACCTTCATCAATCAAAATCTTTAGGATTAAAATGTGGCATTATACTGAGCATTTGGTTTCATTGTTAACTGGCACTCTCACGTTTGTGGTTGTTCCCAGGGTTCCACATTTGTATCACTCACCAGCAAACAAAAGAATGGTTATCTATTGAGTAGGGATGGGTATCGTTAAGGTTTTAACGGTACTACTACTTTTATCGATACCGCTTATCGGTCCGGTCTTTTAACGGTACTCTTATCGGTTCTTTTGGAGAGAAAAATTAGGTAAACTAACTATATGTTGTATGTCAGGGACTACGGATGGAAATTAGCTCAAAGCTAAAATCCGGCATATTTACACTTGAAGCATTATTTGTCTAAAGTGTTCATTAATGTGCATTGTCCCTATTCAAATAAACAATTAAATGAAAATTAACAAATTGTGAACAAAACTAACATTGCTTTTTATTTAAATGAAATACATAATATTTCACATCAACAGAAACAACGTTTTAACAAATCATATTAAATAATGTGATGACAGAACTGTGAACAGAATGGCTGAAACTTTAACAAACTAAATAACTCAGTTCCCTCTAATCATTAACCCATGTTTGAATCATTGAGTTAGCTCCGTGTGTTGCTGCTAGCATACATAATATACCTGACGTGGAAACGTTACTCGTGGATGGGGCTACAGAGCTACTAGAGAGACAGTCGAACCCGGTGCATTCCTCCGTCTGAACGTGGTGCACTTTTGCAAGATGTTTAGACAAATTGCTCGTGTTACCGCCCTGACATGCTAAACTCTTATTGCACTTTAGGCAACGAGCGAGACGGGTAAAGTTTAACCACACCTCGGAGCGCGTTCTCTCCGCCATCACCTCCGTGTGTGTGTGTTGCTGCATGTAGCAGCTGCGTGTGTGTAAACTGCCCCGCCCCCTCACACACAGGCGGGGGAGAGAGATCTCTCGTCTGGATTGGAGAGATCGAAAATACAAAAAATGACGCATTTTGCAGTCTTTTTACGTATTAGAAACAGAGTTGGCGACACTAAAACTGCAATATAATGTTTGTGTAGCAATAATACACATGACATATTTTTTAGATGTCTCCAGTACCGATAAAAAGACCGATAACGTCGGAGCTAACGGTACCACGGTCTTTAATAATTCAGCCCCGGGGCCCGTTTAATACCGGGGCTCGGTACCCATCCCTACTATTGAGTGTCAAATGTTGAACAAGAAGTAGCCATTAGGCCAGTGGACAAATGATTGTTTGCACCCTGGTTCAACCTAATGAGGCAAAACACTAAGCATGTTGAGAAGTTTGTGTTTTTCACAAAGTTAGATTGTACAGCTAGTCTGGTCTTGAGAACAAATGAACCCCATTAAAGTAGAGCTTTGTTAACGGTGCCTGATTTCCCACCAGATTACTGTTGAAGGGACATTGACGCACTGCCCTGTGTGTGTTGGCATCCATTCCTAGGATCAACAAAGGTGTGAACCTCCCATGGTTTGCTATTCAGGAAATTGCTTCGTTGGAAAGATTTTCACAATGTGATGAGCAGGGAAAGGCTACAGGCTGACGACCCTGGCCTCTAGACAAAAAGCTGTACTCTCCATCCACCCTAAAAAGCCTCAGCTACTGCTCCCATCTCCCTTGAAACTGGGCTAAGCTGTAACACCCTGAGTCAACACGTCTTATAAACAAATACTAGACAAACAAACAGGACCTGCTATCTCACTCACTGCGTTTCCTTCAGATGATGGCTTTGTGCTAATATTTTGTACCGAGGGAATACAGAACTACAGGAAACACAGCGTTTTTTTTATGTGAAATTCTTGTAGTTCAAATGAAGTTGTGTTGAGCAGCTGCAAAACACAGTTGTGGTGGAGTGGTGGTTTTCCTGTCAGTTAACTGATTCATACAGCTCTGCTACAGCACCACTAAAGGAACAAACCACCGTGTGTCTCACATGAAAGTGACGTCAATACACTGATCTCACTGAGGTTGATTTGTAAATGAAATGAAATGAAGGAGATGCACAGGTTTTATTTAATTACAGACCACATGTCTTTCAACTGAGAAGAAGAGACTCACTTTACCCTGTTGTCTGTCAAAGGTTCTCAGCCTATTTCAGTGCACAATGTGAAAGTCAGTTTCCATGTGCAGTGTGCAGAAAGCTCAGGTCAAAGCAACTTCACATCTTTTAGGTTTTCGAGCAGTCATTTATTAATTACATAGACTCGGCCTGTATGCAAAACACAAACTCCTTTCTTCATTGTAGCCATTTAGATGTAAACGTTAACTCTGCCTGAAATCAAAGGAAACACCAGGCTACCTCTGATTGGCTAACTGCTTAGGCTGCCATGGAGACCCAGTGTGGCGTGTGTGGTGAGGAGCTGCGATATGTGTGTGTGTGTGTGTGTGTGTTCAGTGCCCACAGTGGGAAGCATTCTTCTCCAACACTGCCAGTGGGTGTGCATGGCCACACACTGTATCAGTTCATTACTCCCAAATGATTTTGGAGCTACTCCCACTTTGACTGAAGGGGGGTCAGCTATTTAATCATGAACTCCCCCAAAAATGTTTGAGGTTGATGGGTTTTTAGATTCCTGCATGTTGTATTAAACAACAACAACGTGTTCAGTATTGAATAAAGACACTCTGATGTAAATAATTCTGATGAACAAATCTCGTGAAATATACAAATAACCAACAATTTGTAAAATTATTGAGGAAATTATCAAAAGTAAACCTTATTTTATTAAATGTATTTCAATTAGTATGGGAACAATTTTGTTTTTCAAAATGTTTCCGAATACCTTCCCCCCTTACCTTTCAGTCAATCACATGTCCTCTGCCTCTCTTAAGCTAGCACACTCAACAGCTTTTTCACAATCTAGCCAACTAGCTACTATAAGCTGAGCAACACAAACGCTATAGTAATTCTGTATAAACCATCTACAGGCTGTTACTGTATATAAACACAGTGGACAGACACAGTAACTAAACGTCCTTTGCCATTACGTCTTAACTTTAGCTTAACATGGCTACCTACCTAGCCTGGTGACTAGCAAGGCTGTTATGAAATCTCAACCTATTGCTCAATGTGAGATTTTATCTCAATGTTTTTATCTGGTTAAATAAAGGTTAAAGAAAAAGAAAAAAAAAAATTATCAAAGTGAGAAAAGCAGTGTTATCTAGCCCCAGAGCGACCACAGAAAAATACTCTGTCTCTTGCTCTCTGCAGAGTTGTGTCTCTCTCTGCGGTACATATTTACAATCAGAACGTTGAAGATGCAACTATAAATTAACCAGCTAACGTTAGAAAGATATCTGTCTTTTCACTTCACTTCCCTCTGTCGAGATTAAATCACATTTGATAGACTCGTCAAAGGTGTGCACCTGATGAAATATTTTACTAATAATAAAGTTATGCCTTGCTTTGCATCACTAATGCAGCAACACACTTCTGTTGGGTTATTTCCTACCTTATACGACATTGAAGTGTTTGTCATGTTTTCCATTAGTAGTAACATTTCAGATGGATGACATTTTTGCAGAAGGAAGTTACCACCGGTCAGCATCTGATGACTCTGACTGATTGGGGAAGGACACATTATCTGAACAGCAATTGGTCCATGTTTAAGGATGTTATAAGATGACTACGTGATATTAGCTCACCACAAGTTCCTTATTTCTACAGCTTAGTATTTGAAAGTCAAAATCTCACGCTGTGTAGGCTGTATATTTCATGTCCTGTGAACTAGTTGTGACTGCAGTCTTTGCTCCTGTTCTGTCCCTGAATGTCGGGCTTTGTGTCTCCCTGCTGGTGTGTGAAGTTTTAACGGTGACAGTGTTACTGTTTCAGAAGGCAGCCTTGGGGAAATGTTTTCTTGGACTGTCGTGGACCATCACCTTTAATAAGTAGACTTGGCTCAGACTTTTGGCTTCCATAGCTCTCACAGTAGGACGTGGCTTTCATTGTTCCCTGAACACTGTGAAGTTATTCTTTCTCAGCACTGCAAGACATGTTGTCACTCATTTTCTTCTGTGTCTTTCAAAATAAATCTATTTGTGTTCTCAGCTTCACACAGGTAAATTGATGAAATATTTGCCTTCACTGAAGTGAGACATTTTACACCTGTAATACAGTAGGTAGTAGTACACAAAAGCATTCTCAAATCTCTCTCCCAGAGTGCACTGGTTAATGTCTTAAGGGACTTCCTTTGCTACGCTCATCACTTTCACTTCCTCCTAGATGCAAGAAGAAACAGATAAACACAACCACTAAACAGATGTTTTATACCAATTGCAAAATAGAAACTAGTTGTTCTTCCAGTTATGATGCCACATAGGGATGCTCCGATCGATCGGCTGATATTCACTCTTAATAGTGTGATCGGTGCTCTCTATAAAGGCAGATCAGGAGTGCTGATCAGATGATGCAAAATACATGACACTTTTCTCTGTGCGCGGCAAAAGAAGCTCGCCAAAATGGCTTCACCAGTCTTGCAGTTTTTTTAAGGTGTCCGAAAAAGACAATAAAATAGCGGTATGCAACGTGTGTGAAGCAGAAATCCTGCAGCTCTGTCTGCTGTGACGGACTGGTGAGCGGAGCAGAACACACACTAAGAGTTAGACCTAACACACTTAGCTAGTTTATCTACCTCTGGAACAAGCTAAACTAGTTATAAATATGTGTATTCTTCACTGTCGGCTCACTCTTTACTGGATTAGCGAGCTGCATGAGATACTGACGGGCTGTCAGGAGAGGGAGGGAGAGAGAGAGTGTTATTATCCAAAGTTAATGTAAACTTGAATAATGTACTTCATTTGAATGTAATAATTATGTTGTTTGTTGTTTGTGGAACAAAAAAATTAATTAATCTGAACTTTTCGATCCGTTACGATTATAAACTGAAGCAATATAAAAATGAGCCCCATTAACTGAGTTTTAAAAATCACTTTAAATGGAAGATCCCCATAGGTGGGTGGGGGGACCCACCCAATGATCGGATCGGCGATCGGTATCGGCCAATTCTGATTCCGGTGATAGGCGATCGGCCACAAAAACCCTGATCGGAGCATCCCTAATGCCACATAATGTTTATTCTGTCAGGGCTAGAAATCTTCCTCACTGGTTATCCGACTAATGTCTGAGTCAGAGAAAGCAAAGAGTTTCGGGTCACACTAGCTCCCGAAGTGGGTATTAAGTGTCATTGTGTGTGTGTGATCCCATGAGGAAACACTAGCTGCACCGAGCCTTCAGGTGTAGTGTTAACGTATACACAATGGCATGATACTTGGAAGAAGATCCCTCCAGTAGAGTGTTAAGGGAACTTCCTGTAGGACCACAACCTGTTTGTCGGGTTGTCGGTTTCTAACATGGCCTTGGCAAATATACTGAGAGCAATGCAACACGTAACTGTTCGCTTTCAGGATTAGATTTCATGCTAAACTAATTCTGCAACTTTCATTTAATTAGATACATTGTATTTGTCTGTGGCTCTTTAACAGCATGTACACACACCAAGACCAAACAGTGATAATCACCTTCAAACAAATGTGTGGTGCATCTACTTAATTTGACTGTTTCACAATAGCTTTGCAAGTGGCTTCCTCATAATAAAAGCTTTTTTGGTTAGATTTTTTTAGGGCTTTTTGCCTTACTTACTGCTGCAGTAAGGCTGCACATGCGACACCTTCTCTGAGGTGAGCTACCAGGGTGCCCACTATAACGGTTTTAAAGCCCCACCCCTGACCTAGCAAGCCGACTGTCATTAATAAAATCTATTTTAGTGAAGCATCAAAGAAAAGTGTTTTTAATTTTTTCCAGCAGGACTGGTAGAGATGTGTGACAAATAGCTGACTTTCACTGTTTGCTTTGTAGTAAGTGTTCCTCTCATGTGTCAGTGAGTGTGTGTATTCCTGATGACACAGATAACCTGATTCAGGAGGTGTGTCAGCTGCCCAACCAATCCCTCTGCAGCTCCGGCATCACATGTACCACATTTTATAATTCTAGAATGAAGCTTTAATGTCTTGAATTTACCACTACCTTTAGAAACTGCAAATTACAAAAAGAGTTGCCTGCTCAGCTCTTCAGATAGCGCTGCTGTTGTTTTCTATCCCTACACAACTTCATTTGTCACAGGCACTGTTGAACAGTTACAACAAAAGTTAAGCATGTGCTTTTTCCTGCAACCTCAAACACTTGAATGACATAATGCTTGTGAGAGCACACCCTAACTGGAGAGAACTTGTGGGATTGTGAGAAGGACACAGCACCCTCATGTGGACATCTTTCGAAAAGGCAATTTGGTTGTGGTGTGTTTTGTTTTCATTCTGTAGTATCAGTGTTTTTTTCAGATGATTAGTGGCAATAATAGTAATAGTGCTCAAATAATTCTGTACAGTGGGGGGAATTCTTTCTGCATGTTAATTATCTTTACTTGTGTGAGTAGTAACACAATGGGTGTCAACAGGTGTAACATGCGCAACTGTAGCTGGTGTGTGTGTCTCATATGGTGCGTTCAGGATCTCTTTTGAGTTAAAGATCCATCACAGTTGGGTTGTAATGAATTCCTTACATTATTGATTAAAATGCAGATAACCTTACTTGATTATATATTTCATGATAAATACTTAGAAAAATAATCCCAACTATTTAGTTAATTTTTTTGTCGATCAACTAATCCATTAGTCCACATGTCGTTGCAGCTCTACTTCAGAGCCCAACACAATCACTGTAGTTACGATACACTTGGAGGGTAAAATGATACATATCAGCCAGGATGCGTTTACTTTACGTAAGTGACGTGAAATTCCTACTTATTTTACCCTGCCATCAGTTTCTTTTCTTCCCTTTTCAAATTCCTTTACATTACCCATACTGAATGTCTTCACTTGAGCCCCTAAACCTGTGTTTCCAGAAACTAAACACTAGAGTGCAGTAGTTCTATATTCAGTCAGCAGTAGTTTAGCTGCATTCCCTGTATCTCCCTAAATAAAGGGGTTATGTGTCTCTAACATACACACACTGTATTAAAAGCTCCCAGCAATTTCAATGTGTACAATTTCAATCTAACAGAGATCTTTGTACGTCATTGACGGATATAGATCTCTATTAGATTGAAACGTTGCACATTTAAAATGGCTTGTTTACATTTAATACAGTATTTTTTTCAACCATATGTAATTGTTTTCTGAATGTATGTTACCTACAACCTGTTTTGCATGTGTTTGTCTCTGTTACCTGATGTTGGCTTTGCTTTTTATATGCCGACACATCAGATCAGAAATAAATGTGTCGATTGGATACGCGCTGCGGCATGGTGCCTTTGTGTTAATATACACACATAAACAAACAAACAAGTGCAGCTGTGCGTTTTCTTGTCTCCTCTAGGTTGGTTTAAAATGCCAGACTAGCTCACTTTGCATGCGAGTGTGTCTGCAAAAATGAAAAATCTAGCTTTTCTGTGCAACAAACCAACGCTAATGATGAGCAAACTGCATAAATAACACATGCGACACATCTTACAGTGTGTGTGCACATTTGAGTGTGTGTGTGGAGGGGCAGCTCTCTTTATCTGGTGTCTGTCCAATCACAGCATGATTCAGATGATTTCCACATTGACCTCAATAGATCAAAGTGAATTCAGCTGGCAAAAGATGAATACTCTCTCCTGCTCTCTCCTTTTCACACACACACACACACACACACACACACACACACACACACACACACACACACACACACACACATACACATACACATACACTATCCTCAATCTCTTTGTACCTTCTTCTTTTTCCTTGACACAAACAGACACATGATTGTATTTAAAGAAGTTCTGTCTTGGCACAAATCAGAGGCTGGTTTAATATAGAAACAGAAAACACCTTTCAGCCCACATTAGAATTCCTATATGAGTTGGCTTAAGACACAATGCACATCCTTTCCTGGGAAAACCAATTTTGATGTGGAAACATTTTAGATCAAAATAGCCTGAAGTCTCGATCTTATCCATTCAATCCACCTGCTTGGCCTTTACTACAAACGCACACGCACACACACATACACATCATAGTGGTTGGCTAGACGGGTTGATTCACCATAATTGGACGATGAAGGAGTTGGGGGGGGAGATTTAGGGCAAATGAGGTGAGCGGGGATCTTGCCTGCCAGAGCACATGCTGTGACACACGCACACGCACACGCGCACGCACACACACACACACACACACACCGGAATAGAGGAAGAAGGAATGGGATGATGACAAAAGTGGAGAACAGACAGAACACTTATTGAGATAAAGAGCTAAACCCATAGGCCCTATAACTCAATTTTACTTTAAGATAAAATAGAAACTAACAGAGAATAACAAACAATGAAAGAAACGCCCCAGATGATTTCAGGCATTAATAAGCAGACGTTCATCACTAGTGCTCTCTGGGCTTTTTAATAATGCATAGTCATCGCTCGTCCCTGCTGCCATCTCCCCCAACCCCCAAATCAAAAAGACGTTGCTTAGAGAACATATAGCCAGAGAATGAAAGTCCTACATCTCCAAGGAATGTGTCCACACTTTGGAGAGTTGCTCACAAAGGGCTGAAAACAAAAAAACGTAATCCATGATAAATTGTACATTAACTTTCGGCCGCATTTTAAGTTGCATAACTCCTGTTCTCATTAGTTTCCTTCTTAAAAGGTCAGAAAATATTGGAAATAGTCAAATATATTTGCATTTCAATGACAACTAAAACGTCATGCTCAATGAGAATCAGGCCCAGAGTATAAAGTACGATTCTGTTAATATATATTGTTTTTAGCCATGCTAATGCTATCTATTGGATTCCATGAATTTCTGTACACACTCCCCAGTATGCATTGTAATATTATCATGGCCCCTCAACTTTTTATCAAGCTCCATCATAGGGTCAAAATTGCAACTTGTACTTACCTTATATTTATATAGTTTAGATATGAGTACCAATACCAAGAAAGGGCCTCTCGTGAACATGTTAGGACGCTGATGTTAGCATTTAATAAAGCTCAATGTGTTAAAAGACACATTGAAATGTATTTTATATATTTTCCCAGTCCTAATCCTGTGTCCCTATTTTTAATTGCATTTATATTACTGAATATTCATTTGTATTTCTAGTGATCGCTTAATTAGATTCTCTTTCTATACCAAGACACATTCTATTTGTCCTAAATTATTTGTATTTCTGTGAATACTGTTTCGCTCCAGTGCTTCATTATGCTTTTTTCTGAAGCCACTCACATGGAAACATTTCCTGTATGTTCAGCCTCACTCTCTCTCACTCTCATGTGCAAACACTAACAAACCAGTAGCAGTAGAAAACATTTGAAGTGTGTGGGCGGGGGAGTTGGTTCAGGAACAGGTTGTAAAAAAAGAAGAAGCTTTTAACATTTCTGGTTTGCTTTGTTGTCCTCTAACAGCGCAGATGATGCAAAGATGAGGCGCAGAGTGGCATCAGACACACACACTGCCACCTCTCTGTGGATGCTGCCCCTTAGAATGGGGTGGTGGCTGGAACATTTGTGCTAACAACAAACCTCCCCCTTTCATGCCTGGGGTTAGGATCGAAATGTAGAGAAGTGTAAAAGGGGTAAGTGTGGGAGGGGTTAGTGGAGTGGGTTGGGGCAGGGGTATCTGGGTAGAACAGAGAGGACTGGGGTGCAGTTTGATTGGCTGGTGGGCTACAACACTGCCTAATTATACACACAAACTCACAATAACAACCAGTTTTGACTTTGTGAAGCCTAAATATGCCTTTGAGCGTCATGCAGTACATTGAGTTACGCACAGTGGGATTACATGCATGATCAAAGGGAGGTATGGATTTTAGGCTTTTGTGTGTGTGTTGTAGTAGTCCTTATTTCTCGTTGCACTGAGAAATGATTGATTGTTTTTTTGGATTCCGGTTTGTGTTTCAGCCCACATTAGTTGCACACACTCACATATGATTGTTTGCAAATGTCCACGTGAGTTGGTTTTAAACACAATGTACCTCCTTTCCTGTGAAAACCAATTTTGATATGGAAATGTTTTAGATTAAAATAGCCTGAAGTCTAGATCTTATCCATTCAATCCGGCTGCTTGGCCTTTTACTACGCAAACACACACACGCACACACACCGACACACACACACTAAAAACACACTGTTGCTCAATGTTGTTGACCTTTAAGGAGAATGAGCCGTTGCTTGTGTTAAGCTTTGTTGTTGCGTTACAAAGACCCAGAGTGCCCCCCCCAACATCTGCAGCTAGATAGATACTTCAACTGCCCTTACCTGAAGCAGCTGTGAAAGCTGTGTGTGTGTCAAAGTGTTCAGAGACAGTTAGTAATGGCTCTTTATACTACAGTATACAAAGTGTGTACGTTTGCAACGCTCCAGGAAGACTAACATGCAGCGTAGTGTGTTTGCATATAGTGCGTGTGTGAGAGAGAGAGCAAGAGAGCATGGCACGTGTGTGTTTTCTTTGTTAGGCTCTGCCCCTTGAATGATGGGGCATTTGGGACAACACAGGTACATGCACACACAGAAGTGTGTGTGTGTGTGTGTGTGTGTGTGTGTGTGTGTGTGTGTGTGTGTGTGTGTGTGTGTGTGTGTGTGTGTGTGTGTGTGTGTGTGTGTGTGTGTGTGTGTGTGTGTGTGTGTGTGTGTGTGTGTGTGTGTGTGTGTGTGTGTGTGTGTGTGTGTGTGTGTGTGTGTGTGTGTGTGTGTGTGTGTGTGTGTGTGTGTGTGTGTGTGTGTGTGTGTGTGTGTGTGTGTGTGTGTGTGTGTGTGTGTGTGTGTGTGTGTGTGGGACAAAGGATGTGTAAGGCTGTACAGTAGATGAATCTATATTTGATGAAGTGCCAGCACTAACCAACCCCCAAGTTATTCTCCGCTTGCTTGGCTTTCCCTTTACATGTACCTGTGTCTGTCTGTGTGTGTGTTACATGTATATATGTTTTTTGGTGTATGCCCGTGCTTTTCCAACCTTGACTTTTGGATACTTTTGTCATGCCAGTGAGATTTTCTTCCCTCATTAGGACACGTTTATATTCATTAATAACCCTAATGATGCAGGCTTACATTAAATGCCTTGACACACATACATGACCTCTGGCTAGACAAATACATGTATGCTATATATGTGTGTTTCCTCCAGCTGGCATATAAGAGCCAGACAAAGAGCAGAGCAGGGCTCGGGGCCCGGTGCTCTGCCTGCTGAGGGTGGACGAGAAGGATGGGTGGGGGGGGTGTCTCCTGTCAGCCTTTGTTTCCTAATTGAAGTTTTTCTGCCTCTCGTCTTTCCTCCCCCATGCTGGTTAGAGGGGGATGAAGGGGGGAGGAGTGAACCTGACAGGGGTTTGAGGGGAGTGTTTCATATCAGGCTTTGTTGCCGCTGGCACGATGCTCGCCTCTAATTTCTCTCCTCTGTAGCACACGAGTTCATAAACACAGAGCGTGGGGCCCGATGAAAATAAAGGGGGCTGTGTGGTGGCGCTGTCAGCGGGACGCAACAGGGGAGCTAATGTCCCCATTAAAACCTGACGGAGAGATCATTTGAAAATCAATAAAGACGTCTATAAAATTCTTAATTGTGTAATGACAAAATGATGATTTGATTATTTTCCTATGATGTAGTGGTATGTCTGTATGTGAATGTGTTCAGGTCATTATAGCAGGCATACACTATCTGTGTGTTTTCTTCCTGTATGTTCCTGCCTGTGTACATGACATAAGCTGCTGCTCATAACCAATTGCCCCTTGCGGGATTAATAAAGTTGTTGATTGATTGATAATGAAAACGTATTTAGAGAAGGAAAACATTGCTCCATTTTTGTCCAGTATTTACCCCATATATTATTTATTTTAGGAGCTTTTATTTCAGTAATGTCTGTCCGATAACCTTTCCACCGTTTTTAAACCCACACACACAACCGCTCATGTTTGTGGGTCTCTTTCATGTGAGTGGGTGTAGAAGAGGGGGGGGCAGAGCAAGTGGCAAGGGGGACAGAAGAAGACAGGTTTATATCAAAACATGACATCTGAACTAGTCCCTTTAACACACAGCCTCTCAGGGAAAAATAATAATAATGATATGGCGTGCGAAAAGATGTCATGATGTTTTACAGATAGCACTAGGATAAAGGGATCTAGAAAATGCTTCTCCTGGTCACTGCTTGTTTTCTTATTTGCATGGTTTTGAGGCCTGTCATTGTTTTTGCCTATTTTATGTCCTTTGTATTTATTGGGTTTACAACATATTTAGTCTTCCATCTTGGTCGGTTTTGAAAAAGACTTGACAACATTTCTTTTAAATCTAAGTGAGACTTGTTTCATAAAGAGAAAGAAGGTGGTGTGTGACAAAGATGGGGAATTTAAGATTTAGAATCAGATTTTTCTTCTGATACTAAGAAGCAAGCAATAAGCTGTTCACCTAAAAGATAAGACAAGACGGTGAATCTTCCTTTGGATTCATTAAATGGCATCCCTTAAAGAGAGAAGACAGTGTTCATTCACATTTTACAGGAGCATCAATGGCAACCAGCCTTCATGCATCTCCTTTGAATTTCTCTACTTGAAGACACACAGAGAGAGAAATGTCAGTAGAGAGAGAGAGAGAGGCTGATGAACCATTCGCGCAGAATCAAGAGAGAGAAAGAGAGAGAGGAGGGGTGGGTGGGATTGAGCGAGCAAGCCAAAGAGAGAGAGGGAGTGCTTCTCTCTTCCCCTAGCAACGGTCCGCGGTGCTCGTCTCCAGCCTGTTGTTTTCTCTCCATCTGTGTCATACACACACACACACTCGTTTTTTGGCTCTCTCGCTCGTCTGTCTGTCGGACCCCGGAGGTGTCTTTCGACATTTTTTCATCCTAAGGTTTCTTTAAGCTTCTTCCTGCGACATGAAGGCTGTTCATCAAGGATAAGGATACAAGAGAAGAGGCAACGCGAAACGCAGCGACAGAAAAAGGACGTAGCAAATAAGAAAGTGACTGAGAAAGGGAGAGAAGAGGAGGATGGAGCCCCTCAGTGCTCGTGGCCTGCCCCGGCTGTCCTGGATCGACACCTTGTACAGCAGTACGTATCATCCATCTATTTACTCCACACTAAATCACTTCCCATTAATCTTTTCCGCTCGCCTTTACCTTTAGCCCTGTAGCACCCCCTCCTTCTCCATCTCACAGGCTGCATGTTTGCCTTACACCCGGAGCAACGAGCACATTACGTTTTCTCAGGAGTCCCTATTAACGTGCATCACTGTGGCTGTCCATAACAACACGGTCACCCCCCCCCCCCAATTCCTTCCTCTGCCTCTGTTCCGCTCATGTCAGCTGTTGTGGGGCTCTTTGCTGGCGACTGGGCATAGAGGCAGGGGAAAGCCTGGAGAAATGTAGTGTGTGAGTCATGCTTCCAACCTGGAAGCAGAACTTTATGTTCCATCCTATCCAGGTCACGAGCTGTCTGATGTTCAATTTCTAATCTGTGCTGTACATCGGTCTTCTTGTTGACACAGTCTGACATGCCGTACTGTAAGCTGGCTCAGTTTGCTGCTGTTTTCAGATCAGGTGTTACGAAACAAGGCTGAGAAAAAAAAAAATCCTGCTGCTTTCCCTCCTAAATCAGCTTGACTTAGATCTGTTTTTTACTGCATACAACAAATGCAATTTATCCTGTAAAAATAATATTTTGAATGAGGATTATTTACATAGACCCAGATTTGGGCAGTGGTTTGTGATGCTTTAATTTAGGGCAGTGTGTGTATACCATTTTGCTGTGTGTGTGTGTGTGTGTGTGTGTGTGTGTGTGTGTGTGTGTGTGTGTGTGTGTGTGTGTGTGTGTGGTGTGTGTGTGTGTGTGTGTGTGTGTGTGTGTGTGTGTGTGTGTGTGTGTGTGTGTGTGTGTGTGTGTGTGTGTGTGTGTGTGTGTGTGTGTGTGTGTGTGTGTGTGTGTGTGTGTGGTGTGTGTGTGTGTGTGTGTGTGTGTGTGTGTGGTGTGTGTGTGTGTGTGTGTGTGTGTGTGTGTGTGTGTGTGTGTGTGTGTGTGTGTGTGTGTGTGTGTGTGTGTGTGTGTGTGTGTGTGTGTGTGTGTGTGTGTGTGTGTGTGTGTGTGTGTGTGTGTGTGTGTGTGTGTGTGTGTGGTTTTGGGCGTGTGTGTGCGGTCGGTTTTGGGCACATGACACAGCCTGTTGGGATTTTTACTCTGCTTTGTTACCATGCCTCAATCTGTACAGAGGGAGTGAATTGGGGAGGAAGAGGGAAAGGGGGTGATGGTGTTTGGGATGTTAGTAATACAGAAACAGAAAGAGCCACCAGTTCAGGCATGTTGTCAGAAGTGCAGCTTATTTTATTGGCAGCAGTTACTGTAGTTCTTCATATAAGCTTAGGAGCGATAATGTCATCAGCTCACTGTACAGTTACTGGCCTGTTCACTATATGCATTACAAAAAAAGAGTGTATATTAATACATTATAATGTGTTTTTATTGATGCATTACACTTATCATTTTGCTAAATGAAGTGTGAAAATTAGGACTTGCAGGATTAACATGTGTGGTTGAGGTGTGAGAATAGAGCTATTTCTATTTAGTATGATGGTAATTGACTGTTATGTTTTAGAATAGAATTGGGAGGGATGAAACTCTCTTTAATGGTCACACATGCAGAGCACACAGTGACATTTGGCCTCTGCTTTTAACCCATCCTAGTACCAGGAGTCTAGTACTAGGAGCAGTGGGCAGCTATTGTACAGCGCCCGGGGAGCATTGGGAGTAAGGGGGGTGTCCGGTGCCTTGCTCAAGGGCACCACGGCAGGGCAGGAGGTGAACTGGGACCTCTCCAAGTAGCAGTCCACACTCCACATTTTAGGTCTGGTCGGGGACTTGAACCGGCGACCCTACAGCTCCCAGTCCAAGCCCCTACTGACTGAGCCACTGCCGGAAGTAAGAGTTTACACAAATAGTTAGAGTCTGTCGGGGAGATATACTTTAGGTGTAAATTATATTAGTGATGGCAATGTTTATAACTTTTCTTTGGGCCAAGGTAAGCAAGCGGGAAAAACATAACTGTGTATACTCAGCTAGCTACTTATCCTGGAAGTGAACCAGGAAGATGGAAACGTATTTTCCACAGGCGATAATTTCACATTGGACTGAATATGCGCCATCTTTAGGTCCTTCCAGTCTAAATGCTAAGCTAAGCTAGGTGGAGAGCTGCATCCGTGATGTGCCTTTGAAGCATCAAGGTTCAATTTCTTGGTCTGACAGTGAAGCAATATTTTATAATATTTGCTTTTTGATTATTCTCTATTCCACTTTTCAAAAATGGATCAGGTCAGTGTCACTGAATGGTAATGAATAACTATCACCAGGGACTGTTTTCTTATTCTGTGTACTATTTTAACAATTGCTATTCTCGTCCTGGCTTGATGTACTTTAACACATTTGAATTCAGTGAGAAGATGTGTACAAAAGGAAATAGGCCATTTACATTACAACAGGCTGAATGCTGGCTTTGTACCAGCTCTTCTGAGGGAAAAGGGCACAATCCTTTTATGCACCTGTCATTTCATCATCCTTTTGCTTTCACACCAACCTTTATCCTTTACCATGTGTGCCTCTGTGTGTTTTGGATAAAAAAAAATTGTACTTCAAGTGCTGCTGAAGACACCCCCTCCTTCCACTCAGGGGAGTAGCAATAAACCACTTCTGTGAACTTTTTGAGGGGCTACTGTAGCAGGAGTAAACCACTGACCCTGAACCGCCCATTCCCCAGTTTAAAGGCTATAACACATCAGCACACAACAGACCCAGTCCCATCCTTCCCATAGTCTAGTAATGTAGTGGATTACCCAACATGTTGTTGGCTGTAATTGCATCCTTTCTCTTGTGTTAATGGCTAAATGTTAAGCGGTGACCACACATCCTCCACTTGCTGAGTAAAGTGGGGAGTGGATGCTCAGAGCCACGGCTGCCTTTTCCCCCAGGAGGCTGAAGTCTTTCTGTTCAGCTCTACTGTTCATCCACAGCTGATCAAGGCAACATTTCCATATAACATTCTAAACACAGATGTGCATTATAACTGCAGAATAAAAAACAAATAAAAACAAATGAGAGTTGCACATACAGTTAAGGTGCAGAGCTGTATGCACTCACATCGGTGTAAGTACACAGATCCCTGGCCCAGACCTCCCATCAGTCATCCTCTGCCCCATTTGTCCAGTCAGCAGCATAAGTGGTAGACTCCCAGGCGGCTATTAGTGTTTCTGCGTTTATGTGTGTGTGTCAGTTAGAAAATACTTCTGCAAAACCCTCTTATTTCCGCTCCATTTTATGCTGTACTACCTGATTCGTTTTCCTCTTGCTGTGATCTAGTTTATCATCACTCATCATGATGTCTTTTAGAAACATTTTGATGGTCTCACTGTCTCCATTTTCAGTCTCTGTAGTTCATCGGTAAGCAATGCATCACATTGGTTTGTGCTGACTGAGAAAAGTCCATTGCATAAGTACAGCTGCTAAAAATATTTGTTTCTTTTATCAAAAAACATGTTAACTAGTCTTGCCTGGTTTGCACCAAATTGTATGGTTATTATGTCTACACATTGGACCAGAATTGGCCGTTTTTTCTGGATGCTTTTGTCAAATTGTACCCTTGATTCACTGACTCTTTGTTACACAACTTGTTCAGAGTGAATGGGCTGTCTGGGTGGCTGAGAACACAAGGGGCAACAGATCAGAGAAAAGAAGGCAGTCATAAATGACAAAGTGGTCAGTGTTGAACATACTCGACTCCCTGTGGGAATACACTCTTTTGGCCTTATTGGCTTCAATACTTGCTATCTTCACATCACTACAGTGCATTTGGATCACTATGGCCAACATAGATGTATAAACAACCTTACTTAATATTCATTGGGTTTCAATGTTTTTATGTAGCTGTAATATAAGTTTACTGTCAGCTTCACTTGAAAACAACAGATTAAATAAACATTTCAGAAACTAACCCTAACCCTAAAATCACATTGATTTTAGCACACGTTTACCCTACTTACCCTAAATGTCCATTATTTCTAACTTCTGACTCTGGCAGTCAATGCTTTTACCTTCAGAGAAATATAAAGAATGTGGCTTGCTTCAGAGCCATGTGATGCTAAAGCAACATTAAAATTAAGCTAGATTATGTCAATATGGGAATTTTGGCATGGCACAGCCGAGGTGGCTTTTCGTTTTGACATACGTGCACACGCAGAGACACGCACATGCACGTATGTCAAAACGATTTTCCCTAATCCGAAAGAGGCAGGCTTGAATGTGTGCCGCTCTGAGAGAGCATTAAAGAAAAAAGTACATCCTCACTTCTGTACATCCTGTCAGTGTGTGGGGGAGAACTGGTGGCCAGCCCAGCAAGCCATGCTAAAATGCCACTGTGTGAGTTGGCCATTTACCAGTTTGTAAAGGCTTAATATGTGCTTTGAAATCCCTACTTTCTTCTGCCAGTTTTGCTGATAGTATTATGGAATAACATGTTTTGGTTGTGAAATAATCTGCTGTCTGTCCTGGTGCCAACGCAGTGGTGCGCTCGAGTGATACAATGTAGGAAAACATACATGTTGTGATGACATAGTTCTCAGGAAATCCATATTTGGGCCTCAGAGGCGATCCTGTTTGGAGTAAATGTAGGAGGAAAGCTGCTATAATAATGACTTAATGCTTTGTGTAACGTACCTGTCAATCAAAACATATGTTCATAAAATGATATTAAAGCAAATCTTTTTAAATGAACATTAACACGCACAAAGGAATTTGATCAGCTATTTATACTGTGAAAGTCATATTGATTGTTTCATTATGAGAGATGCATCATTACTTTATTACTCATCCATGGCTGTTACCGTTGAAATAGAATGTTTTATTTATTTGACAAGCGGAACACTTATATTCAGCGCATACTGGATCAATGAAAAAAACAGATGCTTACAATTCTCATGCTATGCCTCTACATTTTACGCCACACTGGTGGGTTTCCCTGCCTGTCAACTGTTCTGGTCCCCCTCTCCTACTGTGATGGATGGAGCCAACTTCATTGCTGGCTCGCTACTCCTGGGCCTGGCTGACTCCAATCCAGTCCCAGTTCTGTCTTTAAGTGTTTAATGTTAGTTATTTGGCTGTCACATGGCCTGCCTCAGCAAACAGAGGCACAGCAGAGTGATTCTGGATGGCTTCCCAGCAGAGTGTTAGTAGTGGAGGTTAATACAACGAGGGATGTCTCATTTATCACCCTACAAATTATTTTTCGACCAAACCAATCGCCTCTCTCCATCTCCGTCTTCTTCTGTCTTTGCATAGCCAATGGCTGCACCCTTAGTTCCAGCAGAAATGGCTCTTGATCAAGATTTATAATTTGTTGCCTGACCGCAGAGAACACGCCACAATCTAAAAGGTACTCTCAAACAGCTGTTTCAATGTGAAGAGGCCACATATTGTTGTTACCCGGTCACAATGATGCCGTTTTATCTTACCTCAGGGGATTGAGCAATTATTATAAAGTATGTGGTTCAAGACATTTAGTTATTGGATCAATATTGACTATATTGAAACACCTCACACACCCTATGCGACAGCAACACGTATGAGGCTGTTTTTTTCCTAATTTGTGGATTTGTTTCATTTTAGTCCAGAGTGAAGGTTTTGTTTTTTACTGTCACATATGGTGAATAATGTTTTATTGTGGGTGAAGCCCCTTAAACAAAAAGCCAATAAGACCAATACATTGAAATAATTGGCACAAAATATGTAAAGACAAAAATACAAACTCAACGTAATACCTCAACGTAACAAAGACTGGCTGACACTTTTAAAATGACGGATATATTCCCTTGAGACATTGACTAGGATATATTATTGAATAGTAAGGAAGTGGAAATCATTAGCGCAGCAACAAACACGAGAACATTAGCGCTTGATAGATGAAGTGACAAAACGGAACAAACAGTTATCCGGAATCAAACCCTGGAATCCGAAGTTGGAAGATTTTAAATGAGGTATCATACCATTATTTATCAACTATTTCTGTCCGCACTACTGCTGCTACGTTGTGGCAAAGTCACTATAACATAGCCACTAAGTCTTGCAGGAATTAAATTGTGTGTTGTGTTATTTAATCTGTGTGGCATGTCAGGTCTTGAATCATTGTCTTCCCGCTCTAAAAGCTCCTCCATTATGCTGATCAATACATGACGCTGTTCCTTCCCTTCTCTGTGCTGTTGCGATAGAAACAGACAGTGAAATTCGTTCTCACACACACTGAGCGGGAAAAAGACTCTGAGCAGTTTTGTTATGTAATACGGTCATCTCTACTGCCTCTTCAATGCTAGCTTCTTTGTTTTGGTGTCCAAGCCTCTTTTTCCCCATTGGGCTGGGCAAGGGGTTCATGCTTATGTAATGGACTCCACTTCTCCAAAAACAGACAGGAAACAATTGTGTGATGCTGCTGAGGGATAACCACGTGCTTTGAGTTTATCACACGGAGAGAGAAAGACAGAGAGTAAACAATTTAACTGATTTAACCAGCACTAAAATTCCACATTAATCAATAGATGCCACCCCATAAAAGATAGTTTTTACCACTGAACCATAGCTATTATTTAATTAGTCAGGATACACAATAGAGCCCTCTTTATGAAAAAAACCACCTGATACTTAAATAGAAAGAAGCATCTAATTATCATTAGGATGAAACTGTGAAGATGCACATAGTCGTGGGGTGATCGAAATTACACGTTACTATACCTACTATAATTGCAACATATTAAACATTTATACATTAAGACAGCTTTTTAGAGAAACTATTGAGGGTATTCATGATTACATTTCAAACTAGTCAATTGATAGAATGAAAGTTTGTAAAATAACTTGTCACAGCTACATTTGAACAAACCATTTTCTACTCTGCTGTTGGTGCACCTATTTATTACATCAATCTCCCGTCCAACTTTACTACAGATGGGTTCCCAACTGAAATGAAATAATGTAATGTCTTTGATGTACAGGTCTTTATACAGTTACACACAATTACATAATAGTAAAGCGGCATCCCCATTTAAAGCGGATGGTCATTTCTCATAGTTCCAAATGAGTGAGTCCAGGTAAAAGAAGTCTAATAGAGATCTGGCACAAAGTCAGAACATTAACTTAGCTGCTTGCTCACCCACATCCCTGCTCCGGTCATACTTCTCGGTGGCACTCAATGACAACCTTGTGAATAATAGATGAAGCTTTTGGCTCGGCTGAGCATGTTGTTGTGGCTCTTTCACACACCACAGATAATCTACTGCAAAGACCTCATGGATCATTAGGGTGCAACGATTCTTCTGACCAATATTGTAATGGTGACATGTTATGCAACCATTTTCTGGAAAACCAACTTCCTAACTAATCGGCCTAGGTTAGTAATGTCTGACTATATTGCTACTATATTATGTCACTGACACCTTATAAATGATCATGTTGAAAGATACTGTTTATACGACAGATTTTTAGCTGCTTGGGCTAACGTTAGCTTATAACTGTAGCTAAAAAAATCAGAGACCTGTTATGAATCTTGGGTTGTCTTTCCATATTCATTTGATAATTTGTTGATTAATCCGAGTGATTTTATGCTTATAAAAACCTGCTGGCATAAATATAATGTTTCCGATAAATCAATTTAGCTACCTGCTATGCTAGCTAGATGCAACTAGTTTGATAGTTTAATGGGACAAAAACTCAGTCTTTCTTAAATCTCTCAAAGACACTGTTCTCTCTTTTTTTTATATCTCATAGAAAAACCTGAGGAAACCATCTTTTGAAAATACCATACAGACAAATACAGACGGCACAGTCAGGGAAATTGCTAACCATCCATGAGTTGGTTTTTTCTTAAACAGCTGGCTATATTTGTTTACTTGCTTTTTAACATCAAGCCACAGCTCTATAGCTCATTCTGTCACACAGGAATTATGTTCTCAACCCTTTGATGGACACAGTTCTTCATTCTAAAAGGCTGACATTTGGCATGGTATTTTGTGTGTGAATGCATGTTAAATACGTGGTACGTTGTCGTGGTGGCTATTACGTATTTCTTTCAGTTTTTCTCAAAGAAAGAATTATAGAAACTAGAATACCTCATATAACAGCATAAGCAGAATTTTCCTTGAATGCCAAACATCTTGCCATCTTCACGTGGGTGAAGATCTGAAATCCTTTGTTGTGCTTCATGTTAGAGGGTGTGTCGTGTGTCTGAGTGTGTTAGTGTTCTGTGAGTCTATGGGGACCTTTACAATGTCCTGAGGGGCTCGAGCTGTGTGTGTGTGTGTGTGGTGTGTTACCATGGACAGAAGTCATCCTGTAGGGCTATGGTAACCACCAACCCCTTCTTCTTTTGCCACCCATGCCCCCTTCCCCTCAGCCAATCGAAACAGAGTAACACCACCGTGCCCAGCCAATGGTGCGGCTGGCGTGTTTACGTGCTCCCGGAAGGCAGGGGCCACGATTAAGCATTCAGGGTAGTCGAGCGGAAGAGAGGAGAGGAGGGGAAAAACAGGGGAGGAGAGGGGGAGACAGGAAAGGGAGATGAAACCATTATGAGTAGAGAGGGCTGATGGATGTACTCGAGCAACGACGAGTCTACCAGACAGAGTCAGGTGAGCAAACACATATAGGTCACCTTAGGTTTCTTACATCGACTTGCACTCCTAAATCAGGGATATAAATCTCACTCTATAAATGTTTGGTCGCATGTTCACAGCCTGATTTTAGAAGCTGTCAAACCAAGAATCCATTTACCTGGAGGTAGGCATCTCTCTTTCCCAATTGTGTTGTGTAGTGTGTGTGTATATGTTTACATGTGTATCTGTGTGGGTTTCATTTAAGATTAATGGCCTCGGTAAAGGGTGGCCTTCTGGTGTCAGTAGGTCATCTTTCTGCTGGTAAACGGTTGTTTTATGGCAGCCAGGTTGTTTTTTTGGCATTAAAGAGACCCTCAGTGAGAGAGGAGGGGAAACAAATAAGAAAAAGAAAGGGGCATGCAGTTAGAAGGGTTAATACATCTTTAAAGAGTTTCATGGAAAGTGGTATGACCATGGATGTATAGAGAACTGGATACAGCGTTGTATGCGGGCACCCTTTCATTCTTACGATGTGGCACATGAAGCCAAAATGCCCTGACTCTTGAGAACAAAAATACCTGAATCCTCCCTATGGCGATCTTCCGCATCCAATGGGCCCCTAGAGCATTTGCACTCTCTTTTTCCTTAAACCCCGCCTCCAATCCACTCCATAATCTCGGCTCAGTCATATTCATGGAGAGGGAATATAACTCTGGATTCCTTTTAGAGCATTTAACACATTTTAGGACCTAATGATTTAAATATGGGCTATTCAAATGTTTTTACTGGTTAGTTGGTTTACCTAAAAAAAAATGCTGATTTACAGATGTGCCTTTCCAAATGTAAGTGAATTGTAAAGCAATGACATTACTTGACAAAGTTTTATAACCATCGTTTGGCCACTAGGAAAATTAGCTTGAAAGAATGTCCCTCTTCTGGGGGGGCTTGGGTGGGACTTTGCCAGACCAAATAAAAAAGGCATTTGACTCGGGAACCACTATTGGATAGACATAAAACTAGTTAGAGCAAGGAATTTTGAGGTAGTGCTGAGCGATGAAACTATGTTGAACAGACTACAGCGTGAAGAGATTAACTATGATCGTGGGTACTGTAGGTGTAATTTTAAGGGATGCCTGAGTGAGCGTGTAACCTACAGAATAATGGATTGGTATAAAACTCACGGCGTTAATAAGAGCAGAGAGGCCTACATTGGTCCATCTGTTGTAAATGTAAGGAGTACTCAATTAGGTTTATTTATTGATGTGTGCTTATCATCTAACTGTTGTTTTCTCTCTTATACTCACTCGCTCCCTCTCACACTTTAAATAGGATGCTGGCATCATAACGGATTATGATTGCCATGGCAAGGCCACTCTTTCAAATTACTGTCCACTTATTATTCAGCACTTAACTGTGACCTTTTGTCGATGGATTAAACTCCAAATCAATGAAGTGGTATCCACAAGGTCTCTCGCCAGTCTAGTGTGTGTGTGTGTGTATGTGTATATGTGTGCTGACACACTCATGCCAGATGGCTTTGTGTCTCGTTTATCAGGCATCATGCAGCATCCCTTCGTTCAATAACAAATCTCTTAAAATAAACTCTGAACATAAACGTTGCTAAGGCCAGCTGTGTAATGGTTTGCATTCATGGAAAACTGTAACAGCAGGGTCGGTGACACATACAACAACTTGTAGTTTCTACTGTTTGGCGCCGGATATACAGCAGTAACACCGGGCTAATGGGTGCAAACGCTGAGAGAGTCAGAGAAACCTGCAGAGAGGCCTGTTAACAGCAGGTGTTTCTCTTTATACCTGCACTCCTGCCATCAATGCTCGAGGGACAGAGGAGCTGCCACAGCATTGGATTGTTTCCAGCTCTTTTTGCTGAAGCTTTTTCTTTCTCTACTTCTGTCCTAGTCACACAGTTGGCCAATACTGTTCATTATAAGTGTGCAGTTATTTCAATTTTGTATTTAAAGGATTTTATGAGACAACTAATGTGTTCTGTTTAAACTAGGGGTGTAGTAGAGTAGTTACAACGCATGATATTGAACCGCAATGTCCCCTGTTTTGATTCCCACCTTCTCCACATTCTGCCGTCCAAAAACCTGCAAGAATTCCCATAAAGAAAACCTCGGAAAAATATGGCCTGGTATGGTGCAATCATGTGCAATAGCGTTCAGATTGGTGAGTTTGGTATGCGCATGCTGATGTGGTAGACTGTTAGAAGTTTCATTTGAACATTTCCAGGTCATCACAAATACATCATTTAACAGGCACTTGACAGATTGTTCTTTAACAATAGCATATTTTTTTACAAAGGACACCTTACACATTTCTTCCATTTTAGGTTTGAATCAAATCATTCTGAAAACTGCCTTTTTAAAATGCAGCCCTAGTCTGCTCAAGTAGTTAGAAACAGCAGGGAAGTGTTATGTAGTCTCACTTGGAGTGTACACCCACACACTGCCAGTTAGTTTCTATATTCATGTCTCTTTTTGGCCCCAATTAATTTCCAGATGAATTTCTTCTTTGTCACAAAATGTTCCAGCAATATTTGTCCTCACTCCTGTAATGCTGTCTCCTTTTTATATCAAGAGTTGCTCTTTATCTCCTTACATTTCTGATCATTGTAATGTGAAGCATTGATCTAAGTGAGCAGCTTATCTGTAACAGACCTATGCTGCATTTAACTCATGCTTCCAATGTGCATCATACTCCTGTAATTAGGCCGGGGAGTGCAATAAATAGACATTGCTATACCTGCCAGGGTTGCCTCGAGGGCTGTGAAGGCGCTTGCATTTTAATAGCTTTTCTCATTGTAGCTCTTTTGTTTCAATGCACGGTTTGATACACTTTCCATTAGTGCATGCCTACGAACGAATGCAGAGGGTACCGCTGCACGCCGAGGTGTAGATGCCCACACAGTAGTACATCTGCTGTACCGTAATCAAACGTGGGTGTGTGTTCGCAGTGATCTATGTGGAGGATTGACTTCCTAGTACATTACCTGCTTACAAACACATGGATGGAGGCACAAGGTGGGAAGTGGGGTTAGGAAATAAAATGCTGTGGATTATTGGAGGTTGGGTAGATGTTTGTGTGTGCACTTGATTGTGACCTCTTGTGTGTGTGTGTCTGACAGTGGTTGACCTAATCTATGGAGGCAGTGGGTTGCATCCAACCAGACCCAGCCTTGGGGATTAAAGCGAGTTTATTACAATGTATAGTGGCTGGTTGCCATGGTAACGTTGGTTTTGGGGGTAATGGCAATTCATGCACGAGGCTGTGCAGTGGAGGGGGCTCTTATCTCTCGCTGCCTACAGGCATATGGCACGTAAAGATATGCAGCTGTGGTAGATGTGTGTCGTTTGTGGGATAAAGGGACAATCCTGCATTTCACCGGACTCTTCTCTGGCAGGTAAGTGCTCTGGATGTGTGTGCTTGAGGTGTAGAGTGGATAATGGGCGGACATCCTCATTAGCATTATCTCAGTACGAGACTGGAAACCAGTTCCAAATCGTCTGGTCCATCGGAATCGTATGCCTCAGAAGTGATCAATTCCTTTTGTATATTATATCGTGTTTTTCTGAGGGTTGCACATTCCCAAAAACTCAGCCTTCATGATCTGAAACTCTACAAGAAGGAGTCATGGCACAAATGAAGAAACAGTTCCAAAGCGTGACTGTATTTCACAAAGAAATATGACAACAGGGCTACTTGTATTCCCTATTAAAGACAAGTTTAGTAGATTTGTATCTTTGACTAACAACATCTATAAACCATAACTTTAAAATATTCTTTCAGAAAATTGACGGAGGAATCGATAAAGAATTGGACCGATAGACAGAATAGCTATTGGCATGGTACCAACCACATCTAATCAATTCCAATCCCTTATCCTAGCAGAGTGTAACACATTTATAAAATCATCTGTCTGCCTGGGTCAGATGTTTGATGTTATATTGGAAACTCTTCTGTCATCTTCCATCAGCGCTCAAGATTTACGAGCCCCCCCCTTCCTTTTATCTTCTCAGTCTGAGCCTCCTCTCGCCTTTCTTTCTCCCTCCAGTAACTAAAGTGTGAGAGTCCTTTAGCTTATTGACCTTTAAAGTGGGCTCTGCCTATTTCCTGAGCACAGTGGTTAGCTCTATCCGGGGAGCCTACCCATTATCTTCTTGATCAGTCTGAGGGGACCAAGACCACGGTTTAACTGGATGACTCACACACTGTCATACATCTTGACATCGTCGTAGTTAGCATCATTTAGCATTACTGTAACATCAAGCCGGTAGAATCTCCAGGAAGGAAGTCCTATTTGTTGAAACGCAAGGTGCACACAATGAAATACAGCTGTTACTTTGGATCTGAATCACTAGAAAAGGCAGCTCTTTTTCACAGGTAGACACTTGTGGATTATATCTATACAATAGAATGAGATTGAGCTCAATAAAGACTATATATTGAATTATTATAAGTAAATTAGTAAAAGTTAAAAATGTCCTATCTCTTTTGTGAAATTGGATCACAGTTACTCGCAGAAGTAATCTGATTTCTCTCAGCCATCACCCTGTTAGCCATCAGCCTGTGGAAGGAGAGCATTACACATTCACACCACTCTATGATACAGCAAATAGACTTGTATTTTTGCTGTTCCTACTTACCACATCCTGCATTCATGTGAAATTCATGTAGCTGGCAATAGTTATTTTTAGAGCATTAAGCTCAAAAAGCTCTCAACTTTTATCCAGTAATAGCTATTGACTAGATTTAAACTAAGAAGTAGTCTACTTCATTGAAAAATATTCTAGCAACTTCACCTACTTCTCCCACAAATCACTTGTACAGAATACCCCTAAAAGAACATTTTTGTCTTCAATTCAATTTGCTCTAAAATAACATATCAAAGGCAGATAAAGAGCCTTTTGTAAAAGGGTAAAACTTTTCTATTTCATGATAATTTACTTTTCAAGGATCCCACTTAAAGAGTAATCGGATTCAAAAAATATTTGAGACATCAAATTGACTTCAATCTTTAAGCATCCCTTGCATAGCGCTCTGTTGTTATCAACCATCGTGTGACAATCATCTGTTTACACCGCTAATAGCTATCTCCCAGTTTAAGGCTCCAACAACCAACCAGAAACTGTCACTGTGAAGCGGGACTTCTCTGTGAACATCTGCTATCTGTGTGCACATGTGGCTGCATGTTAAATCAAATGTCTCTGGTTGTTTAAGGGTCTGTGTGTGTGTCTATGTGTGTGTCTGAATGTGTGTGTGCATAAGGAGGAAGGTGGGTGTGCCTGCTGCATATTGATTGGTTCCTAAGCTGGATTGATCCTGGTTGCGATGGCTCCTGGGGGGAGCTGTGTGAAGAACACAGTCTGTCGCTCCACATCTGCATCTCTGGTTAACAGCTGTCTGTTTTCATCTGACAGTTTTACCTTTGGTTTGGGGATTTTTCTGGCAAGAGTGACTTCGGAGCCTCTATTTATTCTTGCGTCTGGTTTACAGATTTATTTGATTTAGAGGGGTAATTTCTGTCAAGTACAGTAACTTAAACTGAGGTTGCATGAGCTGGACAGTTCTGAGCAAATCATATAGAACAACCTTATATTCTTCTGTTTTAGAGCTCCAACTCTTATATAAATTGAATCATTGATTAATTGATAAACAAGAAATATAAATGTCAACTTTCCATTAATCGTAAAATACATTTTTATTTAAAAATAGTACAAAATGTGGTTTTCAGCCAGGATTATGTAGATTTCCTAATTTCTCTTTTATATTTAATGTTAAGGTAATATTTGTATGTTTGAGACAAAATACATCTGAACACATCACCTTAGATTTTGAGAAACTGGAAAGGATAATTTTCTAAAATGTTATTTTAGACCTTGCAAATAATTGTTTTACAGGCTAAAAGTTGAAATCAAATCTGTCCATACACTCATCAAAGCTCCATATTTAATTGTACAGTTCTTTCTACGTTCTATCATCTGCGTATGATAGAAATAAATTGGTTTCCAGTGCTGCTGTGTTGCTGCTGGTTCTGTCCTCAGAGTCTCGTGTCATTGCGCCGCTGGTGAAATATTTTATGTTGATGAGGTGAGTAACATAAAAAGATAGACCTTCATAAAGGCTTTTAATTTCCCCAGTGTCGCCTCTGGATTGATGACCGCGGGACAGGGAGGTGTAAAAGCCTACATGTACTCCGTCAACACACACACACACACTCACACACACACACACTCACACACACACTCACACACTCACACACTCACACACTCACACACACACAATGACCACACATCCGTCAAGCCTCTGATGTCCTGTCATCCTGTCATGGCTCCACAGGGCCAGGAGGACCAGTTGCTGAGCAGGAGGCAGCACTCTCGCCTTTTTATTTTCTCTCTCTCTGTCTTTCATCTGGTCTTGGGAGAATTGGATCTGTTATGGTTCAGCTCTCTTGCAGCTTTTGAGAGCGGCACTGAAGACGCAAAGGAATATCTTGTCAACAACCCAGAACACGCATATAAAACCACACATACAGTAAACAATAAAAAAAGCCAATAGAAGACTGTTGAATAATAAAAATGTGCAGACGCATTGAGACTCTCACGAACACTTTTTCTCTTAATGGGCTCCCTAAAGAAATGTGCAGGTGCACAACAACCCTTGTAAACACACATCTCTACTTCAGTGTGTGTATTTGTGTGTGTGCACTCCTTCACTGCAGCTATGTGCTCGACACAGAGGCAGTTTGCAGCGATGCCCACACAGTGTTAGCGGGCTGCAGGGCATGATGTAATCCTTCTTCTGCTGAGGAAAATAATGCTGAGCAAGGCAGCACATTACCCTGATTGAATTCTCACTGCAGCAGGAACCCCATCTTTATTAGTTTGCAATTTTGCAAAAAACTGTCCAAGCTGCTGTAGGTAGAAAATGACGGTATACATCAGATCCTATGGGGGCTGCAAACACAGATTCTATTGGAAGACCACTGGTGAATACAGGGTTAAGAGTGGACAGCTTCACATTAGTTGCTGAGCAAGGGGAAACATTAGATTTCTCCTGACACTTATCATTTTTTATTTGCCAATATAATTTTTGTTACAATGCAGCTAATCACAGATATTTTTGTTTTGGGAATTTTCTCCCTTTGTTCCTGTGCTTGTTAGATACTTTCAACATCAAATGTGTTTTCTTTACGAAGAAAATCATATAACACACTAACAAACTTTGGTTCCTCAGTCATTAATGCACACATTCCCAAATGTAATGTCAGATTAAAGGTTTAATCCATTCATTTATAGGGTTGTAGTTCTCGTAACATAGCCACAACTATTTGTCGTTTTATTGAATAGCTTAAAAAATGATGAATGATACTATTTAGGGGCAGTAAACGTTCCATTCATTTCAATGGAGACGCTCGCAAAACGAGAGAGCGATGCCGCCGTGGTCCGCCGCTGCTCTCAAGTACCTTTTTTTTCAGGGTGCAGCCAGGCACAACCAGGGCGCGCCCCGGGCCACCAGAGTTGACAATAGTTCAACTTTTGGAAAGGAGCAGCGCGCTCCACTTGTCATGTAACGAGGAACAATCAATCGCAGCCGAGAGATATCTTTACTTCCGTAAACAAGTGTGCGAATATTACTGTCACTGCCACTACATAAGGGTTTTAGAGTGGATTCAAAGCTAGGCAGTGAGTTATCTCACCATGCAGGTGCAGTAACTGTGCATTTGCATACATTATCATAGGTGTTTTTGATGTTTACTTGTAGCAGAATGGTTTGTAGCTGAGTCCCTGCTGCTGTTCAGTATGTGTCTCTGTTTGTGTGTGTGATGGATGGCTCTGTCAGCCCCATTGGCCCAGTGGACGTGTTGGCTGTGTGATGTATGATCTCTGCAGTCAGCCGTCACATCACCGCCCATACCACTTACCACACCCTCACACAACCTGCCCTTAAAAACACAGATCAAAAAACACTTTACGGTCTGCTTCTAAAGGTGATGTTATAGAAGCTGCCATTTTTGTTGACTCTGACTTAGCTTTAACTGAAAAAATATTGTAGTTAAACGGCTGGGGGCTGGCCAGAATGCCATAGCAGCTCCGAGCAGGGGTCCCTCCGTGTGATGTCGCCTGGCAGTGGAGCTGTCAATCATCTGCCCAGTGTTGGCGATGCAACACAGCACTTAATCAAAAATGTTTTATACTTGCATGTCTGACCAACAGGAGCGTGATAGGAACTGACTAAATATTATATATTTTAATATTAAGCCGAGTCTCAGCATCCCACCTTCATTCCACACCAGTTTAACCACTTAACGCCTCTACTGTATATTATATTATGGATGTTTTCTTATGATGAACAGGAATAATATGGTCACATGACAGCACCAAAGCTGAAACATGAGCCGTAATGAACATATAGATCTGGTATTTTCACTACGATTGATTTCTTCTGTTGTGTCATATTCAGAGTCGGTGTGTTCTCCCTGCAGAGGTTTGTTGTTCAGTGTGGAGGGGGTGGGTGAATGAGGGAGTTTCAAACAACCAATCAGCTGACCGTATTCTCTCTGTGTGTACCCTCTGCTAGTTTATGACCCGGGCTGTTTCAGTTTTATTAAAGTTTGTCTTGTCTTCTGGTACACATAGGAACACTGGCTCCCTCTCAACCTGTGCAAACAGTTTACTGGCATGCAGGACGTATTTGCATCAATGCGGCCAGTTGTCATGGCAGCCTTTGTCCTTGCCATGGAAACGAGGGCCGGTTATTGAGAGTGACAGGTGGATTTAGAGCCGTCCGTCAGCTGAGGTTATCAGGGAGTGTGATGTGAGCTGACATTGGGCGGAGGTCATGAGTGGCTGAGTGGGTGGTGGTGTAGCAGGGACGGGACTGCAGATTTAACGGAGCGGTTATGCAACTATATTTTGACGTTATGACACAGCAGAGCAGGCATAGGGGAACATATATATATATATATATACACACACACACACACACACACACACACACACACACACACACACACACACACACACACACACACACACACACACACACACACACACACACACACACACACACACACACACACACACACACACACACACACACACACACACACACACACACACACACACACACACACACGGACCATAGCGTTGATTGTTAGAAGAACCTAAGCCCCTTTACACACCCCAGAGCATATCAGTAATTGTATAGGGCAGCATGTTTTGTGAGTGACAAAACGTAGGTCCACAGAGGGAACAACATTGAATACATGAGACAAGATAATGTGTCTGGTATTACATGTAAAATAAGTAGTAAAGAAATGGGAACAAAAACATTTTTGGACCAGTTTTTCTTTTCGTTTATTTCTGTTTTGTTTTTTAATCCTGTGCGTTACTGACTTTAAAAGATTATGTAAAGTCACAAGTTTCATAATGTTATCTTTTCAGTATTTTTGTTTTATAAAAAATCTAACATTTAATACACATCTTTGTGTACAATGATATTTCACACTGAGTTTAGAGAAATACATTGTAGTGGAAATACAAATATTTCCAGGATTGTCTCAATACACCAGAATGTATTGCAGTGGAGTGGCCATAGATTATATGCACTGTTTTTTAAGCTATTTGTGAGACTGTCCGGCCAGTCTCTGCTTCCTATGAAGGTCAACTTTGTTTCCATTTGTCAGATACTGAGCCCTTGTATTATACTTGGTATGACCTTTTTATTTAACATAGAAAACCTTTAAAGGAATATTTTTGCTGAGTTCTGTTGACCTCTGCGGCTCAATGATACAGTCACATTTCTAGAGATGGAATCTTAAAAATAATTTTCTGCTTTTGGATAACAATGCATGTCTTGTTTTTTAATGGACCATTTACAAATGAGTCTGCAATTGTACCATGTACCTGGTTCCCAATTGTATAACAGACTGGACGCAGGTTAAGTACCTGGAAAACAACCCAAACCACGTATCCAAATAGTTCTAAATATAGTTTCCCAAGGCTGAGTTCATCACTCGGTGGATTCACAGACCCTTCCTGTGTTGCATCAACACGATTTGAATAATTTCCAAGTGTGAAAACTCCACTAATCCACAGCCAGCTTCCTTGGCAGCAGCGTGTGGGTTCCAGCATTTAGGTTTGGCTTTCTATTATCGACAATTACTGAATGTATAAACAGAAATCAGTTTTGGTTCTTCCCTCATATGACGGTAAGTAAATGGACTACCTAAAATTCCTGCATGTACTGTAAACACCAACACCCCTAGTTGTACAGTATATTGCTTCCTCTTAGGCTGCAGGTGTTTTTTGAATACAGCATTGTTGCCCTAATTTGAATGGGTGCTATATGACAGTTGTGTAGCCGTAAAAGTATTCAGCAGTGATCAGCTCCACAACAACTTCACTCCAGGGGCGGTACAGAAGAGTGAGCTTCAAACTAGTTTTGTTTTTTGTACTTTAAGTGAAGACCAGTGGGACTTCAGTGTTGACGTAATGTTCGCCCGACTGCCTTGGTGATACTGATGACTGCCAGTGAAGGTCTTTATTTCACACAACACACACCTCAATGGCTTTCTTCTTCGAGGCTGCGTGTGTTATTCGTTCTCTCCTTTCCCCCAACAATCGTAAGTCTGAAGTAAGACATGGTGGTGATGTATATTTGATTAAATGTCTGTGATATTTTTAGCATTGACTATTGGTGCTTTCCTAAAAGAAACAATGAGATTTTTGATAAATGATCATAAGGAGTCACTCCTTATGATTATTTATTAAAAAAAAACACTCAGTGTGGATATAATGACTAATTGGGTAAAAACAACTAAAACTGTCTGGTAAATTAAATTACAACTTTTCTGTAATGCCTCCTTTTGAAACCAGGGAAAGACAACACTTGCAGCATATTACTACATCAAGACAGTATCTTATCTCTTATGACGATATAGATCTAATATTAATCAGAACACCCTTGTATCTGACTACACTTCCCCTGGCCTCTGGACACATGTGAGCATGTGGGTCGATCTTGACAGTCTAATGTAGGTCCACTTCACTGTGGTGTATTTGCCAAACCGTCGCTGTATTGATTTCTCAAAAGGATCTTCCTCCAATCCTTCCTCGGTCAATCCTTTTACTTGACATTATGGTCTCTTTAATCACATGTCATGTTGAGCTTGTCCCTCTTTCATCCCTGTGAAAAGCGTGTTTGGGGACCGCTCTATTGAGCAGTAAAAACATGTTAGGGCCGATTGGATCCTCTGCACAGAAAGATTCCCTCTGCATTGATGATGTGCAGTATTGATTGAACTGTTTGTCACGCACAGATCTGGCAGGGTGCATTAGCTGACGGAGGCAGCACACATTTCCACCTGACAGGAGTGTGTGCAGAAAGACATTTGCATGTGTGGATTAATGCACAATGAGCGTTGTGACCGCTGATGTGTGACGTTATAGTGACATCAGAGCTTCTTGTCTGGGAAAACCTGTCTTATTGAACTAAATACATTTGAAGCAAAGCAAGGAAGAGCAGCTTTGTAGCACACCGACTTTAATGTTATATTTAGAGATGATTGTGTTTAATAAGGATTGTAGAACAACCGTGCTGTGACAGACTTATGTAGATGACAAACGGTGAAGTAGTCTAGAGACTTGAGGGTGCACACATCCCTAAAGAGTCACATCTCAAGGGTCCAAAAACCCCACAAAACAACATTATAGGAACATATTTTGTGCTTATATCTAAACCAGAAATCTCATCACAACTCAACATTAACAACAGGAACAATTTGTGCTTATGATCCTATTGCTAAACATTGAACTTAATACAGTTATTTGTCCTTCACTACTTATATCTGCCATTACAGACTAATGCATGCATTATGATGTGAAGCATAGAGTAGGTTCAGAGAAAGCCTCTGGAAGCAATTTGTATTATTCTTTGTATGAAAAACAAAAAAAGGACTCTTGTGGTCAAGCTGTTCCCTAAAGAGTTTTACTGCTGTTGATGTTCATTCTTCTCTATATACATCTGTTCCTCTTTGTTATCTGATGTGTCATCAGTTATAGTATCTACATCCTGCCCAATACAATCTATAGACGTCTGTTTGACTCCAGAGAATTTCACCTGTAACTCCTTCCTTTTTCAGTCAATGAGTAATAATAGATTAAGTAGTCAAACTGAGATCAGCTGACTTGAGTGTAAATACCTATCTGTGACAAACATCTCGGCTTCAAGACATATTCAAAGTCTGCCTTTTTCTTTTGTCTCTGCTTCTCTCTGTCCTGCGTTAATATAGCTAATAAGACATAATTGGCAGAAGTAATGACCACTCACACACCAAAGTGCATGCAAAGTGATTCATTCAAACACACAATGACCACGATGATTCAGTTTAACCGATAAACACTCAATGCACACCAGGCTGACAGTACTTGCATAAGGCAACTATAAGTAAGATAGAGTGCACCCTGCTCACTGCTGTAACTCTGTTCTCCATGATGGACTCTTCTCAGCACAGCAGCGGCTGTATTTATGAATGATTTCTGCTGCCTATTATTATTTCTGCAAATAAAAAACGACAACAGGGAGCAGACCCTTTTGCATATTTGTAAGGATGCTCTATTATTACAAAATCAGAATAATTTCTAGTTTGGTTAGTATTGAAAGCTCCAAATTGAGATGGCGATTATTACATCTCGACTCAACCGGTATTTTGTACATTTCAAGAGTAAAGTTAAACTTTGACGGTAAAATGAAGAGGCTAGATCGATGAATAACTTTTTGTTGACACCCTGAGGACAGTTAGCGCCGGGAGAGAGGTTCTAAAATGATCCTCCTCCCACATTAAGCAACAGAATCATATTGAATTGAATATGAAATGTGTTTAATCACCCGGCCTTATGTTGTTGCGTGTGTTATTTTCAGTTTTCTCATGCTTACATACACTCGCCCATCTTTAGCAGATTGGGACAAACTCGCCTGTCAAGAGGCCAGAAGGTGTGCAGAACAGTCAGAGAGGGAACAGATGGACAAGAGGCAGACACACACACACACACACACACACACACACACACACACACACACACACCACACACCACACACACACACACACACACACACACACACACACACACACACACACACACACACACACACACACACACACACACACACTTGGATATTGGGAGGGCAGATCTTTTCTATGGCAAGAACCCAGCACAGTTGGACAAATGACCTCACCTCAGTATTTTAACCCCGTCCTCACATCCACGTCTCATGTTCTGCTCATGTCATCTCGCAGCTCTTCAGCACTGTTTTTTTTGCACGCTTCACTAAGTGTGCTAAGACCCAAGTGTACCATTTGCCCAACAGCTACACATAAACCATATGGTAGCTAACAGATGGATGGAATGTTCTGATTGGCAGGTGGGCGGTGCAGTGACTGGGTTACGATGCGTGTCAGAGGGTGACAGACGGCTGCCTGTCGGCCACTTTAGGCAACCATTAGCATTAGCTTGATGATGTGTGTTGTTGTCCCCCCCTTTTGACCCCTGCTTTTATTTTGCAATTAGGTCCTGTTTGTGGCTTATTGAGTTGTCTAGGAATCATTTAGAGCAAATGTCTGTCTGTAAAGTTAGTAGTGGATTCATACACTTTTTACTTTAAAGTAGCAGCCAGTAAGGCTCAGCGATGCACCTCCCACATTATTAGCTTTTCAATCATTGTGTTCTGCTTTTTTTTTTTTTACAACTGTTTAAATTATTTTAATAATGGTTGCACATGCTTTGGTGCATGCACTTCTATTTCAAGCTCATACATAATAATGTGTGCTTTATTGGATAGATTGACAGGATTTCTATCCAATCAGGGAACAAAATGAACATCCTGGACAATATGTGATTGTTTTTCTTGTAGCGGACTCAAAGGGCATATTTCATCGTTGTCTGTGGATAAACATTAGCAATCATTTTTGTTCCTTTCCTGTGATGTTTCGCCTTCACAATAGTCAGTAAAATGTGGACAGTGTCAGTGTGTTACTATGGAAACATAGAGTAACTATTTCCAACAGTTCTTGATGTGTTATTATTAGCGACTAAAACAAAACAAGTTGTTCATCTCCTAAAACCTAAAGACAGAGATATATATATATATATATATAGACAATATTAAACCTAAATATTAAAGTCACATGTAGAGTCCAGCCAGTAGAGTTCAGCCACGCTCGAATGTTTCATTCTCTTGTTTCTGTTGCATGTTATTGGTTCGTTTATGAAATCAAGCTTCAACAGTCCACTTGTATTTTATGTTGTCCCATTTTAATTCTTCTTTTATCCAAGAATCATCACATGCCGTCTGCATTTATAAATTCAATCTTCAGAAATGTCATCTTTTGTATCACCCATTCCTTGTGTTTTTGTGTGCAGCACCAAAATAAGTGGTGGGTAAAGAGAGAATTCAATGCTTGCAAATTGCTCTGAAGAAGTACTAGAGATTGTTATCATCAGTGGTGTCTGTGAGTCACTGGAGCCAGCAGGCCTTGTTTTCTGGTGAAATGCTAATAATGTCTCTGTCTGTCTCTCTGTCCTGCAGACTTTAACTACAACACAGACGGCTACGAGGGAGACGGAGCGGAGGACGGCAAGTCTCAGGACGGCTCGGAGACGCTGCCCTTCATAGATGAGTCTCCCACCATGTCGCCACAGCTGTGCGCACCCCAAGGGCCCGACGGAGAGGCCGTCTCCCCCACTCCACCAGAGAGCCTGCTGGCAGGGGTAAGAGCCCAGACACATGGCATGGACATGCTTATTTAAAGGAAGGAGGGACACATCAGTTGCAGCGCTCTTACTTCCACAAACCATTCACTCCTGCTGAGTTTCTTATGTAAAAATCCTGAAAAGCCTGAAGGTAGTTTATTAATATCCTAATTTATTATACTGAATTCCTACACTACAGAGAAGTGTATAACATATATTCCATTGGTCAGTGTTGTCATGGTGTTCATTCATATAGCTTCTTAACTCTCTTGAGATTGAACCATAGATTTTTACATGCAGTCTAGTCTCAATTTAAAAACAATAACGTAAAGGATTTTATTATCATAGTAGATAAAATGCCATTTACCCAAGCTAAGGATGATTAAACATTATAGCCGTACACCGTTCACCAACCATTTCATTTGTATCTATATGTACCAGCATATTTATGACACTGTAAACCTACTGGTCTTAACGAAAAGATAAAAATAAACCTTTCCTAAAAACTGAAACCAAACTAAAATAGTCAAATCTAAACATAATAATCAAATTGAAAACTGTTATAACTTGGTGTTGATGGAAGTGTAGTACTCCGATATAAAACGTTTTTAATTCAAACTTGCCTTTCATAACCTTCGTATGGAAAACCTTTTAATCATAGTATCTAAACTCAAAGGTTTAAAAATATCTATAAAAAAGTGAGATATTAGTTTGAAAATAAATTATTCTTACAGGCATTGCAATTTCCTTTAAGTCTCTAATTTCTCTCATTGTTCCATGCTGTTAGGAGTATATATAATACAGTCAAAGCTGACGTGTCATCAGGCACATTTTTCTCCTTGTTATTAATAGCGGTGGGTTTCTCCCTCCAGTTAGCCGCCGGATCTAGACCCTGTCTAATTGTTAGCGATTAGCCACAACAGCTAGACTGCCTGCAGCGCACTGCAGGTGGTGCATTGACAGCAGCAGGAAATGACCACTGACCCACATGGGGTCTGACGGCACCAGCACTGATCTGCCAGTCTGTGCATGGAAGCAGAATACGTTCCAGGACCGTGTTTATTCACAAAGGTGTCATTAGTAAATGAGTCAGTGTTAAAAAGACAAGGTCCCTTTTTATATTTTTATATTCAGTTAATAGCTGTCAATTACATTCTGTAGGTGGCACTATTTTCTCTGTTTAATCCGTCACAGGGGCTATCCCTGGGTGTGTGAACAAGAGGAAAAGGCGTGCTCTGTTTATGACAAATAAACCGTTGCTGCAGGAAATATTAAACTTACTGATTTGTGTGGACTTTTCCAGTGAGGTTCCACAGACACCAGACATGAAGCTGACACACAAAAGCTTTCATGAAATTGACTGTGACTTGTGTGTCTGACTGTGAGGGGGGGGGGGCTCAGTGGGAGTCATGTTGACCCTGACCTGAACAGAAACACACACTCACACCCAAACAAAGAAGCTAACAGGCTTTAGATTCACACATCAGAGCAAGCCCGAATGAAAACAGCGATCTTGAGTGGCTGGCTCCGACTTATGTGAAGTGATGTACATATTAACAGCTGGTTTCTTAATTTTGACAGTCAAGAGAAATAAAGAATTGTAATGGAGTTACCGCTGCCACTTTCACACTTTTTGTAGAAATGCCCCACCATCACAATTTTCCAGCTTTAATCTCACAGCCCCCTTTTGCTCTATTTGCTCTTTAATATGCCTGCACCCTCCCATTACCATAGTATTATAAAAACACTCTGGCATTGAACTTATTTATGTGGACTTGGACATAGTTATAAATAAATACATTTAATAAGTGTATTGTTCTGTTGAAATCATTGTGAGTCATTATCCCAGGGTCTCTTGAGTAAATGAAAATGTGTCTCCATCTAGGGGCCAGTTTTGGTAACAACAGACAAGACTGGACAATTTAAATCAAGTCAATCATTTATAACCTACATTAGTAACCACATTGAGAGAAAATTATGTTTTCATTAAATTCAAATCATTATAAAGAAATGTAGTGGAAGTGTTCAATCATGTTCAGATCTAGTGAATCTTTGGAGCCTTAGTTGCTCTTGAGAATGAAATACATTTTTTTATTTTTTTAGGTTTTAAACAAGATATGTAAACATTTTTTAACCTTTCCACCTTTCATTTCATTGCGTGCAAACTGTTGTCAAACTGTCTAACCTAGAATTGCAGTTCTGTGGGTGTATTCTGTATTTATTAACTCTGCCTCCTGACCCTGGCACTTTAGTAGAAAACTGAGTCAGAGCACTTTATAGCAGCGGCTGGTTTGGCACTATGAGAGAGACTGTTATAGGAGCTTTCTGTCCAACGCTGCAGCCTCCAAAGGTCTTTCCTATGAACTCGTCCTCTCTTTCCTCACCGCCTTGTTAAGTCGGCCTTTCTTTCCGCTGAGTTTGCCTTTCATCTGCTGACATGAGAGAGCAAACGCTGACGCCTCTGTGCCAAGATGCATCAATTCAGCATGAGGATCGCATCTGTAGCCCACATAGGAGTTAAAAGAAGTTTGAGATGTTTTATTTTACATATTGGGATGCTTTAAAAACATTTGACCTTATACTAATGATGGATAGCGGATGTAGTTGTGTTGCCAATTGGTTAGTTTGGGCTGTATACATGAATTACTTGGTTAATATTATGCTTTTTCTTTTTATCCTCTTTGCCAGATTTATATATTTTTTCATTCTGGCTTTCTTGAAGTCTCTTTCAAGCTTATTTCTTTGTTTCAAGTTTCTTTCTTTTCCCATATTAATGGTTTGCAATGTTAGTGACCTAGAAATAAAAGCCATAAGCATAATATACTTTTGTTTCCCCACTCTTCCAAGTTTTGTTTTGCAAGATAAAGAGTGAAGACTTATACAGAGAGCCTGAGAAATGGGGGAGGAGAATCTATAGGCAGGCAGACTTCCTGTAAAGTGACATCTACGGGTCAGGAGCAGGGTGAGAGGTCGTGAAGAGTGAACTATAGTCATTCACAAACACACACACACCCATAATTGAATCCACACATCTACATATGGGACGTTTTTTTACTTTCTAGTTTCAAGAAATATTGTTTTTCTTCATTCCTTTCTTCTATATATCCTATTTTAAATCAACCCCATGTTCTTCCCAAGCTACACTGCTGTGAACTCTGACCTGTAATTAGAATCAGCCGCACCAGCAGCACACGAGCCGATCTCTGCTCCACACCCAAGGCTCTCTGCAGATCAATAAAGAGACAATGGGCACAGAGAGAACTCTGCAACACTCTGCGAGAATAAGGGAAGCTGTGTGTTTTGAGGAAGTGGCTTCAGTCTGAAGATACGGAAGAAAGAGAAGAAGAGAATGAAGCGGACTGACTCCCAGAGCAGCGCAGACACAAGCGCTCTATGTAGCCATCCAGGAAGTGGCTGGAGAGCGTTTGTTATTGAGGGGAGGGGCAGACGCAGAGGGAGGGCAGACCTCATCGACCGAGGTGGAACACACACACACTCACACACACCAGGAAGCCCGGCAGAGGAAGGGGGTGGGGTTGCGTAGGCGGGGTCCTCTCCCTTTCTCTCTCTCTCTCGCTTGCGATGTCCAGACGACTTGCTCTGAAGGGAAAACACTGATGTGTCCGGGCAGGCCCTGAAACAGAGGGGATCTCAGGCAGAAAGAGGAGAGGAGGAGGCGAAGGAAAGGAAAGAATAATGGAGGAGGAAGAGGAGGAGGTGCTGTGCTACTTGGACAGGGTGCTGGAGGAGGAGGAGGGGGAGGTGTTTGAATATGGAGATGGGGAACTGGATCACATCACCCCGACACATAGACAGTTCAAGGTGAGACAGCGGCTGGATGCAGGGGGATACACACACACACACACACACACACACACACACACACATAAACACTTTTGCGATTCACACCCTGACCAGGCTAGACAGCTGTGCTATATATAGCTAAGTGGAAAGTGTTGTTGGTGTTTTGGGATGATGTGGCATCACTATGTGCTGCTACGTGAGACATCTGCACTGCACGAGTGTGTGTGACAGCCATTAGTGTGTCAGCCTGAGGAGGCAGCTACTCTGGAGCACATGCCTCCTCACTCTGATGCTCTTTCAACTCGGCCGGTGTTTTTCTGGTTGTAACTTCTAAATGAAGTCTGTGTGTGTGTGTGTGTGTGTGTGTGTGTGTGTGTGTGTGTGTGTGGTGTGTGTGTGTGTGTGTGTGTGTGTGTGTGTGTGTGTGTGTGTGTGTGTGTGTGTGTGTGTGTGTGTGTGTGTGTGTGTGTGTAGTGTGTGTGTGTGTGTGTGTGTGTGTGTGTGTGTGGTGTGTGTGTGTGTGTGTGTGTGTGTGTGTGTGTGTGTGTGTGTGTGTGTGTGTGTGTTGTGTTGTGTGGTGTGTTGTGGTGTGGTGTGTTGTGTGGTGTGTGTTGGGTGTTGTGTGTGTGTGTGTTGTGTGTGTGTGTGTGTGTGTTGTGTGTGTGTGTGTGTGTGTGTGTGTGTGTGTACTCGCTACAGTTAAATGGAATGAAAGGTTGTGGTTCCCAGTAACTCTTCAGCTTTCTTTATCAGACAGAATAAGAGCAGAGGGCACCATAAAAGAGACCACAGCTTTCTCTCTATATCAAAAGTAAGAAGAAGTGCACGCACAGGAGCAGGTTGCCATGGAAAAGTCCTTTCACTGCTCATGTATTTCTCATCTTGCCCTCTCGCCACACAGTAGCTCTTTGTACAGCACAGGGAAAATATTCCCACTGTTGGAAAAAACAGTTTTTTCCCTTCCTTCCTTTTTCCATCTTGTGGTGATATGTTTGTCGCAGAAGTAAAGAGTAAACTTTACACGCCACCAACGTGTCCTTCTTTACTTTTGCATCAAATTGTATTTGTTTAGTATTGTCAGGGCAGCTACACACATCTGGCATCATATTCCAGACCTTAAACAAGCGATGAAATCATGTTAGAAGTGGCTCTGTTATTGCAATAAAAAAAAACAATGACATAATGAAAAAACATTTGCCTGGAGATGTGAACCCACATATGGTTTATGGTGCTTAAAAGAAATGGTGAGCTGCAGCAGGACTTACATATCAAAGGACCATCTTAGAGTCTCAAGAGGAAATATGACTCATTTCTAGTGCTGCTTATAGTTTGAGTTCAAGTCAGAGAGAACATTTTCTTTCACTTTGTTTCAAGTAGTAACAACGTTGTAACAGACTCAGAAGCTTTCTCTATAAACAGATATGTGCAGGCAAGCTTTGCAAGCAACAGGACAAGGTTTCAGTATCTTGAGTGTTCTGGTTTCTGTTTGTAAGCCTGTCAAAAGAAATCATTTTGTTGGACGATAATTGTCCAAAGAAAAAATGTATTATTGGGATTTAAAGACTGTATTAAGCCACTGATATAATGATAATATAACATCACAATACACCCTTTTAGTCTTTAAGAACATTCACACAAATCGGAATTTGAATGTGATTCTTTTCTTATTTATTTTTAACCAAAATCATAAATGAATTGGACTTTCAGGATCTTTTAACAAAAAATGTGCAATGTCTGTCTGCAGCGTATGTAAACAAACCAGCATATAGTCACAGTGAAGGGCCCAAGAAGAAGAGGCCATGTCTATATCAGAGCGGGCGCTGTACAATAGCTGCCCACTGCTCCTACTACTAGGATGGGTAAAAAGTAGAGGACACATTTCACTGTGTGCTGCGTGCTCTGCATGTGTGACCATTAAAGAGAGGTTCATCCCTCCAATTCAAACATCAAACATATATTGTATGAGAAGTAAACAATGTATTTATTGTGACAGACCTAATAGTCAGCTTAAAGTCAGTAGGCAGGATGTATTGACCAATCAAGTGTTGCCAACCAATTGGCCGAAATGCAATTTAGGAACCCATTGGCTATTTTTGTATGATGATATTGCTTTTTATCAGCCTATCATTTTATCTGCATTGAAACTTTCATAATTTAGAAAGTTTGTAATTGGATTGTAAACAATGACCCGTGCACTGAGGGGGATTCCTAATTGGCTACATAATAACCCCCACAAAATATTGGCCGTTGCCCACTAGAGGCTAAATTGCCACCAGGTAATTCTGAGATTGAATTTGCTCAAACTCTGCTCTAGAAGGTTCCATTGGAAACCTTTGTTAGCTTACTGATGCTATAATGGGATCACACCCTGATGGATTGAGAGTGGAACAGCTGATTGACATCCTTCACTGGACACTTTGACCCGTGCAATTAAAAGTGACTTGATCTACACAAATCACTCCTGGTTCTTCTTGTAATTCTCTTTAGATTGCCACAGGGAGATAAAGCACCAACACTGTCACTGTACAGATGCACATGTAACATTTAAGAGTAACATCTTTTACAAGATTTAACTGCTACTACATATCAAATATTTCTAATTTATTTCCAAAAGTATATTCTAAATGTGGTGTTCTTTGCAGGTAAATATCCTCAGGGAATACATTCTGCCATGTCTCTGCTAAACCAATTCTTAATGATCCTGTAATTTAAAAAATCTAAAGTTTACAATGTTCAGTACTGTTCCTGGTACACAGTATAGCTCGAGTGTTGGTCATGATAGGATTAAAACAATTGGGTCATGGCTCCTTCTTGTCTTATCAGGCAGGTGTGGTGATATCATATCACTGTGAGGATCTGGTTGTGTTAAATATTAACTTTCCTTTCTGCTCTTATGGCTGTTCTTTGGCCTCCCTTAAGTACACACTGAGACTTCTTCAACGTCACTCTGTCTGCAATTCTCCACTTTATTGCTGTGTGCGTCTGCTCAGCAGGGGGTAAAGAGGGAATGACACCCTGCACAGGTGAACAGCTGTTCATTTACTGTTAAGCAATATGCAGTTGTACTATAGAGGAATATTTAAATTAGGATTTCCAGTGTAGATTTCACACATTGGAATTGTTTTGGTCAACACCATATGCCATATACATATAGTGCCTTACATTATTTTAACACCAATGTGGGTTTTTCCATTATAGTGCAGTGTAACTCATCCTGCAGGTGTTAACATATTATTGTAATGAGTATATGCATGAAAAGCAATAATTATTAACTTCACACCCTTGTATAGTGTGTAATTTATTTAAAGCCGCCAAGGATATTTTGTTTTTCAGTATCATTTGTTTATCTGCAGCATTATGGAAAATGACTGGCCCTATTTTCATCAAACTTGGTAGAAGGGTGTATTAAGGGCCAAGGAAGAACCCATTACATGTTGAAGTGAATCAGTGGGTGAATACAAACAATATTATTCAACTTCCAACACAAAATATAAGCTTAAAGCAACATAATACACATTCTGTTATATTAAAAACATACACTAGTTGACATGCCTCCGTCTCTAAATAAGTAACATAATTAGTCTACCATAGGTGGTCCACCAATACTGTCTACAACCTGTCAGCAATTATTATTACTTGTATTATTACTATTATTCTAAATCAGATGTACAGGCATCCAAACTAACACGAATATCAAACATAAACATCCCTCATGTCGTCCAATTATTTGGTCCCTATGCATTTGAAGTTCCCTTTAATCCGGTATATATTTGGCTTTTTTAAAGAAATGTAATCATTTTTACCCTTTTCTACTTTTTATAAACATGTGAGGTTTATGGTCTAGCTAAACAGTAGTTACACCAAAAAAGGTTAGTCTGATTGGATTGTGATAAAATGCCCCAAGGTTTGAATTGAATGTCTGTCTGACTTGTCTCACTCCATGCAGAATTTTTTTCTGCCCATTCCTGGGATAACAAACACATCAACAGTAAGGATGCCAAACATTTCACCTCAGATTAACTGTTTTATCACACCTCTTCCTCTATTGAGAAGTCTTTCCCAAACTACTGTTTTCCTCCGTAGAGGGATAACAGTGTGAGTGTGTTGTTTTCTCTAGCTCCTTAATGTTGCCCAAACATGATTAGGGAGGTAACTTCCCTGATATTAAAGTAAAAAAAAACACTGCCTGGAAGCACTAGTAGACTTTCCCGCAGAGGAAGCAGTCATTTACATGTTTTTATACTAGCTAAATTCCCAAACAACGGCTATGCACTTCTGATGAGTGTGTTTAAATCTCCTGTTTACCTGATGTGGTCACTGCAGGAAATGAGCCTGAGTCATCATGGCACTGTGATGTGGTTAGAAATTATTCCTGGATTTGAGTTTTTTTATCAGTGTGAAATGTGAAACTTCTTGTGTTGTATGATATTACAATTATGTGTATTTTATCATGCAGGGAGACGTAGAGAAAGGACTGGAGATGAAGAAACTGGTGCTGTCTGGTTTCCTGGCCAGCGAGGAGATCTACATAAACCAGCTGGAGGCCCTGCTACTGGTGAGACACACACACCACACAACACACACACTTCAAAAACATTACTTGGAGAGAAAATAGTTTCAGTTTCATTTAGGTGCATGCATGTTGCAGTGCTGCTGCTTCTGTGTGAACTGCAACCACACTATTAGTGGTTAATGGTCAGAATGAAGGCAGGACCTCAGTCACTCAGTTTCCTGGAAGAAGCGCTGAACATGCTTCCCCAAAGCTAGGCTACTATGTCATATCCTGTCATCTCTGCTGCTCAGACACAGTCAGTTAGACATCAAACTCATTTTTTTTCATATCTGTTGTAGTACAAAACCTCCACCGCTACACCCACACACAAAAAGCTTTATTAAGCAGTCAATTATATATACAGAATATCTTTCAGTAATACTGGCAGAAATCTGGTCCAACTCTCAGTTCCTACTCGTTCAACTCAGTGACGACACGATAAAGTTTTTGTTCCTTTTCTCCTCCAGTTATTCAGTCATTTAGAAAAAGTCTTAAGCACACATATGTATTAGATTTGATGCACTTTTTTAAATTTTATATATATTATATTTTTAAGTCATGCTCTATTTATCACTTCTCTATCATAATAGAGTGGTGCAGGGATGACGGCAAACAAACTTAGCGGGAGTGTTTACGTGTTCGGCGTAATGACGTACAACGTCCTCGACAACTTCTGTAGTCCTATTCAGCCACTTGTTAACAACCATCGTTTTTCAGACACGTAAACTCTTAAAAAATCACCACTAGGGTCACTGCTAATGTCGTAGAACAAAACGTGATCTGTCTCTTAAATTTGTGTCAACCACAGACCTTATTTCGAGCTATTTTCCAAACTCTGGAGAAATCCCATTGTCTCTGAGACGAGGGAACCGGTAGTGGTAAAATGCTAACTCACTTCCGGGTTTTAGGACTTGTCACTGCACCACTCTAGAGAGTCATAAAGATTTTTCAAGTGACTTGTGAGGATAATCATGTGTATCCCAATAATTCAAATTGACCATGTGTATTTATTGCAATCCGCAGTAATATCCCAACTATCCCACACCTACTCACAAGCGGGAAAGTGTTGGATTGTGTTTTGTAACCCTCTTCATTAACTCTCAATTGATGGTGGTGAATATGACGGACTGAAAACTTATGTCAATATCTGAAAGCTAACGTTAAATACTTCTTGGTTCTTTTGTTATAACGGCAAACTACAGACTGCTGTAAACACCAGAGGAACACTAGTCCATTGCATTTAGCTTTTACATTTTGACACAAACTTAAACAAACCACCTCACCTCAGTCACAAGAGACTTATTGAATTATTCTTAACAGCCAAATATCCCAAATGAAAGGAGCAATAGATGTAACAATGTGATTAGACTGTAGACTGAACTCCAGAGCATATAATTTCATTCTGGGAATAATGCTCTTAAGATGAGATATAATAACTTAATTCATGAAAGTGTATCACTAGAAAGATCCTCTTCTTTCATTTCCTTTTGAAGTCTACTAGGTCATCAGCATTTATCATGTAAAACTTGTCTGGCAGACAATTGATCAGACGACACTGATATTGATAAGGGCTTCAAGCTTTAATTACATTTTTAATATCACTTTGTTAAAGTGTTCCTGCTTTTATTTACAATAACAATGATACCACACATAAAATGTTCTGTGCTAAGCTGAGAATATTTAATTTAATATACTTCCAAGCATGGCCTTGGACAGCACACGTTTACAGTACTTACTAACACAAGTAGTTATTAATAGTAACTACTTAGATATTGACTTCACATAAATGTATCCATCACAGTTAATCAATAATCACATGATGTAACATCAATTCCCTCCATGTAACATTAATGTAACATGGAGGGAATTTATGTTTCAATGACGTGAAAGTGTTTTTCTATTCACTGTAATTGAGAGCACCCCCCGCCATATCCACTCCACACGTCTATGAATAAATGAGTTGCCGTACAATCTGATTTCTCAGAAACTGCTCTGACGTTTAGAGTCTCCCAATGGCAGAGCAGAGAGGCTAAGATGACGTGCTTATCACTGGGGGACACATAGCATCTGGTCAGAAAGTTCCCTTTCAGGCGCTGGCCCAATTAGGCCACCAACCGGCCAATTAACTGCCCCAAAATGTACTCGCTATCAAAGCATGTTCCTAAATTAGACACCACTTCAACCCATTTCACCGGAGTTTGAGTGTGATATGCTTATCAATTTGAACATGACACAGACATAGGAAAACACTTGAAACGAACTAAAAACAAACATCAAGTGGGTTTGGTTCTGGTGTGATGCTTGTCAGTTCTCCCTATATTTACTGTAGATAATCTCTTTTGTGAAAGATACTAACGGTTCTGTTCACTTCTGTCTGTGATCCAGCCCATGCGACCTCTGAAAGCAACAGCCACAAGCTCGCAGCCTGTCCTCACCATCCAGCAGGTAGAAACCATCTTCTACAAAATCCAGGACATCTTTGAGATCCACAAGGAGTTCTACGATGCCCTCCTACCCAACATCCAGCAGTGGGACGAGAAGGTCACCGTGGGGCATTTGTTCCAGAAGCTGGTGAGTTATGGGGACTGAAACTACAGTGTGGGTCTCTTCCCCCCTCTCTCCATCATTTGCAGGGTACATAAATGACCGTTGGAATTGTCCAACTCACATTTGTACTCACTCGTTTAAATTACACTGTGAGAGTGTGTGTGCCCTCCCACGTGTCTGAAATGTTGCAGCCTCCGATCTGTAGAGCCTTGTCATAATTGCGCTGGATTATGTTGCTTGCTCTCAGTACATAATGTAACTACATCATCGTTATGGGTGTGCATGTGTCTGTGTATACAATTAGCAAGGCTCCAGGCCTCAGCTTGTCTCAAAGTCAGCAAGCCCTCCCTCTGTGTTGCATCATTGCATTGGCAGATTTGCAGTGGATAATGCAATTTGAACAGGGCTTCTCGGCACATAACGTACTGTAAAAGCGCCCTCGCATGCGTGCGTGTCTCTTTTAGATACTCATTAAATGTTATTGGCATAGAAAGGCTGATGCAACATGCTGTAATGGAGACTTTCAGCTGATGGATGAAACTGAACAAAATATATGAAATGAATAACAATTTATGACTTCAGTGGCCATTTTCAACAATTTGAATGTCTGAATGCTTTGAAGAAATGAAACGCTGGCACACTGTGACCTGTTTACCCGGCCACGTCTCACTGTGTGTGGGCGCTAACAGGATATTGTGCTTTATAATTTTCCTGGACTGGAAACCAGACGGACAAACTGTCCATTTAGGAAAGTGTCAGTGACTTGCTATAAACCTCTTCTACCTGACAGTAACAAGGTTAAGCTCTTAAGTCAAATTTCCAAAGAAGCAGTAATACAAAACAACATTTTTATTTTTTATCGAGTTATGGTTATAAACAACATAATAGTTAATAACAAGGTAGGGCTGGTCTAGGAACGAAATCCCTAGTTTACTAAATCATAATATTTTGTCGACTAATCCATTACATGATTTAAACAACAGATCTGTAAAACTAAGTTTCTCCACAAAAAGAAATGCAAAAGTACCACTTTGAAGCTTGTGGTTACCAGAGACAGGATCAACAGTTTCTTAAAATATAAAATCAAAGACCAAAACAACCAGTTAGTCGACAAACAAGAGGGTACATCACAATAACAACATTCATTCCAATTAGTTTTCTCTCTTGTTGCCATCCTGCTCTTCAAAGATTTAGTGCCTTGTCAAGAATTAGACAATTTAGTTTGAATGTGTTCCTAGCATCATTCCACAGTAATACCGATTGAGTGTCATAGTTCATTTGATGTTAAATTAGTAACAGCTTACTGAAAAACTCATTGCCTTAGAGTCCACTGAGAACTGTGTATGCAGTTTTAGAAATATATCTTTAAATGGTATAACAATAACCAGATAAAGATGTTAAACTGATGTTGGATCAGTGATTAAATGAGCCTATTATTCAGCAGCACAATGTTTTTGGATCTTTGAAGATGTCATTAATTCTTGTTAATGAGCTGTGATTTAATCAGATGCCCATTATGTGAGATCATGTGTGACATTTTGCCAAGTCATGATCACACTGTTGTTTTGACTAGAGCACAGCAAGAGGTATCATGCCAGCTCAGACAAAGGAAAAATATAGTACCATGACTAAACAATCTAAATTTAAGCCCTGAGGACATAAATAAACAAGACTATACAGCCTGGCTAGTTAGCTAACATTAGCATGCCAAAATGCTTACAATGACAATGATGTTAGCATTTGTTGACCAACTTTGCTATCCATCGAGCCATGCCACTAGCAGGTTATAAAATAAAAAAGCAAGTGTCTACTGTACTTACATCAATACATAAATGAAAGTTATAGTTTTTTATTTTACTATTAAAGTGATAAAAAAGTCAACCTTTCCCACTTACTCTCTCCAAGGAATTAGATACTTTAGTTGGTCAAATGCAATGCTGGCAGGCAGAGGCTGCAGCTGAGCCCTATCAATGTCTAGAAGAAGGTGAGAGAAGTTGGAACTGTGGCTGGCTTTTATCCTGTTCTCTGTAACTGCCTCTATGTTCCTTCAGTGGCCTCCATGTGGCGGACAAGAATCATTAGGGAGTGAAGCAGCTAATTACACCGCCATCTGCACCCTCACACTACAGCTCTGACTAAATGTTTAGCTGCCACATGACACGCTCACGTACGCACATATATGCAGCACAGATGGGATCTGATGATTACACTAATAAGTGACACTTGGCGGTGCGACTCCTGGGGTCCACAGGGAGGAGGGGGGGATGAGAGAAAGCCCTTAAACTGCAAAAAAGAATGACATGAGAGCTCTGTTCCTTTTCCATGCTATTAAATACAAGCCAATGTACCATTGCCAGACAGTTTTCCAGGGTTGCTAACACATTTAAAAGCTGTACAAAACCAAATACCTTGATGTATATAGAAAACAGTCTAAGATTCATAAAAGTACAATTTAAAAAAAGAGGAAATATTCCCACAAAGACAAACTAGATTCAATTGTATTAAGACACTTTTTGTATGTGACTGTTTTCAACTCTTGTGTTGTGCATACATTTCAGTAGGTAACAAAGTTTGATATTATTTTTGCATTTACAGTTTTGTGATGAAATGTTACCTGGCTAGCTTGCTAACCATAGTCTCTTTGGTAACCTTGCTGTCTCGTTGTAAACACATACAGTATGAGTTAAGTACTGTACACTCTGCAGTAGCAAGTAGTTACAGATTCAATTGTTTTTCAGTTAGCCGCTCCACCAGCAGCTAGCTAGCTAGCTTAGCACTTTCTCAAACCAGATGCTAGTTTCTCGAGCACTAATTCCTCATAATGATGGCATGCCATTTATATAGTTATGCAAGACGAGTCGTGATATTTATCCGTCAAACCAAAATGCTGGTTACAGTCTGACAAACCTTTTTTACATTTGATGTTGAAAAAACAGAAACGTTTATGGTATGAGAAGAGTGCTTGTATCAGAAGTCCTTAGCCTTGGCATTAGCCTTAACGTTGACTTACATTTTAAATCCCAACATCCCAAAGCAGCTTTCTTTCATTTAAGAAATATTAAAAAGGTACAGCCATTCCTATCCCAACATTGCAGTTTTGGAGAGGATGGCAGAAAGTGGCATGATATTTACTAGCACTCATGATGAGTCGATGTTTTTTCACTTTGAGATTTTGATTTATTTATGGATAAAGTGTGGCCACACAGAGGTGCTAGTCGTTGCACCATTTGAGAATTAGTATTGTAGTGAAATCTCCCAGGTTTGATTTGAATCATCAGTTGTTGGTCACATGACGTTAGTTTTAACTTGAAAGGGGAACAACATATTTCAGCCACGGAAGTAACTATGGCTCATTGCAGACAGCACAGTACTGTACAGCAGGGCTATTCCATTAGTTTGGAATGGGGGCCGGTTGATGAAAATGATCCAAAGCAAGGGGCCGGGAAAAAGATGGCTTGAAATATGAGCAATCATATTTAAGAGCTTCAGATACAGTAAATACTACAACAGCATAGTGGAGTGCATATATTGTGTTTAATTCAATCAAACAACATAGCCCCAAGGCCTTTATAGATCTAAATGGCAAGTTCAGAACTCAGTAGGCCTACATGTTTCATTTGATTTCATTTAGGTGAAATTATCTAATCATTCACGCAGAGATGCAATCAATGACAGGAGTTGTCACTACAGTATAGTAGGTGGGTTCGAAACCCGAGCCCGTCGAAGTTTTCAGGCATTGTCTACCCCTCTATCTCTCAATGTAACACCCTCTCTGGAATAAAGGCACTATGGCACAAAAAAAAAAAAAAAAAAAATCTTAAAAAAAAAAAAATTGATTACTTTTTAACATTATACTCAAAGGGCCAGTAAATATCACCCCGGGGCCGGATTTTGAATAGCCCTGGCGTAGATCAATGCATTCATAGGAACAGATGACTAATAGCCAACAGTGATTTTGTGATATAATCATCATAGCATAGCGCTGAAAGATGTACACACACAAGAACTCAGCCAAACAAGTGTCAGTGTATATCTGTCATGATAATTGGAGACTTCTTCTTGTCAAAACCAAAACCTTGGATGGAAGGGAAAAATCCGCCTGTCTGATCACATTTCCGAAGATAGAGGTTTTTGACTCGGCAGCTCGGCTGGGAAGTACAAACCGAGCATAATTATGTCATTAGGGCTGCACGATATTGGCGAGTTTCATTTTTTATTTTGCAATATATATGAAAAAATAATCATTGTATGATTAAAGAGGTGTGCATCTGCATAGAAAATAAGGTAACACTTTATATTAAGGTACACCTCTCTTTAGTGGTTCATTAATAAAACAGATGTTTCAACGTGTGCCTACTTTGTTCATGTACTGTTGAGGTTCATTTCAGTAGTTGTGTGCTATAATGTATTTACAAAGTGTGATGAGGAGGCAACTTTAGAATAGGGAACCTGACTTTAAAATAGGGAACATGTTCTTAGATATAAATACCTAATTAGAGTCAAACTACTAGCTTATTGGTTATGAACAAGACTTCACTTTAAAATAGGGAACATGTTCTTAGATATAAATACCTAATTTTGAGTTATTTAGACACAATTAACACTTATAGTTTCATGTCTTGTTACATAAGAATAGATCATATTTGTTAAGTGTTATTATGGGAGAATAACTATTCTTGTGGTACTGCTGCCTTATTAGGCCCTTATTGAGCAGAGCATATTCATAATAATAATAATAATAGCTTGCATTTATATAGTGCCTTTCAAGGGACCCAAGGTCGCTGTACAGTAATAGGGCAAAAACAAACATAACAAAACAAAAGTCAGATAGACAAAACAACAGATCGATTAGGGGGCGAAAGCCTTGGCAAACAGATGGGACTTGAGGGCCCTTTTGAAGGCGTCGAGTGTGGGGATGTTGCGAATCTCCGCAGGGAGAGCGTTCCAGAGGGTGGGGGCTGCCACACTGAAGGCTCTGTCCCCGAAGATTCGCAGTTTGGTGCGGGGGGTGGTGAGCAGGCCAGAGTCTGAGGACCGCAGGTTCCGGGGTGGGGCATGTGGGTGAAGGATGTCCGATAGGTACTGGGGGGCAAGGGCATGGAGGGACTTGTAGGTGAGGAGGAGTACTTTGTAAGATATACGGGACTTGACCGGCAACCAGTGTAGGTGGATGAGGGTGGGAGTGATGTGCTGCCACGGCTTTGTGTGTGTGAGTATATTAAGACCAAAACTCATGTACAACAACTTCCTTACTTGCAATAAATAAGCACTAATTAGAGGGTTATTGAGGAAAAACTCTCAACTAATGGCTTATTACTTGTAGAATATGGTCATGTAGAATAAGGCATTAATACGTGTTTTATAATGACTAATAAAGAGCCAATATACTGCTAATATGCATGTTAATTAACAACTAGTTCATGGTTCATTTGTGTACCTTAATATAAAGTGTTACTGAAAATAATAAATAAGAAAGCTGTTTCTGGTCAACAACATCACAACAAAACTTTTCCTGTAGATTAGTAATGGAAATGTAGAAATGTGCAAGTTTTCCTTTTGCATTATGCACAAAAGAAAGTTGAAGTACGGGGTATTTTAAGTTGATTGGCCTTACTTGACATCTCCCTCTGCAATGTGACTATTTTACATGCAGACATTACAATATTGATGTTAAAAATCGATATATGGTGCAGCTTTAGAGGCCTTTGTGGTGTTTCAACAGATCATCATGTTGCTTACAGCCATATAGAAACATCTTCATCCGTCACTGTGACGCAGGACTATGAGCAACGCCCCTCCAAGCATAACGTCTGTACTTCAAACGCCAATAATCACAGGTCAAAGTCACAGATAGGAAAACAACTCGTGTTTGAGTGAGTAGGTGTGAGGAAGACGATGAAAAGTAGGGACAGAAAAAAGGAGGGTCTGAAACAGAAAGAGAGATGGGGGGGACAGACAGTACTAGAGCCTTGAATAGAACATCCTCACTGACATGCTGGACAGCAAAACGCTGCAGGCCAAACTATGTTCCTAACAACATCTTCTGAATAATTCTACAGCTGTGAATACAACAAATAGTTATTATAATTTAAGAGGAGGCCTCTTTCTGTTAAAGCAAAAACCATATGATTATGAGGAGAAAAGAAGACAAACACAGCAATTTTTTGTAATTATATATTAAATGAATGAATTCAGCCAACTAATCAACACATGCATTGAACTGTTCAGCTGACATCAGCATGAAGAGTATTTAGTAATTAGCAGTATCTGTATTCTGCACATGCTTGACTACAGCTAACTGACCTGCAGCAGATGCTGTACAGCAGGGCTATTCAATTGGCGGCCCGCGGGCCAAATCCGGCCCCGGGGTGATATTTACTGGCCCTTTGAGTATAATGTTAAAAAGTAATCCATTTTTTTTTTTTTAAGATTTTTTTTTTTTTTTTTTTTTGTGCCATAGTGCCTTTATTCCAGAGAGGGTGTTCTATTGAGAGATAGAGGGGTAGACAATGCCTGAAAACTTCGACGGGCTCGGGTTTCGAACCCACCTACTATACTGTAGTGACAACTCCTGTCATTGATTGCATCTCTGCGTGAATGATTAGATCATTTCACCTAAATGAAATCAAATGAAACATGTAGGCCTACTGAGTTCTGAACTTGCCATTTAGATCTATAAAGGCCTTGGGGCTATGTTGTTTGATTGAATTAAACACAATATATGCACTCCACTATGCTGTTGTAGTATTTACTGTATCTGAAGCTCTTAAATATGATTGCTCATATTTCAAGCCATCTTTTTCCCGGCCCCTTGCTTTGGATCATTTTCATCAACCGGCCCCCATTCCAAACTAATTGAATAGCCCTGATCTACGCAGTCATCTTGTAAGTGTCATATCAGGCCGATGGTTGCCTCATGTCTCCTCTCTTGTGCCCAGTTAACCCTCCACTTCACACTCTGAGAGGAAGTGGAAAGAGAGGACAAAAGTAACAAGTCAAACTCATTCACTATATTCAGCTGAATCCAATCTCACTCTTAGGGTGCAGTCAGCTCTTCAGCCCAGCCATTCAAGTATGGCTGTAGCAGGATGCATATTCATGCACTGCTGCTCTGCAGCTTGTGTTGCAATGCACATACAGTGCAGCAGAGAGGGCTGGTAATGAAAGGGAAAGTGAATCTGCTCAGAGCCAGTGGTGGGGTGGCACTACTATGGGAATGTGATTAGCCTGTGTGCATCAACTGTACAGTATGTGTAACTGTGTGAGTGATTATTGTACGTACGCTGATGGAGCAAGATGAACTGCAGCACTCTTTCCAACCCTTATCTCCAAGCAAAATTCTGATGGGACTAGAAATTAATTAATGTGCCATATGAATTTGAATGTAATGGTTTGACGATATGAATGCAAGTGATACTGAAGGGGAAAGCAAGTTGTTCTCACTCTACTGTATTTTGGTTTACAGCAGACTTGTGTTGTGATAGAAGATTAGTTAACTTGGGAAGTTAGACAGTTAACTAGTTACTTGTTAAGTCTGAATCCTTTTAAACAATTCACATCAAATAGAAAAAAAGGCACTTATTTATGCCACTATCTTTTTCTTTTTCTACAGGCCAGCCAGCTGGGAGTGTACAAGGCCTTTGTGGACAACTACAAGGTGGCACTAGAGACGGCAGAGAAATGCAGCCAGGCCAACCTCCAGTTCCATCAGATCTCGGAGGTAAGTTTATCCTCCAAAGATGATCAGAGAATCAAGGAACAGTTGGAAGGAGTCTTATTTTAGTATTCAGAAGTCTCTGAATAACAAATATGCAGCATTTTTTTTATTCTACGCTTCTTTTTGCATTATGAGGATTTGGCATCATTTTTGTCACATGATGAATGTTTCTGTGCGATGGATTTGAACATAAAAGCATATTTTTAGACAGTATAATTAACATAAACTCAAAAAAGATCAAATCCTTGCTCCCCTTACAATACGTCACTTATTTTTAGGATTCATGCAGTATTGAAAGTGATGGGGTAAGACATCTCTTACTGTGTTAAGGTTTACTTCCTATGAAAGACATAACAGTAAGTCAATGAAACAAGAAACCAATCTGTTATTAAAGGGTTGTGAACCATTATGTTATTCTTCTTCAGTAACATGAATCAGAAAACTAATTCACATGGAGTGACGGTAGAGGGGAAGCTAGGCGAGTCGAAACATCCTCTTTTATACAGGAAGCAGCAGGGTTTACGAGACATGTGGTCAGTAAACTGATTTATGTTAACATATGCTACACCTACATAGGACAATTAAGGATGAATTAGCCTTGCATTTGACAACAGAATACTTTTACTGCTCATTATATGATCACATATATCAAGCACAATGGTATATTTAGTATTGAGAGCTGAAATGGTGGAGGGTGGTGATCTCAGGTACTGAAGTCAGTATGGTTGCTTTGAAGGTGTTTTACATGTAGTTGTCAAATAACATCTGTGACAGAAGTGATAACAGTGAAAATGTTAAACCTGCTCTTTTCCCTTGTATCCATGCCACATTTATTAATACTGTGCACCTAAATAAAATTGCAAATTAACTGAACCTTAAACAAAAACACAGAGGCAAAATATGTATTATAGTCATAGATATAACAATGGGATATCATAAAACGTGACAAAAAGCTCAATTTTAAATGCAGTTACATTTATTTTCTAATTGCATAACCCTGTTATGTTTTCAAGCCTTTTTTTCACAGCTTTCTTTTTCATTTTTGAAACAAACGGAACATTTCAAATATTGTCAACTCTCTTATGCTGATGTCATCCCCTTCATCCACACACAAAAAAAGAGAAACAAAAAACTAAGACAAAACACAAGGGGGGAAATCCGCAATATAAGATAATGCAGAGTCAACTAATTCTATAAGCAATTTACTCCAATGCATGATATTACTGGCCTTTTGCAACCATAATATGTAATGAAGAGGCTGCGACCACTTATTTACAACTCATCAAAGGTTCCTCATTGGTGGGGAAGAATTGATATCTGTTTATCCTACCACTTTGAGGCAAATCTACATTAGGAGTTGAAAGGCCTACGCCATACAACATGATACTGCCTTTTGACAAAACAAGGCGCTTTCACAAAGAATATCGTTTTGTATCCATTACTGCTCAAGCCGATGGAAGTTCTCAATTTATATTGAATCAAACACCACAACATTTGGATCAATGGACATAACCACACAAGTGCAAAGCTGTTTTCTGCACTTCTGACATGAAGAACATGAATCATCCCATTTTGACCTTTACCACCCACTGATGGGAACCTAACATTGCAGAACTTCCACAGACTGCATGAAAAGCTACGTACTGTAAACATATATGTGTATGATTAGCTTACACTCTCTTCCTTTCTGTAATTTTGGTAATCCTCCCGAACAACGCCCTGTTTTAACACTAATCCGATGACAATGCACTGCAGAGTACTTACTGAAACTTGATTTAGTCTCAAGTTTTAGTCTTAGTTTTTTTAATTAAATCCTTAATAGATATTTCGGGGATTTGCGCTATGGTGGATATTTGATGCTTTTAACTATAATTGACTGTGATGTAAACTTGTGAAGGGTGCATAGACCAGTCTCCTTCAGTCTGCTGCAGTGACCCCATACTTCTGCATTAGTTCTATCTGCCTCAATGTGTGTGTGTGTGGGAGTGGGAGTGAGAGTGTGGATGTGTGTGTGTATAATTAATTAAATTGATTATTCCACTCCTCTCTCTTTCTTTCAGAACCTCAAAGTAAAAGGTCCTAAAGACTCCAAAGATTGTACCACACACGTCTCAATGGAGGGTAAGTGTTATGTGGGTGTGTGTGTGTGTGTGTGCGTGCACATTCTATTTGTGAGTGTGTGTGTGTTCATCTGTGTAGACTAGCTTGCTGCTTTAAGACTCCAGTCCTGCCCCTTCTACTTGTGTATGCAGTAGCAGGCTTTGCGAGGCAAACCGACACACACACACACACACACACACACACACACACACACACACACACACACACACACACACACACACACACACACACACACACACACACACACACACACCCCCTTTCTCTCTCTGCCGCTCTGCCTGAGAAAGGAGGCAGGAGAACAGAGAGAGGGGATGAGGGACATGGAGGTGCTTCTGGTCCTCAGGCTGTGTTGTAACTGCACATACGGTAACGACTGCTTGATATGATGTGCCGCCGTTCGATGTATAGGCGACTTGGAGTGTCGTCTTTCCCTTTTTTCTGTCGTTTTTCAACGAACCGGGATGTCATCGTCTTTCATTGTAAGGTGGATTGATCGTCTTTAGTGTTTGCCGTGAAGTTGGGACACTTATAGCTAAGCTGTCGGATTGATTTTGGATGTTTGGAGCATGAAGTAACGCTCATGGTGCACATATATTATCTCTCTGCTGTATAAATGTGTTTCTTTTGGATCTTTTGTGTTCTTGCTGAGTGATGATCCTCTGGAGCTCACTCATACTGGCAAACTGCAATTATTCATGTCTTTTTATCATACAAAATGTTTAGAAGGACAGCAGCTTTTTTCCGTTTATCTGTGTTCAGAAGCCGGGCACGTTTAGTCTATATTAGGACTGCTGGCCCCAGACTGCTCCTGGTGGAGAATACTTATCGCCGGAAACAAGTCTGATGTGTGTGTGAGGGAATGAGTGTGTGTGATAGGGAGTTGGTAGATCCTTACATGCTTGGTGTATGCTCTGCTAATGTCATGCAAACTTGTGCAGCTTTGGGTTTATGGCACAACTTAACCAGGGAGAAGACTTCTCTCTGCAGGGAAATAATTAAATGTTGTAATTGTATAATGTGGCTTAGTCAGTCTGAGAGAGGGTGGGTGTTCATTTGTTTGTATTGTCAGCATCATGTACCTGTGAACCTGTCCGTTAATTTATGCAGCGCAAATGAGGAATAACGCAAACATGCTGGTGGTTTTAATCATATCATTTTCTCGTCTTTACTGCTTCGGCTAAATGATCATACACTGTAATATTGGATTGCTGTACTACCACCTGCTATGGTGGTTAAATAGCATGACGCTTGTGTAATATTCCCTCAACAATCAGTGTTTGTCAGCACCCAGGGGCAGCTGCTCTGATTAGAGTTTGAATTACATTTCCTTAATTACCTGGCGAGGTAGTCCAGGGATTTCTCTACCTCAGTGACTTCCTTTTCTGTTCCCTCCATATTTCTGTTATCGTGTTTTCTTCCCAACTCCTTTCTTCTAGGGGTGTGCATCTTTTGGCATGTTATGATACAATGAGTTAAAACCATTTCTGATCAAAATCAATACTTGATCCAGTACATACGGGGGTTACGTTTATCTATTCTATTCTGCAGTAGTTAATTATGGCATATGAGCCGAGTAGCATGTGAATAATGTTATGGAGTTTTATATTTATATATAAGCTGTATCAACTGATTGCAATAATGTTAACACATAAAGGCAAAATTAAGACAAAATGTGAATTAATTCATCCTAAAGTTGCATAAATAAACACTTTTCTATAAAAATCTATCAATTCTTACTTTAGAGAAAGTAATGTAAGTATTTCTCCATTTTCAGTGACTTGTATAATAACAAGTCATACAAAAACATGAACATGCTTCCTTTTCCATCATTACAATTGGTAGTCTTACTGTAGGCTAGCTGCGTTTTTAATTTCTCAAAAACATTTCAAAAATGAATTTCACACAAATTGATGCTGTAAAAGTTTTCAATAAATCACTCCATGATGCTCGACACAACTTTGACTTGGTAGAAGAAAACGATAACAATTTTATAAATGTTTCCCTCAACCCTACTTTCATCCCTGTACCCATCCTTCCTCCTTCCATGTGATTCAATTGGACCCCAGCCAAATTAACTGACGTTCAGTTTTGTGTGTTCTCTTTATTGAAAAATGTGTCAGGCCTGTTAACATATAGTACAGCTCACCGTTATCTGGCTGCAACCTCTGTGAAACAATGCTAATTGGAAGTACTACATTAGATAGCATCTGACATCCTGTTTTACATGTAAATGGGGACTTACCCCCCCACTATCTACTTTCTTAATCCGTATCTGCCCTCTACCTATCTGTCATTCTGCCTTCTTCATTTCCCTCTCCTATCGTTCCGTTGTGTCCTTGTCTTCCTCCGTCACGGCTCTTGCTAACATTGCATACTGAGTTTCTTGCCAAATGAAAGCTGGCAGACCCTGCGTCCTCACTGTAGACCCCTGCAGTGTGGTGCTGTTCAAAGACTTTGCCCACGTGTCTATCCCCTCCTTATCAAAGATGATCTATCTGTCCGTCGGCCAAGTCGTCAGGACGACCTTGAGAGAGGGACCAATCAGAGTCACCTCGCTGTGACGGGTCATCGACTTCCAATAATCCTCCTCTCTCCGTCTTCTCATCCTCTCACGTCCTGACTCCTGACCGGACTTTGAACCTCTCTGTTATTGAGCTCCCTCGTCCAGACTGTCTCAGCAACTATTTGATGGATTGCTGAGAGATTTTTCTACTGACTAATGTGCTTCAAAGGAAGAATCATACAAACTTTTGGTGATCCCTTAACTTTCTATCTAGTGCAGACATCTCAAATATCACATGTTATCACATTAAATGTATGCACAATGTCCACAAATGTTCTTCCTAGTTCTCTGAGGAACATTTGAATGCACCATTGACATTCTTTAAAGTTAACAACAGCATGTTAGCATTGTCACTGTGACCATGTTAGCATGCTGATATTAGCATTAGGCTAAAAAAGTATCTTTTGTTTCTGAGCTGCTAACACGACTGCTTAGTCTAGTTTTCAAGAAGAACCAAGGTGCAGTACAATTTTAAACATGCAGCATGTTAAACATTAATAATCATTTGTGTTCTTACCTACATATACAACCAGCCAACATAGCAACTAATGAGTACTTAAATGTACTCAACTCACACCTGTAATTAGCCAAGGCAACCTAAAGTCACCTACAGTTTCCCAAAGTATCTGTATTTGAGTTGAATACAAAGCAGTATGCACATAATTGTGTTTGCAGGCTCTTGTAGTCCGCGCAGGTCGAGCTGTAAATCCTCTGGGAGTTTGGGGCATTGGTTCATCGAACCAGGACCAGCTAAGAGGGCCGCATTATTAATGACCAGAGGCTGGAGGAACTTCAAAGAGCATCAGCAAGGCCCTCTAGAAGATTTATACAGTTCATCAGTGTATCCTTGTGTGTGTGTATTTGAACATATAGGAGTGTGTAGAGTTTAATATGACAAGCCCGATCTGTGGATCTGAACATGTTCCCTGTAGGTTTGTGCTCTGGCCCTTTCATATCTTTTAAGGAGGCGAGAAGAAGAAAGGAGGATGAAGAGTACAGAGAGGGATGGAGAGAGATGACATGTCTGCTGTACAGCTGATGGGAGTGATGTGAAATGGTTTAAACAGAAAAGTGTAGCACCGAGTCTCCCTCTCTGTGGGAGCAGGCTGTCTGGGACGACCTGCTCTGCATACAGAAGGCACATCACGTCCCTCTGTTTCACTTGGATAGCTTTCCTTTCCTTTCCATTTAAAAATCAGTTGTTTTAAGTCCGCTCTATAATACATTTAGATTAACTTGATCACTGAGTGGAACAGTGTCAGCTGGTTTCCTATATTCTTATGCCCTTGTGGATATGCTTTCTGAGTGCATAGCAGCATTATTATATATTTTATGCTTGGTGACGCCAGTTGCTTTATTATTTTGAGACCTTGAGACATTTTTGGCATTTCATTACTGTTGTAATCCAGGGCTGACAGACGAAAGAATAAAAGCCCTCTCCTTTAACACCACACCCCCTCTTTATTCATATCTATATGCGTTTCTTCCCATTCCTCTCTCCCTAGGGGTCCTCTCATCTGCCACCTTGCCTGCCGCCCATCTCCTTGGTGTCATTTGATTTCCCATCTTTCCCTCTGTCTTATCCGTGGGAGTTTCTCACCTAGAGCTGTCATTTATGTCAGATCTGTTCTCACCATCTCAGGAGCAAAGCCGTCCCTAGAGGAACCAGCAGAGTGCGGTGGTGGAGGCTCAAACTCTGATTCTATATATAGCACACATGCTTTATGTGTGTGGTTTATGTTTGCATCCAAGACTCTGTTGAAGTACAGTGCCAAGGCAGGATGTAAATAACCTAGCAGGATCATACATATTTAGCGGAAGCAAACTGTATCAGAACCAATAGTCTGCAGCGTGAACCCCGAAGATAGACTGCCTATGATTCTTTTTAAGTTTGATGTGATCCCAGCCACCTTAGTCAGCATTGCATCATTTAAATACTGCTGTGTGTGTTCTATTGGACATTGTTTTGAAGGTTAAATCTATGTGCTTTAAGTAGGCAGATTTTAAATGTTGACATGTATAGACAGCGACAGTTTCTTATCTTGTCTCTTGCGCTTCATTTCTTGGAGTGGGTATAAAGGAGGGCGTGGTGGGGGGACAGCTTAAATTAGAAATGATCAAATCAAAGCAAGACATTTGACTTGTAAGCACAGTAATGATGTTAACAAATACATTAGACAATGTTCAGAAAGTGATTGCCTACAGTTAAGGTCTTGAAATATCCTCCTGAATCTTTCTGGTCAGAGACAGACCACTGAGTGAAAGTTCTGTCAATTCGAAGTCGAGACCATGACCGATCTTTCATATTGCAACACTTTTGTAGCAAATCATCAATCATATCGTATCATCAGTGGAACCATAGGTGCAGTGTGTGTGTGTCTGTGTCTGTGTCTGCGTCTGCGTCTGCGTCTGCGTCTGCGTCTGCGTCTGCGACTGCGACTGCGACTGCGACTGCGACTGCGTCTGCGCGTGACTGCCTGTTTGGACTTGTGTGTGACTCAGACACTGACTCAGATCCCTCCTCTTCTCTCCCCACAGCTCTCCTCTACAAGCCGATCGACCGTGTCACCAGAAGCACCCTGGTCCTTCATGTGAGTACAGTCAGTGCACTTCTGCATTAAAGGATCATTCTCAAAGTCAAACAAAAACCAAAGGGAAAATGAACCAGTAGCAAAACATTTCTATAGGATGTTACTAGTTCAACAAAAGCGTGATTTCCTCTTTTAACTTCCAGCATTATGTTGTATAAATACATTGTTTGGACATTAAGGGTAATGCGATTCAAGTAATTACAAAATAAGTAAAGTGATAAAATATGTTTTCTTGTGTTGCTTGTTTTTTGGGGGGAATTGACCCTCAAGCTGTCTGACTCATAAACACACACAGGATTCCAATATTGAAAAATCAAAGCCTTCTTGTTGTTGTTTATCACAGTATCCTCTCAGCGTTTATACTCTGCGCAGTGCAATTACGTTTTTTTAATAAGAAGATCAAATTCAATCAGAACTTCTGCTCATGCTTGGATGGGTTTTTGTTAGGAAGTGAAAATTGATTTTTAAAGAGTTTTAGAATAAGACTTTTGGACATTATTAGGCAAAGCACGTTTATTTTTAAAGCAGAAATTCAAAGTGCTTACACAAACAATTATACCTAAAGTAACGTTTTTTGTATTATATCACCAAATCTGACCTGTGTGTGTGTGTGTATGTTTTAGGACCTGCTGAAACACACTCCTAAGGACCACCCGGACTTCCCGCTGCTGCAGGACGCTCTGAGGATATCTCAGAACTTCCTCTCCTCCATCAACGAGGAGATCGACCCCCGCAGGACCGCCGTCACCACGCCCAAAGGAGAGGTGTGTGTGATGACTTGTTAATGAATACACTTTTCATCTGGGAGTACTACCTGGAACTGTCCTTTTAACACTAGAACCACCAGAGGTTTTTGTATACCTAAAACCGCCACCTGGGTCAAATTGACCCGCTATTAGAATGCATTGATTTTCAAGGTAAAATGTTCTTTTATTGAACAGTGAGTTTTGATCGCACAGGGATGAAACGTATACCAATAGAATCTGTGGACTCTCAGCTTTTCATATGACAGGGCTGAACATTATAAATGGCCCGCTGGCCCAGAAGCATTATTTAGACACCCCGGCCAGCATAACGTACTTTCAACTCGCCCCACAGCTGTTTGCTGCGGAGCGCAGCGCGAGCAGTCTCCCGTGGGTGGGAGCGCACTCCTTCACTACAGACTGTCTCTATCTCTCTCTATCTCTATCTATAACTATCTATCAATATATCTATCCATCTATCTCTCTCTCTCTCAATCTATCTCTCAATCTATAAGGAACCGCAGTAGACAAAAGGCGTTGCTATAGCAACACGTCATGTTTACTGTATATGAAAAGGGGTGGGGTCAATATGGCCCGCTGGGCAGAAATAGGTATAAATGGCAATTTTTTGGGCGATTTCTTCAATCTGACTTCATATTGACCATTTTTAACAACATAGGGTGCTACATAACACACTTTCAGGAAAAGTCACGGACTGGGAGACTTTCATATTTTATTGAAAAAAAGTTAAATACAATAAAAAACAGCTCTGGGTCAAATTGACCCGATTGGCGGTTCTAGTGTTAATGATCTATAAATAAATTGGGAAAGCCCACACACTGTGCTTGGTTACTATAATACATGTATCAGGAATGTTCCCCACTACTCCCTGTTTTTCCTGTTTAATGGGTTTGACTTGAAGTTATGTGTTGTGTCATTTGGTGCATGGTAAGTGTGACCCTTGATAGAGGAACACAATCAGCATGAAGGAAAGGCAGCTAGTGATAATACACTATAATATAGACTTTACATGCCTCATTTGACAGAGGTGTATATAAATCAGCAATTTTGCCTATTGATTTTCCTTTCTAACATATATAGCTTTCTCTTGTGCCAAAAAGGCTTTGTTTAACATTTTAGAATATGCAGTAACACTCACCAAGACTTTTAATGTGTACAATTGATGGACCTTCCCTTTGATATCTAACAAACATTTAATAAGAAAAGACTAACGTGCGATTGTCCGCCCTTTAGGAAACACTTAACTATTATATTTGTTTGCAAAGGGAATGTCGAGCTGATTGGGAGTCAGTGTTTGTTCTGAACATTTCTCTATCACCTTGAAGAAACCCATGTACCATCATTTGAAATTAGCAGGTTCAATCCAACTGGATACAAATGCCTTGATCTCCTTAAAAACAACACAATATTTATTTTTTCTATAAACCGATGCTGCCAAAAGTTAACACTGTTGTGTCTTGCTTATCATTACTGTGTTTGCGTTGTTGGGACAACAGAAAGTGACATGAGGTGTGTTCGTAGGCTCGTCAGCTGGTGAAGGATGGCTTCCTGGTGGAAGTATCAGAAAGCTCCAGGAAGCTTCGGCACGTCTTCCTCTTCACCGATCTGCTGCTCTGTGCCAAGATGAAGAAGACGTCTGTGGGGTGAGTCCACTTTACCTCTTTTTTCTAAGTATCATAACAATGTGTTTTTCAGGAGAGGCATTTGGAGGGGGCCTTCTGAAAAGGGCTCCTTGGCAATGTGACGACAATCGTCATCATGGTTATTTTGCTCAATATTAAGACCATGATTATTTAACGTGATAACTTATTGGCTTTGCAAACTTAATGCATATACTGCACTTAAAAAAAAAAAAATCGGTTTTTGCATTGAATTTTGACCTAGACTTTAAATTAATTACTCTATTTTTTAAATTAATTTAAAGTAGATAATATGAAATACTATATTCACATTTAAATAAATCATATTAAAAAAACAAAACAAGATCACCTGAGCTGTAGTGCACTTCCCCACGCTACTGATATTCTCTTAACATATTCTCAACATTTTGAGAAAGTATATTCTTCCAGTCTCAATAATACTTTATTTCTAATGTCCTGTTGTCATGACAACCAAAGAAAACAAAATTGTGAATGAAAATGTCATTTTGGTTAATCACCCGACTCTGACTTAAATATCCCCTTTTTAGGATCACCTTCTCAGTGTTTATTTCTGTACTTCATTCATTCTGCCCTCTACATCAGCATGTCAACCCCTAACAGTGAATCAGAAAGGATGAGTTTTACAGAGTATCCTGGCTCCTCAAAGCAGAGAACGGGGCATTTTGCCTCTGGTATTTTTGACAGCGTAGGAGAATAAAGAACCAGAATAAAGGTATTATTCAAGAAAACATGTGCGCACAGGCAGAAGGTTGTTGAGCTGAAGTTAAGAGAGGACACAAACAGAGGGATTGTGTGTGTTATGTGGCTTGACACATGTTCATAGATTAAGCGTCACTTTAACCAGATTGCCTGTCGCTCGCCTCGTCAGCACGGCGGCAGCTGTTAGTCTGATTGGATCTTACTTCGGTTGACATTCACCGTTTGTCTGTGTCATTCTCAGCCATCCCCTCGCTCAGAGGAGCACATAGCGTTGCCATCGCTACCAGACCTGTAAATCAAATCATTATGGTCTGGAGTGCTATCTCAGCGTGCCCCCTACAGGCCACACACACACAGTTAGAGCAGCACAGCCATGCAGGGAGTCGGTCACCTTGGGTTCGGTCACTGAGTATCCTGAATCCCATTTTATCATTATCTCCATTCTATCATTGTGGAATATTATATTGAAACCGCCGCCACATGTTCCACTTCCAGAGTACTATATATCATAATATATATCATCCTTATTTATGTTCCATCCTTGCTATTGTTACTGAAAGGATATGATGAAATATTCCTTATTCAGATATGGATTTACTTGAGCTCCTACAAGAGAAAATATGAATAACATATCAAAATCAATCATCTGAGTGTGAGTAAAACATTTCACAAAAGAGGAGAGCATTGAGACACAAAGGGGTTGATGATGGAGGGGGTGAAAGATGAGAGGATCAGGATGGGCTTTGAGGGATGTCAAATAAATGTACTTCAATAATAAATAAAGTAACAACCCATTTTTCCAGTTCTGCGACAGTAAGAGGGAAACGAAGACCACTTTTTTTGCAATCAAGACATTAACTGTAACATAAGAAAATGTTGTTTTCCAGTGTGGATTGTCAAACTGCTTGAAATAGCTTCTGATGAAGGTGTCATGCCGGTAATGAGTTGAATGCGCAGGAATGCAAATCAAAGTCTCATTAGTGACGACTCAAATCAATCTTCTCAGTTCTGTAATCTCTGCTGAGCGTGCATCATTTTTCATTAAATTGCATTATAGCTGCATGAACAGGCTGAACAGTATATCCTCTTTTGATGCATTCAGATACAATTAGTCCTGAGGTAAAATTAGCATACTTTTGAAAAGAAAGTGACCTTAGAATGTGGTTTTTCCAATTGGCTAAATACTGTAATTTGAAAGTCTGGCAGGATATTTCATGTTTTCTTTTCTTCTTTTTTATATATAACTGTGAATATTGTAATGTTTCTATTGTAATGATGTAATACAGTATGTCTTAACACCATGGTGAACGGACAAATAGGAATTCTTTATAAAAATTAGACCAGAGATATATTGATTGTGCCATTTCAAAGGTTATCATAGCAACTATACAAGTGAATATTTAAAAAAGAAAATTCATTTCTGGCCAAACCTAATTGGATTGAGAATTTTCTATTAAGTCCCGGATGTTAAAAAAATAAAAACAATTCTCTGCTACCTTCGGTATGCATATTTTAACAGCTTTTCCTGTCCTCAACAGTTTTGTCGATTCTTAAAAAGGAGTTTTTAATTTTTTCAGATTGTGTTTCATACCCTCCTTCTCAAACCTTATATCCCCTTCCTTCCCCTCTGTGCAGTCGCCATCAGCAGTATGAGTGTAAGTGGTACATCCCTCTGGCGGACCTGACCTTCCAGACCCTGGACGACTCTGACTCTTCGCCCAGCATCCAGGTCCTGCCCGAGCACGAGATCGAGGAGATGAAGATCAAGATCTCAGTCCTAAAGAGTGAGATACAGAAAGAGAAGGTAATCCTCTTAGTTTTCACTGGCATTTGAGACCTTTTTGTTTTTAAATGGGACCTTCCAGCAAATCAGTAGCCGATGTTCTATTATGAGAAACACCAACACTAGTGACTCAGGAGTGACTAATATGTTCCTGATTCTTATCATGGAATACACCAACTTTATTTCAAGACTTCCCCATATCAGTGATTCCTTACTGGAATACACTGCTGTTGTTTGTCTTGGACAGGTCAGGTATCAAGTATCATGTTGGGAAACCCTTGCGAGTGCTTCAAATCTCAGATATCATAAATATATTTTATTACAATAAGCAGTATAATAGTCCAGTCTTCAGTAATGAATTTAACATTCTATTCATCTTATTCTGTTTTACATGTTTTATGTACATTTTATTTGCACCATTGTGTCTCAATTCTTTATTTAGAAGATAGTTAAGAACATTTAACCAGTCACAATGAAACAGACTTGCAGTTACAGGGAATACTAAAGATCTGCAATCAGGAAGCTGTATGAATTGGAACCCTCCCCAGTATTGTACGTCTTTGTATCTCTAAGTATGTTGTATGTTGCACTGCTAGAGAAGCCTGGGGCTTTAGATTTCTATTGCCTTTGCTGTAGCTCTTATGCAAGGGCAATACAACCCTATAAATAATCTAGAAATGTATCTTCAAACTGGACAAAACTGATTTGCACCCGAGATCGAAAGTGCTGCATCACACTTGCTGGCAAATGTTGTGTTATATTTCTATTCTAATCCGTGCTGAAACACTGGTTCAGCGCCTGAGGTTAAAAAAAGAAAAGATGCAAGGTCCGCCAACAGTTACCCGTCTGTACAGTAATACACCGGGCCGATACCCTGAAGGCTCCAGGAGCAGAGAGTTCCTGTTATTCCCGTCTCACAGCGATAAAGTGGCCCACCCGGGGCTCAGAGAGGGGCCGCGGCTGGTGTTCAGAGTCAGAGGAGGCCGGAGCAGAGAGATTGAGATGATTGTTTCCAGGCTCTGACTCACGGCTTCCTGCTGAGGGCTGGGAGGATGTGTGTGTGTGTTTTTGTTTTCCTTTAATACTGACAAGAAGCCTGAATTATATACAAAGACTATCCCAGCATGGCGCTCAATTTCAGGTGTTTATCCACAGTGGTTTGTGGAAAATAGGAAATATGTCATTAATCTGATGCCATGCTGATAAGAAAAATGACATGTAAGTCATAAATCGTTATGTTCTAATGTTTCAAGGTCATACAGTGGTGTGTAAACTAGACACAATGCAATACCATGACATATACTTTCAGTGTATATTAAGTGTACTACCCTTTAAGTTGTTCCTATTTCATTACAACGTATTATATGATTTTATTTTAATTCGTTTTTTGTTATTCAGCACCAAGGTTTTGAATGCACAAATATTGGATTCATGTCACAATCATATATAAGTCTCCTCATATGATTTAAGATCATACAGTGTAGAACAAATAACAGATATTTAAAGTGACAACATTTCAAGATGAGTTTAAGAATTTGATTTCAGATATATAAAAACTAGAATACTCTCTAACATTAAAATGTAACCAAAAATGTGCTCTTCAACAAATTATATATATTTTTTTGACCAACAGTCATTCGGGGACGTAAACAGGAAGTATAATGCTGCCATCAGTTAGTAAGCTGTGGGCTACTACCTGACCCCTTTTGAAGCCTTTATTTGTCAATATGTTTGGCACATTTTCAGAAAGAAATAAAGAAATAATTGAGTTGTTCCCGTTTGCAGTTTACCCATGAATATACAATGGGCAATGACAGGATCACTTTGATAAAGACTTGAAAATGTGATAAATCTCATGCCAGAATTGGAATTGATTTCAGTGTCTTTTTTTCTGTGAGCGGCTTTGTGGATGTTTATTTGCGATAGACATTGTTAGATAGTGTAAGACATGCTGAATGTAAAAATAGGGTCTCATATCTGAGTATCAAGATTTGAATTCTGACTTATGGAGTCGAAAGTACCTCATGCAGTATCTCACGTATTCCCCTTCGACCTCCCCTTCAACTCTTAATCTATTTTAGAGGCTGTACAGCAATGTTTCCTATTTGATCTTGATAAACACTTCTCTATTAATCTCAGGTTCAGGACTAAATGAGATATTTCCTGTCTTTTTGTGTGTTTTAGAAAGCACCAAAGGGGCAGAGTCGCGTGGACCGTCTGAGGAAGAAGATGAATGAGCAGGAGTCCTGGCTGCTCCTGCACTCTCCCACCATCCCTTTCCGCGTCCACAACAAACATGGAAAGGTAAAGTGTTCATCCCATTCTGTCACACTCTGCATCCATGAAGCTGCAACACTTGAGTCTCACCACTAGAGAGAGACATGACTCTTTCATTAAAGCGCTTGGAGATGGATGTGATTTAGCTTTCCAAATGAAAATCTTGTCACTGTGTGAGATCATTTCACATCAAAGCTTTTCTACTGGATACTGCTTCTACTCTCTTTATCATTTCTATCATGCTATTAATGCAGATAGTCGTTGATGTGTGTTTGACCGTTCTTTTTTCTGTCTATGTAGAGCTATCAGTTCCTCCTCTCCTCCGATTACGAGAGGTCAGAGTGGAGGGAAAGCATCCAGAAACTCCAGAAGAAAGGTAACAGCTGCCTATTGGCCTTTTCTCACCTTAGACATATTCACATCTTAAACTGCACTGTAACTTTTAACTTTTATCCATGTATTTTTTCTTTTAATGTTTATTTTATTATCTTTCCTTTTTAATGACTGATTTTAAATGCCATTTTTAAAATGTCTTCCATTTTTGTAAAGCACTTTGAATTACCTTGTGTTGAAAGGTGCTATATAAATAAACTTGCCTTGCCTTGCCTTGCCTTAGACAACTATGCATCCTCCATCTGAAAATGGTTTCAAAGCACTTTTTACAGACTGTACTGCATAAAAGTAGAAGTTTGAACTCAGCTGTGTGTTTCTCAGATCTCCAGACGTGTTTGTTGAGCCCTGTGGAGCTCCAGGTCCTGACCAGCTCCTGTTTCAAACTCCGAACTGTGCACAACATTCCTGTCACGAGTAACAAAGACGGTGAGAAACACTTCTGCTTTCTCCTTTTTTTTTTTTACACAATCACACACACTCTCCTTCCTCTCCTCTTTGATTTGAGTTTAAATCCACACAAAAGCCCTTATTATACTCTAAAAGCCACATAATGAGAGCGGGGGGCCTGCAGGAGAGAATGTAGGTTACAATATGTTTCTCATCTAGCTCGTAGCAGTCAATGCCTCGCAGTGTGCCGCCGGTGGCCTGCGCTCAGCTCTTAGGCTCCATAATGTTTGTTTTTGCTCCAGATCCCCACGTTGCACCACTTTCAGAGGCTGGGGGTGACATTAAAGCCATCTGGCCGACCTGCTCTGATCCCCCCCCCCCCCCCCCCCCCCCCCCCCCCCAATGGCACAAGGGTCTCTGCTTTCACGTGCACACACAACACACATGAGACAGACAGAGGACTCTGAAAGACACACTGTCTTAATCTTTCTTGCATTGCACAGAAAAAAAAGAAGTTTGCTTCTTTTACAATCATGTCTGTGTGCAAGTGAGTCGTTATTTTGACATCCAATATCTCTAAAGTGCTGATCCTAGCCATTCTTGATTTGTTATTTCTTATTCTGGTTAACCTCAATGGAACTGGAACTTTTTTCAGCCAGCGAACAGTGGCGTATAGTGGATCAAATAGATTTCCTTTAGGGACATGTGTTCCCCTCAAACACATCCCGTCACCATCTCACATCAATTTAGGATTTATTTACCTGTATGTATTTCAGATTATACATTTAAACCCTGCACACTCTGTGCTGTTTGAATTTTGGAGAAGAATCCAAATTGTTGGGCAACACTCATTATTTCTCAACAGCCTTGGTGAAGGTCTGCTTTTTCTGAGTGCCCTTCTAATTTAAGTGCCAATTCAACCATTCATTCGTTATGCTGAAATTCATGAATACATTTTACACGCTCCGCAATCTAAGGTCAAATAGAAAGAAAATAATACTAGAAGGGCACTCAGAGCAGAGACTCTACCAGAAAATAATGCATGTATCTACAAAAGGATTTTAGTCCTATTGGGTACATATTTTAAGAAGTAGTTTGGTTAAAAATGTCCACTGCTTTGCGGCCTCCAGGAGGTTTTTACTTGCACACTAACTCGCTCTGCCAACTTGATTAAACCCTCACCTTTCTGCTATGTAAGAGGTCCATCATTTGGCTTCAGGTCGTTCATGTTTTTCTTTTATTCCCCAGGGAGGCGATATATAAATCAGAGCTCAGGCATCACGTCTTCTCTCAGACATTTAAAGCACTCCTCATTGTAAGGCGAACATAAACACACACAGTAGGGCTTTAAATGCAGACCAGCTGTTTCAGGAATGTTTATCATAACTAACAGGATGGATGATATTGAAAACCCCTAAATAATCACTTCCATTTGACTCCATTGTGAGGATTATCAATTATCGCATATTAGATCATGGATTTCCACAGTTTATTGTTCAAGTTGGATGATAATTGAAAGAAACAGATCCCAATTTCGCTCTCGAAGCCGTAACTCGAACTTGAACCTTTGAACCTTCCCCCTGTGAAGCTCCCCTGTCGCTCATTCATAAAGCACACGCACTCTCACACACACACTCACATTAACCTGCTGGGTTGGTTGCTCTCCTCTCAGCTGCCCACAGTGGAGTCCTGCAGCCCTCCATGTTAGTTTATTTACCAGGAAACAGCTAGGCTTCAGAGGCCTTTATCAAAGCAAGAGTGTTCTTCATGTGTCTGTCGGCGGGGAGTTGGGGGTATCTCAGGCTACTAAACCAAAAACGTCCACCCACGAGCCTGCAGTGGGCGGCAAGCTCAGTTGTCATCACAGAAGACAGTTTGTTGATGTGAAGTCTCATACCGCTCAGATGAAAGGTTGTCATAACAATTCATTTTCACTTAGGTCTTCAAATTCATTTCCTCAGCCATTCTCCGGTGCATTTGTTTTCATGTTTTAGCTAGATCCATCTGATGTTTAATATATCTCCCCAGGAAGATCTATTGGCAACTGGGTGTTGAAAGGGGTGAAAACAGTGATTTGATGTTATGAAGATAGGTGTATCCACAGTTTGGACCTGGAATAAATGAAAAACACATACTGTATAGATGCTCTGATGAGTCGAGAAATTGATACAAATAATAGCAAATATTTATATATAATTGATTAGTAGTTCAAGTAATTTCTGTCACAAACTTCAGAAAATTATCTTTTCAGCCTCAAATATGGAAGTAAAGATAATAAATAAATATAAAGATAATCTCTTTGCAATTTTGACTGACAAAACTGAGATTGAAGAGAAACTGAAATAGATATTTGTTACTTGTTTTTTTACATGTTGTATACCAAACGATAAATTGACTCAGCTAAACATGTATTTTATTTAAAAAGAATAGAATGGTTGATTAATCAATAGAAGTACTGTACAGAACATTTTATTTGAGTGAATATGAGATGCCAAAATATTCCCTTAAAGTTCATAAAATTAAAAAGAAACAGAGGTGTAATTATTGCCTTTTTCTTTCGGTTTTATGTATCCATACGCTCATTCGGAATGACCTTTATGTACAGCCCAGGGTTTCCGTTAGTTAATTACCGTTTGTTAGCTGGTAAAATGTATAAAAAAACGGTAAATTCAAAAAGTTCCGGTAATAATTAGGGATGCTCCGATCGATCGGCCGCCGATATTCACTCTTAATAGTGTGATCGGTGCTCTCTATAAAGGCTGATCAGGAGATCCGATCAGATGACGCAAATACATGACACTTTCCTCTGCGCGGCAAAAGAAGCTCGCCATCATGGCTTCACCAGTCTGGCAGTTTTTTAAGGTGTCCTATTATCTTATTATGTCATATTATTATCTACCTCTGGAACAAGCTAAACTAGTTATAAATATGTGTATTCTTCACTGTCGGGTCACTCATTACTGGATCAGTGAGTTGCATGAGTCTGATACTGACGGGCTGTCAGGAGAGGGGGAAGGGTTCCGTTTATTATTCCCGTGTTATTATCCAAAGTTAATGTAAACTTTTGAATAATATACTTCATCTATTATAAGTAGTTTGTTTGAATGTAATAATTATGTTTTTTTTGTTTGTGGAAGCGCATCATTTATTGAAAAATGAATCTGAACTTTTCGATCTGTTACGATTTATAAACTGAAGCAATATAAAAATGAGCCCCATCAACTGAGTTTTAAACATCAGCATTATATTACCGGTCATAGTCCTGTAATTACCTGCTAATGGAAACTCTGCTACACAATTGTTATTATTATTATTATTGAAACATGACCGGTAAGTTTCGAATTTGTCCGGTAAAATAAATTATTACCGGACACTTGACCGGCAAGAAATAATCGTGGTGGAAACCCTGGTACAGCCGTGTTGACTGAAGGAACTGTGTGCTTGTGTTGCAGATGAGGAGACTCCTGGTCTGTACGGCTTCCTGCACGTGATCGTCCACTCCGCCAAAGGATTCAAGGACTCAGCCAGTAAGTTGTCCAGAAACGGCATATTCAGTATTTCACCACACTTGTGCACACACTCCTGGCTCAGCATCCCCTCGCACATAGCTGCTGTGCAGATTCATGTCTGCCAGCAGAACACATGATCCAGTCAATCACTGCAGTCTGTACATGGATGCAGTCTCCATCATGCCCTAACCCAACACAGAGACGGCCACATGGACATCTATAAGGGTTTAGATGATAGAAGAGAGAAAAAGAAAGTGGAAGCCACAGAGGAATTCCTGTGGTTGTTTTCATTTATCATCACAAAAACACTGCAGGCACATAAGAATGTAACGGAAACAACGACATGTTTAAAACTGCTGGCAGACATAATGCCAGTTGTCTCTGATCATTCCTACCTTGCACAAAGGCTCCTTTGTATGCGTGCAGATACAGCTGTGCATGTGTGTTTATTATCAGCCGAGTGTTATGTTGGCAGCACCGTGCAGACGTGTCAGTAGCGGACAGCTGCTGAGGTACACTTTGTGTCCTTTTGCACCAGTTCACATATCAAATATCTGGAGAAAAAGAGATGAAGAAATGTGATTTCCTCTGTTACCGTGAAAGCTGGCCCGCTAGAATTTCCCGGGTAATGGGTTGGAAAGCTCTCTCCTCTGAAAGCCTGTTTGATCCTCTATGGAGTGTGGAGAGCTGATGGGGTTTAAATATGAAAGAGTGTGTGTGTGTGTGTGTGTGTGTGTGTGTGTGTGTGTGTGTGTGTGTGTGTGTGTGTGTGTGTGTGTGTGTGTGTGTGTGTGTGTGTGTGTGTGTGTGTGTGTGTGTGTGTGTGTGTGTGTGTGTGTGTGTGTGTGTGTGTGTGTGTGTGTGTGTGTGTGTGTGTGTGTGTGTGTGTGTGTGTGTGTGTGTGTGGTGTGTGTGTGTGTGTGTGTGTGTGTGTGGTGTGTGTGTGTGTGTGTGTGTGTGTGTGTGTGTGTGTGTGTGTGTGTGTGTGTGTGTGTGTGTGTGTGTGTGTGTGTGTGTGTGTGTGTGTGTGTGTGTGTGTGTGTGTGTGTGTGTGTGTGTGTGTGTGTGTGTGTGTGTGTGTGTGTGTGTGGTAGTTTCACTGATACAGTTGGATGGCAGTGTGTCCAGTGAAGCATACAGAGGCAGGGTGGGGCATGCAAGCCATGAAGGTTACTACTTACTTTGGTGATGATGATTACAGCAGAAGCATTTATCCTTCAAATAAATAAGACTTAGCAGGTGTTATTTGTCAAACAAAAAATCAAATGAAATGTGATGATCAGGGTTGTTGGAATTAATGCACATGTTGTAAATGCTGTTTAACGTATAGTAAAAACCTGAAACAGCATCCATGCACACTTCCCCTGGGAAGTCCTCAGATGACTTACACCAGACCCTTGTGCCAGGTGAAGAAAATAAACAAACCTTCTCTTGCACTGTATTGAGCAAAAAAAATGACCGAATAGCATGGACACTCGACAAGAATTAAAGAGTGCTGAATGTAATTATAAACTGATATATAAAAAACCATAAGTGTCATAATCAGCCCATATGTGCAGCTAATGCTTTTGAATGACCTCCATTCATCATCTCCATTATAATTATAACAGATGCTTCTGTTCACTTAATACTAGGATGATCACACTCCATTTTTTTGTTCAGCCGTGTTCAAAACGTCAATACCCACAATGCACCTGTGTTTTTAGGTGAGGAATTTGCTGTGTGGGTGACTGTTTTTGTGTATATGTGTGTGTGTTTGCATGTGTGGGTAGTTAAGTGTGTATAGGATGCTGAAATGAGCAAGTTTACCCAAACGTTTTATTTACTACAGCTGTCTATCATCAGTTAATCATGCTACTGTATATAAAGTGTTTATTGACGCTATTATGATGCAATTAATATATTTAATTAATACAAACGTTTTAGTTTTTCCCACTTACTTTATATCAATACATGTAACATTAATATTTTTTTGTTGTATTTATTAAATGCAACTTCAAGCCATGTTCTGGTTTAGAGTAGTAATGAATCCTTTTGTAGTTGATTGACCTGCAGCCTCAATATTTTGACCAATATCTCTTTACTGTTAAACAATGCCTGTTTTCTAATTGCATACAGTTGTTTTGACCCCTTTCAGCGATAGATGTATGTTTGCAGTATTTTTTTATATCCCTGTAGAGTCCTGATTATGAAACCAGTCCAGCTCTGGCAGAATCTAACATTCTTCTCATTCATGGGTGTTTTGAAAAACAGCCCTTGAAACATAGACTTGATGGGGGACATTGTCTCTAAATGCTCAAGTACCACAAATTACTGAAATTACATCCAAATGTTCCTTTTTATGTAGATGTTGTGTGGCATGTTGTGTAAATCAGCCTGTGTGTTGATTTGTTTTTTGTCCCATTATTGTAATCTCCCTGTGAGTTCTGCACGAGAATTATGAAAACATGTTCTGCTCTTTTCCATGACAGTGTGGGAACAGTATGTGATATTCGTCCATGAATAGGGTCATTATCCTCAGATATTTAATATATATCATATAGATAGCTTTACAGTCTTTATTCAATCGTTCAGATTCATCAGCTATTGTTCCTTTCTATGATTACTTTTTTTATTAGAAGATCACACAAGCATGCACCAGAATATTTTATTGAAGCTGAGTTATTTATGTCACAACGACCCCTCCCCTCCCCAGTGGGAAAGGGCTTTAAATCCAGCCCAGGGGTAAAGTAGTCAAACTGGGTCACAGAGGAAGGAGCTGGGAGTCTAGCGTCTCCTAAAAACTCTGAGAATAAAGTAAAATCTGTGGAAAACATGACCGAGTTAGAGAGATGAAACATTTTTTTCACTTTGTTCTTGGTTTATTTTTGAGTATGTGTGAGAGTCAACAAGTGACACAGTGCATTGTTCCCACTATATGTGTTTGACAGCTACTGCAACCTGATGCTGTGACACTGCAGTTGCCCATGTTCACATCCAGATTGACAACAGTTGTTAAAAGTAAATTATTTCCATTTTTCCAACTACACCTAGAGGTTTAAAGCTTAGCTAGATATAACTAATAATGTAGTAATAGCGCAGTTGCTACCAGATAAAATAAGGTCTCACTAGTATGCTTGAATCAAAACCAACATTTTTGTCACTCGCCACTGTTCCCATAAAAGTAAATGGCCAAAACACTGCTCCAAGGTTTCAAATGTTCTCTTGTGATTTCGGAGTGTAATCAAATCCAGCCATGGCTGCATGCATTCCCATTCATTGTCCACCATGCTTTTATTAGTTTTCTCCTGCTGGATGCTATGAAAACAATTTGATTAGGCCTCTTCCCTCCTTTTGTTATTCTCTTAAAGAAACAAACATTCTCCTGAAGCATTAAAGTGAGACATACAGAGAGGCTCTGGTGGCTGTGACTCGTAGCTGCAGAGACTCTGATTAGTTTAACTGATTATCACTTATCCTTATTCTGTGAACCCGCCTTTTGACCGAGCGTTCGACACAGCCTCGGGCAAAGATTAGCCTCCTGTATGAAAACACACTCGAGGGCAGGAGTTCTCAGTTTAATTGAGATGGAAGAGGATGGTATTCATTAACCCCTGCATTTAGGGTCAGAAACCCCATGCTGCCCCCTCGTACTGGGAGCCTGACGCTGACCTGCCAGGAAAATAAAAACGTCCAGGCCTCGTTTAGTCTGTCCTACTTCTCAAAGCTCTCCTGGATCCGCTGTGAGGACACACAAAGACCTCTCTAAATATGCTCTCCCCGGCCTTGTTTGAATTCCAGGTCCTGGGCACATAAACCCGTTTCAGATGGAGAGGAAACCAATTTCCAGAGAAAAGTGGGAGCTGCTCAGCACTATGAATGCACTCTTCTCTGCAGGCTAGAGGAAAAAGACCAGTTTGAATCACAGGGGTGTCTCAAAGAAATGCCCTCACTACTTTTTCCTCTGAACAGCTGTTTTTCTAGTCATACAAAAGTGCCAAACTGAATTGCATCTGTGGGCTTCAGTATAGATCCGTTTTAAACCAAACTCTGAAAGTTAGTATTTTTGCGATGTCAAATATCAGAATCCACAGCCTTTGAGTTGTTATGCTTCCGTACGAGCGGAAGTGTACGATAACAGCTTCATTTTTTATAAATATCCCCCAGGTGGCCACTCTGCCGAACCTCCTTCCTACCAGCGACGCTAATCTCTTCCTCACTGGTAGTAATTATGCCAGAGCCGTCAGGATGCTGAGAAAACAAACAAAGTTGGAATGAAACCAGATGGAAAGAGGTTCCATTGTACTGTATAGTTTTAGTTATATGAGCACATGTGTGAATGTTTGCTCACCAAGGTGGTATGCTTGGTATCTCCCTATAACGTTAACCACTCAGGCCCAGCTGTTTGTTTTCCATCCTCCATTGTAAACTGCAGAAGGGTTTTATATTCATATGAGATTCACCTTCACCTCTGTCTCTGGCTCCCAATCGGGGAGACTCTCCCTGTGAAAGGTCAAGCAGTACATCCATCCATCATGCTGCCAGATGGAGGCTGACCCGAGGGACCGGGGTCCGGGCTGTGGGACGGACTATTGACACTTTACAGACAGCCGGCAGCCATGTCTGCAGGAACTGCTATAACAGCATTTAGAGAAACACATTAACAGACTTAATTGCTCCGTGTTAGAATTGAGTTTGAGCCGATCCCGGGGGAGGGCGTGTTCTAGTATGAGGATGTAAAGAGAAGAAGAGGGCCTGAGTGATGTGTACACAGGGTGGAGATTGATGTCCTTTAGCTGACAAATAACATATCGACATTTTAAAGGGCTACTTCTTCTTCGCTGCAGCGCAATCTCAAGTGCACATTCCATACAAAGAGGATACCAGAATTAAAATCGTACTCACTGTCACTGTGAAAGCTTTTGTACAAATTCTACTTTGAAACAGTTGTGCTTGAAAATGGGTTCCGGAACTTCCGGATGCAAAAGGCCCTTTCTGTTTCTGTTTATTTTACTTATTTGATTTTGACTGCTCCCTATATTTTTACACTGCAAATATTGGTCCTGATATGGAAAAGCAGACCAGAAGTACTTTCATTCATTTGGATGTATAGTGAATTTGTAGTTGATAAGATACACCAGTATAGATCTGGAGCAAGTAGTAGATAAATTGATCAGTTGATTTGTTTGAAAGGTAATCAGCAACTATTTTTGATAATATATTATTGGTCTAGGTTACTTTTTGGGAGGGCTGTGCTGAAGAGTTCAGAGTTTCGAAGCTTCATGGATTATCTTGACGTTTGAGTTTTAAATAAACATTGTTTTTAAACCCGTTATTTCTGCACAGTTGCAGATAAAGATTAGGCTATAGTACTGTTATTTTCCAACTATCATTAAATAATGAACATAATTATTCACAGCCCTGTGTGAGTCTCACAATATTAAAACATGACATATGTGTTCAAAAACAAATACTGTTGGCTGTAATTACTATACATTATCTCCCCACAATGACATCATTGTCTGCTAAAGGTCTGTTTAAATGGCTGTAATAACTATTTAATGGCTGTACTTTTACTACAGGATGATTAAAACATAATGAATAGACTTCTGTCATTTGACCTACCATTGTTAGACAGTATATGTTTCCAAGACACATTTACTGTAATATCTCATAAAGTTACACACGCGTCTTGTCACAATGACAAAGCACTCAAGAGACCCGAGTGCTTATTCAGGAGTTTTCAGTGCTCAGTGTTCCTGATGGATCTGTCTATCTCCTGTGTTTCCTCCTAGATCTATACTGCACCCTTGAAGTGGACTCGTATGGATACTTCGTCAGCAAGGCCAAGACCCGCGTCTTCAGAGACACCATGGAGCCACATTGGAACGAAGTCAGTCACAAAGACGCCTACTGTACCATTGTTTCACTAACAGATTCATTTAATATAAGATCATATTTAGTCAGAGCTTGAACTGAGTAAATCCAGATTTTAAATTTAGCAGAGCTTTGTTATAAAATAAAACAATCTCTGTTTATTAAAAGGTTTATATATAATCCAAAATAAATCGTTTTTACTTGCTGTCAAGACCTAGTTAGTAGGATGTAAAAGAGGGGTTGCATTGTTTGCTAGCTGCTAGTTAAAAAGTTATTTAGTTTAACTTGACTCATGATGACTAAGCAAAGAAACTGACAGTTTGTCTTAGTTTGAGAAAGATTGTGCAACACATAAAACTAAATATGTCATAAACGTGTTATTAGGGAAACTTGATTTATTTAGCTGACAAAATAGCTAATTCTGGATCACATTTTCAATTGAAGTTTAATGTTTAAATGTATTTTCATTTATTTCAATTAGTTTATTTTTTTAAAGAGAGGTTAAATCGAACCTTTCTTAATATCGAGCTAAGTTTAAAGTTATGTGTGACATGATTTAAATATCAGGTTTGAAATGTATCCTTGTTTGTGTATCTTAGCCTTACTGTATAAACAATGAAAGCAGATGTTTTACTCTCCTGTCTGTATGTGTGTCGTTGACTAGGAGTTTGAGATTGAGTTGGAGGGCTCCCAGTTCCTGCGGATCCTGTGCTACGAGAACTGTTACGACAAAAGCCTGCTCAACAAGGACGACAACGAGATTGTGGACAAGATCATGGGAAAGGGGCAAGTCCAGGTAAGAGACAGCTGCTGAAAACATGCCACCTACAAAGAGAGACGTCCGTGTCCTCTCGGGGACATTTCCCAACACATGACTCACTTTAACTAGCTGTCTAGCCCCGATGCACAATACAGTGGTTTTGTCGCGGTGGCCTCTAATGACGCTGGTTGGATTAATAGCTTATTTAAGGGGGGTCCCCCTGTCTTCTTGTGAGAAATGTTCCTATAAAAACCCCTTTCAGTCTTGTTAACTTGATCCTGCCTACACACTGGGATCTGTGGTTCTGGGTAGTTTTGCTGCTCTCCTTCTTGTTGTTTGGACGTTGCATAAGCAGAGAGTCATATTTCCATTTTTCCAGAACTTCTGTGGAAAATCTGTTTGGTCAAGTGAAGCTTGACTCCTGTCATTTTCCCCGCAATTGAGTCAAATTGCAGCCTTTTCCGTTTCCTCCTCTGCACTCGAGTTCAATTAATTTGGGTCATCTCTGAGCAGCTGAATGAACTCATGTTCCTCTCAAGTGATGCATGTGTCAGTGCCAGAGGAGAACTTATAGCAGGTTATTTCTGAACCTGCTTCTGATACTTTCCAAACTTTAACAGAAGATATCAAACTTTTCTAGATGTGTTTGTTGCTGAACATTCGCAGGTAAAAGAAGTATAAGTGCACAGGGAATACAAATCTCCTGTCTGACATGGAGAGGAAGTGGGGCAAATATGAGTCACTAAAGTTGCTTTGCATTTAAAAGGAAAGGATGCATCTCTAAAAGTATCTTATACATCTTTTGATCTGTGTTGTTTCGCTTTAGACCAAAGTTCCTTTTGTATATCCTTCAAACACTCTTTGAATGGGAAAAAAAACCCTGCAACATATTTGTTGTAGCATTTCCTGTTTGGCACCAGCCGCTTCCATGCTTCTGTCATTCAGTTTGATGATTTGTGTCCTTCAGTGTCGCCTTTGATTTCCTATGAAGAGCATATGGGAATGAGAGTGAGTTTGCGCCACACACGTCTCTCCTTCAACTATACTTCAACAAGGCATTGCCATTTGTTCTTCTTATTGCCTTGTATGTTTCTAAAATGATTAATAGAGGCACGTTGTCTATTGAAATCTATGGATAGTTACCTGTCAATCATTCTGGGTGTTACCTGGTGGAAAATGTGTAAACCTCGCCCTCCTGTGTGATGGGTTAATGGGGTCAGGAGAGGATTAAAAAGATAATTCTGCATGTACGTATGCACATTTAATACTATATCTGTGTTTGTGATTTAATTCTTAACGCAAGAAAAGCACTTATTCACAGACAATAGATTTTAGAATCACATTTTTCCATCCTAACCATACAGATGATTAATATAGTATTTAAATAGCTTTCCTCAGTTGAAGCGACCATCCCAACCTTCCACGTAAGTTATTGTGGTTCATCACTGGTGCGGCAGTGTATCTTGTATAACAGTAAGACCCCCCCCTCTTTGGTATAGTTGCCAGTCAGAGAGACAAACGCTGCTGCCGCTGCTGGGAACATCCACTTTGAGCCAACAACAGCCAAAAAAACAAATAAACACACCACATGTTCTCTGGCTCGCTGTGAGAGGGGGAAGATGGAGAAGAGCAACAGAAATAGAGAGTGTGGAATGGCATGTTCCATCCCAGACTCCGAGAGGGTGGGATGATAGCTAAAGACAAGACTTGTTTATAAAGACACTGTATCCATGACACTGAAGTTTGCAGTGCAGCAATATTTAGTCAAGCATTAATAAGTCGATCAACAGAAAAGAAAGTAACGATTTTGGTCAATTTTCTTTTTAAATATGACGATTGAATGCTTTTCTTTGACATCTATGATATTAAATGACAAGGATAAATCCTCTCCTTACTTTACGATCTTGAAGCTCTGAATGCAAGGATATATAGTCCATACACTTTTACAATTGAGCTTTTAAAGTTTTCTTCAGTGCCAAGTAATACAATAATAGTTATTTGTACATTCGTGGGTAAACTGCAAACACTATTTGCTAATTCAGTATATGTTTAAGATGACAATTTTATAGAATTAGGCTCCAAGTCCAGAGCAACAGAACACTTCCTATTTACAATCCCCAAATCTCCCAATGTTTTGGGAACTACAGTTACAATTTTCTAATCCATGAACCATAACATTTTAAGTTATTTCAAGATAAACTTAGCCTCCAAGGGGAACTCTCACTTCCGTCTGTTTTGCTTTTGGTACATTGTCACAGAAACATGAAATCCTTGGTATTTCGTCTGACAGCACCGTGTTTTTGCAGGCAACAAACTTAAGTATTGTACATGTTTGCAACATGTTAGTGTAAAGGACACCAGTGTGCCCCAAAGTCCAGAGTTAGTACCTAGAGGGACTTTCACTTGGACCCGAGCTGTTTGCTTTCCTGAAGCTGAGTTTAGAAGGAGCCTCCAATGTTTTGCTTTCCTCTCTGGAGACCCCTCTGATTTATTTAACAAGCTCTCTGAATACTGACAGACCGTAAATGGGCAAACTGGGTTGGAAGTTTTCTTTTTTTACCCAACTGCTGTTACTTCACTTTGTTGCTCTGTCATTAGAAGATGTTATGATTCGGGCCAGAGGTTTTATTTTGAAGCTGTAGGACTATTCTACCTCAATGTCCCAGAGGTTTTGTTGTCCATCATTGTGCACGTACACACACACAGTGAATGAAACGTGTAGGAGAATGCCGACAGTAGCACACTCATGTTAGCTTGATTGAGTTGCTTGTCCACAGGGCAAGATGGAACCATTTATTTCCAGCCCTTCAGCCAACAGACGTCCACTGAGCAGATAACCTCTGATCTCTAAGGTCACGTTGCAAATCCTCCAATAAATGGCAACAACATCAGGGTTTTCTCCCCCTGTCTCTCAAACTGGCAACACAAATTAATTCTTAAATGTCTCTGAGGAAGCCATTTGGAACAATGATCAGTATCAGGACCCAAAGTTGTTGCCTCCAGCTTGTTATCCCTTTTGCAGGTTGTTAGTGATATTTTAGTTGTGTAACCATTGATTGTCCTCTATCTAAAGACGTTTAGTTAAAATCCGAGACTCTCATTTCTTTTTTGCTCTCAGAATTCCCTCCTAGTTTAAAAAAATATTGGAAATACCAATTACAAATGCTTCAGGATCAGAATTTTCTGAAAGTATCTTGATTACTACAGTAGTATGATTCTTCATACATCTCCAGTTGCTGGGATTTTGTTCTATCTTGCTCTAAAGGGACACCAAAATGAACTTACTTGAACTCATGAAAGTGAAAACCATCTCCTCTCCTGCCCTATGTTTTGTGCCATTCTCCTAATGACCCTTATTATGTGTGGGCTGTGGCTGTCGGTGCTTTTCTTCAGAGGAGCAGTTTATGTAACTGTTTAGGTTTACAGCCCCAGAGCTTTGTGTAGCGGGGACACATCGTATCACCCAGCCACAGCAATGCTTTCATCCAGTAATCTGTGTGCCACATCCCAGCCTCCCGTGGGCTCACCTCTAAGGCTTTTATTTCTTCTCTTATCAGGGGAAGAGTGTGCTGTCTTTCATACACCCACCAGCAGCCGTTTAGTCTGTCGCACTGTTTAGGAACATGGTAAAGGAAAGTGTTTCTCAAGGCTTTGGATTTACCTCAAAGTCGTTTTCTTCTGAGGTTATCAAAGTACGAGGTGAAAGGGACAGGTGCCATTGTTCTTATAACATCTAGAAGTTTGTTATTGTAATGTAAACCGCATATTAACATGATTAGGTGCAGTTACTGTATGCTGCTTTAAGATCATCAAAATGCGTACTCTTTATTTAAGTCAGGGTTCAGCTATATGCGAACAAATAGGCACGGTGCAGATATTTTTGGCTACATTGTACACATCTTCAGGATAATTATCTTGGACGTCCATTGCAGATAAGCGCTCAGAAATAATAGATTAAAAGAGGCTGAACTTGCCTGAGCATCTTCATTTTTTTAGATTTTCTTAAGTGTCAACTGAATCCAGTAATAGTTGTCTGTATATCCATAAGCACACTGCTAACGGGTAATTGCTAATAGCTAATTGTTCGAATCTAACATAGGCAAATTAAAGGGGGGCTCAATTTGATGCACGTAGAATTCACGACCAACGCCACATGATGCTGTTATTAATAATATGATTCAATTCCATTTCGATTTACTGCATGTCCTTCTCACATTGTTCCAGTTTTTCATACTGTGAATCTATAAAAGGAACTAGATGTTCTCTAAGGAATAATAAGCTCATTGGATGAGCTTATTATTCCTTACGAGTCATCATCTTCAGCAATGTCCCCAGCAAAGGGAAACCAACTCAACCTCTTGAACTTTTCCTCCCATCATCCCTCACGTGCGTGCCCCCCCCCTTCACTGCTGGAGGTTGTTTTCATTGTTTTTTGTTCTGGGGAGAGCTCATGTCGACCCCCCTTCATCCAAGCAGTTTTGCTGGGCGCCGATAAGCAGTAACCTGATCGTTTTTTAACGAAAGATAATGGAAGCCAGAGAAATTGGGCATCAGTAGTAAAAAGACAACGGGGGTGATCGAGCTGTTTGTTCCTGGCAGCTCTTAGCCTGCTGGACAGGGGGTGCACGCATTAGCCCGGAGTAACTGTTAAAAAATACGGGTGCAGTGGGGTTGTAAAGTTTGAGGGCGAGCATCTAAATGCACTCTCATTCTCACTTAGGAGACGAAGCGCTTTCCTTCTACATGAAGCACTAGATGCAAAGTTTGACATTTACATGCCATGTGAAGGCTTTATCGGTGAAAGTGCAGTTGTTTGGGCTAATTGCGAGCCATCTTGAGAATTAGCGGTGAAACATGTGGACCAGCGGCACTCAGCCATAGCAGAAAGTGCAAGCCTCAAACTCTGATCTCACTTCTCCGCACTCGATCAAAACTTCATGCCAACATGGGGCTGTCACAACATTGAAATATAGCCTGGTGAGTGCATTTCGTATCATTTACGGTATGTATAAACAGTGAAGAGAGAGCCATTAGAAATGTATTTGTAAGCAGATGCGGGAAGTGGCTAAGTTAATATAATTTGGATTCTTTTTGGTATATAGTCTGAATAAAACCAAAGCCGTGCAGCACAGAATCAACACAAATGGGAACATAATTAGTTTATACTTCTTTTTGCTTTTTATGTCTCCAGACTCCAAAGCTGACACATTTCTTCTATGTATGAAAACATCTCGCCCCCGGGGCATGCAGGGCTGTGGTGTTTCCTGTAGTATGTGTTTTGAACATGGAGCTCCGAGGTTTTAATGAGGCTTTGTGTGTGTGTGTGAATGTGTGTGTGTATGCTTCAGTGTGTAGGTATTCATATAAATGAGTGTCTAATACATGGTGTCATCTATTCTGTTTCAGCCCCCCCCTGTCATTTAGGGCTGTGATCTGTCATGTTTCCACGCTACACACCCCCTGTGGCCACACACACACACACACACACACACACACACACACACACACACACACACACACACACACACACACACACACACACACACACACACACACACACACACACACACACACACACACACACACACACACACACATAGCTGTCAACAACATTAACAGATGGGACTCTGCTGTGTGTGTTCAGACCCCCTGGGGATAAACCAGACTCTCATACACACACACATTTGGGTGATGGGCTAATACATTTTAAATGATATCAATAACTTCAGTCTTATGCATTACCTGGTGTTTATTAGCCTTTGTTTCCTTTGTCTGGCTTGGTGTGAGTGTGTGTGTGTGTGTGTTGGGGTAGGGGTTGTGGATGGATGGAGTGTGTACAACCATCCAGTAACAAAGAGCATCCAAGATCTTATTGCTTTTTCCTCATAAACCCGCTTATTTTATTCTTTATGTTTTTTAATGATGTTCATCCCTCATATTCTCTCTGTTTTAGCATATGGTGCTTTTTTCTTATTGATGAGTCCCAATGAATCCGACTTCCTCATCAGACGATCCTTGATCATTGGAGCTGATAGCCGTGTTTTGATGGATTTTCAGTCTTTCCCTGTCTTCTTCCCACAAAGAAGCTCCTCCATCACAACCTTCACTTAGACAGCCTTTGTTCCCACTTAAAACATCCACGGCCTGTCAACCACTTGGGATATGCATGCCCTAAATAACTACACACACTCCTTTAAGCTTTCTTAGATCATGCAAATGTGCAGATACCCACTGCTTTTTCTCTTTGTGAGTGGAGTAGGAAAAGCCCCTGATCTGCCAAATCTAGTTTATGTGTCAGCGTGCAGACAACACAGGCGCATTTGATTTATATGTGTCATCCAGCTTGATGCTTTTGTTCTTTTTTTTACTCAGATGTTTTTGCCTAGGAGGAAAAGACATGAGGAAGTCGAATGTACTAAAATCATGCAATCTTATGGAATAAAAAGCAGTAAAGTCGGTAAGCTTTGTCCACTCGGAACCACAATATCTTATGACAGTCTGGACCAACAATTTTGGACCGAACCACATTGCAATCCAAAAAGCCAGACTGCTAGTGTTGCCATAAAATATGTTGGATTCCAGCTTTGACAACTAAACTTAGATTCTGAATGTAACCATGTTATGAGTAAGAGGATGCCAGAACGAGTTTAAATCTCAGCTGCTGGACTCGGTACAAATCGGAGGCGTTGGACAGACTTTTGATTCAGCGTAAAAAGTGAACTGTGAACCGTGTAGGAAGAGCAAAGCAAAAAAAGCTCTGCAGTAGCATTTGGATGACTAAGGACCCAGTCAAAAAAAAAAGTTCAAAGGCCAATGCATCTCTTTCTTTTTTTTGGTGCAATTTTTTACATTTTAAAATACACAGCTCAGAGATGTCGGGTGCAAGCGGGCTTTGTAATTGGTCCTCATTATACCATTACATAATGTTTATGGGAAGTGTAAGGGATTGATAACAGATGTATGATTTCCTACCATGAACATGCATATGCAGCACACGTGGAGAGCGTGGAGAGCGAGACCCAGAAGAGACAGAGATGGAGGAGGAGAATGGGAACGAGAGCCCCAGATGGTGGCCAATTATGCGATGCTGAGAGTTAAAGTGGGAACAAAGGATCTCATCACAGCCTGAAAAATTAAAAGGCTCTCCAGAGAGACATCGTGAATATTACCACCGCCCTTTGTCTCGTGGAAGAGTCAGGGTTCGGAAATAATTGGAAACAGTCTAAAGGAGAAGGGGGTCAACTGATACAAAGAGTGACATATTTGAACACGGAGGCTGTCAATGTCTACAGATAAAAGCGTGAGAGGTGATGAGAGCCTTTCAGTCCAGCCATAAGAGCTTCAGTTTTTTTACCAAACAGGATCAGATACTAAAGTTTCCCAGTGCCTCTTTTATTGTTTAAGCTGCGCGGTAGCTTTGGAGCCTGAGACTTGGAGATAATAATAATGTGGAGGTTGGAGAACACAGAGAAGCTAGAAGGGGTGATTAATAATGACGAGTAGACTCTGCGTTAACACCCCAACCTTTCGCTTTCTTTGTCACCCTTCTGTGTGTAAGCTAACGTCCACTCTCACTCAAGGGCTACTGCTAGCTGACCAACACATTCCAAATTCCATTCAGGTTTCTTTCCCCAGGGCAGTAATCCTTTCTTCTAATTCACATATAAACTGCATTCACACATTCCCTGGCTGTTCTCACTCAGTGGATTTATAGACAACCGATGACATTGGGAAAGAGATTCACCTCCTCCCTCTCATCATGGTCCCAGTCCCTGTCCGGCAGTGGCTCAGTCAGTAGCGGCTTGGACTGGGAGCTGTAGGGTCGCCGGTTCAAGTCCCCGACCAGACCTAAATATGGAGTGTGGACTGCTACTTGGCGATGTCCCAGTTCACCTCCTGCCCTGCCGTGGTGCCCTTGAGCAAGGCACCGAACACCCCCCTTCCCCCCTCACTCCCATTGCTCCCTGGGTGCTGTGCAATAGCTGCTCCTAGTACTAGGATGGGTTAAATGCAGAGGCCACATTTCACTGTGTGTGCTGTGTGCTCTGCATGTGTGACCATTAAAAGAGGGTTTCATCCCTCCAATTCTAAAGTCTAACTCTCTGTGGGGCAAAGCTCATTTCATGCCTGTCTCTGCCTGCCAGCGCAGAGAGGCTCATCTCCAGGATTGTCTGGGGTCTGTCAATTCCTGTGTGGTCAGTGGCTGATAGTCCTGTGGATGTCAAATGCCTGGAGATGTTACGGCTCTGTTCTCTTTGATCTACAACCAGGGTTTACCTATTGTTTTACGCTGGTATTTCATTCATAGAATATGCCTTGTATATTGCATTGACAACCTGGGTTTATGTGGGTATAAAGCCCAAGATAATACATTCCTAAGTCTGATTTATACAAGCCATCTAGCCACTGTAGACTTTGTCAGGAGTGAAGGAAGAAATGGAGTGATATTCTCATGGATCTACAAAGTCTGCTGATTGGAAGTGTTCCTGGTAGATAGTTTTTTAATGGTTGTTCTCTAACTATAACAATGGGGTTATTATTACAACAATTATGGTCCAAAAACCTTAAAACATTTGAACCAAACCCTAACATCCCCTATCTATCACTAACCCCATCGTTTTTTGCCTAAACATAACTAAGCCTTAACCAAAATAGAGTCAAATCCTTTCCTTTGCTGTAGCCAACAGGCAGTTAGCTTAGCTTATCATACATACTGCACACAGGGGAAACAGCTAGCTCAGTTCTGTCCAAAGGTAACAAAATACCACTACCTCCAAAACGTCCTCACACAATTTGTATCTTGTTTGTGTATTTGCACAAGAAAGTGGTTTCATGTTGGGTGTCAGGCTATTTCTTGGCCCGGCATACTGACTTCCTGTAGTCTTTTTCCTAAGCTAAGCTAACCAGCGGCAAATTGCATTCTTTTATTTGAGAAAATTCTATTAAAGTGGATTTGATTTTGACATCTATATCTCAATCGCAAGAAATCCAGTAAGGCTGTCCTATAAATGTCAAACTACTCCTCTTATTCCCCCTCCTCTCTTCCACGCTGTCCTCCTTTGTGCTTAGCTGACTGGTTGGCTGCTCTACAGAGACACCCCTCAGTGTCTGAGCCTTCTTTTTTTAATCAGATTTCACATCCCTGCCAAATCCAATTCTCTGACCGCCACATGAAACTGTCTTTTTTTTATCCCCAAAAACCCAAGTGAGACCACAATATTTCTCCCCTCTCTCCATCCCTCTTCCTCCTGTTGTTGTTGGCGGCCTTCTGGCCCATATTAAAGTAAATGGGCCTCAGCAACACACTGTGTCCCAGCATGGAGAGCCCGTTCTGGCTTTCAAGTGGCCAGTCAGGGGACCAGAGCTGTTCCTACTGCATTAAGATGGGATGGATTTCCATCTGAAGCTGACGTTTGCTCCGGGATTCTTCAGTTTTGAACACAGGGGAATCTGGTTTGACAGTTATGCAGCTGTAGCGTTTACTAAAAGGCCCTTTGTTTGGCTGATTGTTTAGACGTTAGAGATGATTGTGATGGAACTTCAATGCTTTCCACATGGCCATCCCTGGGGTCTGAGATTGAGTAAGTATTTGCCCACTGTGGTTCTGCACCTCATTATGCAAGAGGGTTGTTCTGCAGTGGGGCCTGTTTGAGGTTTTGTGTTTTTTCCTTGTTTTATGCTGAAGTGTGGCTGGTTGGTCAGATGTCCGCTATGGAGCAGTGTCAGTAAAGTTTGTAGGAATAGTAGAATACATTTTGGACAAACAATTGAGCAGGACGGATGGTTGCTTGTGTTGTTGAGTTCACCACACTTCCCTACTACATCCTGTCTACTGTTTAAAGTTTCACTCTAAATGTTTTCCCCAGAAGCATCCGTATGAATCCAGCAGCATAGTGTGTCGGAGGGATTACTGACATCCTGGGTTTCCGTTCTATAACCTCAGGAGAAGCTTTGCAAAACATCCACAATCCAATGGATGTATCAGCAGAAGTAGTTAAGATCTAATGATGTTTAGACAAGGGAAGGTTCCCTTTCCTGACAAGATGGGAGAAAGGGCAGAAAACTGAACAAATGGTTTGACTATCATGTTCATGAAAGGTTTCAATATTGTCCGTCTTATTTTCCATTCACGCTTCCATGTTATTGTTCATTCCTCTTAAAATTCCAATATTTTGAAAGACGAGCCTCAGCCCTGCTCTCTGCCAGGTGTGTATGTGTGTGTGTGTACTCATTCTTAGGCTCCTTCTTGTCCTTGAGCCCTACAGTCTTTGTTGAACTACCTTTTATATCAGTGTGTGTATGCCTCAGTCAGTCCTAAGACGCTCTGCATGGCCCCACTAACTCTCACACTCATGAAATAATACGATTATATTATATACCAATTCCAAAAACCTTTGGCTAGTGTTTAGCTTGTGTTTCCTCCCCACCATATGCAGAAGAAACAGTGGCTGACTCTTAATCAGTAGCTGGAGGTGCTGCAGCTGTTATTTTTGGGGTTCTGCATGCAGTTTTTGCACGTTGGAGTGTTGCAGAGGCATCTGCTCGACTCCTGTGGTGATCTAACCGTGTTCACGGGTGATTCAAGAAAGAAAGCCCCCAGACACACAGACTGAATTTTCCTGGTAGTCACAGAAAAAAGGAGAAGACATGAAAACCGCTGGCAAGGGGATATTAACATATTGAAAGTGTGGCGTAGGCTTGTAGGAAGATTTCAAGTGAATGCTAGGTGCTCTCGTGTTAGTTTTCCATCACTTCACATCTCAGCAAGTCCCAATGACCTTTCCATACATGTATTTCTTCCACTCCACTTCAGAGTGGTACAAGGCCTCTCCATGTTTAATGTAAAGGTAGTCAGGTAGTGTAATACTGTGGTGACTCCTGACCGATCGGTAATGATTTTTAGCTTCATGTACAGAATCTACGCCCAGCACCCCTCTCCCCCCAAGTGAATTCATTGTATTTTATAACTTAGGTTATTGCGAATGTTGTTATTGAGTCTATGACTTCCCATGACATACTCTCTTCATATGGCAGGATTGTGTGCAGTGCCAGGCGTTTGATCCTGCTTTATGACTTCCTGTCCCAGGGCAAGGGAGACAGGATGCCCATTTCCTGTTCGGACTGCGATCTGGGCTGCACAGCCCCTTATCTAATTTGTTTTTATTTGTATCAGTAAATATCAGCAACCCCTCCTACTCTTGAAAGTCAAAAACTGAGGCTTAATAAAATGATGTTTTGCTGTTGTAATGCTTTTACAGTCTGCAACACCTTATAATGCTTTTTTCTTTTTTTTCTAGTTCTGCTTTAAATGCTAGAGCTGGCCACCCTGACAGGTGTTCGTCTTCACTAATGAAACCAAACATTCCTTCACTTGGCAGACAAACTACATACTGTAGACTGTAATGAATTAAACGATGTAAACATACAGATATTGGTTCTAAGGGGAATTCTACACAGTTTAACCCTTTCAAAGACGCAATAACAAAGCTCTTCATGAACTCTGATCTGCGACCTCACCCCTTGTGCCACCACACACGAGGCTAGTAATTACGTAATTGTTCTCAAGTCCCTTCAGGCTCCATGCGAGGATGTTTTGAACTTGTCAGCTGTGTTAAAGATGAGGTCATTGCCAGTGCGGTTAGTTAGTGTTTATGGCCTCATGCCATATCCAGCTCTGGTGTTAGAGCAGACTGATGGCACATGTGATGTGTCGGGGATCAAAGCATTGCAGCTTGAACTTTTGCCTTTTTTCACACATTAAGGAATGTTGAACCTTTGTGGAGAAGACAAGTTTTTGTGTACTTTTTTTAACAAAAACAAAGCATTAAGTCTGACATTAGGATTCAAATGTTTGTGTTAACGTCAATGTATGCACCCAAAAGTTGGCTTTTAGTAAAGCACAATTAGCTTTCACATACTAAATGTACAGCTGAAATGCACCAGTTTAAGTAACTTTGCAGATAAACACTGTTCTCTCCAGATCTGAGTGTTTCTCAGATGACTGTGCTTGAACCAGCCTGTTGCATAACCAGCGTGTCATGCTGAATTCATCTCAGCAATGTTTTTGTTTTTTTAAACGTCCCCGGCAGAATGATACAATGTGTTGATCCGGCGGGGGTGCCAACTTGACTGTGGTACCTGTTCCCTCTGCTGGGGCTGCTTTCAAAGAGCTGAGTGGGTGTTTGTGAGGGAGGGCGCCTCAGAAGTCTGTTTCACAGAGTCACAAATTGTATGAATTATGTAATGTTTGTGCGTTGTATAATAGCCGCGAGAGGGATGTGTGCTGTAGGTGTGTGTTCCAGGAGCTGCAGAGGAGTTGTTTGGGTTGATAGCATCTCTCATATATTTTCCTTTCCCTCCAGTATAACCTAAAAGCAGGTCAGCTCTGGTTAGATAGAAGCCACTGAGATCCAGCCTCAGTAATCCTGCCTCTGGCTACTTGGTAACGATCATTAGTTGAAAAAAACACTCTTTGTTTCGCCTCTAAGCAGTCGTCTTTGTCTCTGAATTGGAAGAAAAAAGATGGAGGATTAAAGTAGGATAAATAAAAGACGAGACTTAGAGAGAGGTTGGATACATCCGAGAAAAAATGTTTAACTACTGCTGCTCTTAACAAGCCTGAGGTGTGCTAACACTGTTTCACAGAGAGTAGTCATCATAACAACACAATCCTCAGGGTACTGGGTACAGCTTCAGCAGGTAGACTCTCCATTGATTACATGTTTTATTTCCACTTTCAAGTTGATGGCTTCGTCACCTGCTAATGAGGTTTTGAACCTAAACTGATTTTCTTAGTGGGGCTGGGATTGTGTGGATGATACCCTAATTAGTTAACAGAATAGCTGACAGCATTTTGAGGGAAAGGAAAACCCTTTAAAGATGAAAGCCCAGAAAAAACAAATGTTTCATCTCTCTCATTCAGGCGTGTTCTTGGCTTTTTGCCTGTAATTTAGCAGTACATTGTTAGTACCACTTTCATGTCTGAACACTGAATTCATTTCATTTCAAACCTTTATTTAACCAGATTGTCCCTTGAGATCATAGATCTCTTTTTCAAGGGAGACCTGCAATATATGAATATGCAGTACAGCTACAGCCAGTTAGCTTAGCTTAGCATAAGAAGAAGTTAACTAGCCAGGCTCTGTCCAAAATCTACCAGCCGACTCCTAAAGGTTTTTTTCTGAATGGTTATTTGCTTGACTATTTGACGACGATACTCCAGTTAACGCTTGGTGTGTGTGGAGAAAGCAGAGCTAATTGTCTGCTGTCAGCTTAGCTTCAAAACCTTGGCTCTACATCAAGTTTTCTAGAAGAAAATCATGAATGAATTCTGAACACACCTTCATGTTCAACTGTCAAAGCATTGAGTTGGTTTTAACTCAGGGAAGGTGGCAATCAGACAGTGTTTCTGTTTGCTTTTTCCTTTAACCACTGAGGGAAAACAATTTACAACCAGTTGCGTAACCCTTTCCCATCTCACCTCATGTGATTCCAGATCATATTATCATCTCCTCCTCGCTCCTCGTTCTCCCGGCTCATGTAATCCTAGGTGACTGTGTCCAGCCAGCTGTGGGTTTACACTTTAGAGTAAATTATTCATGCAGGTCAGCGGCGTCCTGTGAGCTTTCACTCTCTTCATCTCTGGAACTGGGTCACACAGATGTAACACAGGCTTATACCAGTCAAACAGAGAGAAATGCGGCATCCATCCCTCAGACTTAACTCTTTACCTCTAACACTAACACTAATCTCCCTTACCTACTTACTCAAAATATTCATTATTTATATGAAGGAATGTGTTGTTTGCGCCCCCCGAAAAATATTATTCAGATAAAGACTTGTGTCAACAAGAACGACAACAATCCTTATCCACAAGTTCAAATTCACAGTTAACAAACCAGGCTTTATTGCCTTTATATAATTGAACACTCTCTAAAACATAACAAATACTCTGAAACAATAAGAGCTTGTATTGTGTCAAATACTTTTTTTACGCAACCTAGAATTAAACTTGAGAATTTGTTCTTCTTTTTATTTATTTGTATTTACAATTATGTGTTGTGTTCTTGTAAGATGACTTCAGAGAGATAAATCGAGGACCCATCTCACAAATAACCTTTGACTATTTACACAGACTGAACTGATGCAAGGTTTAATTGCGACTGAAAACATTGTCTGTGCAGATGAATTAAAAAACATACAGCAAACAGTGAGGGCTCTATTAAGAAAAACATGAATGCTGCACTGATGGCTTCCCCTGCTGTGGAAAGACTTCCTCTCACAATCTGCTCCATGTATCTAAGGACAACTGAGACCTAGACACTCTAGATTTTTAGAGGGTATAGTGCTTTATCAATAATTAAATCCAAACTAACTTTATTTGAGTCATCGTTGTTAAAGCCGAATGTAATTGTATTGTATATAATGTTTGCCAGGGATGGCTGGATCAGTTGTAAGTGAGAATCCACTCTGAGCCAGCTAACTACACATTTTAATTGTGACTCTTTATGTGGAAGTGACTGAAATTAAAATCAAATCGAATCAGAAATGAATAATTTTTACGAAAGAAAGTAGAATTAGTTAAAGATCCTATGTCATGGCCATTTCTACTGATCATAATTTCATTGTTGAGGTATACTAAAATAGATTTATATTGTGCAATTTTCCAAACTCACATTGGTTTCTCATACAGCATCTCTGTAAAGTATGTGTATTCACCAGGTATTCACTCTCTGTCCTAAACGGCTTGTTGGAGCTCCTGCCCCCCCCCCCTCCTTGTGAGCCCAGTGTGCTCTGATTGGTCGCGACCAGGTCGCGACGTTGAGGCTCGTTGCTGCTCGCAGCTGCTGCTCGCTGCTGCAAGGAGCAGACAGGCTTCCGTGTCGGCGATACAGCGAGAACAAGCGGAACTCATCCTGAGCACACACAAACACTCACAGCCGAAGTAAAAACAATAAGTGTGGCTTGATATTGAGTAAAAAAAAGGTTTATAACGCTGTGAGAATGGGTCTGCAGAGAGCATTTCTCCACGATCCCAACTTAGCAGCCCGAAAAACGTTTACCCATTTAAACAGTCGTGGTAGATACCTTGTTTGTTTTAAACATCATAAATACACAAACAACAATGAATACTTACAGGTTGTGTACCAGAATCTCCCGCTGGTCCAAACAAAGTAGGAACAGCATCGTTCTTCAGTGCCCTACGCTGTACATATCCGGCATGGATCGCTGAAAGGTTTGGGAAGCTTTGTTTCGTGAAAGGCTGGCAGAGGGTGTGGCCTCTGGGTATCCACACGTCACAGTACCCAGGAAGTAAACAATGGAAAATGAGAAATCTCCAACGAGGCGTTTTGGGGAGGTCTTTTCTGTGTTAGAGTTTTACTCCCTACAGGGTGTACTTTGAGGGTTTGTGACTCTGCAGACCGTTAACATGCATACAAACCTTCATAACACACAAGGGGACGGGTAATAACCGGAAAAGCATGACATGGGACCTTTAAAAGGGGAGTGATTCACATAACAATTAGCCATTACAAGTAATTAGGTGTAAGACCATGAATCACAATAAGGAGAAAATGACCTCATTGTTTTTTGTTTGAGGAAGGAGCTCGGTTACTGCTCCACTGTTTGCTCTTGCATCACTTTGCTCCTCCACCTCTTTTCCTGCTTTGTTTCCTCTTGCTCAGTTTTTCTTTCCGGTTCTCAGTCCTCACCTGCATCCAAATGCACGGAACACACTCACACATATTCTTAAGTGAAAGGAACAAAATACCACATTCTACCACAAAGTGAATTTAAAGGCTTTCAATCTCCTTTTTATATCCTTTGTTTTTCCACCCACTTTCTGTCTGAGAGCACGCACACACACACACACACACACACACACACACACACACACACACACACACACACACACACACACACACACACACACACACACACACTCTACTCCTTTCTCCCCCCTAGCTCTCCATCACCACTTTTGTTCCAAAGTGCTTAATAAGTGATTAAGCGGTTAATCTGAGGAAGATGCCCCCCCTCCCCCTGATGGATCAGATGAAAGAGAAGCAGGAATAATCTGCACAGCACCCTAAGGCTGCTATTTCCCACCCTGCCAAAACCCCTCCCGCCTCTGCATTCTCATTTTAGCACTCCCACTGTACCCTCAAGGACCATCCTTCGAAAACACCCTTCACACACACCCACACCCCCCCCACCCCCCCACACACACACCTCCTATTTCACCCTCTTTTCCCTTACCCTCGACTGAGATCAAAGAGGTGGAGCGTTTCACCCAGTTAACATACTTATGGAGACTGTTTGAATCAAATCAGATTGAATTATCCGCTCACAACGCAGCTTGCAGCTATCAGTCTCCCCCCCCCCCCCCATCATGTCAGCCACATGACGCACATAATGAAAATACAGCACTCTGTCATTTTTTGATGAGTAAGTCAAATAAGCCTTGAGCTGCGTTCCCTTTCTTTTTGATTTCATCATTTATTTGATATCCAAGTCCCAAATGACCACCTTTGTTCCTCCGTTAGCTGCTTCACAGGGAGATACAGTAATATTGTTGTAATATGAATGAACACACACACTTTCAGAGTTAGGGCCGCAGTTTAAAACCGACATGAACAGAAAGTTACTGTTAATCATGTTCGTGCATGTACAGTAGGTTGTAAAATCAACAACAAACCTCTACGTAATCACCATTATAAAAAATCCAGAGTTACCATTAGGGTCAGAGGCAACTATACTAGCTTTGATTAAAAAGTTCCTAAAGATTGACTATATTTGAGAGCATAAAATAAATTATTGCTACCGCTCTAATGTCCTTGCATCAACCACAGAGTTGGAGCCATGTGGATGAGAGCTTTTAAATGTACCTTAGATAAACATTTGAGCTTTTCTTTTTTCAAGAAGTTACATTCTAAAACTCTTTCTCCCCGTGTCCTCTGGGTATCCATTTCAATATTATTGTAGACATTTTCCACAATGTCAAAATCTTCCTATAACAATCTAATATTCCAGCAATACTGTATATATATACATTTTATTCAGGTCTGAGCCCAGACCCTGCTCGCTGTGAGGAGAGCCCCTGCACAGCTTCCTATTGGAAAATCTGTAGTCGTAGTTCTTAACTCAGAATGGAATTACTGGCTAAATTGCTTTTGAAGTAAAAAAACACTGTGCACTGCTTAACCTCACACACAACAGTGAAGGTCAACTTAAGAACATCTACAGGCAGATGTTTCCCAGGATGTCCACAGTGAAGATTGTTACATGACGAATGCTCTTAAACACCAGACAGGCTGCAGAGTCAGGACCTTCCCGTGTATATCAGCCAGGCATGGACTCAGAGCTGCTCCATATTCATGTCCGGCTCTTCAAGGTTCTCTGTGATTGGCAGAGTAGCGTTCAAGCATGCAGGAGGAGGCCAGAGAATCGCAGAATCATCAGAATCACGCTGCCTGTCAGGGCCGCAGTCCCAGGTGGAGTTTGGAGTAGAAATCAGGACCTAGTTTTCCCCTCCCCCTCCTCCCCTCCTCTCTGGTCATATGGCGCGGCTGCAGGAGGGGCCGCGCCGCCCAGCACATCTATAATTAAGAGTGAGGATGATGTCTTGATATCGAGGCATAGGCACTCATAGTAACCATCGGCATCCTCACCTTTTTAATGTCGGTTTTATCTCAACCTACACAACCAACACAATAGGAATTTAACAAATTGCCCTTCTTTTTTACACCTGGTGCGGTTGTCCTCGGATCGCATTTCAACTATGTTTGTTTTAATAGAAGATTCATAAAATAAGAATTGGGGAGTTGGTGTGACCCACGGATTCAAAAAACATTTAAACGCACTAAGCTAATTTAACATAATCACCAGTAAAAGACCAAACAAGCTAACCGCCACACTCTCAGCCGATCACTGAAGTGTGAGTGTTCTATCTGCACCAAACCCGGCACCACAAAACATCTCCAGGGTTACCAGTTTTTACTAATTACTCTTTTCATTTTCTTTCATGTAGTCCGACTCCCACAAGAACCTTTAATCTTATCTCCCTAATGGACTCCCTACTTCTCTCCTACTCGCATCTTTCCTACTTTATTTGATCATTCCCATGTCTCCCAAGGCCCCACACAGTTCATCCTTTCATATACAGAACATCTGTATCTATGCAGGGGCCTTTAAGGGAAACAAGGGCCCCTTACTCTGCTCTTCTTACGCACAGTAAAACCCTGCAGAGCTGAAATGGTTTGCCTCCAACAAGTTTATGAAAAATATTATCCTTGCACATCGCTATCCTGTTATTATTTTTGCATTTAAGTCACGTATGGAGTAGATTTGGGTTTTGGCATACTGTGTGCTGCCTGTGCAGAACGCTGGGACAGCTTTATTGCATGTGGAGTCAGTGTGAGCTCACAGTTCTCTTGGTTAACATGTCTGCATGTACAGTTGGCATGTTCTAAATGCCATGAATAATGCATGAGCTTACACTAGACAGTGTGTAGCAGGGGATGTATGAATGTACAGAGCGTGTTTGTGTTCTTCCGGCTGGAATAGTGCACACGTGCATGTGTGTTCACTCTATGGTTTTTCTGATGTGATGTGATGTGAAGTGATGGACTCCGGTTGACCCGTTACTATAGACGCCCGAACGCTGCTTCTACTCTGAAGACGAACTGTGCCCTGTGCGTGACGGTGTGTGTATAGACAAGCTTCTTACCTGGTCAACCAAAACCATCAATTAGCCCTGTCGCATGACCTATTTTGTTTCCGGGTAATTGTCCCAGAAATACTTGCAATACAATTATATTTTTGTAATTTTAAAACCATTTTATGCCACTGATATAATACAATCGACCCTATTCAATTAGCAATTAACTAATAATTGTGACTATTTAAACATCTGAATTTGAGTGTGAAATTATATACAAAGAAAAATATTAAAATATTCTAAAATTAAAACAAATTAAACAAAAAACCCAACCAAAATAATAATTAAAATGTGGCACAGGGGAGAGCTGCTTTCATATCTTATAATGGTCGGGGAAGCTCTGCTGTTTATTTGGACATATTGTTAGCTAAAATGTTGGTGATATTCTTTTGTAAATATACACTTATGTGAACAGAATGCGCAATATCAATTTCAGAAAAAATGATCCAAGTCATGTCCATATATTGCACAATTAATCAACAACGTGAAAACAATGATGTTAATATATCTTACATATAATAATGTGAGTTTTAGGATCCTGTGTTTTTGGAACTTTCTCCTAAATTGAGATATATTGGCCACTGCTGCTTATTTTGTGTCGCTCTGAAGAAGTTCAATAGTACATTTTTCCATCTTCCCTTTAAGGGAAATGTAGCTTTCACATGTCTCCGCACTGGAAAGCTTACATTATTGCACAGTTCTGCTTACAGTATATTTGCTCTTTGATGCATGTGTTCACCGCATAGAACAAAATGTATATAACTGCTAACATATACGCACTTTAAATACACCCATCCATTACTGTGTTCCCTTTCTCTGTCATCTTACCCAAAATATCTCCTGTCTCCCCTTGTTTTTTTTTCCCCTTCCCATTTCCAAAACATGGTTTTCCCAGACATTCTTCTAAAGTTGTGACGCATGGACAGTGTACGTCTCATAGTTACGAACCCTTTGAGTTAAAAATACTCTGTGGCAAGGGTTGGCTGAGGTCTCTTCCCCCCCCCCCCCCCCCCCTCCCCCTCCTGCGTTGTCGGTCACAAAGTCAGACATACAGGCTGTCCTTCACCACAGATCACACACTGTTCTTACAGCGTGGCATCACACTGTCTCCTGCCATCTGACGCGCCTTGTGAAGACACAATGAAAGGGCTAAAACGTATCTATTCATTTTTTTATTGTTTTACCAATTTATTCTTTGGAAGGTATTTAAAAAAAGTCAATGTTTAAGTCTTTACATTTCTTGTTTTTAGTCCAGAACTCAAAGATATTAATGTCATATTATATAAAACTGAGAAAAACAGGAAACCTCCCGCCGTTTTTACATGATTATCCAAAACGTTAGCTATCATTTTCCTGTTGATAGACTAATCTTTGCAGCTTTTCAAATTACTTTGAGACGTGTTCAGAGCTCAACACAGCCATACAATTAACCACTGTCACACTTTTTTCTGCTAGTATCTGCTGTTTTAGAGGGAATATAGAACAGAGTAATCATTAAATGCTCATCTACAGTACCAATAATCAATATCATTTGTCGTGTAAGTATCGAATAACGGTTTTCTCTGGAACTTCGTTTGATTAAATCAATAGCTGAAGTTGACACAGTTAGCAGATTTTTTTCGGTGCACATAGTTACGCATCTCACTTGCTGCCCTAGTAAACGCAGCTGTGTCCCACCATATCAGTACATCGAGGAAATAGTGCTTCTTTCTTCTTATCTGATTCCCTTTCTGAATCAGTGTTCAATCAGCAGACATCAACCTGAAACAGACTGAATCACAGCTAGCATTCAGGAGTCTGTCTTACTCGTCTGGAGGTTTTTTAAATGCCTCCACATGTCTGTGACCTTTCCCCAGCAGAATATTTCTCCCCTTTAATTCAAAAAAAGATGGGACATGGCGTATGGAGATGGAATTTGACAGGCGTACACAGACTCCCCTGCCCCATATCGATCCATTATACAGAGGAACACGCCTTTTAAGAGCTGCAGGCTCCGGGGTGCCCTGTTGAATAAAGATGGTGACTCTCAGGATGTTAAAGGGATTGTGCAGGCAGAAATCAGAACTGTAGGAGCGTGGTGCACAGAATGGGTGGAAAGAGGAGGAAGAAAATGGAGCTCTGACATCTGACAATGGAAAAGCTTTTAAAGCCTCAAAGTTTTCCAGTTTTTTTTAGACGTTTTATCCACAAATATTTCACTTAAAAGTTTCTCGTCTTTTTTCTCATCATTACATTCCTCTGTTTACTCACTTCCTGAGCACACTGACCAGCTCTGGGAAAGGCTGTCAAGAGGTGAGAGCACTGAACAAAACACAGTGCAGCATTTAGCAGCTCCCTACCTCCCTTCTTCATTCCCCCTTTCACTCTCTCCTCTACTTCCCTCTGTTCTTATTGAAGGTTTATTGCTCCCTCCTCCCCTCTTTGGAGGTGTGTCCTTCAACATCTGGAGGAGCAGGGCTGCTCAGTGACAACAGGAGCTCATTCACTCCCCCGATCTCCCTCCCTCCCTCTCTCCTCCCCCCCTCTCTCTCTCTCTCTCTCTCTCTCTCTCTCTCTCTCTCTCTCTCTCTCTCTCTCTCTCTCTCTCTCTGCCTGGCCCCGGCGCTCTGTTTCTGTGTTTGCCGTTGTGGAAGTCAGATTGCACAGTGCGGAGATGCTGGCAGCTGACTGTGGAACAAGCTCACAGAGGAATTATTATCAGGCTAGTCAAGAGGACCATGGCAGCATCTTCTCCTCACTTTCATCACTCTTTCCTTTTTTGAACTGAATATCTGATCAGCTGTTTGGAGACATTTCATTGTTTTTGCCAAAGTGAAAGGCTGCTTTTGGATCCATCTCCTTGTTGCAAGCGTTCTCCCTCCACCTGCGTTTTGGTGGAAGAGGAATTTGAAGGCTTTGGGATGACGGAGATGTTGGTGTCGGATGTAAACTTGAACTCGGTGTGTGAGCGTCTGGAGAAGCACTGCTGTGTGGACCAGAACCAGCACAACCTGTCCAGCCAGCCACAGACCCCGGTGCTGAAGAGGCACAGCAACACCGGGGCCAAGCTGTGGGGCCGCGTCCGCAGCAAGCTGCTCAGACAAAAGGTCTCTGGCTGACATATGCACACACACACACACACACACACACACACACGCACACGCACACGCACACGCACACGCACACACACACACACACACAGTCACACACACAGGCTTGGCCTCTCCTTTATGCTCAGTGTTTCTCTCTCCATGTGCGTCTTCTTTTCAGAGCAGAGTTGACTATTGTTCTTATCTGATGCCTCTATTGACCACATGAGAGGCAGTGATGTAGTGCCAAGTAGAAAAGGTGTCTTAACTGACCTGCTTGTGACACCAGCCTGAGTAAACACATTTTTTAGAGTACATAATACATATGATACAAATCATTTCTGCTTGTTTTCTCTCCTTTGAATGATTGTGTTCTCAAAATGCTCCAATCCATTTGATGCCACATACGGTGAAGAAGTGCTGCAGCAATTTAGTATCGGAGAGAAAAATAATCACCAACTACTTTGATAACCAATTAAGTCATTTTCCATGCAAAAAGTAATCATCAAATGTAAGGATGTCATGCCTTTCTCTGTCTTTCATTCATTAAACTGGGGTTTGAACTGACAACAAATATATATTTGAAGAAATCACATTATACCATTATTCCGTAAATAAAATAACAGGCAGATTCATTGACTATAAAAATAATTGTTAGTTCCACCCCCTTTTGTTGCTAAACCTTCGGCTTTGAAAAGTGGCACCACAAGAAAGTGTTTCCGGATATTAACTTGTTGATTCATTTTGTATCAACTTATACAACATAGCAAATAAACTAGGAAGCCTTATTATATTACATAACTGGATACTATGCTGTTCAATTACCAAAAGGTGAGATTCACCATCAAAAGTAAATACTGCTGTGATGGATAAGACGGTCTGTTTCTCACCAATGTCACCTCTTCTCCATTCATTAATTTAAATGAGAAATAAAAGATTGTCACAGATAGACTGTGACAATCTTTTATTTCTCATTTCAATTAATGAATCATGTATATATGGTATCTCCATCTCAACTAAGATGCTTTTGAGATTTCAGTATCAGTTTAGCTCCCCCTGCTGGTCATGTTTAGCATTGTCCTCTGGCTGAGATGATGTGATGGGCCGGCCCTTTGGCATTTCAGCACAGATTCCACTCATTAACTGTCACATTAGTCAAATCATCTCTGAAACATGCATCTATCATATGTATGTGTGAGTACAATTAGCATTGCAAGGGTGACATTTGAAAGTATGTAGCTTATTATGGACATGTCTGCATTATTGTAAGTCCCACAAACTATTGTCATTTTATTGTGTTTTGACATTTTAAGCATAGTTCCTATTTTTGATCTTTTGTTATTCAAAGGTGGTCGGTTAAGATAATGTAAGCAAGTAAGAGAGACATGTTTGTGTTCCCTAATTGCCTTGAAATGTAGATCATAATAAGATGGAAAATGTGTCCTATTATAGGATTGTGGTTCATTCAGGGAGGGCAATTGTTGACAATTTAGCTCAAGCATTCAGGTTGGAATGAAAGACCCTTGAATTGAGGGAATCTGCGGGAACACACAACGCGGGTACACACACACACACACACACACACACACACACACACACACACACACACACACACACACACACACACAGAGGCCTGGTATGGCATAGTTTAAATGCAGGTTGTGGATTGTGACTCATGTGTTGCTGCAGGGAAAGGGCTTCTTTCTTTTCCTTTTTTTCGTCCTCCAGAAGCTTTTTGAATCCGTATGATAGAGGAGAAGCATGTGAGCCAGTTCTTGTTCTATGCATAGCTCTGCACACACTGCTAAATCTGAGTCATTTTTGTATCACTGTGTTTGCACATGTTTATTCAGCAGTCTTCCTCTTCGTCATGAACGCACTGCCAGCATTTTAAGATGTAATGTGTGTGCATAATAAACCGGTGCAGGACAAAGAATGCAAGTTGAGATTTGGCTTGACCTTTGCATGGTTTACATTATTCAACAGATGCCTGAAGAAGGCTGACCACTGTTTATAGTGAGCGGGATGAAACAGGGATTACAGACTAAGCCCAGACTTTACTGCATCGACCCAAAAGGTCCTGTATTGATTGATTCTCCTTCTCGCTGTGAAAGCCTCTCCATGTCTTAATGCCAAATAACGAGCTTTTCAATGGTGTCTAGATTTTGCAACTTTGCCTTTAGTTGAATCAAAACTTGCCCTCCAGCTATTAACCTGCTCTCCCCAAACTGCTATACAAGGTCCCATTCATCCTTTCATTCACTTTCAATGAGGCTTTGACTGGCAGCCCTTATGAGTGACTCATGTTGTCGTTTTTCTGGATCCTATCAGCCGTTCTACAATTCTCCCCTTTTCCCCTCCCTCCTCTACTTGGTAGTAAACTCTATTTGATGGAGGCTGAGAGGTCATAATGTTGAATGATCCATCACCATCATGTGGTAACATGACAGGCTGCCTGTGGGTCCTTGAAGCAATATATCAATACAGGACAGGGTTAATGCAGTGCTTTTCATTTATTTGAATCCAAACAGTTGGACATCTGAATTTCCCCAAGGAGATTGTGGATTGGTTTTGTTGGTTGGTTTCTTTGTCTGCCAGCACCCTGGATCACAGAGAAATAACTGGCAAAACGTGGTGCAGTGGTTTAGATTTGGCCAACCAAGAAACATGTACATGTTAAAGCCAATCCAAATGCTTCACTCTCAAACATGAGTTTGTTTTAATTTTCTCGTTTAGATTCCAAAATGTGTCTTTCCATTGTCCCTAAAATCTATATAGTTTTAATTTACAACAAAATGCTCATACTCATTATGAATATAAAGTGACTTCCTTTCCTTTGATGTTATCATTGAAGGGGGTGGGGAAAGCAGACTCTTTTTTGTTGCGTCGTGTTATTCACAGGGTGTTGGGAGAATGCATTAGTGTACGGTTGACACTGGGGACACGTCCTCGCTCCTTTATCCTGAAGCGCCACCTAATTAAGATGCGGTGGGACGAGGCGGGAGGCTGGCTGGGAACATTAATTAGACTAGAACCAGACACATCATAAGTGTCTCAGCAAAAGAACAAATGGTGATTAAGCCGCTACTCACCTGTAGTCTGGGTTTTTCCCGCTGTGCATTAAACACTGTGTTCTTTTGGCTGATGACCTGTTTGCAGGCAGGTTTGCTTTTATTTTCTTTGAGTAACAGCCTGCTTAGTGTGGAGAACAAAGGATCTGTAAACTGTCTTAGCCATGGAGGAGAATCCGATCCATTATCACACGCCGTCATTCCACCTTCAACTGCATTCAAGCCCTGATCAAAAATGATGCTCTTCCGTTTTAGTATGTTGATTAGTGCAGAATAAATTAAAGTATCATCCCTCCTGCATGCCTGAAATGCCAGCCAGTCCCCTAATGGCCTTTTTTATAGGCCACATAAATCTCTGTCTGTCCCCACCTGAGGGCATAGCCTTCTAGTGGCCCCAATCCATCCCTGTGTGCGGGCTCTGGGATTGGTTAATGAGCTCTAGGAGAGGAGCGCCAGGTCAGTGCAGCGCTCTGAGGTTGGACCCACAGTGACCTCCTCCTCGTGGAGTCCAGCTTCTTCGCTCCTGGCCGAATGGAGGGTGGCTTTATACTTGACAGCAAGGCATTCATCTTCTAATAATTAGGCGGTGCGAGTGAGGAGGTGTGGGATTCTGGTATCCTATCACACGCTGGTCTGGGTAAAGACAGAAAGGTTTTTAGGGCTAACTGTTCTGCATGAAGATGAGGATCCAGGCTTAAGACGTAAATGTAAGCAATTTGTAACATTTATCTCAATGTTATCTACTAGACAATCAACATGGAAATAATAACTAACTATTTTGTAAATCCATAATTTGTGTAGGAGTCGTTTTTTCCGGTAAAGATTGTAGAAAATGCTGTTTTCAGTTTCTGAAAAAAACAAGATGTCCTGTTTTCTCTATTGATTATCATATTAAAGGAAATATCTTTACGTTTTAGACTGACATTTTATAAACTAAGCCATCAATGGACTAATCATGAAATATTTGGCAGATTAATCGATTGAGAAAAGAATCGTTTGTTTGAACCCTTTTCTGGTATTGAAAGACAACCTGTTTGAGGCTCGTTTTGCTGGTTTTATTCTTAGATGTTGGTTTTTAGCAGTTTTACAAAAAGTTTTGTTATTTGCTAAAAATGACCAACCGTGGAAGAAGTCGCATTGCTCATGAGAGCCTTCAAACTTCGTAACCCAAACTCTCTCCTCTCCTGCTGAAAAAAGCTGGTTGATGTTACATGAGCGCTGAAGTGAGGCCCCTCTGATTATTTTACTGGCATGCTTCAAGACACATTTCACTTCCTTGTTACTTTCTCCACTCATAATGTAAATCTGATCCTATGGCATACAAATGGTGCATTCTGTTAGCGGTGAAGGTCACACATAACTTATATGAGTCGGCAAGGACTATTCAATGTCCCAGAAGGCAGAGGAGTGACAAGAATGTGACTTAGATCTGGTTCTCTTGATAGCATATATGTCTTTTTTGTGCTGTTGCTCCAGTTTAAATCAGAAATGTGGTGGTTTGTCTGTATGATAGCAATGAAGCAGTGTTTGCATCTGTGACTTCACCATGTAGGTTTTATGGTAAAAATGAAGGGAAGCAGCAGGAAGAGTGTTCCTGAATCTTGTTTTATGTATTTTTTTATTTGCATAAAACATAACTATCCATATTTAGGCTGATATCCCTCTTTTCTTAGTAAATTCAAACTGAACATCCAACAAAAAAGCAACGACTATGGAATTAAACTCATTCATCTAATGAAACCTTATTGAAGTGTTTAATTCACAATCAGAGCATTAAAGGGGTATTTCACCCTTCTTTTGTGTTCTAAGTGTAGGATAACTCGTGAGTGTGTGTGTGTGCAGGCTGCAGGCAGGGTGGTGTTACATAAGTGTAGTATGCATCTGTGTATTGCTATTTAGAAGCCCTATAAGAGAATCACGTACTGCCTGCAGAGAAGCAAGACTAATCTGCAAATCACAACCCTCTGCTGGCTGAAAACCCCGCCGATTGGCTCAAACAAGGAAGAGAGGGACAAAGGCAACATGGCAACCGACCCATCAAGGCCGTAGTGACACCAGCTGCTGCTGGGTAAAGAGGCTAACACTGATGCACATATAAACATTATGCCTATGTGGCTCATTTGTCTAAAAATAGTCATGCAGCTTGTACTCTGAAGCAAGAAATACTGCAGCGTGATGTGTAACTGGGGGGGAAAGAGCTCAATCAGTGCACAAACACTTCTGTAAGCCTGCTGCAAAACCACGGAGCCGTGCAGTGTGAGATATGTTCTAATTAAAGGAGTAATAAAGAGCTTTCTGCAGCTGAATTAATATTTAATCAGCCAGAGAGCGGCAATGGAAAACTGCGATGAAACACAAAGGACAAATTAAACAGAAATTCTTCAATTTAGCATATCAAAAGATCAAGTTGTGTTTGATTATTGTTGCCAGCGTGCACTAGCTCTCGAGCACAGCGAGAATGGGCTGATTAGGTGTGCTGGGATTTTCTCATTAAAGGCTTTAAACACCACTTCAGTAACTGACTGTTTGGCACCATTGCCTTTATAGCTTCAGAACACACCAACTTATATTTGTGTTTTGTGTTAGATCTGCATAACTAGCAGAAGTTTGTAAAGAAATTCATATTAATACGTGTGAAGGACAAACAAGAATGCAAACCAGGCACTAAAGACAACCTGATTTAAATCTGAGTAACATACAATAACAAAGGCGGGGGTAGCTCAGTCTGTAGGGACTTGGCTTGGGAACCTTGGGAGAATAGCCGGTTCAAGTCCCGATCGGCCCAAAAGTAGGGAGTGAGTACTTGGAGAGGTCCCAGTTCACATCCCTGAGCACTGCCGTGGTGCCCTTAAGCAAGGCACCCGACCCCCCCCACTGTTCCCCGGGCAGGTGTACAATAGCTGCCCACTGCTCCTAGTACTAGGATGGGTTAAATGCAGAGGTCAAATGTGTGTGTACATGTACGTGTGTGTACAAATAAAGAGAGTATCATTAGTATCCTCCGTTTCCGTAAAAAAAACGAACTCGCAAAAGATCACATCGAAATTAAGACATTTACATGCATGATTTATAGTAGGAAGTTTACTGTATAGTCCGACAAATCATCCCCAGTTGTAACAAGCAGAATTCCCAAGGTTAATGAAAACATTTTTTGTGAATATGTTTTAGGTGTGCGTTTCCTGTCAGTAGAGAATGTATTCTGATAACAATCGGAGTGCCCCAGGTTCGGACATGTTAATGTCAGACCTTATGCATGCATGGTGTTCAGATTCAGATGGCCACTTGGACATATTGTACGTAGACTTCTTTGACACATGAGGCTCTGAATATGTATGTTATTTTGTTGCTGTAAAGCTGCATGTGCTGAACATACGTCTCCAAAGCCTCCTGTGTGTTTGTTGAAATGTAAACAGCTCCAGAGGGGGTTAGGGTTAGGTCCCTCTGCGTCAGTCTGTTGCTGCTGTCAGTCTCAGGCAGGCTGCAGGACTATGGCTCACATGTCACGTGTCACATGCCGCTGAAAGGGCAGGATTATTTGTCCGGAGAGGGGGGGAAGGGTCTGCCAGCCAGTTCTCGTAGTGTAGTGGTTATCACGTTCGCCTCACACGCGAAAGGTCCCCGGTTCGAGACCGGGCGGGAACATCATTTTTGTATCTATATAACCATGTGTTAAGTTTCTCATACATTTCCAATCAAATGTTGTCATTGACAGTGAGTAAACAATGTTATTCTTTTTGTATGCAATGATTCAATGGTTAATAAAAGAGCCAAACTGATCACTAGTTACCATATCTGTGACAAGCATATTACCTTTATCAGAATAAGCAAGGCATTAACCCTTCCAAAGATATTCTTTAACGCATCTCTTTTCATGGCATATTCAGGGTGACCAAAGTCAAGCCTTCGATTTCTTTAGTTATCCAATTTTTCCAACGCTTTCAAACAATAGACGCTCTATAGATCATTATGAAGAGAGCTGAACTGACTTCCTGTTCTCCTGCTCGTCTTTCAGAAAGACAGAGCATGTGGAAGCTGAGCGCCATAACTTATCTGCTTTGTTCTGCCCTCTAGATCAGTCAGGGGGCATGCTGATGTACTTCCTGGCTCTCTGTGCTGCTTCAATTGATGTTCAAACTCTGCTTGTGATATATTCTGTCCTGCTTGACTGATGGAAATGACAACCAGACACAGAAAAAGATAATAATATGAATTCTCTCCGGGGTGTAAAGGAGGTCCATATCAGCCGACAGCCACAGGCCTGCTGATGCTTTCGGAGTGAGCTGCTTAGAGTGCCCATATAACAGAGTGACAGAGTGAATTGCTCTGTCTTTCAAACACATTTTTTTTTTTGCACCACTTCACTCATTTAGTCCAACGTATACTGAATTACTTGGATTTTGCATCTTCATCAGTCAAAGGAAACACATTTATTTCATTTTATGTGAGGAAAAAGCTTTTAAGTTTGCACACTAACTGAAATGCGTACAAATCCGTGTGTACAACGGTTTGTTAAACTTGAAGTATTTCTGTGATTTGCTCCGGGCTGCAGTATGTTCTAGACTCACAGTCATATATCTCTGATAGTTTCACAGCACTACAAAGAGGGCTTTGAGATAGTCTAGCTATAGGACTTCTCCAAAAAAAAAATCACAAGACATGTTTTGACCTTTATCGAAGTTGCTCATATGTTCAAAATCCCCTTCAAGCTTTTTGGAGTGAGATGAAAGGGACCTAAAGCTATACTAGGTTGCTTTTTGCGGGTTCTTGAAAGTTTGAACCCTTTCTAGCGTGCATTACCTTTACTGCTTTACATGCTCTGATACCTGCTGTTCTTTTCCTGCCAGTTCTCTGGCTCAGCTGTCACTCAGGATAAAACCTTAAAACCTCCTGCCACTTTGATTAAACCAGCCAACTGGACACAATCCCGATAAGTCCCAATTCATTACCGAAAAAGCAGTCTCTTGTCATGCAATATTTTGTTCCTTATTCTGACTGTAATATTTAGTATAAACTAATTCAGTTTGAGTTTTGTAGAGGACTCTTCAGCCAAACTGTCATTCTGTTAAACCAGCTAATTTACTAGGAAAGCAAAAGGGGGGAAACAAATTCCTCTCCAAGTATTTTTTAATAAAAAAAGGTCCAGTTGAGGATAGAGTTTCGAGAGGGGTCAATGAGTGTAACCATTGCCTGTAAAGGGCCTTCTTTGTTTTTACAACCCCAATGCAGTGCATTCATTTTTAATCAGGGTTTTTTATTTCAAAAATTAGTAGAGGGTAATAGGAGGAAATAGGTGGGAGGAAATTTTTTTTGTTTGGAGGGGTGAGCAGTGAGTCCTGGCTCTTTGCCCGCCTCTCTTCTTGGCAGTGGCTGTGTAAAGACAGAAGTGATTACCTGTCCCTCGTCTCAAACCCAAACCCTGCTGGGAAAACAGGCTTTAACAATAATAGGAATGCGTGAAACCGATGCCAAATGGCCTTTTTACGAGGTCATGAAATACTCTCACTAAGAACTTGTAATGGTTGCAGCCTAATGCTAACAATAAGAGAAGTGTGCTGCCCTCGTGCTCACCCAGGAATCTTTAGTTCCTCTGAGTTGAGCACATTATGATGCATGGTTTGTAATGACATAACTGTGTAGAGCAAACAGCCTATAAAAAAGGCATTAGCTGCTGTGGCCTCCCGCAGCGAGCACACACTCCAGGAGACTTAAATCAACAACAAGCCGCCGTCTATCATGTCTCAGAAGGCATTATGGGACGTGAGATCCAGACTTTGGAATGTGCGGGTGAAGTGGGCCAATGTAGAGTCCTTGTTGGACCCCTGAGGGACTGCAGAGGGTATATGTGGGGAACTTAAGTGGCGTGGTTCTTTCCCAAAGCAGACTGAGTGACTGCTGTTGTCACCGGCCACACCGACAGCTTCACTTTGATCAGGTTTCAAACATGGAGCAGCGTAAAGGTGAACTCTGTACTCAGTGCGTTTTAATAACAGTTTCAAATATCTCCTGCTCACCTTTAGACTTTGTGCCTTTCTTGTTCCAATATTTAAACGGTCACTTTTCCTTTAGCAAGAGTTGCTCAATACATGCTTTATATATTTGTCAGTGGGGCGGGCCATGTCACGTCTGGGCTGCGCGTCTCAGCGGGGGGTAGCTGTCAGCCAGTTCCCGTAGTGTAGTGGTTATCACGTTCGCCTAACACGTGAAAGGTCCCCGGTTCGAGACCGGGCGGAAACAGTTTTTGTTTTGTGTTCACCAGAAACAGGTTGATATTGTCCCTTTTTAAAAATGCTCAAATTACAAGTATTGGAACAATTATTCACCAAAATGAATGAAGGAAAAAGTTTGCTTTGTGGTGAATGTACATGTACTATATTGCTGCTCTCTTAATTCTATCATGTAGAAATGTGACTTTTCCAATCGTGACAATTATTATATGATGATTTTGTTTCTCCTCTATGGGGATAATATTTCTGTATGTATGAAACCTTATTTATTCACATACTATTCCCTAATGTCTTCCTGACTCTGTTGTGTCTTTCAGCTGGATCCTCAGACAGTGCAGTCCAAGAACTGGCACATGGACGTCATAGAGATGAACGGGGTGAGACACAACACTATCTTACATTATGAAATACTTGTAAATATTGTATTGAGATATGTTGTGTTTGGCAAATGCAATGTGAGTTTTTCTGACTGCACAGTGTTTTCCAATGGTCTGTTTTCAACACTGCTTAAGCACCTGCAGGAAGAGAACGTGGGATTTAGAAATATTTGTTGGTGTCCTCAAAAGTACAGATTTTAGGAAAGAAAAATTGAGTTGGTTATATAAACAAAACTCCAGGGAGAAATGATGTTTGGCTGTAATGTTTACAATAAGATCAAGTTGTTTAGCTGGAAGATGTTGGATATTCAATTTCAATATCATAACCTCTCTGATTCAATGCATACAAAGAAGAAAAAGTTCATTTTTGGCTTCATAGAGAAATGCGCTTTACTTCAGCTGTGTTGTTGTTCATCTTCAGATCAAAGTGGAGTTCTCCATGAAGTTTACAAGTCGGGACCTCAGCTTAAAGAGAACGCCGTCCAAAAAACAGAGCGGGGTGTTTGGAGTCAAAATCAACGTGGTGACAAAGTAAGTATGATTTTGTTAATTTGACCCAAATAGGCTGTTACTGTAGATAACAAAATATAACTTTGTTGTCTGCTCTTCACGTGGACAGGCGCGAGCGCTCCAAGGTGCCTTACATCGTCCGGCAGTGCATTGAAGAGGTGGAAAAGAGGGGGATTGACGAAGTGGGAATCTACAGGATCTCAGGGGTGGCCACTGACATCCAGGCCCTCAAATTAGTGTTTGACACCAGTAAGACTCCTCTCCCTGTCTCTCTGTTGAACACTCTTATCCTGAGCCATATTACAATGATTCACTGATGAGATTTTGGAGCAAATTAAGTGGTCCATATTGGTGTTAAACACAAGGAAAAGCTATTTGTTCTCCAGTCAAGATGATGTCTAAGCTGACAGCTTGTTAACCTGCATTTATTTATTTATCCTGTCATATTCTAACATAACATTCAATAGCGACAACTAATATTGTCCATCATTTTCTCCATTAACTGAGTATTGGTATGGTCTATAAAATTACAGAAAAGTGTTAAAAAATGTCAATCAGTGTTTCCCCAAGTTAAATAGGTCCTGTTTAGTCCACAACTCAAAGAGATTGAGTTGCTGAGAATTGAGAAACAAGAAAATATTCATATTTAAAAAGCTGGATATGAATTTCGGCCACTTTTCCGTAAAACAAAATGGCTCCAACCCTTTGATAGATTGTTTAAATAGTAGTGATTTATTATGAAGTTGCCAAATGATCGATTGATAAATTATAGAGCTTTATTGACTTGTCTGTTGAAATGTTGTGTATGAAAATTGTGGTTGTACATAAAACTGTTTTAGATGCAGCCCACAGTTGTTTCATTGCAATTGGGAATTGTGGGAACTGACTCTCAGTGATGGTCACACGGCTGCAGTAACATCTTTCATTTTTGTGTGTTATACGTCTCTGTCTGCATCTTGGATAATTGACAGATCTTGCTAAAGGAGCAGCTGTGTTATTGTCCGGCTGTCATACCGTAGTCCTCTTTCTAATGGCTCCTGGTTTGTTTCCGCCCTGCAGATACCAAAGATATCCTGGTGATGCTGAGCGACATGGACATCAACGCCATCGCAGGAACACTGAAGCTGTACTTCAGGGAGCTGCCGGAGCCTCTGCTCACCGACCGCCTCTACCCCGCCTTCATGGAGGGCATCTGTGAGACCTTTAACCCTGAATCACTATCAGGTTTTATTAGGTGTATAATGGTGCAAACATAAACACAGTTAGAGGAATAACGTTTTAATTTAAGAGAGGTATTATTGAGATAAGATTAAATAAGATATACATTATTGATACCAAATTGCGAAAAAAATTGTCACAGCAGCATGGTAAAATCGCACCTAATTTGCTAAATAAAAAGATTAGAAAATAAACAAACAAACATCTGAAATTGAAGATAAAACCGAACTAAAATGTCAAAGTAGGATATTAATAACATTAAGTGTGCAAGGAATGGCAAAATAAATTAAATATAAATGAAAAATGTGCATTGTGAAGAAAAGTTCAGTTATAAGTTATAAGTCCAGCTAGCAGAAGAGAAACTTTTGTGTGAAAATATCCAATAAAATGTGCAAGAAGCTGACAAGACGAAATGTTTTATGAGACGAGAGGTTTTGGACCTGATGGACCTCAGCCTCCTGTTAGAGGGGAGCGTCTTAAAAAGTTTGTGTCCAGGGTGGGAGGGGTGGAGTGTGTGTTTGTGTCTTCAGTGGGGAGTTACATTTGCCCAGCTACAATAGATAAGAGCTGAATTTAAAGAGCCGTCTTGCTGTAACTGGATGTGACATCTTTCTCCCCCCCCGCAGCGCTCTCTGACCCGGCAGCCAAGGAGAACTGCATGATGCACCTGCTGCGCTCCCTGCCGGACCCCAACCTCATGACCTTCCTCCCCCTGCTGGACCACCTCAAACGGTACACACACACACACACACACAGAAAATCTCTCAGTCAGAGTGGAACTAACTGCTTTGGTCCGAGTTACATATTCCTTTAAGTCCTACAGAGCATATTCAAATATTCAAATCATTTTCCTATGCTTTAACATATATACATTTCTTGTCAAAACATCCCCTGAATGAGGTTATACACATTCCTTTAGCGAGGGTTGCTCAATACATGCTTTCAATATTTGTCAGTGGGGGTGCTGAGTCACGTCTGGGCCGCGCGTCTCTGCGCGGGGGTAGCTGTCAGCCAGTTCCCGTAGTGTAGTGGGTATCACGTTCGCCTAACACGCGAAAGGTCCCCGGTTTGAGACCGGGCGGGAACAGTTTTTGTTTTGTATTCACCTCAAACAGGTGGTGTGTTTCTCTCAAAAAGCACTGAAAAATCTGAAACGTTAACTAAATGTATTATATCAATTAATTTCACGTACATTTTGTTCAGTGGAACCCTTTGGCTATGTTCCCTCTGTTTGTCCTCCCTGACTGACGGGCCTGCTGCTGTTTGTTCTGCAGCGTGGCGGAGAAGGAGCCCGTCAACAAGATGTCCCTCCACAACCTGGCCACGGTGTTTGGCCCCACTCTGCTCAGGCCCTCAGAGTCCGAGATCGCAAAGGCTCAGCACATCACCTCTGCCTCTGACATCTGGTCACATGACGTGATGGCGCAGGTAACTACACAACGGCACCTGAAAATGTTTATCTTTGCCAAAACTTTAGCAATGTTTTCCATATCATTATAGAAGTGTAACCGTGCAGAGTAGATGAGAGATGTGAGAGCGTGGTGTGTACATGCAGATTCCCTCGTTTCCTGCACATGTTTTTCCGTGGATTCCCTCCCACGTCTCTCATTGACCCCTGTCACTACGGTGCTCCCTCCCAGCTGTATTTAGGCTGCTGGCCATGTATTCATGTCTACTGAGAGATGAGTTTCCTGTGCACAAATGTATTTTCTTGGCAGAATAAACAACTTCCAGAGTAAATCATCATAAATGGGGCAGCATGCGCATGCAGGAGGCCCCGCCCATCCATTACTGTGACGTTCAGTGTTAGTACGGGGGTCTTCTTTAGAATTCTGACTGTTTATCACATAAGTAAACAAAATGTCAAACACCAAGGAAAGATGCTTCCAAAATACAATCTAAAATGGGGACATGATGAATTTGCCGTAGAGTTAATAAAATCTAATCTATGTGTTAAAATGCTAGTAAAAAAAGTATGTTTATTCTCAACATTTCGACTCAACATTATAATAATAATGATTATTTGTTCCACTCATACCAGGCACTTACTATTGAGTAGATGAGCCTCAGTGAAGGGGGGAATATTAAGGGACATTGCAAGGGGGAACATTGGACTGAAAATGTGAGTTAAACATTAACAGCAGACGGGTAGCAACTTCCGAAGGTAAATTAGAGTTTTCAGAGGGAAACACTTTTCACAAAAGCGCTGAATTAGACAGAAGTCCAACATCAAAGCAGACAAACAAACTTAAATATGAACCAAACGGTATATGGTCCTTACCAGTCTAACACAAAATCCATAATAAACTTCACCAAAAGAGGGAAAAGCCTTTTAAATCATTATGTATTGCGTTCTATATTACGATTCTAAAAAGCCTGGAAATATATGCATGTGTGCTTCAGTTCATGTGGTTCATTGTTTTAGGAGAAAAGTAATAAGGAATCGGATCAAAGTGACCTTAGAGATAAAACTATGCTTCAATGATTAGGGTTCTCTTCCATAAACCGTAAATTGAAGGAATGTAATAAATTACAGTTAGATTGATATCTTGAGGACTTTAATAGCCCTGCACTATGCTGCGTTCCAGACCATTTTGAACTTCAAAATGTCCAAACTCAGTGTTCAAAGTACAATGTCAACCAAAGTCGTAGTAAACTAAGGAGAGATCCATCGAGCACGACTTCATGGAGAAGCAGTTGTCTGACCTCACAAAGCAACAAAGTGCACATTGTAAATGGTAAACCTTTGACTAAAAAGTTGTCTATATTTTATTAAAATATTAAATACTATCATATAATAAAACCTCTTCTGCATGTAAATTCAAGTCAAAATGTGTCACTAATGTTATAAGGTAGCTGGTTATAGTTAACAATCTCTGAAAGTGATCTTCTCTTCACAAAGGTTATTTGGGAAAACTTAAAAAAATGGCAACAAAAGAAATGTGGTGGCTGTACCGCTTCTGTGCCAAATAAACTGTATTCGTCTGTCACAATAAGCAATGATTTCTGTTTATGATTTTGCGTCGAGCACCTGGAACTCTTGGAAGTAGTAAGTTGGTTATTTCAACTGGGAAAATCCCAATTCCGAGTTGTCTTGAACGCAGCATAGGATGAAGTAGAAGACCGACGAGTAGGATAATATGGACTGTTTATGAATGAATAAAAATAAGTGGTTTTCTGTTTCCTCAGGTCCAGGTGCTGCTCTACTACCTGCAGCATCCGCCCATCTCCTTCGCGGAACTGAAGCGCAACACGCTCTACTATTCCACTGACGTTTAAACCACCCCCCACCATCACCATCACCACCACCACCTCCCTCAGGGCGCCATACGGAGAGGAGAGAGAGAGAGACTCCATACAAACCCTGGTCCTCGCCGACCGGTGGTCCTGCCTCAGCTCTCCTCCCAGCAGGCTGCTCATCTTGACTGTACAGCCCCCCCCCTTCCCCTCACACACACACATCCCTCCCTGAACCCACCACCTTCTCCCCCAGTCCTGAAAAGAGATGAAGCCTGTCAATATGGAGGCGGTGACGGAGACTTCCCGGTCATCTATTCGTCACGTTTGTAAACTAAGGAGAGTAAAGCCCCCAGCGCCTCCCGCCCCCAGGACCGCAAGGCATTCTGGAAGCTCATCAGGATCACGTGGTGTCATCTAGTGAGCACTTTCCAGACGACTCCAGCTTCTTATTCCTTGATCAGAGGCATGCCAGAAAAAATGGCATTTTCATGTGTGATAATTATGTTTTCTTTCCTTTTTTCTGTCTTTCTGGCCTAATGCATGTGGTGGAGGAGACCGGGGGTGTGAGTGACGACGTGGATGCACTTGAGTGAGTGAGTGTGTGTTTAAAGGGACTATGAGAACTTGTGAGGTTTAGAAGTGGCTGGGAAGCCGTCCTAATACATGGCTGGTGACGCGTCTCTCCGTTCTGACAGGACGAGAGAGAGCTGCCCTCCCCGGTGAGTCTCGGCCAAATTATCCCTATTTATTTTAAATATATATAATATGTGTGCCTGTACAGTTCTGTGCAACTAGAGAAATGCTCAAAGGAGTCTGTTTTTTGAAGTTTATTCAGGTAGTGATGTTATTTTTAGCTTCTCATTCACCATGTCCATGGTTGGTAAGCTGTACTGAAAAGATGGACATAAAGTCTGCCAGTTAATTTCAGATCACTTTGTAGAGGAAGGGCACTCTGGGACATGAGGGTTGTTGGGGGGGAAAACACAACAAATGGAACATTCTTTTTATTTCTCTCGTTGTTTCATTGCAAGCCTGTTCCAAGTGTCTTACTGCACCGGTATAATCTATAGAGTTGATTTGTGTAGTTGCCCTCATTGCATGTTCAGCTTGTCAATCAAACCAGGCGGGGTAACAGAAAGGTAGGTTGTCTCTGCGCGGCCCGCTGAGACTGGCTGATCCCATCTCTGCTCTGTACAAAGCCCACCTTTCTGCTATCAAGCCTGCGACATATCTTAAAATACTGTAAGCACTGCTAGATGAGTACTATTTGATATTTTTAATATAAGATTAAAATTAAAATAAAAAATGTTGTATTTTACTTCCTTTGAGAAGAATTTCAATATACTGTAATGTTGAGGATTAAATGTCAATGTGAACTTTTCCCCCCATTTTTTTTTAGTAAAATAAAAGTTACCAAAACACTCTCTTTGTGTCCGTCTGTGTCAATACTGTCTGTGGAAACAATGGAATAATGTCATCATCACACTGTTTGATATTGCTTATTCAATTGAGTAAAAATAATAAAACATCGCAAATACACTATCACCTAAATTATAATCTATAGAATGTTGAGCCTTTTGAAGCACCTTTTACACGATATGTTACTATTTATTTTCCCATATTAACTATTATTAATCATTCATCATCACATTCTGCCAAACGTCAGCAGTTGGAGTTCTTCCCCTATTGAAATATTAATCCACGTTTGGAAATGTAAAGTGATTGCACCACCTGGTGGTCAATTTACAAACTGTTTAAAGTAACCCCCAGTGGAAGTGAGGCTTTACATCTGTGCAGTTAACCCTCTGATTTGTTAAAAATATTAAGGGCAAACCTGCTGACCTGCAAATCGGTGGTGGTATATTTCCCACAAAATCTGCTTGTTTTCCTTGCAGCATGTTAGATTAGGTTGTTAAAGAGAGCATTTACCAACCAATCTTCTTCATTTCTTGTCTGACTTAAAGGGTATAGAGACCCAACAGTCCTTCAGCTTCTTTCATTGGTTATAGAGGGATGAGGATACGTTTTTGGGTTTAGGGTTGAATTGGTATTTTATGCAAGTGTTTCCGGCCCCTGTGAGCTCCCATGAGGAGCAGTGCAGAGCTCTGAAGCCCAGTCAATCTCAGACCAAGGTTGCTGACCTAAACCTGCCATGGGGGGGAATCCTCTGAGTCCATCGATGGATCCAAGCTCGCGGTGAACCCTGTGGTTCCTTCCCTGTTCCTTACTACCAGCATTTTTAAAAGATATGTTAATACATTTTTATGACATACCATGGAATATTTGTTTCATAACTTGAAAAATGAATAAGAATAAAAACCAGGATATTGATCATTTATAAATGTGATTTATAAATCAATTTAACATCATTTTTTGTCGTTTCCGGGCCTCTGTCAGTTCCACGCCCCCCCGAGGAGCAGTGGAGAGTTCTGAAGCAGTCAATCACAGGTTGTGGATCTTCCTCTGCCTCAGGGGGAATCTTCAGAGTCCACTGCCTGGATCGAAGCTCGCGGCGAGACTCATGGATGCCATTCCTGAATTTCAGAACTCTCTGCAGGTTCCTCTGGGATCTGGATCTCTCTTAGAGCTCTCTGAGAAAAATCACAGAGCTCTATATCTGACTTATTCTGAGAGTACTAATTGAACTGTTGAAACAACATCAAACATTCATCTGCTACTCAGTATGTATCTAATACCTAATATATATATATCATTCCAATAACTTGTATATAGACTCGTACTGCACTATTCCACATCATAACTTTATTTCATTTTTATAACTATTATTTTTGTATTGCTCATGCTCTTATTGTTATTGTTATTATGTTATTATGTTGCATTGTTGGAGAAGCCTGTGACATAAGATTTTCAACTGCATAATTACTCTGTAGCTATGTCAGATTGACAATAAAGAACCTTGAACCTTGTAAAAAAAATATTTTAATCACAGACCATTTTATACTACCACCATTATACATTGTATACATACCATACAATATTTGTTTTATGACTGTCCTCTGGGATCTCTCTTCCAGTGCCCTGTGATTTTTTTCAGAGAGCACTAGCACTGACTATACAGATAAAGTGTGATTGATTTGATTGAATGAAGCACACATTTATTATACAGCAACCCAAATACATTTTGTACTGGACAATTACAATTGTTTAGTTTTTTTTTTAAATGTAATTGATAAAGCTGTTGTACTTTGCTCTTAATGCTGCCTCAGCTGTAAATGCATTGTGTAGTCTGTCTGCTAACATGATGCATTCTGTGTGACCTGCTGGTAATTATCCTGCTGACATCAGTGTATTTGAATTTTCCAGAGAACAAGCGTATGATTTGCTTCTATAGTCTTTAGATGTTTGAATAAACCGGCTGTATTCATTTTGAATGTGTATAATTTAGAGGGCCAGGATGCGGAGCTTCAAACCCTGAAGCCTTTTAAATATGTAACCTGTTTATAGCTGCACTCAGCTGTTACACAATAGTCTGCACTATTACATGAAATTAAAGTATTCTCAAAAAGCAAAACGTTACACTGTGACCAGCCTGACATTTTCACAAGACATCCCATTATCCAACAAACTAAAGATGTGATTTTCTCTGTGTTGTACTGATAACTTATGAAAACATCTGCACCAGATTCATAAGAAGCTCAGGCTCTATTGGGTCTGAGTGGGAAAACCAAAACTATTTCCTTCATCAACTCCTGTACACCACAGAATTATTATAAATATATAAACATATATTACATAAATTCAAACTTGAATCGAGACTATAATTAAAAGCCAATTTAAGACGTCTTTAGTCGTGGACACTTTTAAACTTCAAGAAAAAAGGTCTAATCAAATTAACAAAAAAACATGTTTAATATAAATTATCTGGATCTGGGTTAGTTACACAGTAAACACTGAATCAAGGTGGTCCTGAATCAGAGTGAAGAGGAATTATGTTCAACATTTTCATTATACCGTCCCCAGAGAAGCAGATCCCCTCTGCTCTCTGTCCATGAGGTGAAACTGAAGCTTCTCTGGAAACAAAGAGGTGTTTCAGCACACTGTGCACAGGAACAGGAACCCTCACTTCCCCAAATATATCACTTCTGCTTTCTCAGCAGTCCTCCATGTGAGGGTAAATATTCACCAGTTGGATTTCTTTCAGGGCACTTGCATCATTTAAGTCCATACACTCTTGAGTGGTTCATCGTAAATAATATTCAATGGCAGCAGAGAATGCAGCGAAGCCTCCGCAGCCCAGCACCCCTGCCTTCAGACCAGCTAAAAACAGGAACATATACGTGTGAGGAACAAATAAATATACTGCCTTTAATTAAAAATATCAATGTAAATGTAGCAGGTCACATACCACGGAACCCAATGGCTCCTCCAGTTACACAGCCGCTGTACACTGCGTTCTTCCAGTCAGAAACTCCTCTGTGCTGCGGATGAAAAGAAGAGAGGAGGAACCGGTAAGCATGGTGCTATATCTGAACTGTCATGAATGGATCAGGGCTGTTTTTTTGCAACCTTTAAATTGGGTAATCAAAAAAACAAAACAGTTTTGCACTAGAGGGCGCTGTCAGACCATTTTAAGGGAGGTTAAAAAGGGAAAAACACAACCATGAACACACCAAAACATCTTAAACATTTCACATTATTACAATGCAAATTTGGCAAAAGCATTTTTTTTTTTTTTTTTACAGTCAATGCTTTTATATTTGCTTTTAGTGCCATCAGAGAAGCCAAAGATTACATGAAACCATCTCACGTAATCCCTATGCATTTTATAACAGAAAAACAATACATTATTACTCTTAAGTTAAAGGTCCCATGTCATGCTTTTCCGGTTATAACCCGTCCCCTTGTGTGTTATGAAGGTTTGTATGCATGTAACCGGTCTGCAGAGTCACTAACCCTCAAAGTACACCCTGTAGCGAGTAAAACTCTAACACAGAAAAGACCTGTCTATGCTGCCCCTGAACACCTCGTTGGAGATTTTTCTTTTTAAATCTTTTTCTTCCTGGGTATGGTAACGTGACCATACCCAAATGGACCAATCCGTGGAGCTCCTCACACACACACACACTCTCTCAGCGGCAAAACTGTGACACGCTGGGGGGGGGGTGCTAGTGGAGCCTCGCAGTGGCGAAACTGTGGCGCGCTTACGCAGCGTCCACACGGCAGTGTGCGTTGAAGCTTGCCGGCGGGCGTGTCTGAAACTCGACCAACAACCAATCACATGAATCTCCCACCCCGGACACACAAGCACGCGGTTGGATTGGCTAGAGCTTGTACTGGCGGCATATGATTTGATTGGCTGACGCTTCCGTCGAAGCTTCAAAAGTTGAACTTTTCTCAACTTTTGAAGCGAGCAACGCGAGTAAAGTGAAGCGACGGAACCACAATGCAGTTCGGCCGTGTGGACGGGCCGTAACACTGTAGGTGCGCCACGTTTGGGGGTGCGGGGCCCCCTCAGCACGTTTAGGACAGAGAGTGAATACACATACTATACAGAGATGCTGTATGAGAAACCAATGTGAGTTTGGAAAATTGCACAATATAAATCTATTCTAGTAGACCTCAACAATGGAATTATGATCAGTAGAAATGGCCATGGGACCTTTAAAATTGAAACACAAAATAGTGCCTTATTCAACCTCTTTATAACATAAAAATCACAGTGTCTCTCTGTTTTTGCCATTTGTCGTCATTAATATGATGTTGGCATATTGCACAATTCTTTACTTTGTTTTACTGATTCACATTATGACCACAGTTAATGCATTTTGTCCTTTGGGTGCTACAATGTTAAAACCATATTTTAAAACTCCCATTCCATTTTATATGACCCAGCTTTGTAGTAATCTCAATTAAGATACTTGAGCAATTAGGAAAGAGTTAACATTCATGTATACCACAGACTACATTAGTTTGTTTATTCCCTGTTTTATTAGAGCAGGAGGGACAATCTGAAATCATTATTTATAACTTGTTTTGAGCTCCGGTAAGACATACTGCTCAATACATTTTTTTAGAGAGCATCTTAAAAACTAGGTTGTCTAATTTGATTTGATTCTCTAAATCTTATCACGCAGTCAACTGGTGAGTAGTATGATGTTGTTTTGTTGCCTAGATTGTATTAAACGTCCTGTTTTAAGCGGTGTTGTGAAGCTGTGTGGTTATACCCAACATCAATATGTCATCCCACATAATGCTAACTGCACTGCATTTATGTAGCACTTTTCTAATCTTTGCAACTTTTCAAAGTATTTTAACATCCCATGCCAGCATTCACCTATATTCACACACATTCATAAAGAGGCAGAGGATGATAAACACAGAGAACCCCCCCCCCCACCACAGGTGGATGATCCACCCAACCTCCTGTGTGACTTACTGATTCTATGACGCACTCTGTGCAGGAGAACATGGCGCCAATAACGGCAAAGTTCTTTGCGTACGACATCCCTCTCTGTCCCATGTCTTTGAGGACTTCTCGTGCTGATGGAGTTTTCAGAGGGTCTTTGGGGTCAAAGCCAACATTGGTATCGATGCCCGCAGTAAAAACACCAAAAGCTCCTCCGAGGACAAAACCTGTGGGAAGGTAAAAAAACGAAATGAGAGTCCGCTCGCAACAACATTTACAGGGATAAAAGATGCATACTGCTGTGCTATACTGATCCGAGAAATATTTTACGGATCATGGATGTGTAATGTATATATAATAGGCCTTAAATTGACAATTATTTTCTATTATGTATTCATCTTTCATCTGTAAAATACTAAAACTATCACAATTTCCAAAGGCCATGGCATTAGCTCTAAACTGCTTCTTTTTTCTTTACTAGACTTACACTACAAAACGTTAAAATGTCTTCATGTTTGAAGCCTACATATCAACTGTGTTATTCTGAGGTTGATTATTTCACTACTGTTTATGCTTTCAAGCGTGTTTTATGTATATAGATACATTTTGTGGGATGCGTTTGTTGCTTGTTTTGATCTTTGATGAGTCGTAATGGATGTTTTTAGGCTCCCTTCTTCTCCTGCACTGTAGCTTCATTGCATGCATTAAGTATTGTCATTTTTATGCAAATAAACGTTCAAAAATAAATGAGAAGCTGGCACAGAACAACATAGTTTTGTATCTGTAACACAAACCAACTAATAAATAATGATATATTTGATTATAGGTTAAGCCCAGTAGTATGTTAAGTAATTAAAACTCCCTCTTCAACAGCTACAACATTGAAACGATACATATGCATCAATAATTATAAAACAATAATTGAATATACATGACTCTGAAATGGGAGACACAGACACTACATAATAAGCAAGGTATATTTTGATGCAAATGCTTTTGTAGTTTTACATAAGTACAATTTTGAATGCAGGACTTGTAACTCAGTATTTTAAACTGTAGTTTTGATACTTTTACATGTAGTAACATGTCTGAGTACATGTTTCACCGGTTGCCACTCTGGAAGTCACACACATACTGACCAGTTATCCTAATGTTAACGTGGTGTCTTTGCTTACCTCCAACACAGGCCAGGACAGCCTTGAAGGCGCAGCTCTCCATTCCCCTCTCGATCATCTTCTGCTCGTCGCTTTTCATAGGCATCGGCAGCCCCCCCATGATGCCGGGGCTCAGCTCCTTCACGGCCCTCTTGTCCCCGATGAGGTGCTCCAGGATCAGGCTGTACTGGATCGGCGGGCTCTCCATGCCCGGAGCAGCCGAAGCTGGACTTTGTAAGTCAGAGGCAGCGGCTCCTGCTTCACCCATGGAGGCAGCCATGTTTTCAATGACAGTGCCGCTGTAAGTAAATGTAGTCAAGGGTGAGCGGGGGCAGATTCGTTACATATGTAATGCGTGACGTCTGAAAACAGAAAGAGTTAGAATACATTTTAAGCATATAGTTTTCACTTAATGACCAAAAATTATACATTTAATTTGTAACGTTCTAGCTGTTTTTCTCATGACAAACGGCTAGCACATTCGACACAAAGTCAACATGCCCATGTAACATCAATACTTATCATACATTCTGTTGTTCATGAAACCTTAAGGTGATTTTGGAGGCTGTAGCTGTTTTGTTTTTTTGAATTATATTGCGTTACATGTGTTTAAGACATTGGTCCATAGCCTACGGTTTTATGAGTCTGTAAATATTATAATATAAATGTATATTGTCCCTAAAGTAATTTATATTGTGTCAGAGAGGTGTTGTACTCATGAAATATTCATTAGTATGTACATATTATAATATACATCATTGTTGATGACATGACTGGCTTTAGCCGAAGATACTGGACTCTCTCAATAGGACACTTTTTATTGGAGTTTTCATGAACAATCCCAAGGATTACTTTTTGCTTTGTAATATTCTTAATATAAAGAAATTATTTTAAAGAAAGAAAGAAAATGTGATTTAAACCGAATGACTTAATCAAGGGCAAGACTACACTTCCCAGAAATCTCCGCGAGCACTGCGCCAAACTCGCTTCACGCGCTCCACCTACCGGCTCCTCGAGCGCTGGCGACACTCTATAATGACTCCCGTGCGCGAGGCGGCGGCGGCAGCAGCATCCTGATCAAACAACAGCAGCAGCTCCGCCGCAACACAGCCCAGGTGAGAGCTAGTTGCTAACGCTCTTTCATTTATGATAGTCTACTGCATTTATTCCTGTTTTTACCATTTTGCTGAGTGAACATGTGTAAACTTTACCGTTAACGCTTCTGACGTGCGACAGTACAGAAGCTGTCACAGAGTCGCTCGGTGTCTTTGGTCAGTTGAGAGAAAAAACAAAATGACTTTGATGACAGCTTGACTGTTAGCAGCACTTACTGTCACAGTACGGCTATGTTCCTTTAATTTAATGACTCAGTCTTTTTGAAGCGGACGTGTCTATCTATGACAACGTCTGCCATAAAATTAGCCAAAGGACAGGTTGTTTGCATGCTAATTAAACGTCTCACTGTTTGACATGTTAGGCAAATATTTAGAATTACGCGGGCGCCTACAAGACGTCGTTTTACCTCGTCCTGAATTGTTCAGTTTGCTCGTTAACGTTGCAGCATACCAAGTTGTGAGTTCAACAGGATTCTTGCTCGATCAATACACTCCATCTGCCTAAATCAAAAATATCCCTTTTCATATGCTCAATTCTGTTTATACCTTTGTTATAACATTCAACAGTTTTCATATTTTCGTTGCTAAGGGATGTCTGGTAGTGTAATGTTGTGAACCTGTCAGTCACCAGAACATCCAGAAACTTAACCTAATACGATAGTTGGACTTTTGTATGTGGCTATGTTATCTTCTAATCTTAATTCCCATCATTAAAGTATACATGCTGCGTCAAAGCCTTGTCCACACAGCCAGGATTAGTGTTATTTAAAGGGTCGTCTTTTATTTATTTATTATTTTGTAAGCCAAAAAACAATTAATTGTACATATCAGGTCCAACAATATATGAACAAAATTATGGCATATCCACCATGTGTGAGTTTTTAATAGTAAAAATTACCCTCAGATTTGACTGCCTAAGATGTGGACCTGAACTAAAAAAAATGGTATGTGGTAGCTATACACTGTGCTTCACCAGCTTCTTATAGAGGTTATTTAGTATACTTAAATTCCCCAAATAAACACGCAAATTCTGTTTCCCAATTTAGCTGTACTGCTAAGGTTTTCCTGTCATTTTATGTACAGTTCACATTTGCTGCCAATGGAAAGTTGCATTTGGAAGCACTTCAGTGCGCTGCAAGCTGTTTTTCTTCACATGATCAGCCATTTGTTCCTCATTACACAGGACCATGTGAAGGAGTCAAACAAGGCCTTCTTGTCTTTAATGTAGTTATTTTTGAAAGGTGGTTGTTTTGTGTTTAATAGGTCCTTAAATGCTTAATTAAAGCAAACTTTCCTGACTAAGCTCCTGTGTTAAATTCTCACCTAACACTTATTGTTGAAACCCACATTACTAAGGTGTTTCAGACACATCTGAATACTTTCTAAAATTGTAAAGCCTAACAAATTAACATATAATGACGTATTTAGGCCATGAACTTTTATTTATTGTGTGCAGCTTAATAGGACATTTCTATAATGACCCAAGGGAAAGTAAAACGTCCTAATTGCAGGGCTTACGTTTTAGTCTTGTGTTTATAGAAGAGAGCAGCCTTGCAGTGGAATTGGCATGTGTCCCTAGGGACAAACCAAATGGGCAACAAATGACAGATTTCACTTTCTTCTGTTCCCTTTGATTACGCCATTCGAATGGAGAGTTAAAAATGAGCAGTGCACCAGTCATTTATGGGGCAGTGAATGTGAATGTTGTTTGTAGAAAATTATACTCTTTGTTTTTCTCACGGTTAACCATCCAAGAAAGGGAAAGGTTTGAAATCTGCCAGATCCAAAACAGACCAGGGATGACTGGTCTTGTAATTAGGCCAGACACTGAGGAAAGTGAATAAAAGCTTCACATTTGCTATCCGTCAGTTTGAATTTGTTGATTTCATGACTTGATGTTTGTCATCGGCAGAACCCTCTCTTTTGTAATCATACTTGCTATGTCCTTGTAGAGCTGAAGCAGTGGATCTCCTTGTTATTTATCTATAGCTGTTCTCATTCCCAGTTCAAGCTTCTGTCATTGGCTTGCTATTTATAGCCAGGGTTATGTGGGGAGCATCCATGTCCAGTTGTACAGCGGTGGTATTGCTTGTTTTGTTTGGGGGGAAAACAACCTGGTGATCTCCTTGATAACTCTGCTCAATGGGAAGAATGACATATAGAAATGTGTGACAGGAAATGCAAGATCACTTCTCATTGCTCTCCCACACACTCAGGATTATCTTCTACCCGTGCTGCTGTCCTGGATTCACTTTTGATGCCTTGAGACTGTGAGTAGAACATTTGCAGCAGTACTGGAGTCTTTCATCCTTGCTGTAACTGTAATATGAAATGTGTCAGGGTGGGGGTGGGGTAACAACGTTTAGAGTGACCTTGTCCAGCTGTGGTAAGATGTGTGAAAGGCAGATTGCAGGGATGGAGTCCTCTACACTGTAATTCAGATGCTCAAATGCTTAAGTCACTGCACAATTACTCTGTACTGAAAGATACACCATAATGATGACATCAAGTATGATCGTAAATACCCTTTTAATACAAGACATTTGAACTTGACACAGTTGGAAAATCACAGGCAGAAATAATGAAATAAATGATAGCTGAATGCCATCCTTAATTTCAGGTTCCTAGTATTGTGCATGCTTGCTCACTGTAACCTTCAATGAATCCATGAATGGAATAGAGCCATGGTAAGTGTTAATCGTAGAAAACACCTGTTCTTTCCCTGCTATGACAATCTAAATGTATGAAAAGCCTGCTGGGTGTAAACTCAATGATCTGGTTCTCACGCCCACAGGATGGAGTGCACACATTGTTAAAAATCCCCAACAATAACAGTGCTTACGACTTGTGAGTTTATGTGGACAAACTACCCTTGAATTGATTTAATCCAAAAAGTACTGATCAGGCACCAAAATGACATCAAGACATTTATATAAGTCCTTACTTTTAAAGAGTATAACCCCCTTGATTTCTGCTCAGCAATACCAGATTATTACTAGATGCATCGTGGGGTTGAACAAATATAAAGTATGTGTCCAGTTGTTGTTTTTTTAAATGTTGTGAGTGAGAAGGTCATATACACGTCCAAAATATTCTGCAAATAGCATCATTTGTACTTACTGTGATATCTCTTCTTTAGTATTGACTAGCGGCAGCTTTCTTTTTGCACAAATGTGGTTTGAGTTAGAGATATCTTTATCTCTAAACAAGCTCATGACTAGATAGTGAACTGTTATGCTGCTGCTGTCAGAGCAGAGCAGTTTGTGGAGCCTGTGCAGGTCATCGAGTGCAGTGTCCTGGTTCATAAAGGGATCCACTATGTGACCATCTTGCAAGTTGTCTTCTCGAAAATGAACTTTTTATTTTTTTAAACGAGTGGGAATAACGGAGTGACATCGCAACAGCTAAGGCAATGGATGCATACACAGTAGCTTAAATGTTAGTTGTGTGCTCTGAGGTTAGCACTCTCTTTCTGTCTCCATGTTACCCTTTAATTGATATGTTATATCTCCCAATGTTGACCCTCTTGTTTGTAACAGAATTAGCTCTCATTCTCTTCATTATGAGGATCTTAGGAAAATACTAATATAGTCAAAAACACATTTCTCTTTTACACTCTTAATCATTCAGGGACATGTAGTGAATAAAGTACAGTGTATGATCCTAGAAGAGAGTTGTTATCTGTCCTCGAGAGGCGAGGTGTAGTCCGCAGCTGGAGTGGCACATCCTTTACTGCAGTGAAGGAGGCTTTCATTGAGAAGATAAGAGGAGATGGACTGATGGGAGCAGGGATGAACACTGCATTCAGTCAGTTGAATAAATAAAAGCAGCCCTATGTGACAGAAAGTTAGGCTGCTCAGTAGGGCTGTGCAATTAATCGTATTTTAATCGCAATTACGATTTTGGCCTGCCACAATTACGAAAACAACATAATCGAAAAAAACGATTATTTTGCTTTGCTAGGTTGTGACAGTGCACTGCAAAATATTTGATCAAATTTATTTGTATTTATCATATTTATATATGTTTAGTAGCTTGTTGAAGTGCGCTCCAAAATATTTGTTGATCTTGTTTATTGGTATTTATTATTTTGATATTATTTATTTAAATGTTGATATAAATGTATCATTTATTTTATTTATTTTTGTATTGGTTTTTCAGTTGAATTATACGTTCAGGGAAATCAACAGTTAAAAAGATACTGTTCAAATTATTATTTGTATTTAAAAGTTCAATAAATGGATTTTTTCAAAGTCAATGAATAATCGTATTTAATAATCGTGATATCAATTATTGACCAAAATAATCGTGATTATGATTTTTGCCATAATCGCACAGCCCTACTGCTCAGTATTCTGTCCGCATGTTCATGCAGCGATTGTGCATATTATTTAAACTCACTACTTTTGCATCGCAAAGGCACAGATGGCTCCCAGCCTCTGCAGCTTTGCCAGGATTCCTCCCCTCAGCTTTCTTCTAAATGCCATCTACCAAAAGGCCAGTGGAGAAAGAAAACTGTATATGGTGAAGTAAGGTAACGGCCAATCATCTTTTTCCTCTGGCTACATTTGTTTAGTTCAATAACGACCAGGAAACAGGCTGCATACTTGACAAGCATCACAGTCTAACTCACTGGCTCCAAGGAATGCCTTTTGTAAATGGGTCATCTGGAGCACGTTTGAGGTAAAGCAGAGAATAGATATGGCCTTTTGATGTGGATGCTTCCCCTCTGTTCAAAGAGCAAGACAGTGAGAGATAGATCATTTGTAAATATACCATTCAGCTAAACAAGAAGAGCAAGTTTACAGTTGTGATGTTTACACATGCGTGGGGAGTGTCTAAAATGTTGGCCTGAAAGAGGTCTGACTTATTGTTATCTCTTTGTTGTCGCATCCTACAGTACAGGTTACATTGAACACACCCACCGTTCACATCAAATAGCTCTCATGCCACAAGTCTATTGTTGCTAAACTCAAAGCAGACAGCAGGGAATGCTCCTTTTAGGTTGGACAGCAAAACTATTCATTTGCACCACTACTATGATGTTCCATTGTGGAAAATCACTGAGCTCTCTCTGACAAGGTAGTTTTCTTTTTATTGCCCGTCAGTTCTCATGGACGCTATGCTAATGTTTCTATGGAAATACGCCCACTTGCTGTATATGTAGCCAGCAAGGCAGACAGGAAAGCAGATGAAGTTTCTGCAATGTGGCTTTGACTGTTTATCAGACAAGAACTGTGACACTACCAGAGCAGGAAGTGTGGCCCTCGAGGGAGCCAGGCTCTGAGAAAGATGAAGCAGATGAAATATTCAAGAAGAATATCTATAATCAGCTCCCATTACTGTATGCCTGGTGAACACAGGATAGAAGGTTTTTTGGGACAAAAAGAAATGGCTTAATTCATGATTTCAGAACATAATCAAAAAGTGAAATAATATATCAGAAGTCCAACTTCCAACCCTTTCTCTTGGATGACAACTGTCAAAAAGATTGAGCCAGCATCTCCCAATTATTCCTGTTTTTTGAAAGTTTGAGAACCCCTGTAGCCTAAACATTCAGGCCCAACAACCTATGTATCTATGTCGAGATCAAAGGAAATCCTGTGTCAGCACTTTCCTCACTTGCTCTGCTTCCTTCTCATCTCTTTCTGAACTTAACGATGCTGATTCAAGCAGCAGATTTCCTCTTCAGGCTATTTCATATTCAAATGCTGAGAAGTGGTTTTTCTGTGTTTTGGTTATGTATCTTACTAAGGGCTTAAGGGGCTTTCATCTGTCTAGCAATAGGGCTAATCAAAGTCTCCAGACAAAGGCAGCTTGTACAATAACCATTAGCCTTAAGCTCCTTAAGCATACATACCACTTGTGAACTATTGCTTCCTTGCTTTATGTTCTCTATTCCCAGGAGTGCCATTTATCCCGTTTAACATTTTATAATATTTATACAGCTGTAGGCATTTAAGCTTTGCTCTTGCACAAATAGCTACTGACAGCAGAAGAAGTCACACATTTGCTGCATTGCTATGGTGTAAAACTAAACTGTAACTTCCCCAATATTGCTTTTGGGAATGAGGTTTTTCTCCTGTTGCCTACTAGTTTCAGATCCCTGCAGACTAAAGGGGAAACCCAGAGGGAGAGCAGAGACCGGCGCACAGCATGGCACACAGACTAATCCCACAATCTTCCTGTTTCACTTTGGCTCAGATAATGACTTTACACACACGTCTCGTCTGGACCCAGGTGCTTTACAGATGCCTCAAAGTTGCTTACGTGGTCAGGCACAGTTAACACATTAATTGCAACAGTAATCTGTTCTTGCTAGATCTAATGCAGATGTTGGTCAGATGTGCAACTGCTGTGTCATATCAATAGCAGCAGTAGCAACATATCTACATCACACCAACAGAAGCAACAGAAAGATAATAGCTGTCCTGCTCCTAGTTGTTGATAGGCAATATTTTCAGACATTATGGTTGGTATCCAGTTGGGTTATAGTTCATCCCAGAATATTACTGAAGGCACAAATAACAACAGGTTGAACTTTCCCCCTCAGATACAGTAATACCATGACAAATACAATCAAATAGTTTGGTTTGTCTCATAGCCAGTTAATCTACTGTTTAATCTTGTATATTTTAAAATGGGAAATAACAGGCTACGTTACCATGTATAGTTCAAAAGTTAATCCTCTTAGTGATCCTTTTCAGATGAAATGAAAGCACTGACAGTGAGAACTTTATTTGATGCGGTTGAGTGGAGTTTTACAATATAAAAAGTGACCACTGTAAAAGGAAAAACCACTCTATTGAATCTTTCCAATTTTTTGAAGCATGGTTTTAACATCTTCAAAATGGGAAACCATTCACAGCCAAAATACTTGAGTTCACTGAATATGTAATCCACAAAGTAGGGATGTCCCGATCACCTTTTTTTGCTCCCGATCCGATTCCGATCATTTGATTTTGACAATCTGCCGATACCGATTTTTCCCGATCCGATCTTTATGCAATGCATTAAGAGGAAAAAAAAGGTAACAGATAACGGCTGGTCATCCAACGCGATGAATTCAGCTATCTTGGCTGTTCTGGGGTAGTTTCTCTTTCCTTTTAAAAGTCTCTGAAAGTGTCGGTTGTTTCAGTGCCGTTACCTGAGTGGCCGCTGTGTACTCGTCGTGTTGTTGTTGGTGGTGTTTGTATTAGATTGGTCATGTTGAACGTAGCTCTGTTCTTTCCACCACGCGGAACCTCCGCCTTGCAAACATTGCATCTGGCTGTTACACTGCCTTCGCTTTCAATTTTATAATACTTCCAAACTCCTGACATTTTCTCTGTCCCGACTCCCGAGTCACCAGCTGAACGTAGCCTCTTGTTAGCTTACTGCTACTATTATGGCGCGTTTCCACTACAGCCCGCAGCCCGGTTTAAGAGGGCTGTGACGTCAGCGGCCCGTCTTTGGTTGCGTTTCCACTTGGCCTAGTACCGGCCGGCGGGTCCTAATTCACAGTTTTTCTGGCCTCATAAAATCGTGGGTCCAGGGCCAGAGACAACGAGGCTGAGTCGGGCTGAGTATGCTAAACTAGAGAGAGCGTCGCTGGCAAGGGGGCAACAACTACAACAAGATGGACATATTTGACCGTGATTTAATTGTAATACACGTTTCAAAATGATGCCGAAGTAACAACATACTGATACCGGTTAGTAAAAACCATGAATTAATGCTTTGTCAAGTCTGCAGACAGACGGCAGGGGAAAAACCTTTTAAAATGCTTGTTTTCTAAATGGAGATTGGCTAAGCTAACGCAGTATATGCCCCGACCGTCCACACTCACAACAACGGCCTATACAGACATAAATAAAGCAGCGACTGTATTCGCCATGACACAGGCAGTCTGTGGTGTGTACTTGTTTAACTTTTGTCTAGTTTCTGAACATATATGAGGAGCTGTGAGCTCTGAGTGCTAACAGCTAACGGCTGTGTTGTTTTTCTGGGGTCCTCTGAAGATCACGTCACGGCTCCGCCTACACTGCGTTACTATAGATACTGCCCCAGTTCCTAAACTGTAATGGAAATGCGCCATAAAGTGAGCCAGTCCTAACGAGGCCCAGCCATACCGAGCGGGGCCGAGCGAGGCCGTGTAGTGGAAATGCGGCATAAGACACTGCGCCCACTCTGTTGCCAGATTTGAGAGAAATAAGCAACCAGGTCTATGAAAACAAGCCCAAAAGAAGCAACACATACATGATGTTGTGTAATTTTAACCCAAAACTAAGGCCTCAGGATGACTTTAAGACGTGAACATGGTCATTTTTGTTTTGTAACATTAAATAAAATGTATAAAAATATTTTATAAAAAAAAAAAAAAAAAATCCGATCCCCGATTTTTTTCTCCCGATCCCCGATCACGTGAAAATCACGTGATCGGCTCCGATCCCCGATCACGTGAAAATCACGTGATCGGCTCCGATCCCCGATCACGTGATCGGATCGGGACATCCCTACCACAAAGCTATACATAACAGGAAGAGTTGTTTGCCACATACTTCATCAAGAGCAAATAGTATAGACTGGATCCAAAACATTAGTGTCCAAACGCTGATGAATCCTGAAAGAAATAGTTTGAATTTAAGTGTGTGTGTGTGTGTGTGTGTGTGTGTGTGTGTGTGTGTGTGTGTGTGTGTGTGTGTGTGTGTGTGTGTGTGTGTGTGTGTGTGTGTGTGTGTGTGTGTGTGTGTGTGTGTGTGTGTATGTGTGTGATCATGGCAAAAGGTGCTACTGGAGACGCAAGCAGGAAGTACACAAAATCTATTTTGAGAAATTTGCCAGGACTTAGTCACAGCGATTGTAACTACTGTATTTATTATACAGACATGAAACTCTACAGGTGTGTAGTTGATATCATATCAATTGTCTCTAGTTAAAATGAATGCGAATTCTGTGGCGTTTTGGCCGCTGCAATGAGAGTAGTCTGTACTTTCAATGATCATGGAAAAAGTAATATTTCAAGCAACACACTCAACATCATTGCACATTTAACATTTATATTTACATCCTTTGCGACAGTGTTGTGTCTGCGCGGAGAGTCTGACTCAGTGCTTTTCCTGTGTACGGAGGGAGGACAAAAGAAGCAAATGAGAAGCAAGCAGTGCGTAGCAGTGTGTCTGCTGCCACCTCATCTAGTGAGCATCCAGCCACATTGATCATCCATCATTATTTATGAATGTTTGGCCTGCCACCTACTCCAGGGGCAGCTGTATCCTGTTTCCCTATTCACACTGTGTGTAAGTGTTCAGTTATTATATATGCAAAGGGTCTTGGCAGTATTGAAGCTTATTCCAGTTGTAAATTCCTAGAAATGTCCTCAAACGTACGTTGATTTAATGGCTGAGATGATAAATAGTGGAGATGAGTGTACTGTACATTTCTGGTCTCTAGTGGCTTTTCCTCCTCGTTTATGTTCTATATTAGGAAACTTGGACTGTATTCTCATACCGAGAACACCCATTTCAAAGTCACATACTTTTTGCTGCACTGGTGACGCCGTGACGGATAAAAGTTGTTTGGGTCACCCTATTCTTTGACTTTTCCTCTAGCATCAAAGACAGGGTGGGGAAAAAAGTAATCTTGTATGCTTCCTATTGAAATGTCTCGACAGCTATAACATGGCCTGCTGGCATTTGGGCATTTTTACCAAAAATATGTTGTTCAGCACTGCATCCATCCATACAGGGTAGACTAGAATAGTTAACAAAATCATGTTTCACTCCTATACCTGTACAGATGGCTTTCATTTCCCATATTAGAAAAAACCCCCGAATCAAAACAGTAGTTGAAAGGTTTAATAGAACTATGTTTGAAGTTGAATTGAACGTTATTTCAATAGAGCAACACGTATGTTTCTGTCTTCATCAAGTATGTTTCTGTCTCAGAGTGCCACACAGGAAAATGTAGCCACATTGAACAATGACAGGAACAGAACAATGTTTTGGCAGCATTCAAGTAGTGGTAACATTACAGAATCGGCATAGTTAAAAGCATATATATTATATCACAATCCAAATCTGTATCAGCAACAGGATGTGATTCTGAACTGTTTCTCAACCCTTTTGCAGCGTCCTTTTTTGAAAGAGCTGTTTTTGCGGTGGTGTAGGGGTGTGGGTAGGGGTGTGGTCAGTCCAAGTTCCTCAGTTTACCACTTGCCACAATCTGAAGCCTGTTTCATCGCGTACCAGAGAGCAGCTTTCTAACCCACATGCTCTGCAGCCTTGGCATGCCGTACGTTGTGTGGGATCCAAATTAGACCAGTATGGTAGAGCAAGAAATGCCGACCCCTCCACAAATGATCCACCCTCAGATTTAGAAGTGTTTTCCAGACAAAGAGTGTCTTTGTCAGAGTTGATAGCTGGTGTTTATGCCCAGCCTACAGACCACTTTGGAATTGAAGAGCTCATAACAATGTGATAAATCAATCTTTATTTTTCAAACTCTAGAAAGTCAGACATGTTTTTTTACTGAAGCAGCACATGTACTTGCTTTACACGGCTGTATTCTTACAATTGAACACAGTTCCATCCCACCCGCAAACCGCAAACACACATGGTCCCAGGTTAAATCACATTTCAATCCACTGTTTGGAGAACAAAGTGCAGACACCTGCATTTCGAACAAAAACGGTTCAGGGTTTACCCTTATTCAAGGCTCAGTGTTCTCAAAGCCATATGTTGGATAACTCTTCCTCCTCCTCCTCCTCCTCATGGTCCATTCTCCCTTTCGTACTGTGTGTTCTTCAGGAGTAAGAAAAGAGTCTGGAAAAAGTGTGAGAGGAGAATAACATGCCATGGCTGAGACTCTGTCCCTCTCTTCCTCTTTGCATGAGAAAGAGTGAAAGAGTTGACGGCGCATACAGCACAGCGGTTGGCAGCCTGCAGTACTTCCTCATCCTGAGTCGTTGCTTCTGAACCTTAGTTTTCTCCTTCAGAATCTCTGCATAGAGCTCAGCAGAGGACGAATATTGTGGTGTGTTGTTGTGCTTCGGGGCATGCATGCAGAGGGCCGGCTCTAGGACAGCGTCTAGTACAGAACACGTGAGTGAACTGCACCACTATTACAATAGCCTTTTCTCTGACACCAATCTGTCATCACACTCCTTCTCAATGCTACACTAGGAGCTTAACTAAGCTCTTTGAAAATATTGATGTTTGTTTATCTTCAGACATTGTTTTACTGCGTTGAAGAGAGAAGGGAGTTTGTTTTGGATAGAAAATGAATTTAATGAATAGAAAAGTTTGAAATAGGTAAAGCTGAAGTAATTTGTTATGACTAAGTATGAAGTACGTGACTCAGAACATCTACTGGTGCTGTATTTTTGCCAGGTTTCTCACATTTCTGTCAACCACTGACAATAAAAAGAATAGGAAATGTGGCTAGGGCTAAACCTTGCACCTGTGAAGTATTTTAGGCAGGAGAACTATTCCTCCAAGGTTTTACAACCATGGCTAACCAGAGGTAGCTGTTTTTAGCTTTATGTTATATTACTGTACATTATAACAAGGCTAAGGTTGACCTCTTTAAAGCTGCCCAATGAGCCATGCAGGGAAGAACACATGAGAGGATGTGATGACGACGCACAGTGACATTCAACCCTCTTATATCCTTGTTTCGTTATTATTATTTTAAAGTACAGTCAGATGTAGATGCTTAATAGTTGAATCACTCACAGTGTTGCTTATGGTGGTCAGGAATTTGGAATATCATTTTTCACACATTTTACCGCCCATGGTATAAAGAAATAGCTTCAAACTTTGTTTTGTTGTGCTTTATTGTGTGTTGCATTGCTTGCATCTTTCTAATGTTATTCTTGGTGGACATACTACAGTTTATTGATTGTAGTTAAGCGTTCACAGTCACACCTGAATTCACTTGGGCCTTATTAAATACCACCACAGACACTTCTTTGCATGTCTGCAGTTTCCCCTCTGATCATTGATTCTATTTTAAAGATATCTCGCTAAACGGCACTGAGAGGATGTTCCTTTTCATACACACTATCGAGTGATGGGAGGTAGCTTTCCCCCCCGAATCCACACTGCATGAATTATTGAAGAGTAGTTTGCATGGCCTGTCCTGCACTGTACCAGGCATACCAGTAATGTCAGAGAACGCTCAGGACCGGACAGCTTAGATTTCCCTGAGTTTTCTAAAGCCAATTGTGGTTGTGGCGACTGTGAAGAAGCTAAGTCATGTATACCTACAAGAGGGTATTTCCTCTGTTACTGTAACACAGTGACAGAGTCAGTACTTTGGATTTTTTTCTTGTGTTAAATACTAGTAATATTAGTGAAATACTAATACCACAGCGTAGGAAGTAACATGATTATTGATCTTCTTTGTGTGATAAAAGCATACATGTATTTACTTAATCAGGTTTGTATTTGATCACAAGAGAGAGAGATTGTTTCACCCAGGGCCAAAATGATCTTGACCTCAGTGTTCTCTCCTTATCGCCTTTCAGCAGTCCAGTCAAACATCAACTGTCAGAAATAAGTGGAGAAAGTCCTCCACCACTCTGTTCCTTGTTCAGCCTTTACATTCATCTTCCTGGTTTTGGAAGCAATATAATTAGGGCACATGACAACCCATTACTTATGACTGTGGTGACCACAAGTTATATTTGGTTTTCTAATTTAAAGCAAAATCCACATTTATCTTCTTGCCAGCCTTGTTCAAAACCACAATATCATCAACATCCATGTTTGTTTTGTCAGACCATGCAAGCTGTAGGCTAGTCCTATTCGTTAGCCGGCCCCCTTTCCTACTCTGGGCCCAGTGTTCAGTTGCTATGTGTTGCTATGTGTTGTTATTAGTTGCTATGTGTCGCTATTTTGTTTGTATCTATGTGTAGATATGTTTTTCACTTTATGGGATCTGCCAAGCTCTGTCAATAGTTTCTCAGTGCTACTGAGCTATTCAAACACATTTCAATTAAGTTATATGTATGGCTGCGTGGCATGAGAAAATAAATATAAATTCTATATTATAAACAACATGTATTCAGTTCTTCTTCGACTTTCATGATACTGCTTAAATACAACAAAAGGCTTGCTGAATTAAAACATTGAATTGAACATAAAAGGTATCATTACAAAATAATTACATTTGTAAAGGGCAGTTGACTACTGATACTGTGTTTCAACTAACTCATGAAATCTGAGTGCTATGTCGCAGTTAACATTGTGCTGACAATTTAAAACAATGATGTAGTGTGCAGCCCTTTTCCATGCAAATTAGAATCAATGCAAACATAGTCAGGAAGCTGGTGGTAACTGAAGCGTATTTATATCGGGTGAATGCTCACACTCTTTATTTTAGGATGCAATAAATGTTATGTTATGGAAAATAAATAAATGAAGTTCCTCTATACGTGGTCTAGGAAAATAAATGAGAACATTAGGTTACATCCAAGTGGCATACACTTCCCTTTCCTGTCTTAGTTGCCTCATCGGAGGCGGAGGTGCACTCCTGACAACACTTCTGACTCAGGCTGCCTCTTAACCCTCTGATCTATGAATCACCCTCAATAAGTACATGTTTCACAATGCGAAAATATGAAACTCATACATGCATTTTTGCATTATCTTTTGTGCATCAGACCTTGAGACATATATCTGTTACAAGAGATTAATAATTGATGTTGCTATGTGCGGCTGCAATTCATTCTTTGTAAATGTTCCCTAATTTTAGAATAAAACCCCCTGTCTGTCTCTCAAAGACATTTTGGTTTCTAACTAGGACATTGCAAAGTAAGTGGGACACAGTTCTGGCTCCTGAGGATCATGTCTCTGTAGAGGAATATATAGAGGTCATATTTGCAGAATTGAGTCTCGCAGTGGTCCACAGAACGGAAAAGCAAAGTAGATCAGACTAAACATATAAAGACTTTTACTTTATAGAAGGTTTGCATTTTTAAGGTCTGGGTTTACGTTTAATGTTTGTTTGTTACTCAGTTCCCTTTCATTTCAAAAATGAAATCAATATAACATCCACTGAGACATCCTCAATTTGGCCTCACTTCCTCATTTGGCCTTTCCCGAGATTAGAGCAGGCTGAGAGCATAGCAGTAAGTGGTGCTGCAGCTTTGTAAACTGATCTAGAGATGTAGGACATCCCATGAGGTGCTAGCCCAGCAGGCAGGCAGGAGATAGTCACAGGATCTCGCCTGCAGAGGTCTTAGTGTCATATGATGTTACAACATGTTCTCATGTGGGCAACAAACAAACTGTGTTCTCTATCAGATACGTCTCTAAGCAACCACAAACATTCTTTGATCAAATATATACGTAAAATGTACAAAATTAGAAGTTCTCTGTTTGGAACAACATGATCTGCACCAAATGAGGAGTTTCTATTATGTCTGTTGAATACTGTTTGGAGCACCATCAATACTTCATTTAGATATTTTACTTTGCTTACTGTGATTTGGATTTTCGACTAGCCCATATTGCCATTTTGATACCATTTTGATTAATTATAACATTATTTGTAGCACCGCCAACAATTGGTGTACACAGGTTTGTATTGTAGCATCAAATGACCTGCTCTCTGTTGTTCCGCTACACATTCAACATTTCAGTCACTGCAGCAAATACAAAAAGAATACAGTTTGGAGCACATGGGGAAACTGTCTTCCCTTACAGCCATGCACAGGGTTCACTCAATGTGGTGCTTGCAGAGACGAGAGGCTATCCCCATTAGCAGCCCTGTGCCGGGAGACTGACGATCAGGTTACCCCCTCCCTGATCAATGACTCAGCAAGTCATCTGGGATTCACAGAGCTCTTTACCAGTACTCACTCTCCTTGGTTAAGTGCCCTTCTACCTCCTTCCATTTCCTACAGTTTCTCTTTGCCCATTTCCTTTCTGCACATCTAATGCACACCTTCTAACAGCCTTTGTGACCACATCCTGCTGAAGCTGGACAAATTAAGCCATTACTGTTCTGCTTTTTAACCATATTCCTTACAGAAGAATGACTGTGGTTATGGTTGTAGTCACGTACTACTTGATCTGTGGAGATAGTGTTGGACTGTGCTGCTGAACAAATCGGGAGATAAGAGATGTTGTTCTCTCTCCTCCCTCCAGCAGGAAGTGGTTTAATGCCGTTGCTACTGGAATGACCTTAGCTTCCCTCAGAGGCAACGCTTGGCTGGTTTATTTTGGAACAGCCACAGCATACCACTAGGCAGTGCTAACATGGCTTCCTATTCACATAAAGCACTGCCTGTTATTCTGGGCTCCATCTTACATATTATGTTTTAGAGCTTCAGGAAGCAAGTTTTGATTCTGATCTATAGCCAGTGTATTATTCAAATCATGTTTTGCTCAAAAATATATTACATGATATCTGTAGTTTATATATTCTTCTGCAGCTGTGGTATTGCTCTTAAGCTCTATTCAACATGTATATTTTACACTCTTTGTGTTAATGTTTGGAACTAGCTTTCCTATCTTAGTCTGCCACACCATTGTAAAAGAGATCATTTCATTAAACACTTTCTTTAATTTATTTATGATATTATTGGCGCCTACTTAAAGATTTTTATATGTTCACTGACTTTCTTTATAACACTGCTTCTTATTTTTTTACAATGGATGTGTAGATACTTGTTGATTTACTTGTATTAACGTGTGCTTGCCTCTTTATTTATTATCTTAGTCTACTAGCAGTGTGCCTGCACATTTCCCTGCTGAGGGGACTAATAAAATGCTTCTGTGGCATAAACAGGGTTGGATAATGTGGTGCTTAAAGAAAGCAACCTTCAATGAGACAATACCAAGCATCAACTATACGTAAATACTTGAGGATGAAATGTAAAAGTTTGTTTGTCAACATTTTCCTCTGTTCTCTGGACAGGTGTGGTTAGCTGAAACGCAGCCATGATTAAATCGGGCGCCACCAAGGTGGGGCTGCCCAAGTCTGGACTCCAGGAGCGGACCAAGCAGAACTCCTTTGCTTCATCCTCCTCCACCACCACCTCCACAGCCATGAAGACCTCCAGATCGTCCAACACACTGGTCTCAGACCAGCGCCTCAGTAGGGTGAGTCACAAACACAACACAATCCTACACATAATATGTTGCATTGTTGGAGGAGCTCGGGACCTAAGATTTTCATTGCCATAACTACACTGTAGCTACTGTGCACATGATAATACAACCTTTGAATCTTGAATCCAGAGTTCACCTCCTGTTCTAAAGCATAGGTGCAGCCAGAGGTGGAGGAAGTACTCTGATCTTTTACTGAAGAAAAAGTGTTCCAAGTCAGAGTTATCATATGTTCCAAGTCAAAGTTCTGTATTTAGTACAAATGTATCTGCATCTAAATATACCATACAGTAACAACCAAAAGAAAAACTAGTGATAAATGAATGTGTCTGTGACAGGTAGTGAAGATGGAATTACTTTATATACTGCTGCTGGATGTGTTACCAAAAAACAATGGGTCAATGTTTATTAATTAGTTTAGTATATGTTGTATAAGCTAATAATCTGAAGCTATATACATATAGTAATTAAAGCTGTCAAATAAATGTGGTAGAGTAAAAGGTACAGTCTCGGTTTCCAAATGTAGTGGAATAGTAGTATAAAAAGCACACGTTGAAAATACTCAGGTAAATTCAAGTAACTTTAAAATTGTACTTAAGTACAGTACTTGAGTATGTATTTTATTGTAATCCGCCAAGATGCAGCACAAAGCCGTTTTGGATAACACCTCAGCAGTATGAATGCAAATGAAATGTAGGGAACATAACTTATTGAACTTACTATCTGCCCCACCATTTTGTATGATAATAATAATGGTCCAAAATGATGTCGTAATGCACTTTTTCAATTGAAAAATGAAAATGATACAAACTTGTTCTAAAAAAAACCTGTAATCTACCATAAAGGCACATGCTCATATCTTCACATAATGAATGAAGCAAATTGAATAGCTATTAAACATAATGTTAACATTAGTAGAGCTATATGGTTGATACTTAGAGGCTGTGCTGTTTGTGTCTCCAGATGAAAAGAGCCAGCAGTGACGATGCCTTGACGAAGCCGGCACTGGGAGCGGCCTCTGGCTCCAGGATGAAAAAGACTGTAACCACTGGAGCCATCTCAGATCTGCTGGAGGTCCGCCCTCGCAGCCTGTCAGGTAGGGGACTTCCTGTCTTATCAGATATCTTTAATGACCTCATTTTAGAGACTTGGTTTGATGTAAAAATGCCAAAAATCGGGAAGAGTGCTGCAATGCTCACACATTATGGATGTGACTCGTATCTGTGTCAGAGTTAGGAGATTATTATGGTTAACACTGCAGTATGAAAGTAATGCAACTGGCCACTAGAGGGCCACAGTTCACCATTAGACAGGTGGTAAATTTAGAGATTTTCCTCTTTCCCCTTTTTTTCCTTTTCTCTTGATTTGGTTGGCATTGATGAGATGCAGGTGGCTGAAGAGGACTAAGGTTCTCTGGGTTTTGGTCCAAAACTAAGAGACTGGAGGCATTCATGGTCTACTCCTCTCAAAACAACAGCTCAGCCACCCGATTAACACGCTATGTTTTTTATTACAAATGAGGAAAATGTACTTCTTTCTCTCCAAAAAGAGAAAAATTATGTTTTTTTTTTGGCTGGCCTTTTGGTGTTATTTTGCTTTATTCGGTGCTAGCCTTAAGCATTATGTAACATTTTCAAATGAGACGAGATTAGTGAGAATTCAATTTTTGTAATACTGTAGAGATGTAATTATGGGCAGTATTTCACAAGCCTATTTCTCAAGTAATGGCCGTATATATCCACATTTGAAAAGCAGCATTAAAATACAGTTACCATCTAAAGACGTGACGTCCACAATATCTTACCCATCACCCTCCAGCCCCCTTCCTGCTTAACACACGTGTATAAATGAACATTTATGGTATATTTTGAGATAATTTTCTTCAAAATATGGATGAAATATATCACATCCAGTGGTGAAATTATTTTCCAATTATTGCAATATTAGTCTCTATTAGTCAATATTAGGCTAACTGCGAAGTTGTAACAAGAATAACTTCAGCAACATCTCAAACAACATTAAACAGGCATACAGATATTTTATGGCTCTCGTGTTGCATGAGAAGACCAGAAGAAGGGTGTAAATAACTGACAGACTTGATGACTACGGCTTCTGCGTTGAACACATTGCTGTTGTTGTTTGGTCCATGCCATCCATGTACCGGTACATCTTTTATGAGTGAATCACACATTATCTTATTAACTCGCCACGTCACTGTACATTATTAATAGGATGCTTTATAAGCCTAAACACTTTTAAGTTGTTTTATTATCTGTTGAATGATGTTGGTATTGTACTTTGTATTAGCTAGGTGTGCCACTGGATAAACAGAGCAACTACAAATAGAGCTGATGGAAAAACATGTATTACATATAAGACTAATGTGGCTGTAGGTAATGACAGGGATTTGTTTGCAGTAATTAATGTTGTTCCCAACATGAGGGAGGTGGCTGTGTTTGCTTTTGGTGTCCAAACCACAGTTTGATGTGCACTAGTGAGAATTCTCCTTCAAAGGCTTGTGCTGTTGTGCTAAAGCAAAGATAATTGAATTCTACTTAACAAAGCCTCCAGTGGAGCTGAGAAACCGAGGCCAAGTGAGGCTCTGGGTCTTTCAAACACAATTAGGCTGTGGGTCCGTCCAGCTTTCAGTGAATTGGACTCTAATTACCCAAAGTTTGTCTTGTCCTCCTTAGCTGTTTTCACACCCAAGGACAAAACCAGATTCCCACTTGGTCTTCCCATATTACTCTTTGCTAGCCCCTTCATGGTCGTCAACCAAAGTTGAGGATAGGAATATTGTTAAATAATCTAATAATAATTAATAATTTAATTTGTATTAAAGTTGCAATTAACAACTTTCCAACTGTTGGTGTTTGATATTCATATGAACAAGCAGGACAATCTACATGTTCATATCGTATGCAAAATGTCTACCGCACAAACTGGCTATTGTAAGTAAGAAACAATCATAAAGATCACAATTTGAAGTAGAAACCCTGATCTCAGTGCTATGATAAAGGCAGACTGAAAGAAACACCTGGTAGTTTTAATACACAGGCAGGTTTGGTAAATGATGTAATGTTTTTTTAATATCTTTACCTCTTTGCCTCCTTTGTCAACAGGTCCTTTGCAAGGTAGTTTTTACAGTTAATTTCCCTTCTAGGGCGCTTGTGTCTCAGGCTTCTTTTAGAGCAGAAGGGACTAGCAGTAAAAGGCCATCCATGACTATGTGGGAGGAAATAAAATGTCTCCTGACTTTGTTCAGACTATAGAGTCTCTCTATGCTATTATTTTGTTACCTTCATAAGTATAGGCATACAGTAACTCAAGCTTTATCTGCTTCCTTTGTGTGCTCTAAGTGTAACCTTCATTTTCCTGGGAGACCATACCCTATCATAGATCAAATTGCATAGTGAAAGCGGAGCCTACAAACGTCAGTGGTGTCATTATTCTACATTTTACAATCAACATTTACTTTATAATGATCAGTTAAAGCAAAAGACATAGTCTATTGCCACTGTAAAGAAACTCATCTCTAAAGTAGAACAGAGTTGCTGTTATCATATTGATGATTTAAAATCCTCAAGCATGTAGAACTTCAAATAATTTTCCCGTAGGGGAAGCTGTTTTGTTCTGCACCTGCCACCTGTGCTGCGCTCTACATCAGTGCACGTCAAGAAGTATAACGACAGACAATGAATGGATACGTCTAACAGGTCTCAAAAATCTAAATAATCAGCAAGTGGAAAATCCTATCTGACACCTGAAAGAGCAGCAATGGTTAATCATGCATGCCGGCGGTGACAATCATCATTTAGCCTCCTATCATTTCTAAGCCACTGAGCATGAGAGTTCTGCTGAAATGTCCACAGAGAGGAAATGCCATGATTTGAATATAGATTGGGGTGATGATCTGTGGTATTTTAAACTCATTGAAGTTTTTATCTGAAAGTGTTTATATTTATTGATGTAGAAGGGAAAGTGTCTGAAGTAAAATCTGTTTTGGGTAAAGAGAAAATTCCCCGAAATCTGATTTGCATCATGGCATTTGGGCAAAATGCATATTCTCAAATACTGAGATTTCTTGTGTGATTGTCGAACCTCAGATTGAGGAGGAACAATGCGGATTCCGTCCTGGTCGTGGAACGACGGATCAGCTTTTTACTCTCGCAAGGATCCTGGAGGGGGCCTGGGAGTACGCTTATCCGGTCTACATGTGTTTTGTAGATTTGGAGAAGGCGTATGACCGGGTTCCCAGGGAGTTACTCTGGGAGGTGCTGCAGGAGTATGGGGTGGGGGGCCTCTACTCAGGGCCATCCAATCTCTGTACTCCCAAAGCGAGAGCTGTGTCCGGGTCCTCGGCAGTAAGTCGGACCCATTTCCGGTGAGGGTTGGCCTCCGCCAGGGCTGCGCTTTGTCACCAATCCTGTTTGTAATATACATGGATAGGATTTCAAGGCGTAGTCGGGGGGGAGGGGGTCTGCAGTTTGGTGGACTAAGGATTGCACCACTGCTTTTTGCAGATGATGTGGTTCTAATGGCTTCATCGGTCTGCGACCTTCAGCACTCACTGGATCGGTTCGCAACCGAGTGTGAAGCGGCAGGGATGAGGATCAGCACCTCCAAATCTGAGGCCATGGTTCTCAGCAGGAAACCGATGGACTGTCCACTCCAAGTAGGGAATGAGTCCTTACCCCAAGTGAAGGAGTTCAAGTATCTCGGGGTCTTGTTCTCGAGTGAGGGAACAATGGAGCGTGAGATGGGCCGGAGAATCGGAGCAGCGGGAGCGGTACTGCAGTCGCTTTACCGCACCGTTGTGACGAAAAGAGAGCTGAGCCAGAAGGCAAAGCTCTCTGTCTACCGGGCCATTTTCGTTCCTACCCTCACCTATGGTCATGAAGGATGGGTCATGACCGAAAGAACGAGATCGCGGATACAAGCGGCCGAGATGGGTTTTCTCCGCAGGGTGGCGGGCGTCTCCCTTAGGGATAAGGTGAGAAGTTCAGTCATCCGGGAGGGACTCGGAGTTGAACCACTCCTCCTTCGTGTCGAAAGGAGCCAGTTGAGGTGGTTCGGGCACCTAGTAAGGATGCCACCTGGGCGCCTCCCTAGAGAGGTGTTCCAGGCACGTCCAGCTGGGAGGAGACCGAGGGGTAGACCTAGGACCAGGTGGAGGGATTATATATCTTCGCTGGCCTGGGAGCGCCTTGGGATCCCCCAGTCAGAGCTGGTTGATGTGGCCAGGGAAAGGAAAGTTTGGGGCTCTCTGCTGGAACTGCTACCTCCGCGACCCGACCACGGATCAGCGGGAGAAGATGGATGGATGGATGTTGTCGTTATCATCAGTGTGGTCAGGTTTGTCTTAAACAAATGGGTTTCCCCCCCTTGTTGATATGTGACATTACTCTCATTTAAAAAGCAGTTGGGGCTTATTGGTCTCTCTAGCTACCTTTACATGATCGGGGAAAACGACTCTGTGCCATTCATTTCATTTCATTTCAAACCTTTATTTAACCAGATGGTCCCATTGAGATCATAGATCTCTTTTTCAAGGGAGACCTGCTTTCCTAAAAAGAGAGCCGTGCCCTTGGTGTGGCATATTACTCCAAATTGCCACTGAATGCTGTCCTTTGACCCTGGTTACCACTGTCCTTTCAGAGATAACAGTTGGATTTGACATAGCTATTTTTTCATGATATAAACCTGTGCAGCACTATTCATCTCATTGGCCGTATTCACTATGCTCTGCGCCCTGCCTGGTGGTGAGCTCAGAGAAAATCACGTGATGGCAGATTAAGGCCCACTGCAGCAGAACTCTCATATCCCTCAAGAAGTAATTGAGTTTTTCTCAGAGACCATTCCAGTTCATTTTGTGACTAGGCTGTGGACAGATGACAAGACCCTCCCTGAGTGGTAAAAACCTATTTTAACTTAAGGTAAATGTAAAGAGTATTAAGCGTTGTACTTTCATTTGCTGCTCGCAAATGATGCGTCTCTATTTGGTAACAGTTCGTCATCTTGTGTCAAAGTGTTATTGTACCCTCATCCCTACTGAAAATTATGCAAATCAATTGTAGGAATGAGGTCGGCAGTAGATGCATCATTTATTTTCTCAAGTTTGATTCAAACTGGGTCACACATGCCTAAGAATCTGTGATCTTATAAGATATATCAATTCTCGCGAGAATATGACGCCGCGGACGTTAACAACAACGCGACGTCGGAGCTCCGTAAAAACAGTGCAGCGCCCCTGTTACCCGGTTTAGACAAAACCCTGCTGACTAATACCACATTTTGTCAAATTTCTAATTGGGCAACAGTGCATTTTCCGGTCATAAAATGTATCTGTAATTTACATTTTGACTATGATATGATATAATATTTCGACAATACCTTCTTATCTCTAGTTCCAACCAAACATGAGCTATGCAGTAACAGGCTTTGTATAACAAATCGCAGATCTTACTGTAGATACTATTCTCACATAGTAAAATGCTTGTGTCTTTCTAGAAGAATTTAAAAGAACGCTGGAGCACAAACTAAAAAAGATTCAAGCAAAGTAGTTTAAGGCTTTTAAAAATGTAGCATTGTGGCACACATCTTCATGGGATACACACACACACACACACACACACACACACACACACACACACACACACACACACACACACACACACACACACACACACACACACACACACACACACACACACACACACACACACACACACACACACACACACACACACACACACACACAGTACTGACTCAGAAGGTCAGCCGACTGCCAGTCTGACCCCTCACAGCATGCCGTGCTAATGAGTCAAAACTGTTATTTTTGCTAATGGAGTCTTTCCCCCTTTCCCCCCTTGGCACTTAACTAACTCTGTCAGACAACGGGTTAAAACCCAGCCTCGTCCTGATGACTTATTTAAAACATTTCATCAATAATTCAGTAAAGCTTTCACTTGGAGAGTCCCTGTGGAGCGTGCGAGGAGAATAGACAGAAGGAGATAAGACTGTCCTGCTCTATAAATAAAACGCCCGAAGGGGACGACTGCAGGCCATAACTTTACAAATGGACATGTCATTGACAGGCGCTCACCTTCACCTGTCTCAAATCATTGACCCAACAAAGTTTGGGCGACTAAAGTTGGACATCAGTGTCTTTTAGTGAGTCTTTTTGACGTTTGATTCACTAATAAACACTTGACTCAACGGACATCACTTAAGGAAATGTAGCCGACTTTGCGCAGCACTTTTAGAAGCCACATATATGCAGTTCTACTTCCTAGGACCTTTTAAACAGACTTTGTGTGTAAAATGGACAGAGTTCCCTTTAAGACCCACATTTGTGTGACGTTTTCTGCTAATGTTGTTTGTGGCCTTAGATGATCTCAACCAAAAACAATGACTATCTTGGGAGATAGAAAAGAATGATATGATTTTTGTAAATATGTTTGTTCTAGAAATAAATAGACTTGAATTATACTGTAGAAGTATACTCATTGTGTTACATTTGAAGAATAGAAAATAGAATAAAAAAGTGCAATAATCATACTGAATTGTACTTGGACCTAAATGGGACCCATTCATTGGTTTGTATCTCTGCTGGACATCTACTCATATTTTCTTTTGCTCTATTTCTTGATTTATTATTTTCTCCCCTTGTGTTTGTTTGGAAAAATGTAAGATCCATTTTTGCCTTGAGGTAAAAATTGAGATGTTGAGTCTTTAACACAAGATTGAAGATTTGAAAAGCTGCCAGTGTCCGTGTTTCTGCCGCATACCGTCTTTCACCTGAGTGAAATGTCTCGGCACAATGTTGTCACATCATAAATCTCTCAGTGAGAAGACCAGAGTTAATGATCGGCATCAGCTTACAGTAGCTTTACAGCCTTCATTTTTCTGCCCTCCTACCCGTGAGGTACATTTGACTTGAGTATAAAAATAGAATAGTATCGTGTTATGTAAAACTGAGATCCAACTGCATCTCGTGTGCTTTTCCTGCTCTGAGGATTTACAAGACCAAATGTATTTTTGCTGTGTCATTCCCCCAATGGCCATCAGTCAGAAACAGGCGATTTCTTTCCGTTAGCCTCCAGCCTCTGCTGTATGAAAGGCCTGCTGTCAGTGAGTGATGGAGATAAAGTTTCTCCCTCATTGTTTGACATATGTGATGTCTGCCAGCCCCCCCAGATGGACGATGCCTTTCTATTCCCTATTAATTAGCTAACAGCTTGTCGTATTTCCCCATAGCAATAATGCAGAGTGAGGACTGATTATTACATTTCATTTAGGTGACGCTTTAATCCAAAGCAACTTACAAAAAGGGCATTCAACCATGAAGAAACACATTTATAAAGCAGGATTCCTGCAGGTGCAGTACATTAGCTTTTAATAGGCCAAACCATTGTGTGCGACTGCATTGGCTTTCAAATAAGCCACACCATTTCTGTGCTTCCTATAGAAGTGAATTTATTTTTATTTTATTGGTCAAGGTGTCAGAAAAGTCTGCAACGGGAGATGTGTAGACTTTCTGCTGTCTTGATATCAATGAGGGGCTTGTTGCAGTATTTTGTAGCCAGAATAGTTAGCAGGCGTGTTTTTGTTGAGGGTCCCACTTCCAGCCAGGGAGTAGCAAGAATGTACGATGCAAGTCTCAGTCCACCTTAGGTCGTGATATATCAAGCAAACATGTGCACTAGAACTACACAACTGCACAACTCAGACACCAGACTCAACATTTGGTCCCAGCGGGTGTCTGTCTGTCTGCCTGTCTGTGTCTGTCTGTCTGTCTGTCTGTCTGTCTGTCTGTCTGTCTGTCTGTCTGTCTGTGTCTGTCTGTCTGTCTGTCTGTCTGTCTGTCTGCCTGTCTGTCTGTGTCTGTCTGTCTGTCTGTCTGTCTGTCTGTCTGTCTGTCTGTCTGTCTGTCTGTCTGTCTGCCTGTCTGTGTCTGTCTGTCTGTCTGTCTGTCTGTCTGTCTGTCTGTCTGTCTGTCTGTCTGTGTCTGTCTGTCTGTCTGTCTGTCTGTCTGTCTGTCTGTCTGTCTGTCTGTCTGTCTGTCTGTCTGTCTGTCTGTCTGTCTGTCTGTCTGTCTGTCTGTCTGTCTGTCTGTCTGTCTGTCTGTCTGTCTGTCTGTCTGTCTGTCTGTCTGTCTGTCTGTCTGTCTGTCTGTCTGTCTGTCTGTCTGTCTGTCTGTCTGTCTGTCTGTCTGTCTGTCTGTCTGTCTGTCTGTCTGTCTGTCTGTCTGTCTGTCTGTCTGTTCTGTCTGTCTGTCTGTCTGTCTGTCTGTCTGTCTGTCTGTCTGTCTGTCTGCCTGTCTGTCTGTCTCTGTCTGTCTGTCTGTCTGTCTGTCTGTCTGTCTGTCTGTCTGTCTGTCTGTCTGTGTATGTCTGTCTGTTTCAGTGTTTAGGAGGCAGATGTATGGTTCTGCAGCTCCTCATATCTGTCAGATGAATTAATCAAACACGCCCCAATCCACAGGGAGGCCTCAGCCTGCATAAGCACTCAGCCATGACAGACATACACTGACACGAGCAGTACAAAACACACATGCATGTACACACAGAGGGACACACTCTCAGATATGCATGCAAAGTTACCCACACCTTTACCTTTTCTGACTAATACTGTCCTGTTCAAATAGGAATATTCAGAATAGTCAGTATATTCTGTACAGTATGATTATACTCTAGGCCGGGACTTCTTACTAAATTCAGAATAATATTTTCACATATTTAGCTTTGAACCAAATATTGCCCTTTGGATTCGATATTGAACTAGTCCATATTGCCCTTTGGATTCGATATTGAACTAGTCCATATTGCGTTTAGATAAAATTACTATTAATTGTGCAGCCATTTAATCACAAGTCTGTTTATTATGCATGAAGTGTAAAAATATAGTGGCAAGCGGTATTTGCTTTACTCCTACCCACTAGTGGCTCTCAAGGCTTTGATCACAGCCCGATTTTCACACTGCATCTACGCATTTGGCATCAACTCAGACATAAACACACCTCTGTTGACCAGAGTCTTGGCATCCAGTTTAAAATTCCTCTCTTGTAGAAGTGTATGACCCCAGCGAGTCCCCTAAAGACGCAGGACAGAGAGAAATGGTCTTGCCAGATCCTGAAAGAGGCCCACAGAGATGGACGCCCTGCGGTGAGGAGAACATTCTTAGCAGGATTAGAGGCATGTTTGTTTACCGACGTGGATGTGCTGCTCCGAGATGAGGAGAGGCGAGAATATTAAGGGAGCAAGAGGAAAATGTAGCAACAGTTAATGCAACATTCATAAGATATAAAAAGGCTTGGAGCCGGGTACAGTATTTCATCAAAGGGTTGAATATTCAACCTGACGTGGGCAGCATCATGCAGCAACCAAGACCTTTCTAACAGCTAGTGGAGCATTTTTTTTAAAATGCTATTCTGGTTTGAACTGCAGTGTTTCTTGAAATACATATTGAGCAAAAATGCAATGACCACTTTAAATGTCGACTGCTTTATGATTCTGCCTTTTGAATTTGATTTCCGTGGTGTTTTTCAACTGTGAACACGAAGGCAGCTCTGAGCTTATGCAACAGAGATGCCTACTCTCTAAAAATATCAGAGCTTATCTGTGTCAAGCATGGATTTCAACAATTGATGATGCAGTTGAGATGAATTTTGATTTGTGATAAATAGAACTTGGGTTATGCCCTTGACTGACACAGTGTTATGTTTGGACCATCACAAGATAATGTGTCATAGAGAAGTCTCATTGCGTCAATGTAAACTGGGGTCAGAAAAACTACTCAGTATGTTGTGAAAAAATTACAAAAATGTTTGTCTGCTAAAGATGCTGCTCTTTTGAACAGATTGTGCAGTTTGAATCCCTGATGTTTCATGTAACTGGGTAAAACTGACATATAAGAAGGGTTCATAATGGTTTCCTTTTTTTTTAATTCACAAAATCACAACGTTAAAGATTAGGGACGGAAAAAAGGGAGCAGTACAACAGAAAATGACAGGTCACTTTTCCTTCCAACTTAGTTCCTCCTTGTAGCTTCATAAATATTTAACACATACTTACATTGTGAATGAGAAAGGGCAAACAAACAAAACTAGCTCCACCAACTACACCCACAATCTCAGTCACATACACACTCCTGCTATTGTGCCATGCTGGGCGCGCTGTAGGGAAGGTGCTGCGAGCCTGGGGCGGCATCTTGTCCCTCACGCTATCATCACCATTTAGTGAGATTTTTTTTGCAAGACATTGCAGCTGTGACTTTGTGAGCGGGGACGGTGTGGAGGAGACTTTGTGTGAATCCCAGGCTCCAAGTTCCCTTAGCAAGACAAGAGATGCAATGTCACCCGTCTGCCAAAAAAACAAACTAGTGCCCTTCCTTTCTTCCTGCTCCTCTTTCCTTCCTTCTTTACTCCACCCTTTTTTCTTTCTCTCTTTCACACTCACTTGTCCTTTCTGTGCCAATGAGAGGGACGGTTCATCTCACCATTGTTCAACTGGTATTGGTGAGAGTAAAGTGGCTGGCAGCAGTGGGAGGAAGAGGAGGTGTGTGTGTGTGTGTGTGTATGCTGTGGAAGCCACTCCCCCATCTGAGCTGATTCTAGTCATCACAGCAATAATGAAGTGCACACGACGCTGCCAGCACGCCCGCCTGCCAGTGTGACATACTGTCACCGTTGTGGAGGACACGCACACTCGCACACATTCACACACACTCGCTGACGGGACGTGCAGCCTGCCTCCTCACACATGCACACACTCACTCACTCAGTCCTGGGAGAGGAGTGGAGCAAAGAAAAGAAGACGGAGTAGGAGGGAAGAATAGGAAGAATTGTATGGCTTCTTCTCCATTTCACTGACCAGCGCTGGTTGTTGGTGCTGAACCGAGACACCGACACCCAAACACACACACACACACCTCTCCCCTGCAGCCACGGATTCTTGGATTAGTCCGCCCCGGTGTGGAGAGTGGGAGTCGCGGAGCAGACCAACATGGGGAACCAGGCGGGGAGACTGGAGGAGGCAGAGTCAGGTCTGCTTCTGTTGTTTTTGGCGGTTTGCCTCAGCATCACTTATCCCTCAATGTCTGTGTCTGTTTCTGTCGATGTCAAACGCAAAGACAGACATTTGTTAAATACAAGAGATAATCTTTTGTCATGTCAAGTCTCAGTACATCTCTGACATGACAGGTCCTGACAAATGAATCCTGACTAATGAGCACTGATATTTTGCCCTGGAGTTATAGACGCCGTTTAAACGTGCTAGAAGTTAGTTGATCTCCTCTGTTCTCGTGCCATTATTTGTGTGAGCGTGTCCACAAATCGCGTGTGTGTGTCAATCACGGATCTTGTGTTTCTGCATTCAATCGGTACACGTCTGTATTGTACTGCACTGTATGCGTGTCACTGTCTGCACCTGTGTGTGCTGATATGCGGCGGGGGAAAAGTGCTGAGTGAGATTCGCATGACAGTAAGCATGAGAGAACCTGCCAAAAGAGAGATGTTATCATCAGTCTTACGCTCACATCCCCACACTGCCCCGAGCTCACTGCGCCCCACTAAGATTTCCATTTCAAAGTCCCTCTGAACTGCACTCAGCAGCAACTTCAGCTCTTCCTCGACTGTAACCCCACAGAATTTCCTTAACAAAATTAGCATTTGCATCTTAATGAATGTGTACAACTTGAGCCCTTATTTCATGCATACACATATAAATATATATATATAATCCCACACACAGCTTCATCATATTGTTACCCTGTTATATGATTCTATTTTTTTGTTTTCATCCAAACCAAAATAGACCAGAGCTAGGTGGCTTGCTAGGGCAACAGGCACGGACACACACTCTCTCACACACCCCAAATGCACAAACAATGTGGTATGTTGTCAGTAGGCTGCATCACTTCATAGCAGTAGCTTGTGTTGCTTAAAGATAGAGCACCGTGGGCTCAGATTGGAAGGGAACTGTAACAAGCTGATGCATGTTTGAAAAGATTAGCTTCTCCCCGCACACATACAGCTGACATTGCAAAGTTTAGAACATCATACACAAAACAAAAGATTGTCGAGTGTCGAGTCAATAAGAAGGAACAAAGGAAGCTTTATTACTTTCTTTAATCCCAATTTTTTCTTTTTTCTGGCAGAGTTGGACTTCTTGCTCGTTGATGAATATGACTCTTGGTACAACATAATGATGATATTGCTACACATAGGTGGTAGGTGGGGTTGAAAATGAAATGACCCAGAGTAAAATGTTTGCTCAGCCATGTGAACGCATATGCCATCACAGCCACATAATCAATCATGTTCTCCAGGCTATGAGAAATATTTAAACTCTGCTGGGTCCATGATCCTCAGTCCAACTTCCACATCATTGAATAAGCAGTCAGCAATATTCTGAATTGATTCCCCGCTATTCATGTGAACTAGCACTCTCCTTTTTCTCAAATGAGCCTCTATGGTAAATGGGAATCGATCATCAAATGGCGTGATTTTTCATTATGCCTGCTCAGGACATTAGGCTATAGATCCAAGAACAATAAGCCCTTTAATGTATTATCCACAGTACTACTATAGTAATAAGAAGCAGGGGATCATTATCTGATTTTTTCTAATGAACAGCAACCGTTATTTATTCAACTGTTAACATGATATACCCTTCTACACAAGATGCAATGGCCAGCTGTGGTTTGTCAGAATTCGGGTTTGGAAAGCATACCCTTTCTAGAACTGGAAATTGGGAAATAAATGTGGGAACCTGTTCAGATTTGATTGATGCAGTTATCTGTGAAGGGGCCTAAGGACTAAGCTGTCTGCAGCAGTGATAAGGGAGTCGTTATCAGAACCAAATTACACTGAAGGCTACCACATCAAGCCTTCCACTCTGCTTTCTTGCTCACCAGTAGAGCAGCCAAGACCTGAGCATGCGGTCAGCACTGTTGTCAGTTGTTGATGAATGGTCTCTAATACATCGTCCAATAACAGTAGGTCTATTTTCAGGGCTACAACTCAAATTCAGTCGTACCCAAATGGGCGCAGGATTAAAGGAAAGTTAAGAAATGTTTGTGCAGTGAGGTTGAAATAGATTGTTTGGACTTTCTCATGGTCTTTATTTGGAAATGTCAAACACTAGCTGTAATGTTTGAAGATGCTGCCTAAACTTGAAATAGTAGTGTTCGGGGAATGCTATCAATATAGCAGTTAGTGTGTTGTCATTGGAATAAGATTGTTGATTCTGTCCACACTGCAGAACAGCAATATTAAGTTATTATTTTTGTGGTTACAGAAGCTCAGGTCAGACATCCAATTTGACATTTCTCACATTCCATTACCATAAATACAGAATCAAATGTTGATTTAAAGCAGTGTTTCTCTCCTTCTCTAGGAAGGTGTTATGTCTGAAATAGATATGTCTAATAATTGACTTCGCCTGGGTACTTCTATTTTAGAATACGATTTGTGTTGAATATATATTAGTGTAGGTGTGTACAGACTGTACTTGATTGACATATACCTGACATTCCTGTTAGCTTTGAGGCACCCGTTAGTGCAGTACAACAAATGCTTTTGTCAAGCTAATTTGTGCTTGGAGATGGTGACCTCACATAATTACAACCATAGCTCCACCCAACATCAACAAGAGCAGACGTATCATTTACCTTAAATAAGTAAGCGTCTTTTAAAAGGGATTTTATTCATATTTGCTTGCTAGTCCAGATAGAAGCCACTTCAGTGGCCACCTGCCATCTCTCTTGGGCCTCGTCTCAGACAAATGGCAACATCTTATTTAGCCTTTCTTAGAACATACATTTCAGAATGGATTATTGTTATTATTTTAACAGATAAACCATTGCATTGAAGTTTTTACACTGTAGCTAAATTCTTATCTATCTAAGCCCTGATTTATTGTGCCTGGTGGGTACCGCAGACTTCAACACCACAAAGAGCAACAAGACGAATGTGGAAATAAGTAGATGTTTGTGCTATCTCAACACCATATCTGAGCATATTGACATAGAGCAGGGTTTGGACACAAGGAAGCAAGTTTGTCCAACTTGAGATAGCTGGGAGACTGTGAGGAAGTCACATCAGTCATACTTTCCCTGGCAACGAGCAGTTGGTACAGTAAATACACCGGCCATTCCACAGGGCTTTGTGTTTGAAGAGGAAGGCGTGTGCTGTTTAAATGTCCTGTTTGTGTAACTAGAGACTAAAGCCTGGACATCAAAGTTATATGGTATATGTTAAAGCCTTCAGGCCTGAGTTCATGAAAATCACCACTTAAGTCTTAATGGTTGAGCAACTAACAATCTGTGGATAAAAGTGACATCCTAAAAACACTTGAAATGGACATGTAAGCCACTTAGCCTGGGATTGTGTGACTAATACAAAACAACATGATATGGTTTGTGCATCTGTCAGCAGCTGTTTGTGGTTCGTCCTCCTTCTGGGCACAATAATCCTGTCCTTTCTGTCCATTCTGCTGTCTGCTTCCCAGCACTCTTTGTGTCTTGAACACCAGGCCAAAAAATCTAATCCCTCTAACTCTCAGAGAGTGGAGTGGGGAATACGACATGTGCTCTAATAGGTTTCTTTATCCTTTCGATTTCAGAAAGTGTGTAATATGATGAATTCTTTGGTTTTCTTCAAGTTCAGAACCATCTCAAAGTCAACGTTCAGGAATATTTACTTTGAAAGCAATGCATGAATTGACTTTGCTTTGTCAGGCATTTAGCTTGTCATTATGTTTTAAGATGTATTTAATGAAAGGGAATCATCGTGCACTATTTTCTTATCCAAAGAATAGGTTTTTTAATTCTTTTTTTCGGTCTATCCTGGAAGGTAGATGATATCCTAATAGGTTATGTAACGTTTATTACAAAGGTATATGGCTAGTATGAAAGTCATCAGAGGATTAAAACTAAGTTTAGCAATACTCATGACAACCTGTTACCCATCACACAGGCTGATCCTAAACCTGCAATCATGTAAAATGGCATATTATTATTCCTTCAGTTAGTCCTGAGTTAAACTGTTTTCCCTTTGGAGCAAAAGTGACATTTTCAGGTGGCCAGCTCATGGTGTATTGGATATCTCTGTAGGGTATTGGCTCCGTAGGAAGTGTAAAGCAGAGTGGATCAACATAAGGATGCTGTGTTAAAAGTCTTAGCATGCAGCCCAGTTAAAATGATTCAATCACAATGATTAAAGGATCCAAAGAGCGCAGGCCAAGTGGCCCTCTGTGGCTTGCCAGCTCTAATGCTGCACTTTCACTCTGTGCTGCAGAGGAGGCACAGCGCTGTTCATTTCTCAAGCAGAAAAAGCATCTCAGCTTAAATACAGTGGAGTCTTTTTTGAAAGGCAGGGTTGATGGTTTGCCTGGTCAGTTGTAGGATTGATTAACATGCCGCCTGCTGACATGAGAGTCTGGATGTGTATGCAGGGTAATTCTGCACTAGGGTTGCACGACTTGTCAATTCAAACTAATTCCGAGATTGCGAGATGATACACGATATTAGAGATTTGAATTTTGCAATCACCTTGTCATTATCATTGAAACATATATTTAAATGATCATGGTGTGATAAAAAACAAGAAAGAAATGTCTTACCAAAGTCAAGTCTGTAGAATAGGATTACCTCCACAATACTTGAATGTGTTTTTTAACACAAACATTTGCCTTTAACAAAAATGGTTGTCCTGTCAATATAGAATATTGCACTAGTCCATATCTGGATATCGATTTGATTGCTGAACACAAGCCAGTCAACATTAATAAGAGCTAGTAAATGCTTAACCATTTCTTCAGTCTTCTTCCTTCTCACAGCATCCTTCTTCCTTTCAGACCAACCAGAATCAAAACATATACTTCTATTAGCTCAATTAAATTCATCTAATAATTATTATTAAGTAATCCCTCGAGAAGAAATATCAACTCAGCTACTAAGCACATTTCTCTGCTTGACAAGAGACAAGCAACCAGTTTAGACCTTCATTTAGTTATTGGTTAATCAAATGTATAGTTGTGAAAGTCAGAACATGACGTTTAACCAAATGATTGTTTTCTTTTTGTATCCATTGATTCTGTGAAGAACTACTCAGAAGTGCAAATAGCCATTCATATCCTCTGTGCAGTCAGTTTCTAAACTAAGTCTCTAAGACAGGTGTTAGGAGGGTGTCCGCCTTCATTGAGTCTCTGCAGTTTATCTGGTTAACACAGCCATTGTGCAAGCAAACACTCTTATTCTTACATGAAATTAAATGAGATTACCCTGTTTGGCATTCTTATAATGAGCTTCTGTAGTTTTGTATTCACAAAACAGGTTTTTTTCAAACATGTCTCCCTTGTTTCGAGGATGTGTAGTACTACCTTATAACAATTGTGGTTTTCAGTAGCGCATTGTTGCTGTGGTGCAGCTCACCACCCAGGCTAATCTCTGCTCAGTCATGGAGCCTCACTCCTGCCTATCTTCCCCTCCCGTAAGAGGAAAGGAATGCCTGTGAGCCCCAGCGTCTGACTGATGGGCGCCTGTTGACCTATTTAGCGCCCTGACTGTCGGACAACAGGAAGGCACACTGCGTATTCTCTCTCTCCTCTCCACTTCCACCTGAGTGAAAAACTGCAAAGCACACTTCCTGGAACATGGAAGGAAGGACAGAGGAGCGTCAGCGAGAGATTCCCATCCTAATCTTTGTTTGTGTGGATGACGTTGCCAGTGCGTCATTTCAGGTGCCAACTCTCTGACACTTGACCACCTGCACCCATCATTCATCATGTCTCCTCACCCATGACCCCTCCTGTTCTGCAAATTGAAGTCTCTGTGCACTTTGCTCAAAATGCACTCTGTCACCTCTCGGCAGGCAGACTGTAGTTAGCCGGCTGCTGCTGGACAGGGTCCAGACACACGGCTCCTGCTGTGATTTGAAAGCTTATCTTCATTAGACAGAAAGAAGCCAGCACAGTGCAGTACTGTGATCAGGGAGCTGACTTCCTGTGGAATAACTGAATGCCTTTGGATTACTGGAAGTCAGTCCCTGAAATTCATTCAGATAATTAGTTAATGTAAACTGCACAATCAAGTAACTGTATATGCTAATGTGAGACATATGTTTATCAAAGCCTGTTTTCATAGCTACTGAAATTAAAGAGGCCATATTGTGCTTTGGGGCTTTTTTCCTTTTCTGTAGTGTGTTGTTTGGGGTGTTTTGCATGTTAATGGTCGGAAAAGGATGAAATCCCAAATTTCCCTACAGAGGGAGTTTCTCTTCCACACTCCTTTGTGTATTTCCATAGCAAAGTGACATCATTATATAACACTCGCACTTCTATTGGCTAGCACTGCAACACATTGTTTGTGATAGGCTAAATGTTGTGAAATCTCTAAGTGGTTGAGCAATCACAACAGAGCCGGTCAGCCAGTGGCGAGCCGTCAGGGCCCTCTAGGCCCTCTGTGAGGGCCTAAGATATTCCAAAAAATAATATTTAAAAACATTAAAAAAAAAAATATTTTTTTAAAATATATATTTTTTTAATATTATTTTTGTTATATTTTTCATTAGTTTTACCGAAAAAAAACTTGATTTAATAAAATAACATTTCCAAAGAAATAAATCCTTCGAATCTGCCTGTTCAGTCTCTGTTTGAATGTCAGTTACTATAGCGGGCCTCTCTGCGATTCACAGAGGGCCCGCTATAGTAACTGAACGAGAGAGTAATGTCAAATGACAGTACAATTGACCAATCATATCTTCCCTCTAAATGGGTGGGTTTTATTATCGCGGACTTTATGACGAGTTCCGCCCGCTGTGAAACTTTTCTTGTTTCCATAGCAACAACAACTTCCTGTCAACAGCGTGAACTCGCCTTCAAAATAAAAGCATGCCAAATTACACTTAAGACATACAACTGCAATGAAAGTAACAAACACAATGCAATATCATTTTCAATGTCAAAGAACACAAATTGGGTTCACAGGTGTTGTTTTGTGTGGTAGAGGGTCGCTGTCATTGATGCGTTTTGCACCCTGGGCCGTTGTTTTGATATTCCGCTGAAGTATACGCTGTGACGTAATAACGTCTTTTTTTCGAAGGAAGGGGTGGGGGTCAGAGGGCCTAGGTATAAAGCTCACGGCTCGCCACTGCGGTCAGCTAACCAATCAGAGCAGACTGGGCTGTGGTTTCAGACAGAGGGTGGAAAGAGGTACAGGCAGTACAAGAAAAATAAAGATCTTTTTGAACATTAAAGCATGTAAACATCACAGTAGAGAAACAAAACACAAATATGAACCTGAAAATGAGCATAATATTCACTGTCATGAGGAAATCCTATTCTGGATTAATCCACAAAGTCTTTTATTATTCCCTAGTTCAGTATTTTAGAAGAAGTATAAAACAGTTCCTGTGAGATTGAATATACACATCTGTGACTCTGTTATTGAGAATGACTTTTCTTCTCTTTCTCCACAACTGGTGTATGCCCTTTGCGATCAATAAGAGCTAGACTCTGCAGGCTGCATAAGGATGTATTATATGCTATAGAGGGTGAGAGCTTCTTAGTGAGCCAGTTAATGGCCCATTCCACTCTTTCTCTCAGATTTAGTGTTTCTTAGAGGTAGCTATAACTGGTACTAGACCTGAGCCGGCCTACATGAAAGACATCACTAAATTAAGCTAACTCTTAACAACCTTGGTAAGAGATATTTTAGTTTTGAGAAAGAAAGATTTGCACACCTGCAGTAGAAATAATTTCCATACCATATAGAAATGTATCATTGTGCTCTCTTGGACACAAAAACCAGTTCACTTCACTAAACATGTATTCAATACTAACTAGCTTTACAAGAAAATCCCACACCCACTTCATTGTTTTGAGTAGTCCGACTTCTGTGTTGCAGTGTGCAAACTTTGTGAGGGGGTGGTAATTTTAGCTATTAAGAAAGAGGGTGTCAGTGTGATTCTAAAGTACATGTTTGAAACTCAAGGCGTCGATTTAGTGCTGAATAAATTGTGTATCACATTACTTTACTTGACACTTAAGTTGTAGCTAAAGAAGAATAAAAAAAACTTGAACAAAATTGAAATGTGTCGGGTCAGGATGCAAAATATATATGTTTGTAATAACTGTCCTACACAACCATTGATTGATATATAGAGGTCTGTGAAACAGGTTGTTGTGTCTTAGCTGTGTGGTAGCCTACTACTTCATAAAATGTTATCAGAATGCAATATTTGTCTATTTCATATAAATGACACGTGTATTCGGGTACAGAATAACATTACAGTTGTGAAAGCTGAATGGTGGGGGTAGGGGTGCATACCGGTTCCTGGTATTACCGAGATACCGGTTACTGTCGGCTACGGTATACCGTACCGAAATCAGATCCGGTTTTCTATACTTTTTTTTAAAATAAAGTTAGGCGTAATATCCTTAAACTCGCACCCAAACCGCCAGCCAATCAGATCGTGCGTCTTGCAACGGCTTCGGTGATTGGCTTGATTGGCAAGCAACGCCCTTCACCTTCCTCCCGAACGTCTGAGAATTTCGGTTAGCTTTCGTTTTTTAGCTCGATGTCTGCACGAAAATCTAAAGTGTGGCTGCATATGACTGCCAGTCTGAATGGTGGGGTCTGTAACCACTGCAAGAAGTTTATTTCTGGGACACATCCAACTTCTCAAAACATGTGCTACTGTCACATAACATCGGAGTACAGGAATGTACAGTCTTCAAGCCTGTGTTGTCAAACGTGTTTTTCATTGTTTGTTCAGTACTAAAAGGTCGAAGTCCCACAATTAATTTTAATATTCATTTGACATGTTAACTATATCATAAAGCGCTTCATGGGAGTAATTGCGGGATGATAAAATGTTTCCCTTATGCAACATGAAAGTATCACGATATGTATCGGTATCGTTCAGTGGTATCGGTTATCGGTATCGTAAAAAAGTCAACGATATGCATCCCTAGGTGGGGGTGTACAGAAAGGGGAAACATTTTACTCAGGCACAGTCAAATCATTTGTACCTTATATGAAGACGCCCTTAGTGAAATTAAGTCTGACACACCTGCTATAAAGGCATTGCAACAGGTCCAACTGGTCCCAGAGACATGATGGCTTTGTTTTCACAGTAACAGGTTTTCTTGATGAGTTTCTTTGTGATTTTGTCTTTGGCTTGGTTGTACATGGAAGACATTTTTGTTATCCATCAGTCACATACCTCAATGCTCCTTTTCTGTTTCTTTCGATCAAGGAAAACCTTAGGCAGACAATTTAATTTACAGAAGTGCACGTACCCACACTCTATCCTGGGAGACGTTCTAACAGGTGGCCACTAAGCAGCTCCTGAAGAGCAATTAGAGGTGAATTGCCTTTTTCAAGGACATCTCAACTGAAGGGAAACGCTGGTCTCAGTCGCTCTTTCTAGACTCTTTTGCAGCATCATCACCCTTTTTTTCTAGATTGGTCAAAATGTTTGACAAATACATTAAAGAGACTGTTTCTGGTGTTTTGTTTTTAGTACTCCTACTGTATGTGATCCACAAATTAGCAACTGTAGGTGTCGGTGGTCTATTTGATGTCTCTCTACCCCTCTTAGTGTTAGTTTAAGCATTATCTAATCTCAACCCTCTGGTTCCTGGCAGAGCCATGCTGCTCGCTGGCTCTGGGTCTGGCCAAGTGGGTACTTGATGATGTGAAAATAGAAATAATAAAGACTTTGCAGCCGCTGTGTTGGTCTTGGAAACTGGTTTTGAATAAACGGGGTTGTATTTGTATCTGTTAGAGACACACTGATACACTGTCAGTGGTGGCAAAGTTATGAGCTTGATAAAACAATATTATTTTTGGTCCAAAATGTCTGTCCAACTGTGGAATTTATGTTTTTATAATCTTCCTTTTGGGGAATTAAGGTTCAAGATATAACGGCCGCTGTTTTCCGGTGGCTGTTACTTCCTCTTTAGGATCATGCTGTCTGTGCTCACTCCTGGCATCTCGACTGGTGTCATGTCTGTGTGCACGTGAAGCAGCTGTGGTGATGTCATGGGCGATCTGAAGACGAGTGAGTTCATGTGCTCCATCTGGGTTTTATTCACCCAAGAGGAAACAGAATATGAAAGGTTGCCCCACTCCTGGCATCACTCATCCTCACGGGAACAGACTGATCTTAATTACTTTGGACTCTTCTTTATCTCTTTTTCACATGGACTGATTGTCCGTCTTCATCGTCACCAATGACAATAATACAAGTGGCCATGAAATAAGCATGAGCTAAAATGTGTGCCATATATTTTGGCCCCCTCTGGGTGATACCTCCTGTAGTGCATAGTAAAGAATAATGTATAACACACAGTGCTGATTATGTCTTCCATGTGGCACAATATTTGGAGTGCATGCTGTCCCCATTCTGTCAGTCATGGCATCATCCTCTGTGAAGTGAACAGTTAAGTGACTGAAGCTTATTTAGCTCTAACTTTAGCTCTGTCCAGGAGCCACTGGATCGAATTGATTGGGGTGAAAAGCTGCATTTTTTTAATGTGAATCTAGATGGCTGCATCCTTTAAAAAAACAAAACAGGCTTGAGGTTTTTTTTACAGCAGTAGTTCTAACCAAGAGTGTCATTCTTTAGATTTGTATGAGCCACTGGTTTTCTTAAAAAATCAAAACCTCATTTGTTTTCTCAACAATTTAAGGTTATCATTCCACAGTCCACCTCACTTTCAACCACAGCTGCACACTCTGGAAATGTAAAAGGGCTTTGTACCCCAGAAATGGTGCCAGTTGGCATCTCCTGCCACTTTTGCTAGTTTATTCAATAAGGGGATAGTGTTTGCAAAGTGCCTATCAATGGCAGAGTACTTAAAGAACCCACAGGGGTATAAGGATTTCCATTCCAAACTAGGCCATTTGTTTGTGGATTTTGTGTGTGTGTGTGTGTGTGTGTGTGTTGTAAATGCGTGATGTGCTGTCTATCTCAGCACACAGGCTGTCTGTATAGTCTCTGCTGTGTAGGTTTGATGATGATGTACGCATGTGAGAGACACAGGGCTGTCTTTGTCTGTGCACTGCTTAAGCTGCTTTGTGCCTGAGTGCTCCACGTGCACAGGGACCTTTGTCATCCTTTGGAACAAGCAACCCCCTTGTGTCTGCATCGCTGTTTGCTGATCATCGGAAAATACACAATAAAACGGTTTCAGGCGGCACCCTGCTCACGCCGGGCATCTGTAAATACTCTTCATATTTGAGAGAGGTCTGGAAAAGGCTCGGGCCATGGACCCACGTCGACGCCTTTTCAAAATGCCAGAGCTAAGCTCTGCTGCAGCGATGAATGACCCCTCGACACACAGACAGTGCCAGGCAGATGCTCTGTTGTCCAAACAGAGAACAATATGTGAATAGGGTACAGTGACCAGCAACATTAAACTGCTGAATAATACAAGTGTCTGAATGTGACACAATGTGTCCATTCAATTAGTCTCATTACATGCTGTTAACAAATCCACTGTCACAGCATGTTTGTACGCTGACTCTATTAACCTTCCCATTTCAGTGTCAAGCGTGCTCTGGTTATTCTACTGAGAAGTTTTATCTTCCAAACATTTCCTGTTAACTGTCCCACTTACAAAACGTTTGCATTCTTAATGGGTGTTTATGTTAAATGTATTAATGTCAATGCTTTTTCCCTCAAAAGTGTGTGTCTGATGTGATAATTCACATTGTTTTGTGACACAATAAACACTTTTTAACTTTTTTTACCATATTCTTTTATGCTTGTATTCTTATTGGAAAATGTTTATTTTGGCAATATTTCCTTTTTAAATTAACCTTGTATTACTAATGTAGTTGATTTGTTTTCACTTTTTTTATAGTTTAGTGGGGAAGTTAGTTGTTATTACTAACTTCTTTCACTTTTAAAGATATATCTTTATAGTTTAATAGTTTGAATTTTGATGAAGCCTTTATGACTAAACGGAAATGGGGAAATCATTTATAACCTTTTTGTAGCGCGTTTCATACTTATTATGCATTATACAATGATTATAAGTTACTACTTTAAGTGCTAATTTGGTGTTCTAGGGAGAAATCAAATCAGGTATCTTCACCTTATAAGTAATTATAAAACGTCTTATGTGTTATGATTATAAATGTTGTCCTAATCACTATACTTATACAGTGCTATAAGCAGATTATAAGGTTTATACCTAAGTGTATAATGCATTATAGACATGGGGCTCATAGGAAGTGTCCCCCCTTTAAACTTTACATTAACAGTTTTGATCAAGTGGTTCTGTAACTGCTTTGTGAATGGTTGACAGTAAATGTGGATTCACGTTGGTCCTGAACACTGTTTCAATATGTACTTTTGTTGTGTTGTGTTGCAGGTGCACAAGCAGCCAAGAAGTCTGGTATCCCAGCTCCTAGAGAGATCCCTTCTTCCATAACAAGAGACCGCATCTCTCTGAGGGACCAGCTCAGGAGCAATACCACTAAAAAGATGGTTTCCAGTGCCAGCACTTCCAGCCTCTCCACTCTGGCAAAGCCCACACGTAGTTCAACCACAAAGTCCCGTGGAGATGCCGAGAGCCAGGAAAGGGGCCTACTGGAGACCCAGGTGAAAGAGCTGCTGGCTGAGGCCAAGGCCAAAGAGTTAGAGATCAGCAATCTCAGGATAGAGTTGCATCGCTACAAAAGTAAAGCCTCCAGCGCTCCCTCTTCACCATCAACCAATTGTGTCTCGTGGGATGAGCCTGATGCAAATGTAGAGCAGGGACAGATGTCAGAGGCCATCGTGCTGGTTGGGGAGCTGAGGGAGAAGAACGGGAAGTTTCAGAGAGAGCTGGCAGCGCTTAGGGAGGAGAACCAGACACTGAAAGAGAAGCTGCTTTTCTTGGAGGCCTCTCCTCTCTCTAGTACAAACACAAGCTCCCTGTCCAAGCCTCTGGTGAATGGCCTCCCCTCAGATTCCTTAAATCCACAACAGGACACTCGCTCTTCTCCTGCCAGCCCTCTGAAATCCTCCGTCTCCTCCGGTTCTGACATCACCAAGGACTCACCATCACCCGACTCCTCAGAGTTTGAGAAGATCCCATCACAGTCAGAGTCAGAGAGTAGCGGAGTCAGCGGAGGGCAGGATGTGCAGAAGTTGACAGAACAGATCCACAAGATGGAGGAGAGCCACCACAGCACAGCGGAGGAGCTGCAGGCCACTCTGCAGGAGCTGGCCGACCAGCAGCAAGTGGTGCAGGAGCTGACGGCTGAGAACGAGCGCCTGGCCGAGGAGAAGCGCCTCCTGCAGACCTCCCTCCAACAGCAGAGGGAGCGCGTGGAGGTGCTGGTCCAGAAGAACGAGGCGCTCGCTGGCCGCCTCCAGGAGCAGGTCGAAGCCCAGGCCCAGAGGGAGGAGGAGCTGGGCAGCCAGGGGCCCCGGCTGGCCGAGCTGGAGCAGAGGTACAGTGAGCTGGTGGAGAGCTCGAGCTTTGAACGAGAGAAGCTGGTGGACATCCAGCAGCAGCTTACAGGCAGCCTGCGGGCTCTGGAGGAGGAGCACCAGGAGGCCCAGGGCCAGGTACGCCTCGTCAGAGAGGAGATGGACAAGCTGCAGGCCCAGCTGGACAGAGAGCGGGAGGCTGGAGCTCAGGCAGCACTGGCTGCAGAGGAGCAGCGGGCCACAGCAGACTGTCTCAGACTGGAGAACAGTAGGCTGAAAGCACAGGTGGACATTGAAAGGCAGAAGGTGGGTGAGCTGAAGGCCCTGCAGAGTGCCGGTGACAGCAGTGAGGTGCAGAACTTGCTGAAAACAGCCCACGCCGAGAGAGACAGGCTGGAGGTGGAGCTGACGGAGCTGAGGCAGGAGCTGCTAGAAGCCCAAGCTGACACTGAGCATGTGCGAGCCACAATGTGCAAGGTAGGAGGGGTACAAGCTTATTTTAATATTACTTATTTATAGTATAAGATTACTGTACCTTTGTTGTATATTTACATGTTTCCCCACTCAGAATTAGATTTGTATTAAAATGCCATTGTTTTCGTGGCATTGCAAAATCTGAAAATAATTGGTAACATCTGTTAGAAAAAGAAAAACATGAAATGCCTGTTGCAATAGCATCGAGCAGATCTGTAGATTGAACAAATTCCAATAAAATGTGGCTTTCATTTAGCTCCAAGTGGCATTCAAAAGTCTTAAATTGAATTTGCCTTAACTTTCAAGAACAGAGCCTTAGTTTAAGGGATTGGTAATAAGTGAATGTGTTTGTATGTGCGTGTTTGAGCTGAGGAGAATCATAAAACACACTTCATGCAAGTGAGAGAGAAAATATAAATAAATACACCCACTCCACTGTTCCAACATTTTGGTCAAAATGATGCCTTAATTCACTGAACTCGATGTAAAGATGTGCCGGAGACACATGTCCCTGACACATGGAGCGGCTGGGGATCTCCAAAAGACGATCAAAGATCTTCCTGGGATTATTGAAAAGCATTTTTTCTTTATATGCCCATCCTTAATAAGTATTTATCTCCCAACATGACATTTTTTTTATTTGAATACGATATTTGGAGACAAATGTTGTGAGCAAAGATTCCGATCAGTCTATTTAAAACTTGACATCTCTTCATTTGTTGGAGAATGTCACTGCCCAGTACAAACTATCTACACTTGGCTGCTTCTATTGTTGTGTGTGTATACACCGTGACTTTAATTATATGTGACTCACTGTTGAAACGTTTTGTTATGTCAGTTAGAGCTCTTTGTCTTGAGTTTGACTACATTGTCAGGAGTTCCCTAAAGAACAATCTCTTCATCCACATTTACTTTATAATTCAAAAGAAGCAGAGAGAGAGGTTCACTTGTTTAGAAACAGAATATGATTTTGTTCATATTTTTTACTTAAAATACAATCCATTTCAGGAATAGATTTAAAAGAGACCAACATGTTGTATCATTAGTTGGGTAATGGCAAATAATTTAATTTTTTTTTACTTAAACCAGGCGACTATAACATATGTAATCATTCTTGGCTCTGTCACCACCTATTGAAAGTGAACTTGACCACACTTCTTTTCCAAAAGGGTTCAAACCTGACCATTGAACTGGCTTTACAGCTGTTATTGGGGCCTTTTCTTCACCACATTAACTCATGTCCCCTCAAATAGTTTTCGTATGATTCTCTGTCATCACTTTGGTTTTCCCCTCAAACACCACCAACACCACAAAGGCTGACGCTGTGTGGGTTTGAGGTCATGTTCGTGGTTGTTGACTCCAAATTGAGGCGTGTCCTTGTCATTTGAGTGATGTCGTCATTGTTGGATTGTGATCGTGGTGCCAGTAAGGTGGTCCACTAGTATGTGACCCTGTGAGTCACGCTCCTGTTCTCGGCCATATGGGTGTGAGGATGAGGCCATTCCATAACTTCACATCCTAATCCATCAGAACCACATGGTGTCCTTCAGAACTACATTACTTCTTTTTAGTATACCCTGCTCACAGAGATCTGCTCTACAGTGTCATTTCTCAGAATGACAGCAATCCACATGGTACCCTGACTTCAGCTTCAGTGTAATTGGAAGTTAATGCAATAAACATGTTGAGGCAGTCACATCCAATAAAGACAGCACAGTAAAGTTTTAGTTCAATGAGTCACAGTCCCCACTCATGTCAGTATTTACTCTGTGGCCAAATAGTCATTGTCAGAAAAGGTTAAGCTAGCACAGTGCTTAACTTTGTGGAGTGTGTAGGAGAGAAACTCCCCCTGGTGTGAACTTTGGGATTTTAGCCTTGGCAGACCATTACAAAAAAAACCTATATAACAAGGGAATACCCCAAAAAGCATGTAAGGACCTCTTTAAGTAAGCTGTGGAAGCTAGGGGGAAAACAATCTATTGCTTGACCACCAAGAGTTTTCTGTGTATTATGTGTAGCAGTAACATAATAATGATGCAATGCAATAATACCATAACATGTTTCAAGCCTTAAATCATCTCCCCCAAAGAAATGATAGGACAGATTCTATATATCTCATCTTTTAAATCCTTCAAGAACAACTGGAACACTTCCCCACATGATTTCTGGAAGATATCATAAATTATTTCCCCTTACTGAGCCTTTAGTGCTGTTGAGTGCTTTGATGTAATTAGTGCAGTGACAGCCAGCAATTACTCTCACATGAAACACTGCCACTTTGTTTTAACTATATCTGTACTAACTCATAATAATCTCACAAATGCACACACACACACAGGTGGAGGCCAAATGCCAGCAGGTTCAGGAGCAGGCCGAGAGGAGGGAGCAGGATCTGGGCAGCCGGGTGACTTCCCTGGAGGAGGTTGGGGTCCACGCTGAGAACCAGGTGAAGGAGCTGAAGGAGACCATCTTTGAGCTGGAGGACCAGGTGGAGCAGCAGAGGGCCGTCAACTGCCACACCAAGCAAGCCGTCCTGGACATGGAGAGTATGTTACTCTCACTGGATGTTTTTTGTTCCATTTTGTCTGTCCTCTTTTGTACAAAGGGAATTCATAAAATATTAGAAATATTTCTAAAACGACCATAAAGTTAAATCAATAACTTCATGAAGGTAGGATATATTAGAATCAAAATACTTGTATTTATCCTGGGGGAAATCGATTTTTGTGACAGTTTTGGCATTTTAGAATAGAATAGAATAAAATAAAATGTAAATAAAATAATGTTTTTAAAGGAATACCATTTTTTTTACATACACATCAGAAGTTAAAGTAAGAATATGCAATACAATTATATCAATATATTTATATAAAAATAAGGGATTCAGTTAAATGGCTGATGCAAATATACGTAAGACATGTGGTTCTCAAAAAAACGTGTATCTATCATTGCAGATCTTGTCAAAAAGATGGAGGAGCAGAAAGTAGAAGCAGACCGCCATATGAAAGTCTTGAGTAGACAGATGAAGGTAAGAAAGCTTTATTATGTAGCTCCTTTCATAACATCTGTGGTGACATGATTTGTTTTTGAACATCTGAAATCAATGAGTGTTGCAGACTTAAAGTGGACCTATCATGCTATATTTGAATAATATAGTGTAGGACCATACCTATATAAGGCATATTTATACTTTTTTTTTTTCAAAATACCAAACAGATCATGCATTTTAGCCATGCCTCATTTTGCTCAATTTGACATTTTTTAGCTCTGTTTTTGCAAGGGCTGATTCTTTGAGAACAGCACCATCTACAGGCCTGGCATATGTACTACAGCGTCTCCAGCGCTTTCGAACGGCAATGGCCGTGGCTGTCTCCTCCTGATTGGTGGAGTTGGCCCAATAGCCGTAGCTCCACTGTCCTGACGGCAGGACAGTGTTCAAATCTGGATCAGTTTTTATCAGATCCGTTGCAGCCCCTTTTTTAGAGATTTGGGTATGGAGGAAAATAGAGAGGGTTGTGTTTTCTGACACTTGGTGAGTTCCCTGGAACACCGGGGACACATATTCATGTATAAAAGACGTACAAAAGTGCATTTTGCATGATAGGTCCCCTTTAAGTCACATGATAGGTGTTAACAAAACAAAGATGTTTCAAATAGAATATAGAAGAAAGTTCCAAAAGTTAAAACAAGGAATGTCCTAACACAGTTTTGACTTCGGAAATCAGATTTATCTTTGACAGACTTCTCTAACACAATCTACCCTTCTGTCTTCTTCTCTCTCTGAACCTTCAACCATGTCATACAAGTATAAATACTCAAGAAATAAAATGCTCTACTTCGGCCAGGTTGTCTGAGCTTAGAGATATCTATACCATGACACAGAAGCAGTGCATTTACAGTTACCATGTTGTAGTGAAGTTCTGAGTGATTGGAACCGAAGATATAAACATACCGACACCAGAGATTAGTTTCAGTGATGCATTGAAAGTTGGTCTGGAAGTGTTGATGCCTCTCTGGGTGGATTATCACTTTAAGGCCTAGTGCCAGGATTTTGCTGTGTTTTTGCCAAATGTATGACCTTGGAGTCATCTATCCGAGTATGATTCCAGTAGCATCCAGGTGGGCTGTTCAGACAGGCAGCTATCTATTTTCTTTGGTATTGATCCATTAACAACATTTCTGCTTTTTTTTGTTTTGATGAATTATGCATTTTGGAATGCACCAGATACCACTTTCCTTTTTCCATTTTGTACAGTCCTTTCAGTTATCTTTAAAACTGCCTCTACCGTCCTGCCTAAATGTTAAGTAATGGGCACCCAAGATTCAGTAGATGCTGAAAAAAAAGATATATATTTGATTTGAAATGGATCTTTAGAGACCTTTCCCAAAAACAAAACGACATGGTACTGATCTCTGCTTTTACAACATTGATTGTAGGCCTACAAATTGTTTTTCTCTTCAGTGCCAAGGTCTCTCTTCTGTCTTTTTGCAGTTGTTATTATTATGAAGCAAACAGCCGCTGTTTTCCCCTCTCCCTTTGGATTGCTTTTCTGATTTGTTTTGTGTCTGTAGGAGATTTAAAAACATATTAAGCCATAGGAACTAGGAAAGAAAAAATCAGATTTTTGGGTTTTGGGTTATTTTTTACTTCAACATATCTATGTTCCAAAGACTGTGAAAGTGCTAACTTTGATTGACACAGTCATTTTCCATGATAGTCATATCGTTTTTGAAGCCTTTATAAATGCCAGTTTTTTTTTTGTAAGTACATGATAAAGTAAATAGTTTTATCCGTTAGATTAAATGAACCTAAATTGAACTAAATCCCAAGTCCACAAACACTTCCTGTGTTTGTATGAAATGTCCTGAATGTTTCTATACTTGCCTGTGCTGTATAAATCCATATGTTTGTGTGTTTAGGATGAAAAAGAAGAATGGCGTCGGTTCCAGGCGGACCTCCAGATAGCCGTGGTGGTGGCCAACGACATCAAGGTGGAGGCTCAGCAGGAGCTGCGTGCTCTCCGGAGACAGCTGCAGGAGGAGCAGGATCGCAGCGCCAAGCTCTCCACAGACCTGGAGGCCCTGCAGGGTGTCAGGTACCAGCTCCATCATAATGCATTTTTTTCAGTTCCTGCCCCTCCACCGTCCCCTAAACCCCTCTGGGATCCCCTTGTTTAGCATCGGGCTGCAGCTCCTTTCTCTCTCAACACAACGTGGGTATGAGATACCTGCCAGAGTTTTGCCAAATCCCCATCCACTGTTTAGAAATATATCAAAATGTCATTCTCATTCATCTCTTGCTTTAAGTTTCAGTTGGTTACATTATTTAAAAAACTCTTGTCATGTATGTTGTCAATAGTGCATGAGACAGATAACATGTGAAAAATGATAATGTTCCTCTGCTTCCCCCCAGTGCTCCTAAGGGCAATTGCAAGATTTCATTGCGGTGTCAACACCTGCTTGTACATTTTTATTAAACTGTCAAACCCGGCAACGTTGATCAAATATGATACAGTAATCTGTAACTGTATTGTGTATCCCTTGCCTTAAATGTTTAGCTGTGAAATGAATACGTTTTGACCCAGCCAACATGCTGGTTACAGAAAAACGCAGTTACAGAATCCTTATTCATATTTGATCAGTACCTAGGTTGACAGTTTACCAGAGTTCACAAGCAGTGATTTACACTGTGTTTGAAGCTCCTCGGTTTTGATTGGCTGTTTCTCTTCGGTGCAGGAGAATCTTCCAAATGCTATTTAGAGCGCTGGTGGGAGGCAGAGGAACATGAGTTTTTTTCACATATTATCTGTTTCATGCACTACTGTCAGCATACATTGACAGTTAATATGAAGAAACATATTTTCAATAGAGTTACCAACTGTAGCTTCACGCAAGTCGAGATGAAATCCTTGGAGTATTAGAGTTGAGATTCCTGGGATTTGGCAGACTCTGGTGGTAAATTAGCAGTCTCTTGCAGTATTTCCCTCTGTGTATTCTCCTCCTTTAAGCTGCTGCCCTCTCTGTCTCCCTCTTCCACACTGAGCATTGCCCTATAGTATTCTCTCAATTCACACTCCACACCAAACATCAGTGTATTCATTGGATAAAACTATTATTATATGAGAAGGCAAACAGTGACAAAAGCTGATATACAAAGCAACACAAAACAGAGGCCAGTGTAACTGTCAATATGTCACGCCGATGTATCAAGCTATTTAAGATTGTATGTAGTGGTATTGAACTGTGGCCATGCAGTGATGTGACATACTTTTAAAGAGTATTGTGTGTTGGTATTCTGTATATATAAGTGTTTTTGAGCGTGCTAATGCCATGGTGTTTTTGACAGTTTTGTCCCTTTTCATTATCATGCCAGGTCAAGTACTTCCTGTAGCAAAGTCCACTTAGATTTGCTACTGTAAAGGGTTTTCCGTGTGACCAGTATAGTCCTTAATGCAAACCAATGATCTCTAAATACTTTTTCAGTTGCACTATAGCAAAAATCTCGTGATAGGAGCTTTAAGGCGTACTAAATAGTTGTATTTGGTTTAAAGTCAAATGCATGTGGTCCATGGGAATTTACTACACTACATTACTGGTTTTAGACCAAGGTTAAATCAGCACACTTTCCCCCGAGATTAGCTGTTGCGCTGCGTCCGCTCCCCACCTCCAGCAGCTCCCTGTGATGACCCTGTCAAAGATGTCCCTCTGACAAGCCTCCCTGTGTAACGTCCAGGTGAGTCCCCTGTCCTGCCAGCCCTCTGTCAGCCAGCCTGCTCTCCCTCCCTGTGTGCTACTGCTGCTGCTGCTCACTGACTTCCTGTCTGTGTTTGGCTTCGTGTTGCTGCTTCAGTCTGACTCTGTGTGTCCCTCTGTTTGCTGGCTGATTCAGGACTATCTTACCTTCTTTTGGTTTGCTCTGCCTGGTTCTACTGTTTAAAAAGATGTATCTGGTGCCATCTGCTGTTACTCGAATGAATAACCCTTCTACTTTTTTGGTGAATAGCAGGATGGTCTGCACGGCATGACTGGATAAAACTCATGCTCTGCATCACGATACATTTGCATAATATCTTCATCACTGGGTGATTCTTAAGTAACACTAGACATTATGAGTGACCTTATTAATCCAATGAGGTTTGCATGGAACAGTTTTAAAAATCGAGAAGTGACCAGAAGAGCTTTTTATAAGAAAAATGTTAAGAAGACATGTAAGATCTCATGTTTTGCTGCACATGCACATGTTTAATATTATCTTCATACACTATATCATCTTCCCTCTTCTTTTCTTTTCAGATTAGGCGCTGGAGCCACTTTTGATACCAAGACGGCAGTGGAAGGTCACTAGAGAAGTGCCCGCCACCACGTGAAGACAGTGTTAATGTTGCACTTATTACCTTTCTGTGTCATTTCAAATGTATTGTGTAAATGCAGTACCCAAACAGTCTCCTGACACAGGGTCTGGCTTCCATTTATCTACATGTCTTTTGGAACCTTTTAAATAATAATTATGTACTTTTCTTTCTGAATGTATTCTTTGTTCGTCAATTTATTGACCTGTGTTAAAGAAATGCCATATGTTCGAAAGACTCTCCTCTCATACTGTGTGAAGCTGATTTGTGCCTTGAGATTGTAAACAAGAGGGTAATAAATTAGGAAAAAGACTCGATAAATAATAAGTGAGCTGACAGTCGGACTTGTTCTATCAGAAAGTACATATTTTAAGGCAATAGCAATACAGCGAAATTGAGTCTGGTTGATATTGTTTAGATTTAGAAAAACGAGGTGGCATGTTATTGTGCTGGTCCTCACATTTGCTTTTCTTACTTTTTTTTGTATCAGTCAAATTGTTTTCAATTTGACTTCTGTCTGTTTACTGAAAAACATTTATGATCTGTTGAAAAAAAGATCTCAGTTTGGTCCTGTAATGAAACAGAATGCAATGTCATATAAAACCATTAGATGGCACCATTGAACACACAATAACTGTACATAGGTGACATCAATGTTGACTTATTGGTATCATCTGCTCTGTTACTCTTTGTATGTGTATTTCTGATTATTACTATGCTCCTTAGTCCTTCTAAGTAGAGTATTAATTATTTCTGCCAGATAAAATAACCAGGATGAGTTTGATATCAACCACTGCCAACATTAGATTTTAGGACTGCCACAAACACAAACAGCTGTACCTCAGTCACTTGTTTACTCTACTCAGACATACCAAAAGGTTGGTGTTCCTTTTCAACACAAAGACTAAGAAAACTGTGTATAGGCTCCTAAAAGGATTAAGTTTCCCTTTCAGCACCACTGTCAGATGATGAGTTGATCTCATTTTCTAGCATTTGACTTTTAGCAACATTAAGTGACTTAAACTTGTTGATCAATCTTGAATCCCTGTGTTAAAGCCATCTAGAGATTTTTCAACATCCTTATTAATGTATCATATCAGAATTGTTATGATTTCGCTCACTTTGAGTCACTTATCACACAGTGGATTTATTTCATATTTGAGCCAAAACCTTACACCATATTCTGTGTTGCTGTAGTATAATTGCATGCTGCAGGATCTCAGGTTAAAAAGTCTGGTTTCTCTCAGATATATTCAATTTGTGCATTTTTATTAAAAGCCATATTGCTCTACCAGATGATAAGGTACTGGTGCTGAAAATGTCAACTTTTAAATTTGCTCAAAAATACCATCTAGAGAAATTATATGTTAACTGTGTAGTAGGTAATTCTCTGTGTGTAGTAAAGCCATGTTATGAACAATACAGTGAATGTGCTGTTAATTTATTCTTTACAAAACAACTTAAACAATTATTATGTCTGTGAAAGAACACATGTGATGTTTTACTGTTGTTCATTAGGCAAATGAATAAATGAAATGACACCAGTTCCAACTGTGGTTGTGTATCTCTTTCAGTCTTTGGAGGTAAGTTTAATGCAATGTTGAAATTCCTCACTTGTCCTTCATCACTGATAAAGACAAATCCTTCTCTCTGTAGCCTGGAGTCCAATGTTCACCAGGGCGATGGGTACGAGGTGTCCCAATGATTACACTGCTCAAAATGTGTGTTTTAAATTGAAATCTGTAGCTCCTTATCAACGGTCGACAGTCACTATGATCACATCATCCTGCCAATACCCTGAGCAAACGTTTAGGAACATTCCCTTTATCTTATAAGCATGTAAAGGGTTGTTTTCTTCCCCAGGTGTGTGTATGGTATATTTGTCTACACTGCAACCCTGTTCACTGTGTCTGTTAGGTCCCAAGGTGACGAGGTGAGGCTGTCCGACTCTGATATCCAGCGGCAGTGGTGCGGCATCTCAGTGATCCCGACCACACCCAGCGACGCCAGTGGGGAGGCCGACTCAGACCCCGGAGCGACTGTCCAATCTCTCATTAAGTCCTTTGATACTGTTGGACAGAGTGAGCAGCGAGCACCCCCAACACACACACACACACAGACACACACAAATGGAATCCCAACACAGCAGTGTAACTCTAGAGGAGCACAGCTGGTCAGATCTCCACTGTGGACTCATGTTATTTTTCTGCAGCAAAGTCATGTAGTTGTGAAAGACAGTGGGGGCTGACCTCTATAAACAAAAAGGGAACATTATAGGTATCATAATGGTAGATTTTATTGCAGATGTTTTTTGCATTAGGCTGTATGGCTGTATGTCATCTTAAATGGTATTAAAAGTTGATAAATCAATTTAGCGAAAATTAAGGCTATTAAAAAGTATTAAACGGCATTTTCCAAGGTATTACATTTTGTAGCTTGTTTTCAATAAGTATATAAATTGTCCAAAAAGGTTGTATTCTAAAGTTTGCCTGAATGTAATCATTGCGTAATGCGTAGGTGTGTAGTGTGATTCTGTGTAGTTTATTTATGGCATCCCGTTGGATTTGACGTCATCTGAACAGGACATCACACGCTCACTGCTTGATAGCGCGCGAAGGTCCGTTTACGCCGGTTGTTAAACAACATCGTTATGGGGAAATGCAAGTTTGCGTCCAAATGGTTGGAAGATAAGGAGGAAGGACAATCAATACTGTATATAGTAAATGTGAGGTAAAGTGTGTCGCCAATGTAACCGGTTAGAACACGAAGTAGCGATGAGGTCTTAAAATGTATGGAAAGGGTCTTAAAAAAAGGTCTTAAAAGGTATTACATTTGACTTCAGGATTCCTGCATATACCCTGGTCATAGATGTAAGGCTGGGTACTTAATCTAAAAGTACCGTATGTGCCTTGTAAAAATACCACTGTTAAAATGTTACTCAAATAGAAATATATACAGCTTCCTCTGGTATCATGACAGTCTCTCCTCTACCACCTTATCCTTTAATTGTAAGTAATTACCATACTGTAAAAATACTAAGACTTCAAGTTAACTGCCGAATATTTAAATTATTGACCTTATTGATTGTTTTGTTTTCACAAATACTGGGAATGTTGAAAAATAAATGTACAATTACCTAGAGCCCAAAGTTTGCTGACAACAAAAAGCCCAACCTTTAACATTACAAGTTATACTATGACATTTTTAAAAGGAAATTCACAATATTTTCGAATTTATGAAGCTGGAACCATGAGATGTTTTTACACCAACAAATTACTGACCAGCAAAAAAAGTTGCTAATAGCTGAAACAAATCAAATTTACTAATTGAATGACTGTCTTGTACTTTTAAGCTGACAATATACGTATTAATTGACTCATTTGTTTTCAATCTTTTTATTTACCCTTTGAATATTTTGAAACAAATGCAATAAGAAGTTCAATATTTCCCTTTGCCATGTGGTTGAGTAGAAATGCAAAAAATGTCAAAGAAATCATTACAAATATATACTGAAGTAAAGTTCAGCATTTGATTAAAGTTCAGTTACATTCCACTATGGCACATTTCAGTTTTTTTTGTATACAATCCTTAATTTGTATGTGCTCTTCAGATGGGCCCAGCCTCACAGTTCAGATGCACTCCAGCCCCAGAAGCCTGCTGAGTGGGATCCCTGTACGCTCTGCACCTGCTGCTGCCGTCTTCCCTATCCAGGTACACACAACATACTTTCCTTAAAATGTAAAATAAATGAAATACTTATTCTCTGTTTCAGACTGATGAGATATTTCTTCTGTTTCTGTTTATTTAGAGACAGACGTACATAAAGCCGCTATCCAAGACATTGGAAAAGAGAATCAACCATAGAGAATTCTCTCTTCATCATGGTATGTACTGTACCACAGAGATGGTTTTAGCTGGAAGTCATGGTGTTTCATTTATATGTGTATGATACATACCTCATTTAGCAGTCTACTCACTAGCTGCCTTAGAGTCAATGGACAGCCAGCAGGAGTACTGCTGAGTTTAGGAATGAGCAAGGCTAAAATGTCTACACAGAGTTAAATAATAAGAGGAGAAAAGATGAACAGTAATTTGACTGCTGTTGTTCTTGTCTGTCGTTTCATGATTGTATTCTCAGAAAGAAAACACTGTAAATAAAAGAAATCCCAAAGGCTACTTTATTAAAACGATGATGTAAACTTGAAAATGATTCAGAAGGAGGAGATTCTGAAAATGAAATCTCAAATGCAAATTAGATTTTCAAATGGTTAAAAAAAATTCTAACAGTTACTTTGGTGATATCAATATAATCTAATGTTCTAATTTCATTTACCAAGTCTTTAAAAATGAAATATCAATCAGCTACCCAATAACATTTACACACTTACACATGTAAAATTATTATGCTTTTTGGGAATTTCATTTTTTAGTTACCATTACCATTTTAATAAAGTCCCCTATATCAAATGTCTGCATCACCAATCGACTGGTGTTCCAGCTCCTTTCTTAATAAGGTGACTGTAACTTGAGCACCAAAGCACTGAATATAAATGATTTTGAATGGACTGCCAAGTGCTTCCGTTAGAAAAACATGTCCGGGCAGATGTTGGTGCCTGTAATTACAGAGGTGGCATCTTGTTTGCGCTTGTGGCATTGATAAGAGGGGCTGGTGCTGACAGCCTTTTTTTTTTTTTAAATACACCTCAAATTGTGCTTAGGTCTAAATATTTTCACCAGACATTATGATCGGAGTGACTTGAATTTGTCAGAACAAAATCTTTTGGTCAAACCATGGTAAATACTGGCTAACAGAAACACTGGTACTGCCATATTTAGGTGAAAAGGTTGCATCACTGATTCCATCTGCCTTTTCTGAAGCTAAAATAACTTTTCAAGCATATCTTTGTGTGGAAGGGCTTGTTCAGGTATGACAGAGGCCCTTGGGCAGAGCATTTTTGGATATTTTGTGGACTAGCCTAACAAAGAAAGTGACCCCAGCAGGACACCTGGACTACAGAGTCATACTATTGTTAAATCAGCCCTAAAGTTACCACTGATGAATTTGCTTTCCATGTTATATATATTATGATCCCTCCTCTTCAAGTTTTCTCCCCTGCATCCTTCACTCCCCCAGATAAGTTGTCGGGCTGCGGGGAGGACCTGAAACCTAACAGCCTGATGAGGAAGAGCCCTTCTCTGGAGTCTGTGATCAAAACTTCTGCCTCCTTCAGCAGCCGCACAGCCTCCTTCAGCTACAACCGAGGAAACAGCAAGCTGAGGTGTGCTAAATGGTGTTTATGGGATTTACTTTAGGGCATTTTGCTTGTTTAGCTACGCGGTTTCATTCGAAGTGGGGAAACAACCTCCCTCACTTTGGAAATGAACACAATATAATGACTTCTCCACATGATTGTAGAAATTCACAGGAGTTCCAAACTGAAATGTGTGAAGTTAATTCTTAATTTGTGCGGTCTTTAACACAGATCACTGACAAACCAAACAAGTGCAACAAAACAGGCAGTGCAACAATGACTCACTGTACATAAACACAGTTTCAGTTCTTCCTTTTTCTTTAAACAAGTTCCCCTCTGACATCTTTGACAACAGGTTATAGTGTTAATACACATTTGACTCAGCAGCCTTGTTTCCCTTTAAGGTAACCACATATTCTACTGCAATTGCATTTTAAAGTTTAACTGAGATACTTTGCAGTTGTCCAACTTGTATTGCCAAGGTGTTGACACAGAGTTTTTACACATAGTAAATGAAGTGTCCACTTATCAGAAAGGAATGGGAGACAGATGTTAAACAAACATGCTTTCATCTTCTGACCTTTCTGGCAAACAGGCTTTTGTCATTTTACTGTAAAACAATCCCTTAAGTGAGCACTCAGAAACCAATAGCAGCACTCCATTACCAGACCCATGGTACCACTGCAACAAATTGCATTAGAGGGAGATGACGCAGTGTTTACATTTACATGTAGTCACAGAGACTCAGTAAAGTTGATTTAAGCAATCAAATACATGGTCATCACTCTGGACAACACCCTCAGCTTCAACCTACTAATGACATCAAACACTGTACTGACAGATATCAGGAATCTGGAACCTGTTTGTCCAGCCTCTCCTCTTCTCCCTCTGCTACCATCATATTAATGAGCTGTCTCCTCCTCACCCATCTGTATTTACATTGTTATTGTCCTTGGCAGAATACGTTTTTCGGATCCTTTAATTAATAAAAATTAATAAAACCACACCGTTAAGTGATATTTATATATTAAATAATATATATATATTTTAAGTAAGGTCAGCCTTTGAAAATGTTACTTTAGTAAAATGATGTAGTGACTCTTATTGCTATATTAAATTCTTAGATTATTATTAGGCTTTTATTTTTTAGTTTTAGTTGGATGAGGTTAACTAATCTGCAGATCATTTTATGCTTTATTGTATTAGGTTTGTAAACGTTTCTGAAATAGAATCCGTCCATCCATCCATCCATCCGTTCATCCACCCGTTCATCCATCCGTTCATCCACTGATTCATCCATCCATCCATCCATCCATCCATCCATCCATCCATCCATCCGTCCATCCATCCATCCATCCATCCATCCGTCCATCCATCCGTCCATCCATCCATCCATCCATCCATCCATCCATCCATCCATCCGTCCATCCATCCGTCCATCCATCCGTTCATCCACTCGTTCATCCATCCGTTCATCCATCCGTTCATCCACCCGTTCATCCATCCGTTCATCCATCCATCCATCCGTCCATCCATCCGTTCATCCATCCGTTCATCCACTCGTTCATCCATCCATCCATCCATCCGTTCATCCATCCATCCATCCGTTCATCCATCCATCCATCCACCCACCCTCTCACATATTGACATATTATGTGTTTCTGTAATGCAGATCATGGGGCAGGCCTTTTTAACAACATCAACAGCACATCTGTACATTACAGTGTTTGGTATGATTTCAGGGTTATGATATAGCTGCTCCATCTCTGCTCTCCCCCCCCCCGCCCCTGCAGTATTTGTTTGGACAGGGTCTTGCTGCCTCTGGCCTTGCACTGCGCTGAACAGAGGACTAATGAATTTGACAGCAGAGCTGTCGTGACGTGTGAAATGTTTACCGTGCTCAGAGCAACGACCGTGCCTCGTGTCGTGCACTCAGCACAAACCCCAGGGAGCAGATCCTCTGTAAAAAAATAACTGCAGATAAACATTTCACAGATTCGTTGTACCTCTCTTAATTGTGTCTTATAACAGTGCAATCAATATACTGTAAATAAATATATGAGCATGGAAACATGGAGTTCAAAATGAAAAATAAGAAAGTGAGGAATTAATGCCAAAAAAGAAAAGCCTGTGCTAATGCTTGACATCCCTCACTTAAAGCCAAAGTGTACACTGAGCGGTATGTTGTTGGCTTCCCTCCACAGTAATCTTGAGCCAGCTCTGGGCTAACACAAATACACTGAATTGTAATGTTAATACAAGATCAAATAGTTCACTTTGCTGATGGTTTTCATAGAGGGAGCATTTACAGATTACATGTAAAGTGAATAAGAACAAAGAATGGTATGAATGGATAACTTTCATTCTTTAATACAAGTACATATTTTCATTTTTCTCCATCATGGAAAATTGGTTTGTTCCACACTGGAAAATGAGCATCACATCAAGGACCAGCCATATGACATTTTTGCAATGATTTTATTTCATCAAAAAATAAAATATATTTGGTTATATTGTTGTATGTTCTATAAAGCCTCCTCACAAACCATTAGGTCCACATGAGCCTTAAAACAACAACACAATGTTTGCTTGGCTCGCAATCAGTTGAGCAAAAATAATACATTCTGATTATTTACATACATACAGCTACTGTAACTCAAACAAACTATTTTACAGAAAATATTCCCATATTGCTACAAGTTGTGAGATGTTAGCCTTACATAATGGTTGTGTGGTACTTTTAATAAAAATAGGAAAACATGCTTGATCATGTTTACATTTCTCAAACATCTCTGCCTTCTGGCATTCAATCTGCCTCACATAAAACAAACACACACAGTCTTTGCACTCAAGCAAAACCCACATGCTGCTTAACTCATAGTTCTACATATGGGCTTCAATGTTGACATGCTATTTATTCACATAGATTGGCCTACTTCCATCCACCAGGCACCTGACATACAGTATGTTCATAAGTTCATCTTATGAGCCATCTTTCAGCCATCAATTATTGGCTGAAAGTCCTGAACTGTAGCCATTTTCAGAATGGAGGCAAGATGTTTGTCTGAGAGGTTGGATCTGTGTGCGGACATTTTTAATTTTCATTACAGAGAACATATGCTCACATGAGTGAGTGCTCTGGCCCGTCGTTAAGCTACAACCGGCCAAGTAAAGTATAGTGACACAAAAACTGGTATTCTGGCCGTTTAAATTTGTCGCATTTTAAGTGTTTTATCTTCATCCCACTTTCTTCTTTATCACACTAGAAAATCCTGCTTTTACGTAAGGTATTTAATGATTTAACATATATTAGTATAACAGTCACATGGGAAATATTTCTGCATTCAGTAGTTTAACTTTAAATACTTTAATGACATAACTGATTGTATTTCATACCTTTACATTAGTAACATTTTCAAACAAGTATTTTACTTTTTACTTAAAGGATAAGAAAACTTCTTCTACAACTACAGTGTAAGGTTGTTTTGAGCTGTTTTCCCTTTTGTGTGTAAAGAGTACTCCTTTTTAACTTTGCTTATCTAAAAGATTATATTTATAAAAATAACAAAGAGTACATTATGCATGTGGAACGTTCCCATTGGTCCCTGAGCGCCAATATAAAATATTCTTGGAACGAAACATTTTTTTTAACATCAGAGCCACTTTGCATCTTGATTGTGGGGAAGCCATCAGATACACATTCTGGTGATGCATTTTCTAAAGCTGATTAATTGTTTTCTCTATGTTTTCTGACTCTGATACAAGTGAAAAAATGTTTAGCCAGGAATAAACAAATCGCCAGAATATTATTTTTTTTCCTTGCCACTTAATGCGTCCATAATGTCACACATGGTCAAATTGATTCCTACATTTGGCTGGAAACATGTTAGTTAATTGAACACATTCTTATGAAAAGAGTAACTACCTACAGTTGTTGTATAATCACAGTGTTTATTAAGCTAACCTCAAGTCTATATGCATAAATCTGTGTAAAGATGGGAAGATAATAACAGTTTTATGGGGTAGCCAAACTATACACTTATCTTTCTCCGAATGACATACTGTAACCCCCCCTTCTCTCTCACGTTTCCCTCGTGACAGTGTGGAAAGAAAGGACCCCTTGGCTGCACTGGCGCGGGAGTATGGAGGATCTAAGAGAAACGCACTACTGAAGTGGTGCCAGAAGAAAACAGAAGGCTATCCGGTAGGGATCACAGGCCAGAGCCCTCCTTCAAATACAAGTCGGGCTCTTTTTACTTTCACACCCTGCTGTCCTTTGCATCTTCATTTCAGTCTCACACTTCTCAGGTTTTTATCTAAAAGTAAGAGGACAGCTCGCATCTCTCTCCCATTTATATTGCAGTATTGGGTTGCCCTCAGGTAGCTTTTTCAGCCATCATTGAGGAGTTAGAGTGGCATATTACAGTGTTAGCAGACACATCATTCACCCAGCTGTCATCTCACTGCGGATCTAAAGCCACTGTGGCACAGAGGTAATGGAAACAGTGATGCAAGGCACACAGTGTTACAGACACACTGGATTTATACATGCGTGTTTTTATATAGCCCTTTGTGTTTTTATGCATGTCCACTTGTTTATGCATTGTTATTGTGTTGTGTCCCCATCTGTGTTCCCTGTGTCCATGGAGCCAAGTGCAGACAATCACCTGGTTTAGCTGCTCCCCTAATACCCAGTTTAAGGAGCCCATTAAGCCCAGTGGGATTACAGATTTGTAATCATCGTGTTTAGGTGCCAGCAGCATGCCAGAGAGCTAATGCTAAACTCTAAACACAAGACTGGTCCCAACCTGAAAACTCTAGATCAGGAAGAAAAGAAGGCGTTTGAGCCCACTCAGCTTTCTGATGGGAGATTAATTAAATGACTCTGCTCTGGGGTCAGCTTCAGTATGAAAAGGCACGGGTGATGAATACTTCTAAAAATAGATGCAGCTTTACTGGTGATAAACGGTAAAAAAAATGGTATTAGTCAGCAGATCAATAGCTCCTGTTGCTCGAGCACGATGCAGCTCAGTGAACTTTGAGTCACCCTCCATTCATCTGAGGTTATTGGCTGTTTTTGATGGTCACACAGCTAGGGCTGCACGATTTGGGGAAATAATCTAATTGCGATTTTTCTGACAGATATTGCGATTGCGATATTTGTTTTTAAGCGACCCAACGGAACTTTATTGTAAAATGCGGCCATATCTCCGGCTAGGAAGGTCGTATCAACGTGCTCCCGTCTCTAGCACCCCCGCAGCCCGAGCTACGAGTGAAAGAACTAAACTTACATGAAACTTCCGTTGGGTTGCTTTAAAGTCAAGCTTCAGTTTAAGATTCACCCTGTAATAGATGAAAACATGTGATGGAGCATTACTAACCTGACTCAGATGGTTTGTTTCACCAAACCATCTAGCAAAGCTCCATTGGAAGCCATTTGGAAAAGTATTTCAAAAATACTTGGCAGGTGATTGGATCAATCTGTCTATCACCTTCTATCATGGGCCACTTCTGATTGGTTAACAATGGCTGGTACATGTGGAGCACAACACTTCTGATTGGTGTGGATGACTGACACACAATAATGATTTTTTTTAAATAAAAAATTAAATAAAATAAAAAGATCGCAGGCTTTGCGATTTGATAATCGCATGATTTAAAATCGCGATTTCGATTTAAAATCGATTAATCGTTCAGCCCTACACACAGCGTGTGTTGGTAAAAACACGGCAGATCCTCTGTGATGGAAATATCAGAGCAGATGAGATAAAACTGCTGCTGACGGACAGAGTGTCAGATGAGCTGCCTGATAAGATGCTGGAGCTGTTTACAGCCTGACATGAATCACGCCGTTCAGATTCACACCCCTTTGTTTGACATGGATCTTTGGGAAGCAGGAGCTTAGCAACGCTGGCTTGTGATGGAAGGTCACTGGTTCAGTACACAAGTTGAGTGCTAAAGCAAAAGTAGTTTAGAGGAATATTAAAAGTAAATGTTACGCGAGAGTTTGAATATTTTGATATCAATCAAAGGCTTTATTGTCATATGCAGAGTAGCTACAGTGTATATATGGCAATGAAATCATCTCAAACTCCCCCAACAATTAAATATAATATATATTAGACATAAAACAATAACATCAAATAAAAGAGTATGTTTGCGAGACCAATCTGCAAGTAATGCAGATGAAGTAAACTACAAACCTGTCGGCAAAAAAGAAAAACAATAAGCTAAATGTTGCAGAGAATGTTGTAAGTGACCAAGTAGATGCAGGAGTCTATATACATATGTATACGGAATAAGATAGACAAGAACAGAATGTAAAATTAAATATTGTACAGTAAAATAAAATACTGTTTATTGTAGTTATAAACAAATTGTAAGATGCAAACAGATGAATGCTTTAGGTTATGAAGGCACTTAACAGAGCTATAAAACTGTAGTAAATATAGTTTTGCAGATGGCCCCCCTTTACTGTACATAAATTCACCAAGACATGTCTTCCTTCTTAATCCACTGACAGTTTTTTCTTCAAGAATTCAAGGTCATACTTGGTAAAAAATTGATCATTATGTGGGTGAAGTATTCCTTTAAGAACTTCTATTCAAAGTGCTACAGAGGACGCCATTAAATGAATAAAGAAAAAGTTTCTAACAAGAAATGTAATCAGTCATCATTGGTAAACGCTCTAACATCAAGTGAAGTCATTATCCCTGTGACATAAATGTAGTGGAGTAGAGTTGAAGTAGTACAGTACTAATGACTGAGCTTAGTTACTTTCCAGACCCTGCCTACATGTAAATGTTCTGTTTTTGCAAATCTCATTTCAGCACAGGACAATTGGGTACAGCGACATGAAACCCTTAGTGGAGCCTCATTCCCATTTAAGTATGGAACCTATGATCCCCTCTCACAAAGGGTTTAGCAACACAGTGTGATTATTTGCAAGAATCAGGAATGCAGTATGAAGATTTGACTGCTAGGAGAGTTTCTGTCGGTGGAATAAACACTCCCCGCCCAGAGTAGCTGGTTGAGCTGTGATACTTCGTGTTTGTGCATTTTCATTTATTTATCCAGCCTGTAATTTGATCTATATACAGACTATTAGGTAGTAGTGAACCTTTTGAACGTCTATTTTTAGAACAAGTGTGACTTCCACTTTATTGTGTTGCATAAGAAAAATGGATAATTTGCATATATGTATATATCAATGTCTGTGCCAAAAACAAACGGTATACATTTATTACAATCAACGTTGGGAGGGTTACTCTTAAAATGTGATCCTTTAATTTAATCAGTAACCTAATCTAAGCATCACAATATAAATGTAATGTAACCTGATTGCTTTCCGTTACTTTTGGATTACCTTAATATCAATGCAAATAAATACTAAAAGTGTATTTATAGATCAAGAGAACAAAGAAAAATATATTAGGTTTAGAAAATGTGTTCTCGGCTCTGTTTCTTTTCGATCAGAAAATTCTCCATTTGTGTTTAAAACATACAGTAGATGGTGAAATGTACCCACTAAAGTCTTTCTTTTGTTACATTGTAATCCCAAAATGTAGGGAAATGTAACAGTAATCTGATTACGTGTTTGTTTTATATAACTGTAAGGGAATACAGTTACTTTTTTTTGTATCTTGATTACATAAACCCTGTTACTTGTTATCTGTTACGGTACGTCCACACGGCAGCGTTGCGTGCTTCAACGGAGACGCTTCCCATTCACTTTGAATGGGGTGACGTCACGCTTTGCCGAACTGCATTGTGGTTCCGTCGCGTCGCTTTGCCTCCGTTGCTCACTTCGAAAGTTGAGAAAACTTCAACTTTTCAAGCGTCAACGGAAGCGCCAGCCAATCAAATCATATGCCAGTACAAGCTCTAGCCAATCAAACCGTGTGCTTGTGTGTCCGGGGCAGGAGATTAATGTGATTGGTTGTTGGTCGCACGCCAGGTTAGGTTAAGTCTCCGCGGACGTAACGTAACGGCTCCACGGATTGGTCCATTTGGGTATGGGCACGTCACTGTACCCAGGAAGAAAAAGAGAAATCTCCAACGAGGCGTTCTGGGGCAGCATAGACAGGTATTTTCTGTGTTAGAGTTGTACTCGCTACAGGGTGTACTTTGAGGGTTTGTGACTTTGCAGACCGTTTACATGCATAAAAACCTTCATAACACACAAGGGGACGGGTTATAACCGGAAAAGCATGACATGGTACCTATAAATCAGACTTTAGTTACACCTGGAGTAAATTCACAAGCTACCCTGCAGTATACTACTTTTACTTAAGTACTTGATCTGAGTACTTCTCCCACCTTACACGTAATTGGGGCAACAGAACTCTGAGTTAAGGAAGTTGAAAACGGTGCATTTCTCCGTATGAATATGATGCCTTTTGGCCAGCTGATGGACAGATTGCTCGTGTTTCCGCGAAAATACTTATGGCAAACGAGGCAAAGTCCCTCCCTTTCCTCCATGGGTCCTTATTTCGGAAAAATTATGTATTGAAGTCAATGGCGAGAGAAAACTTATCTTTCGATCCCGTTTGAATTGTGCCACGAATTACACATATAATGTTTGTCAATTTAAAAGATAATTTTGCAAGTTTAAAAAAAAATGCCGTAAAACTGTGAAGTAAGACTTTTTTTGTGTGAAACCGCTCAATGAATTACATCTCTGTTCTCGCACAACAACACACGTCACCAAGATGGCCGTCACTACTGTCTTGCCAAAAAAGGGATTGACTTCCCTCACTATCACCACAATGAAACACGTCCAGAAGAATGTCATGCAAAGCTACCTGCCTGCCTTCCTCCCTTCGATTCTCCCTGAACTGCCTGATCTTTTTAATGTTCAATGTTAACCATTTGTGCAGATAGCATGAAGTAGAAAAGATCGCAGATGCTAATGTACTGTTAGCGTTAGCATTTCTCCCCCGGGGGAATCCGGGCTTAAACGGTGTATTATAGAATGATCACACCGGTGTGACAGTACTCTTCAAAGGGTTCACGAAATATGACTACTACTCTTACTGTTTAACATTTTGGGTTACTTAATGTTACTTCATGTTAAGGCTAATACAAATAACAAGGCTAAGGCTGTAATGCTAACTAACGTGCTTGCTACTAGCTAGGTAGCTAACTTGATCCAGCCACTCCTGGTCCTTTCATCAGCGAGCAAGACCCATTGCTGGTATGATTACAACCCTTTATATATACAGTCTATGATTACAACCTGGTACTAAGCACACAGGCATCTTGTTAAAGTTATCTTATCTTAGCTATCTCTTATATTTAGTGGAGGAAAACAATTATGACATCAGTTATGACATCACTTACGCAACTCTGGAATTTGTAGTCTTTCTAGTTGCGTATTTTTCATAGTCTTATATTTCAACAGTTTTACGACAAACTGTGACTTTTTTGACATGGAAATTATATTTTAAGATTGACAAACATCATATGTGTAATTCATGGCACAATTCAAACGGGATCGAAAGATACGTTTTCTCTCGCCATTGACTTCAATACATAATTTTTCCGAAATAAGGTCCCATGAGGTCCACCGGAAAGGGAGGGACTTCGCCACTCTATTGACCACATCGAGCTCTGTGGATTAGATTGTCACTTTTGAAGAAATTTGAACGCTATGTTCTCCACCAGCGGATCTGTGGCCGTTTCTCAATGTCGAGTAAACCTGCTGCAGAGCCACTATTTCAAGTTTACTACGTCATCGAGTGGCGCCGAAGGACTGTTTAAATGCATATTAAATTAAATTCGGCGCCACTTGATGACGTAGTATACTTGAAATAGTGACTCTGCAGCAGGTATACTCGACATTGAGAAATGGGGTGTTTCTCAATCTCGAGTACGCTTGCTTGGTAGCACATGTCTTCCGAGCATCTTGCTTCAGAAGCGAGGCAAGAATACTTCCTGGCATTCGGAAAACGAAGAGTGGAACAGGCGAGCAAGTGTGCAGGTGTGCGTCATATGAGAGGCCCCATCTTACATTTTCCGCCACAGATTTGGGGAAATTGGTCCGTGTGCAAAGCATTGTGGGGATTTTAAGACCGCGGAGTCTACTCATGTGCAGCCTCGAAATTTCTCCAAACGAAGTACGCCGGGCTCGGTAGAATTCCAAGTATGCTGGACATTGGAACAGTACTTCGGCGGCACTCGATGACGTAGTATGCTTGTAATAGTGGCTCTGGAGCAGCTTTACTCGCGATTGAGAAACACCCAAGGCCACGGCCTCTGTGTGCACGGTGCTGCAGCGAGTCTGTGAGCGAGATGCCCCGCCCCCCACACAGACGAGAGAGTGAGAGAGAGAGAAAGAGAGATCTCCTCACCGAACACGTTAGATGTCAAGGGAGATATATGCCTCATCATACTTTGTTGATTTTGGCATTATAGCTGAATACTTGTGAATACTTTTAACTGCCGGTTGTGTTAAAAATGTATCAATTTGATTGATTTCACGAGCAACAAACAACGTTTGTTTACAACTTCTTCCCAAGCTTCACGCGCCCCCCCTGCAATAGCGCGTGCCCCCCCCCCTGGGACTCCCAGCAGCTTCTACTGAAGCCTTCCGAGCTCTATTGAGCCTTCTATTCCCATAGCACTCAGTAGTAATGATTTTATGTGCTTTTTTAACGATAAAATTGTTACTCTTAGCAACAAAATTAATGACCTCTTGCCTTTGACCAGAATAGTGTTATCAACAGCTCCCGGAAACGTAAGTTCTAATATTACACTAGATAGTAAATTAGAATGCTTTTCAGCCATAAATCTTGAACAATTGAATTCAATGATTCTTTCTTCTAAACCATCAACGTGTATCTTAGACCCGATTCCAACTAAGCTGTTAAAGGAAGTTTTTCCATTAATTAGCACTTCTTTGTTAAATATTATGAATATGTCTTTATTATCAGGCTATGTTCCACAATCTTTCAAAGTAGCAGTGATAAAACCTCTTCTTAAAAAGCACAACCTCGATCCAGAGGTTTTAGCCAACTATAAACCTATTTCTAATCTTCCGTTCCTATCAAAAATTCTTGAGAAAGCAGTCGCAAAACAGTTGTGTGATTACTTAAAAAACAATGATTTATTTGAAGATTTTCAGTCTGGCTTTAGAACACATCATAGCACAGAGACAGCTCTGGTTAAAGTCACAAATGACCTTCTAATAGCCTCAGACAAAGGACTTGTCTCTATTCTTGTCTTGCTCGATCTCAGTGCTGCATTTGATACTATCAACCATGATATCCTATTGAAAAGACTAGAGCACTTAATTGGCATAAAGGGAACTGAATTAGGCTGGTTTAGGTCCTATCTATCTGAACGCTCTCAGTTTGTATGTGTCAACGATGAATCTTCCATGCAAACCAAAGTTAGCCATGGAGTGCCACAGGGCTCAGTGCTTGGACCTATTTTGTTCACATTACATATGCTTCAGTTAGGCAATATTATAAGGAATCATTCTGTACATTTTCATTGTTATGCGGATGATACTCAACTATATTTATCAATCAAGCCTGATGAAATTAATCATCTAAATAAAATTCAAGACTGCCTTAAGGACTTAAAAACGTGGATGACTTTAAACTTTTTGATTTTTAAAGTTATTGTACTCGGCCCAAAGAATCTACGAAACAAATTATCTAAAGATATACTAACTATGGATGGCATTAATTTGGCCTCCAGTGAGACTGTAAGGAATCTTGGTGTTATATTTGATCAGGATTTATCCTTTAACGCCCACATAAAATCAATTTCAAGGACCGCCTACTTCCATCTACGTAACATTGCAAAAATCAGGCATATCTTGCCTCAAAACGATGCAGAGAAACTAGTCCATGCATTTGTTACTTCAAGGCTGGATTATTGTAACTCTTTATTATCAGGGTGTACCAAGAAGTCAGTTAAGTCGCTTCAGCTGATTCAAAATGCTGCAGCACGTGTACTAACCAGCGTTAGGAAAAGGGACCACATTACTCCTGTTCTGGCTGCCTTACACTGGCTCCCTATAGAACACAGGATAGAATTTAAAATTCTTCTTCTCGTCTACAAAGCCCTTAATGGGCAGGCGCCATCTTACCTTAAAGAACTCATTATAGCGTACTGTCCTACCCTAGTAGGACAGTAGGGTTGTATTGCAGTAGGCATTGCGTTCCAAGAATGCAGGGTTGTTGGTTGTTCCTAGAGTTTAAAGTACAATGGGAGCCAGAGCCTTTTCTTATCAAGCTCCACATTTGTGGAATCAGCTTCCAGTTTGTGTTCGGGCGGCAGACACCCTATCCGTTTTTAAGAGTGTGCTTAAGACCTTCCTTTTTGATAAAGCTTATAGTTAGGGCTGATTAGATTCAGCCCCTAGTTTTGCTACTATAGGCTTAGTTTGTCGGGGGACACTTTACTTCTTCCTTCTCTCTGTCTGTACCTGTGTACTCTCATGTTCCGAATAACCCAGCTTCCCCAAATTTCTTTTTGGTGTCTATCTACGCTGGGATCCTGAGTCGTGGCTGATCCTGTTGCTGTGGTCCTTAGTCCTGGATCGCGAGCATAGGCGGAGTTTGACATTTGCGCTTGGGGGGGCAAACCTTTTTTACTGACGTCAGTACACAGTCCCAACTATTGCGTGGGGTGCTACGGATACAGTAGCAATAAAGCCAGCGCTCACCGCACCGAGTATGACTTTTTCATGCCCGCCGTACACACACACTCATATAAGGGGCGGTCTCTCCCCCCAACAACAGTGCATTACATAACTGTAAAACTTATCATAACTGTGCACATCTTATACTTATTTGATAACTACTATATCCCTTGGTTACTTGAACACGCTACAATATTATTAACCAGTGTCCTACCTTATTAAAATATTGATATACGAAATATTTGTATTGGAACAGTTTTCGACGTAGTAATGCTGTAACATATTTCAGCCACTAGGGGGGGCAATGCCCCCTGACCCCCTGCAAAATCCGCCTATGATCACTAGCCCTGGATCTTGAGTTGTGGCTGTGCCTGTTGCTGTGGTCCTGGATCATAAGTCCTGGATGGATATCCTCGTGGATTCATCTTCTTATTATAGACACACGCATTTCCAAACATTTGGACTACCTATGTTGTAAATGTATTATCTTTTCAATTTACACACGGCATCTATTGCACGTCTGTCCGTCCTGGGAGAGGGATCCCTCCTCTGTTGCTCTCCCTAAGGTTTCTCCCATTTTTCCCCTTTAAACTGTGGGGTTTTTCCTTTTTTGGAAGTTTTTCCTTGTACGATGTGAGGGTCTAAGGACAGAGGGTGTCGTATTGTCATACTGATATTCTGTACAAACTGTGAAGTCCACTGAGACAAATGTAACATTTGTGATATTGGGCTATATAAATAAACATTGATTGATTGATTGATTGAAATCGCCAGAACGCCGACACCTCCTCATCACTCCACCGCTCCCATGTTTTTTTTTGTGTTGCCATAAGTTAGTCTCTCTCCGTTGGTGCGCTGGGCTAATGCTAATGCTAATAATGCTAATGCCAGCAAACACAATAGCGGCTTCACAAAACTTTTCAGAGTTTTACGGGGCGTGGTTTGCAATTCGCCCAGCCAATCAGAAATTGGAACTTTTTTCTCCCCAGGAAAGTACGTGCTCTCTAGCAGGGACTGAAAAGGGGGGGAAAGTTCTCATGAACTAAGTTCTCTTTTTGGTGTGAACGCAAAATCCCAGGAACTATCGGAACTAAAAGGGAAAAGTACGGGGAAAAGTACTCCGGTGTGAAAGCGCCTATGTCTCTCACTTCTGTAGGTGCTGGGGTTTTTGTAAATAGCACTGGTTGAATGGCCCCATCTCTGACAATCCACCCCTTGCAAATAGGACTCCATAACAAGGGTTTGGGTTCGGGCTGTGACACCATATCGCTGTCTGAAACATTGCTCTTTGTACATGTTGTTGAAATGCATATCACATACAACTACTGGTTAGTGTTCAATAGCACCCTAGACAATTCAGTAATGGTATATTTTTTAGGGATTTCTGATAAATGAGAGAAAAGTGATGGAGTCCTATGTTCCTATCACCAAAAAGTACAATTTCCGTCTAAACTAAAGCTAAGTTTACAGGACTATAATTCAGTATTCTTTTAGGTAAATAATTGTCTGACTATTTGGTGATGTAGGACAGCCATCTGGTTCATACCTCAGCTAATCTGAAGAGGAAAAGAGTGATTATTCTCAAGTTATGGGCTTTTTTGTCACCTTTCCCATATTCGGCCTGGTCTAATTTGGCTCTTTTTCAGGGATTGGGGTAGTTCTAAAGAACAACCAAAAAAACATTTTTCCCCCCAAAATAAAATTTGACAACAATCGATTTCATTAATGGGAGACCCTAAAGATAAGAAAAATCATTGTTGTGTTTTGTTCTACCTCGGGTAGGGGTATCTCAACATCTGAGGGCCCTTCCTGCTAGACTATAAAGAGTTCGGCGGGACTAAGTACTGGGAACTAAGTACGGCAAAGTGGTGTGAAAGCGGTTATAGATAGACCAAAAGGTCCTGCTACTTAGATTCCAAAATATTTCCCAAATATTTTGTAGATTTGGTGTATAACTTTCCCACAGAGATATATGAGAGCAGCTGTTTTTTACCTCTTGGGAATTTAGCTTTTCTGGTGAATTCCACTACAATCCGCAGGGATTTCTGTTGTCTAGGATGCGTGGATATGTACTGTATGTTTGTGTATGTGACTTATAGTGTTTGTGCATGATTTACAGTCAATGGAGCGGAGTAGAATACTGCTCGTTATACAGTCTCACGTATAATCTTACTGATCATTCACACAGTTTGCAGCTCCAGGAAATGAACTGAAATGCAACCACATCCAGACAGCCTGCTTTGTCTTCCTTTGTCTCTGCCATGCTCGTGCTCTGTTCTGATAAAGGTTAGTGAGGTGTAGCTTTATCGATAAATCCACATACATTTTGCAGCCCTTTCTTCTCTACTGTGAAATAAGGTCAACGAGGTAATAACTCAACACTAATTGGCTCTTTAGTTCATTTGTCATATATGCTGGGAATCTTCTAGCTACATAATTAATGTTCACTATTGAAGAGACAGTTTTCCCCGTCGCTGTTCACTTTCAAAACAAGCTCTTATATCATCTGCCAGCCAGAGCCTGCGGTCTGCGAGACAAAGCCCATGGGAGGGTCAGCCCTGTGCCACTTGTTATTACAGTCCTATTGTTGGCGGACATTCCGGTCAAACAGCAGCCTAATTAAAGTGAAACAGAGAGCGGGAGCTATTGTAAGCGTGCCGGGGGGTTGTTTGATGTTTACGTGCAAATAGCTGCCGAGGGCATGGTTAAGCTGTGTGATTATAGCTGTACACAAAGCCTGATGTCACTCTAGGCACGTTTACTGTGATCAATATGGGGATAATGGCTGGTAATAATCACAGTGTGAAGATTCACTTCACACACATCACAGTGTAGGTTGTGAAGGAGTCATGTAAGATGTACAAAAGAGGTTCAATATTGAGGAAATACCAAACATATCCGAACATTAACAATAACATTGAGTAAACAGTAAAATGTATTATTATGCACAAAGTTAGAGGGTTATTCAAAATAATTGTTATTATAATATAGTATATTTGAAATATCCCAAATCAGATCCTGAATTGGATTAAGAAATCAGCGGTGATAAAACGCCCTAAAGAGCAGTAACCTGGCCTACGTGCTTTAAAATTTAAATCATGCATATTGAGAAGCAAGCGTATGTGTGTGAATGTGTTGTTGTGAGCATAGTGTGCATATATATCATACAGCTCTGACAGATAATGGTTAGACACAAAGATGGAAAACTTAAAAACACCAAATATAAGGATGTTATTGCTGTCACTATGGAGATGAGCCACTTGAATCCATGAGGGAACATGTGGGGTGACCGTGTGTTTGAAGGGGTGTGTTCATCCACAAGCTGCCTCCAGGTCCTTAGAGTAGTCGAACATATGACCTGTGTTAAACTCTCAGCGGAGGAGATGTGAGCCCAGACAGGCTCCGACACCTCAAATGTCAGATTCCGGGAAGCACAGATCGATCAGTGAGGACCTTAAGCTTGCTCCGATTGACTCGGCCCTGGGAGAGAACGGCCTCTCACAGGAAATAAAAATTCACAAGGGATGCTGAGCACGTCAGAGCTGGAGTGGACACAGGCTTGAAACACAACACCGCTTTTATACGACTGTTTTCAAAGCAGCTGTGAGATACGACTCAAACAAGCATGGTCCTGCACCGCCTGAAATCGGATGTTTTGTGACTTCTATGTGTGTGTTACATGTTCCTGCTCTTTATTTAAATGGACAGTGTGGTTTGTTTGCAGCCAGATAACATGGGAATGTGATCCCATAGCAAGTTGAGCCAATTTTCGTAACTTTCAATAGCAAAATCTCATATTTTTGCATCAAAACTTGACACCTTAGTCAAATTGCAACACATTTGTCGTCTCGTATTTAAAAGCAGAATATCTACAGGGCCATGTTCAATAGACTTTCTAGAAAGTCTGGTCTGTTGGAAATACACTAGTCTCAGACTGTATATCTATCAGGCTCTTTGATGTCTACATTTAGGACACTTTTTAAACTTTTCCCCCCCCCTCAATTAACCATAAAAGCCATACAAAAATAAATATGTTGTTTGTTCAAGATGGAAACAATGAGCAAAGTCTCTAAACATTAGGCTCAGCTGGACCATCCGGCCGCGTCTGGGAAACTCACACACACACACACACACACACACACACACACACACACACACACACACACACACACACACACACACACACACACACACACACACACACAAGCACAAAGACATTGAAGGAACAGGAATGGACCCCCAGACGAGGGTGGAATTGAGGTCAGACTTTGAGGAGGGGAAGAGGGTCCGAGTTCAAGAGTAACTATTACTTCAAGTTCTAATTATGTAGGATTAAAGAGCTTCGAGTGAGATCATCAGTGTAAAATACAATTACAACTGAACACAGTAAAGGGGTCACTGCAGTTTGGACATGTTTACTTTTCTTTGTTACAGATCAAAAAGAAAATATGCAGACATAGGTAAAAACAGGTAGACGCACATATTAAAGGACCAAGGTAATCTCATTGTGATGGGCTATAAAGACACACAAAAACACAAGATAAGAAAATGGGAGTTTAATTTAGAAATTAGGGTCAAAGCTTAGCTCAAATGTTACCCATACATAATTTTGAGTGTGCTGTATTGTTTTTTGTTCATCAAAACATCAACAGCTAAACAATAGCTTGGCCCAGTTTGAGAAGGAAAAAAACGTATTTGAGGCTCTCATACCTACGTGCAAAAAAGGCAGACTTCTGGTAAATGGATGTATCTGATTTAAATACTTTGAATCACAAGATTGATACCTATTACAGAAAAATGTCCAGGATGTGGCTTTTTAAAAGGTCAAGAGACAGGGAGACAACTTTTGAAAAAACAATATGGGGATCAAAGATACAAAGGCGTAATAGGAAAGACACATTGAGAGTGGAGAATAAATCAGTACGGCTAGTGCTTGGATCTGGTCTGTTTTAAATGTAAAGATAATTATATTTGGTTAAGAGTGGTATTATTTTTGCAAAAGCTGTGAAGTGAGCTCATGGAGAATTTAGACGAATAACACATTGCCATTGTTCGGTTTTTTTTCTTGGATTTTTCCTTTTGTATGTAGCAACAATATCGTTGTAGTATAATGTATTTAGTGAATTTGCATTATGCACAACCGCTCCTTTCTTGTTCCTGTCCTTTTCCTATCATGAGAAAGTCTATTAAACTGTACAGAGACAGGCTGGGTCTAGGTGGAGCCCTCATCAGCTGCACCATCTCTGTGACCTTCACTGTTGCCCTGTCTTTATCTCCGTACCCCCCCCTGCTTGGGCTTTCATCCTGTCATTGCTCATGACTGTGATTCATTGCATGGTACATTAGGGCGTTCCCCTCTCTGTCTCTCCCTCTTCACCTCCATTACAAACTTTCTCATTTCATTTTTGTTGTTTTCTCCTCCTCTGTCCTTGTTTCCTCTTCTATTTTTGTTTCACATTTGTTTCCCGGTCGTTTGTCTTCTTGTTGCCCTATTCATTCAGTGCAGGTGAGGTGGAGAGATTCTGTGAAATATACTGAGATTAGCTCATTACTCTCTCAGGCTCCATGTCTCCTGCTTTCACCCTTTGGACGGATGACTTTTGAACACACTGTGTGTGCGTGTGTGTGCATGTGTGTGTGTCACAGTCATCCTCCATCCTTCCGTGCCAACTCGACCGCTACATGGTGCTTTTGTGTTTTTACATTCTTTAACTGTGAGTAAGAGCTACATTTTGCTGCAATGGCACTTTTACATCTGGGTGGCTAGTGTCATCATAGCATGGAACAGATGGGCTTAACTCCATGTTACGGGATGTGACACCAGTCCGGTTGCATTCACATGTGGCAGCAGAGAGAGCACACACTGCTGCACACACAGTGTTAAAGTGCTGTCGGCGGGGTGTTTAGTGCCTGGCTCCTGTCCAGCTGGTCTGTGAATTCCATCTCTAAACGTTTTACAGGCAGAGAGGATATGCTGTTCTGCCTCTGCAGCCTATGTTACACACAAGTCTATTAGCATTCATTAATACGTTAACCAACAGTAAAAAGAAATACAATTTTGATGACCAATTAAATATTTGAGTCATTTTCTCAAAGAGAAATTACGAAAATGTGCTGTGTTCAGCATCTACACTCTTTTTACACTCGTTTTACACATTATTTGTATTATTATGAGTATGTTGGTCCTCCAAAACTTGTTTTTTGAAGACATTTTCATGACTGGATAGTAAGAAATAAATCATCAGTTGCAGCCCTAGTCACGTGCTGTTCTGATTTGTAAGCACGCTAAAATGTGCTTTTTAGCGACCAACTGTAGGTACATCTTATCTACTGTATGAGTAAAGCTATTGTGGAGCTATCAGATTTTGTTGCTAAAATAACTAAATAAAAGGTAGATCTGCCAGATCTTGAGTCTCTTTTTAAACACCATAAGAATATTTGCAGAGCTGATGAGCCGTTTCCAGTCTTCAGAACAACAGTTGTAGGCGACAGTTCCGTTTGTATTTTATTTAGATGAAGCTTTCCAGCCTCATTTCCACTTAATTGAACTACTGATACTATCATTGATCTTATCTATGTCCCACTTTGAGGCAGAGCAAAGCTCATAAACATAGATGCATTTGACATTATCTCTTCCCCCCCCCCTCTGTACAAGCCCCTGCTTCTCTCTCTCTTTCTGTGAGCCCTAAAAAGCCACGGCTCGGCCTTTTGTGCCGAGCGAGACGCTTCCTGTCGCTTGATGCTGTGTTTGCTTTTCTGAGCCGGCTCCCAGAGAGCTGTTGTTGTCCGCTGCTGTTTTAGCATTCATGCCTCTCCCTCTCTTTCTAACCCTGACCAAATCCCAACCGCCCCCCCCCCCCCCCCCCCCCCCCTCCCCCACCCAACCCCTTCTCTCTCCAAATCACACCCTGAACTACAACATACCTGCGTGGATTAGGACATCTGTTCTCCTCAGATCACCCATGAACGCTGCACTCTGCAATCCCTCCTATCACCTTATTAGTCATTGTGTATCTTTTGGCGCATTTCCACCATGGCGCGGAGCGCGGTTTAAGCGTGCCGTGTCGTGCCGTGCCCGGTTTTGGTTGCGCTTCCACTAGGCCTAGTTACGGCCCGCCCCGGCCCGGGGCCACTTTTTCACCTCTTTTCTGGCCCGACAAAATTGTGGTTCTATCGGGGCCAACAAACAAGGCTGAGTCGGGCTGAGTATGCTAAACTAGAGAGAGGATCGCTGGCAAGGGGGCTACAACTACAACAAGATGGACATATTTGACCGTGATTTAATTGTAATACACGTTTCAAAATGATGCCGAAGTAACAACATACTGATACCGGTTAGTAAAAACCATGAATTAATGCTTTGTCAAGTTTGCAGACAGACGGCAGGCGAAAAACCTTTTAAAATGCGTGTTTTCTAGATGGAGATTGGCTAAGCTAACGCAGTATATGCTCCGACCGTCCACACTCACAACAACGGCCTATACAGACATAAATAAAGCAGCGACTGTATTCACCATGACACAGGCAGTCTGTGGTTTGTACTTGTTTAACTTTTGTCGAGTTTCTGAACATATATAAGGAGCTGTGAGCTCTGAGTGCTAACAGCTAACGGCTGTGTTGTTTTTCTGGGGTTCTCATTGAAGATGACGTCACGGCTCCGCCTACACTGCGTTACTATAGTAACTACCCCAGTTCCTAAACTGTAATGGAAGCGCAGCATGAAGTGAGCCGGCCCTGTTAAGGCCCAACGCGGCCAAGCAGTACCGAGCGTGGCCGAGGCCGACCGTGTGGTGGAAATGCGCCATTTGTCTCAGAGTACCTGGAGTCTCCCCGGCTCCACGGGAACGCATACGGCAAAACGCATCGGAGTAACGCAAACGTAACCGCAAAAAACCTTCCGCCCACACGCAATATACACCGGATTGTGTCAAGCTCCACGAGACGGCTCCGTTCCAACCGCTGGAAAAGCTGCAGTACATATGCCGAACCTGTACGTGGCGCTGTAACTTCCTCCACAAAAGCAGCAACTTCCTCCACAAAAGCAGCGAAGAAGAATGGTTGTCATGGCTGCACTTCTGTTTATTCTCCTTGGTGGGGGCCGACGGAACCGGCCAGAGTTTTTCGCCGGTCAACGTGTGTTAAAGTTTAAATCTTCCGGACAAAATTATAAAAGTGCCGGTCAAAGGTCTTCATTGTTATTTATTGAGCTTTAAAACAAATGAATAACGACGATATAATGATATATAATCATCAAATACACGGAGCCTGTCTCTTTTTCCTCTCTTCTGACAGCGTCAGTGTCTGTCTCATGCAGCAGCTGATCCTGTAATGAGTGACCCGACAGTAAAAATAAACATATTTATAACTAGTTTAGGTAGTTTGAGAGGTAATTAAAATAGCTAAGGGTGATGATCTGACTTGAAGTGTGTGTTTTGCTCCCGCTGCATCACAGCGGGAGGAGCTGCGTGTCTCCGTCCTGTCAGATTAGACTTCACTCGCGTTTATGTCCATATCGAGATAAAGATAAATAATCTGAATTCAGTGTACAGTGTACTTTTGCGGGGGTGAGCAGCAGAGGCGGGGAGAGGCGGGGCTATTGCGTCGTCATTATCAGAAACGGATGACCGTATAGGCGACCACACGGCCCCGTTGGACCCCCCAGAGCGCTCCGTTCCCAGATCTATCCACCTTTGGACCCGTTGTCGTTTGCAGGGTCTGTTTCTACGTTTCCATTACGGCGTCGTCTAGCTTAAAGGGCTATACGCATGAGAAATATGCGGATTCAACCTGTTTTCGTTCCCGTGGAGCCTCAGGCCTAGGCTCGGCTCCATCATTAACCCCCTATCCCTCCCTCTGTGTGTGTGTGTGTGTGTGTGTGTGTGTGTGTGTGTGTGTGTGTGTGTGTGTGTGTGTGTGTGTGTGTGTGTGTGTGTGTGTGTGTGTGTGTGTGTGTGTGTGTGTGTGTGTGTGTGTGTGTGTGTGTGTGTGTGTGTGTGTGTGTGTGTGTGTGTGTGTGTGTGTGTGTGTGTGTGTGTGTGTGTGTGTGTGTGTGTGTGTGTGTGTGTGCAAATACATCACACACACATTACTGATAGAGAGGAGTGGGGAGTTATGAGAGGAATGTGGACTGACAGGACTACACAGGTCGGCCCCACAGAGCCAATAGACAGGAGGTGTCTGATGGAGACGAGACTGGCTCCCAGCCTCTGTTGGGCCAAAACACTAGATGGCCAAAATCTGCTCTGCTTAATAGAAATCACTCTTGGGAGAATATATCATTATAGGAGGTTATTTTTAAATTAGTTTCTTCTGGGGATTGTTTCCCTCAGGATGATCATAAGTTAATGAGTGTGTGATACTTGACTATTAGAGGACAAATAATGGTGAACCTGAACAAAGCCTGAGCCCAGGACTCCATCCTGTTTGGCTTCATTCAGATGAAGCAGCTGCTCTCTCAGATCCCATTGTGACCACACACACTCTGTGGCTTTCCCTAATGACTGAAGTTGGGGAACAATAATTGGCTGATCTCTCCAAACTTATTTAGTAGTTTAACATATCATTGTTTTGCTGTAAGGGATATTAAAACTCTATCCATTTCAGATGTACAGTGGGGAGATGTTTCACAGCAACATTAATGAATATTTAATGATTAAATCAATTAAAACTTTAGATTTATAAACATTAAAAAGACTAAGACTGTACAGCTCTGTTAACACCTGTGGCTAAACTAAAATGACACATTTTTTGCATTTTTGTTCCCATGTTCACCATTTAATTAAGCCTATAAGCATGCTAACATGTACTAATTATTACAAAATTAAGTTGGGAGTATGGCTGACTCCTGTATGTCTGTAACCTTTGCTGTACAAAAGTTTATGTGTGCATTATTACTTAGATTTGAATATTTCAAAAGCTACTAGGGTTCATCCTGTGACAACCATACATGTCTGACATCCACACAGCTATATATAAGTTAAGGATTACATGGAGCTTTAGGCACATTTAGAAACTAATGACTAAAGCGATTGTCAGTTTATAGCAGCATGAGTAAGAACTCCACAACAACAAACCACTTTTTGGTGTTGAGGTGAGATTTGCATCGCCTTGAAACTAGAGATAGTGTTAAACTGAAATAACGATGAGTGAAGGCAATCGGTAATGACAATCTGTCAACAGGTCATAGGAGCTCAGGGGGATATTCATTACTGCAGCCTCTTAGATCTGTGATTTTTAATTTGTGTCCTCAGGAGCCAGAGCTCTGCTGTTTCTCTGTCCTATCACCAAGTTAATTACATTCCCCATGGCGTCACCTGTATGACTCAGTCACTGGTTGGATTAGCTCGGGTCCACAGGGCCAGCACTGAAGAGCACTGTAGAGCAACAGCAAACACCTCATGGCTGCATGTCCTTAGCATCTTACATACAGACTTTCTTTATCCTAAACAATTAAGACAATGTGTCTATTCTCCTCTTGAAAAGTATGCTTCAAAGGGAAAAGTTGAACTGTTCTATGTTTTTCTCGAATGGACTCCTAGTTTACTTCTGTAACAAAGTGGAATCACTATGTCAGAGCAGACTGGGCTGTGGTTTCAGACAGAGGGTGAAAAGAGATGCTGCAACACAGGCAGTAGGAGAAAAATAAAGAGCTTTTTGAACATTAAAGCATGGAGACATGTCACAGTAGAGACACAAGATACTAATATGAACCTGAAATGAGCATAATATGTCCTCTTTAAGTGGCATAATGGCATATCTAGAGGAATGGTTATGTTGATTTTTCAGTTTGTCTGCCCTTTTGGTGCAGGCAAACCATCTCACCAACTTTTGAATGGATCACAATGACATGTTCTACTTAAATTCCTGATCACCAGAGGATACACTCTATGGATTGTAGTGGTCCCTTGAAGCTGCCAGTATGTGTCTAATGATTTAGATGTACTTTTTGTAAGAACTAAATGATTTAGTATGTAGAAAATAATCAAATGTATCCGAAATACACAGGAAATACCTTATCTATCTTATCTGGCCTGCAATGCCAAACAATGGCCCAGAGGAAGTCTTTCCTCCATATGTTCTACTTTTATCAGACCCTGAATACTCTGTGTAGTGTGAGGTGTCAATGCACACAAAATCACAACAGACCGTAAGTGCTGCTATACACGTTTTTCAACCAGAGAAGAGATCTGAGAGAGCATCGGAGGCTTAAATGGGTTGTAAGGAGAAGATTATTTACTTACTTCCCCCGAAGGAAACACGACCAAGGTTTAATGGACTGAACAGAATATTATAGCATTCGATTCTAATTTCCATGTTTTCTCTTGTTGTTCTATGACTTAATGGCTTTTTCATGGCCTGTTCATGTTGTAAAGAGGCTACTTGCTCACATTATGGGCACTTTAAGCTCATTATGTATGATATTGATTTGTGACTTCTATGTTTTTTCCTCTGCTGTTTGCTTCCTCTTCTGTTCTCACTCTACAGAATATTGATGTTACCAACTTCAGCAGTAGTTGGAGTGACGGCTTGGCTTTCTGCGCCCTCTTACACACATATCTGCCTGCCCACATCCCGTACCAGGACCTCATCAGTCAAGATAAGGTAGACAAATATAGAAAGATCGCACACACCCTCAAGTAATATCCTCACACTTACAGTTTGACAGGTGGTTCAGTGCATAGATGGGTTACAGAATTGGGCCTACCTGGAACTGTCCCAGGGGCCAAAAGTGTCAGGAACCCCCCTGGGCTCCACCTATAAAATATCTCTGAAAGAGTCATGAATATACTCAAAATGACATCAAACAAACATAAAAGAGAGACAGATAAGCTGCAAAGAGACCAAAACAACAACAAATAGAAACAACATTGCTGCAAAGAGACTGAAAACGACTACAAAGAATTACAAAACAAATACAGAAAGTGATCAGAAATACACTAAAACAATTACTGTACAATGTGACAGAAAACCACTGCAAAAAATCACAAAGCAACACAAAATGAGAGCTAAACAACTAAATAATATGTGTTTTGCATCCGTGTAGGAGAGTCTGTGGGGCCTTCTGAATGCCCAGGGACCCATTATCTCCATTGGAAACTTTCCACCCTCACGCCTCACGCCTCACGCCTCACGCCTCACGCCTAACGCCTCACCAGCAGTTATACAATTCAAAAAGCGCACAATAAAACTGATTGGAAATAGATGTATTTATAGAATACATGTAAAACACTTCTCATGCACCGAGGCTCTCTCCTCAATGTAGTCTTTCCATACATCTCCTACTCTAAATGCAGACTCACTTGTAAACTATGGTGGTGAGCCGCCATACTCATACATCTACATGCTAGCTATCCCGTTCATATCAGTTTGCAACAGAACAGTGAAGTCACTCACATGTATTGTACAGAGCATAGTGTAAATGTCACAGAGCCCCAAAAAGGTTACCACAACAATGACTGGATGCTTAGCTGACAAAATGATTTCCTGTGTAGGAGGTTGAATTGTTAAAGATGAATCCCGAGAAAGCATTGTTTAGTACGGTAGACTCTTCACAGTGTCTTTGAGGAACTCTACCTTCAAGGAAGTAAAGTTGAGTACAGCAAACAAGTTGCAGACTCAGTGTCATGGTGTCCTCTCCCCAACTTGCAGACGTGTGTCTCCAGAAAATACCACACATAAAGCCACAGCAAGTTGTTGTGGAAAACGTGTAAACTGTGAAAACGGTCTGAAAATGCACGTTTACCAAGAGACAAATAAAATCTCTGTAATGCATGGAAGCCATTTTCCACCATTAAACTGTGCTAAATTGACTTCCTTTATGAGGCTGTAGACTATAGGTCTGCCATAATACCCACACAGCATTAAGAGCAGCCTGAAGATTAATTATGGATGTTGGTGATCCTGAGGATGGCAGGCAGGAGACACGCTATAGCTGGGTGCTGACAGCTCTGTCATGTGGACATGCAGGTGGTTTGGAACTGTACAAACAATATGGCTCCTCTCGCCGCGGCTCTTTCAGCTTGCTATGATATTAAAACAATAGACACACACCTCTGACACATCCTACGTGACAAATGAGTCATGTAGGCATGTGCATCGTTTTGTTGGGGTGAGTGTGTGACATTGTGCTGATGATAGAGACTTCTTTCTGAATAATTCAATAGAAGCATGTTGGCTGTAATAACTCGTGCTGAGTGACTTTTCCTGAGGCCCAAACACTGTAACCTTTTCCCAGAATAATATGTCCTTCGGATGATTCCATTACTTCCATCCTTTACTTTTATAAAGGTGTTAGAAAACAATTTTATAGTCAAACTAATATTTTAGGTGAAAGATAGGTCATATCAATATCAATTCATCATCAGAGTTGTGATGTCTAGTTTCTTTTGAAGAGAATAGTTGGGAATTTTGTATATGGGGTTAGATGAGGTACTAATCCATAATGTATTATGTACAGTATATGTAATTGTTGTTGACTGTCTCAGAAGGAAAACTTTTAGCAACCGAGAAAAATCAATATGAATGTTATTGTACGCTATGTTTAGAATACTTTCCCCACTTTAACTTGCTGTGAGACAGCCTTTCGACTACTGAACTGACGCCATCATTGCATCTATGCTTTCCTTAAAGCTCCTAGACTCGTTTGAGTTCTGCAAAGTAAAACTATTGTTTTTGTCAAAGGAGTCTTGTGGCTTTTAAGAGAAGGAGAGAGAGAAAGCGAGCATTATATGGGTTTTTGTGCATGTAAATGGTCTGCAAAGGCTAAAATCCCAAAGGGAGTTTCTCTCCCACACTGCTGAATTTTGAACATTAAAGCATGTCACAGTAGAGGCAAAAAATACAAATATAACATCAAACTGAGAATTATATGTCCTCTCTTCAAAAACACAACTTAAAGAAGGACTGAAAGAGCATTTATATCAACAGTGCTCCAGTAGGAGGACAGTTTGAATGTTAGGTTTTGATTTCTCGCTTTTTTTTCTGTGTGTGGCTTTAGTCCACAGTTTCAAAATGAGGTATATGGCTGAATATAAAGGAAGGCAGTTCATGGGGATGTTAATTAGGCTCAAAGTATATATATGTCTCTTGAGTGTTGGTAAGGGTAATACATTTATTTCAGGGCTAATTGTTGCTTCTTGCAGCCCCATGTGTGTTGTTGCAGGATGATGGGGCGCAGTGAGTCTCACAGAGTCTAAATGGTTTGTTTTTCTTCAGGTTCGAAATCTGACCTTGGCTTTCCAGGCCGCAGAGAGCATCGGGATCAAACCCTCTCTGGTGAGTTTTGCTGCCACAGACCTCACATACACACTCGGATATCAAACAGAGGCCCTTTGATTAGACAAATTGGAAGCAGAACTCTTTAATTTGTCAAACTTGTGGGATGCTTCAGAACTGAGATACCCAACAAACATCATTCCTCCTGACTGTCTGGAGCCTTGCTGTGTCCTATCCGTTACCCAGAGAGATCTCAAAGACCGTGTCCTGGAAATCTGATAAATAAAAAACAAACCTGAAACGTAATTCAGATACAGTTTGACTTTGATAAGCTAAGATGTGAAAACATCAGCGGCTTCGTCACAACTGGCTGAGTAACGACCAGCTGCTCCACGTGAAAAAATATTTAGATTTGGTGAGCACACAAACCGTCCATGTTTTCTCATGCCGTAAACAACGTGACTTAAATATATTTATTTCAAGTGAAGCAGTGCAATGTGCTTACGGCAGCAAATGTGAAGGTGAATTTGTATCTCTTTTAGGAGTGTTAACATGTTTGGCAAATAGGTTCGTTCTTTCTAAAGTTTAGAATACAAATACATACATACATACACTCTTATATCTTATATTTAGCTAAGCACAATGACTGAAAGCAGGGGTAACGCTTAGCTTAGCATAAGGACTGAAAGCAGGGGTAACAGTTAGCTTATGTTAGCATAAGGACTGAAAGCAGGTTTAACATTTAGCTTAGTTTACCATAAGGACTGAGCAGGGCTAACATTTAGCTTAGCTTAGCACAAAGACTGAAAGCAGGGGAGAAATTAGCTTGGCATAAGGACAGAAAACAGGGTTAAAAAATACCTTCAAAGCTCACAAACGTACTATTTGTGTCTCGTGTTTAATCCATACTGCTAATGTCAGCATGCTAACATGTAGATGTTTATCTGAATTCATCTTAGTTTAGTTTGTCTGTCACAAACTAGGTTAATCTTTGGCGTTAAGCTGGTAACATGAGCAAAAAACATCAGAACTGTCATCACATTTGACCAATGTATTTTGGTTAAATCCTGATTGGTGCTGAGCGTAACTAAGCCCCGCCCACAGCAAACCATTAAGAAAAGCAGACACATATAGAGAGGCGAAGTTCCTCCCCTTCTGGGGACTTGCATGGGACCTTATTTCAGAAAAAGTATGTATTGAAGTCAATGGGGAGAGAAAGATTATCTCTCGATCCCGTTTGAATTGTGCCACGAATTACACATATGATGTTTGTCAATTTAAAAGATAATTTCCATGTCAAAAAAGTCACAGTTTGTCGTAAAACTGTTGAAATATAAGACTATGAAAAATACGCAACTAGAAAGACTACAAATCCCAGAATCCCAGTCCCGCATGCTGGCTCTTACGGAACCGACTAACTCCCCTTTTGTGTATGTACAGCTCTCAACATGTCCAGACTTGGAGTGATTTTCACCTCGTTTCATACTTTTCGCCTCATTCTGAAAGAAAGAAGTGAAATGTGCCAACGTGACGGCCGTCTTGGTGTGTGGTGCGAGACGGGAGATGTAGTTCATTGAGCGGTTTCACACAAACAAATGTGTTACTTCACAGTTTTACGACACATTTTTATTTTTTTGACTTTCAAAATTATCTTTTAAATTGACAAACATCATATGTGTAATTCGTGGCTCAATTCAAACGGAATCGAAAGATAATCTTTCTCTCGCCATTGACTTCAATACATACTTTTTCCGAAATAAGGTCCCATGGAGGTCCCCCGGAAAGGGAGGGACTTCGCCTCTCTATTCAAATGTATTTTAAATAACCAAAACTGTTCAAAAATGGTAGAGATCCTATTGCTCATTCTGGGAAATTTTAAAAGAAATGTTCAGGTAAATCCAGTGATAATTTAACTCGCTGCATTTTGGCTGTGAATTATGAAAAGAATGACGACCTTGACTTGTTGTTTGAATAAACATTCCTTTCACAAGAGCTGTTGTTTTTATACATTCATGATTTTATTTTTGTAATCTCATTTAAACACACCTATCAGTGGCAGCAGGAATGTGAGCAGTGAACAGTTTAGTGCTGACGAGGGACAGTGAAATCCTCCTGCACACAGCTTCCTGTGCAAACAGAGGAACAATCTGCTGTGAGCTGCAGGGAGAATGTGTTTTTACCCCTCAGACATACTTTTATTGGTGTTAACATATGGACCTTTGAGTCATTTTTAACTATGTTAGAAGTGTTTGCAGAGTATCCGAGTTCTGATAGGGTTAAACTAATGTGACCTCTCCCTCCCTGTTCTACATAATGTGCAACTCTCTCTGCACTCCTTATGAAAGCTTCATGTTTTGAGGAACATGATAAAAAAAACTACATGAATATTTGTTGGATATTTATCCTTAATGAAAGTCTAACCACATTAACTGCTCAGAGATGAATTACAAAATCCATAAACCAGTCCAACAGTTCATTTTGCCAGCTGGACGTCAGCGAGGAAGTGAATTAGACTTAAATGTTTTTTCGCTGAGCACAAAGGTCATATATTTTATTAATCTTCGATTGCGTGCTTGTGGTTAGAAGATTTGAGAGGGGAAACTTATTCCCATGCCAGTGACTTCCGGCTTTTCAACTTCTTATTCCTCTGTTGCATAAACATTAGCGTCAGACACAGCCCAGAGAGGAGCTGATGCTCCCCCCGATGGGAGGTTGAGACATCGTGGAAATGACTGTGCTGGAGCTTCTGCATTAATCTGAGCCAAGGAAAGCTGCAGTGACGCCGGCTCCATACGGAGTCATGTGAGGGCTGCTCTGTCTGACTCATCCCTGTCGGACACCATTAGGCTCTGAGTGGACTTATGCAGCTTCACACAGATCCTCAGTGTTATATAGAGAGGAGCCTAAGAATACTGTAGATACTGCAGCATCAGGTCTAAAACCACCAGACTCAGGGACAGTTTCATTCCACAGGCCACAAGACTGTTAAACACCTGAACTAAGAACATCCATAACATTCACCTGTTTGTAACTTACAAATGATGTATCACTTGTATATAGACTCTTATGGCACTTCTTCTATTCTATTCTATTTTATTGTATTCACTTGCACTATTTAATCTGTTTCATTGTGTTGCAATGTTGGAGGAGCCTGTGACCTAAGATTTTCATCGACATAACTACACTGTAGCTTTGTACGAATGACAATAAAAGCCTTGAACCTTGAACTTGAACATTGAACCTTCTCTGCAGCTTAAACACATTTTCTTGAAGGTTTAAAATATTATCAAGACAGGAAGAAGGGGGATAATATTTACAGAAAAAAGACTGAATTTTCGACAGGAAAGTAGTTCATTTCTGAGCAAACAATCGTGAGTATTTTAATTGTTGTTGTAAACCACCATGAAAATATCCGACCCCTGTAAACTCTTTATGTTCTTTCCTCCCTCTGTGTGCTCCACCAGGACATGGAGGAGCTGGTGAGGACGGACAGGCCGGACTGGCAGAGCGTCATGCAGTACGTCTCTCAGATCTACAAGTACTTTGAGACCTGACTGGGGGGGGGCAGGAGCTGGAGACCAATGGACCGGAGGCACCGCAGCACGTTTCTGTCACCGTCTGTCAGCACGACATCACCTGAACCCCCCTCCTGACCCCCCCCCCTGCTCACTGTCTGACACTAGAGACACGACTGAAGTCATTTCAGATGCTGATATCTCACATCTTAACGGGACGTTACAGTGAGCGCTAAGGCCGTCATTTACAAAGACTGCAGTCAGGAAACACATTACCTTGTTCATCATTTCACCCCAAAAATAAATAATACATGTTGTTCTTTTTACCTTTAGTGCTGTTTCTCAACCTAGATAGTTTTGGTGGGGATTGGAGAGTGTTGGAGATATCGGCCATACAGAGGTCTGCACTCTCATATATATTGGAACCAAATGGCACTCATCTTGTGGTGCTTAAAGTGCCAAAATGAATACATTTCACAGCAATTTATTTTTCCTGAAACCATGACCCGGTCAAGATAATAAACAGATTTTGTTGTTGGCGGTTTTATGTAGGAAATACTTTCTTCTACAGGATTACCGCTTAAAAAGAAGCATGAAACTACCCATAGCCTGAAGGCTTACGAATGGCTTCTGCCTCAACTGAGCAGCAACTTAAGCTAGCTTAGTGATGCTAGGTGAGCTAGCTTGTGCGAAAGAAACTAAAATAGTTCCTAAATACAACTGTTAAAACATTCTCTGTGGATTAGCTTGAGTGATAGGGTCATGATTTCTGCAAGAACGCATTGCTGTTGAGTTTTTCAAATGTTTGGTTCAATCACACTGGAGAGAAGGCAGGCTTCTCTATGGGTAATGATGCAACACTCGGCAACTCATAGCAAAACAATCTGACTGATAAATAACACCACAGGTAAAAGGAAAAATCTGTATTTGTGATTTTTTGGTGGACTTTCCCTTTAAAGTGTTAATTGAGCATCTGATTCACAGATTAAAAGCAGAATATGCTGTTGAATAGAAGCTGATGATAGCACTACTGAAGGAATATTAAGAACTTCTTTTTTTAAATCGTTCTATTTCTACTTTGAAATAATTGACAAGAAAACAAACTTTTTCACAAAACAATTTCTTTCCATTTTTGTGAATCAAATGCTCTGATATGGTCAAAACGTGCCAAAAACTGTATTCTGCCAGAGTGTCTATGCATGGGGAAACCTCATCTCTCCTTCACTGAACAACATCAGCAACAAGGGGAAAAGTGTGAAGACAAACTTTGGGTAAATGTTTTTCCGTTGTTTTAACGAATCGATCAGTTCTCATACTGAGTGCTTACTGTAGAGCTGGAGTTACTTAGCAGAGCAGAGAGTATCAAACTGACAGCTGAATCTTTTATATCCCCCACTTTTAAGTGTGTGCTTCCTTAAGAACACAAATCAGACGAACCATTGCTGCTGTAAGCGAAACAACACTAATAATGATTTAACACTCCGAGAGTTACTGAATAGTTTTGTAGGAATATATTTTATGGAATCAGATCTCTATGTTTGCATTGTCTGAAGGACTGGCTGAATCAAACTGTGTTCCTCCTCCATCAGGACTCTATGGTACTGCTGCTGCTTGGCAAAAGATACATATTTGGCATGCCATGTTAAATAATAAAGAGAGGATTACTTTTATATGTAAGAGTTGAGAAACAACACTTTCTGTGTTATGGTTTACATTTGCAGATGCCCTTATGGTTTGAAAAATGGCAAAAAGTGTTATTTATTTATTTACAAGACTTGAGAAGTGGGACTGTGGACAGAAGTCAGGGTCCAGTTTTCTATTTAAGGATGTCACATTTGGAAGTGTGTTGGATGGATATGCTCAATAAAGGATTGTCAAGTTTTATATTTCATTATTCACATTTGTATTATTATGTCAAGGTAAACAGATTTTCCAGAGAAATTATTCTAAAATATTGAGAGATGCTGTTTTCTGAAGAGTAACTTCTTGCTGTGATGGTTTAAATCCTTCACTTAATGCAGGAGAAAAACATATATATATGTGTGTATATATAACATATGTGCAGGACTTGATATATCACCAGTTAAACAATACCGACCTTACGACAAAGGTATTCAAACGTTCCCCTCGCTCTGTGCAGCGTTACCTCTCATCTGACTTCCCCACAACTTAAACACTGTAAATCACATCGACATTAACCACCAGTGGTGGAAAGTATCTAAGTATATTTACTCAAGTATTGTACGTAACCTTTTTTTGACATATTTGTACTTTATTTGATTATTTCCAATATGTGCTACTTTATACTTCTTCTCCACTATAATTCAGAGGCCAATATTGTACTTTTACTGCACTTCAATTGTAACACTCATCATAACTTTGTACACAAAAAACACCTAAGATATGGTATCATTTAGTGTACTACTAATCTACACAGGATAATAAACATTATACATTATCTGAAAAGTACTTTTACTTTTGATACTTGAAGTATATTTAGCTGATAATACTTACGTACTGTATATTATAAAAGATCATTGTGCAGAATGAGTATTTTACCTGATTGTAGGCCTACTTTAAGTATATTTTGATGCTTATACTTTTGTAATTTTACCTAAGTAACATTTAGAAATCAGGACTTTTAATGGAGTACTTTAAGACCATAGTATTTGTACTTTTACTTAAGTATAGTATATGAGTACTTCTTCCAACACTGTTAACAATAGGGATGCTCTGATCGCCAATTTTGGGGCCGATCGCCGGAATCAGTATCGGCCGATACCGATCGCCGATCCGATCGAGTGGGCGGGGCCTATTGGGATCTTCCATTTAAAGTGATGTTTAAAACTCAGTTAATGGGGCTCATTCACTGGCGCTTCCACAAACAACAACCAACATAATTATTACATTCAAATGAAGTACATTATTCAAGTTTACATTAACTTTGGATAATAACACGAGCGGAAGCGCTCTCTTTTCCTCTCTCCCCCTCTCTCTCTCTCCTGACAGCCTGTCAGTATCGTCTTCGTCTCATGCAGCTCACTGATCCAGTAATGAGTGACCCGACAGTGAAGAATAAACATATTTATAACTAGTTTAGCTTGTTCGAGGTAGATAAAATAGCTAAGTGTGTTAGGTCTAACTCTTAATGTGTGTTCTGCTCCGCTCACCGGTCCGTCACAGCGGGTGGAGCTGCAGGATTTCTGCGTCACCCACGTTGCATACCGCTATTTTATTGTCATGTTCAGACACTTAAAATACTGCCAAACTGGTGAAGCCATTTTGGCGAGCTTGTTTTGCCGCGCACAGAGAAAAGTGTCATGTATTTTACGTCGTTATCTTACGTTATGCGATCGGCTCTCGCGATCGGCATTTTTAGAGAGCTCCAATCGATCGGCAGCGAGTGAGTATCGGCCGATATCGATTGGCGGCCGATCGATCGGAGCATCCCTAGTTAACAACATTATTTAGTGGGAATGCTGATACAGCATTCCAACTATATGTTATGCTACGGACAAAAATTGTATTATTCCGCCGACTTATTTTGGCCCTCTTCTCCTCCCACATTCAACATCGCAGAAACTCCGTTCAAACATCAAAACGTTCAGCTCGGTCGGGAATCGCAGGCTATTACTTTTATCATTCATAACTTTCATAATTCCAGAGATACATCCCATAATTCATCACATTTGTAACCATTGAAGTCAATGGAGAAAATCTTCAGACTTGAACAATCTTCATGCGACTTCAACTGCTAACTGTTCATTCATACTTTCACTCAGAAACCTCATTCCAACTTTAAAATGTTACACATCTTTCTGACATTATTCGTGTAACACAACTTTTAAATCTGATTCTTACTTTTAGAGATATTAAACATTGTTCAGACCTTGTTAAAGAGGTTTTCTTCAGATTTCAACATTAACTAGAGTGTGTGATGTCACAGCTAGCAAATCTTGAAATTTGCCTTCATATATATTTTTAAAACTGCCATAATTCCCAAACCCTACATTCCTGAGACATAATTTTTCATGACAAACGTAGGAAAACATCTCGTAGCTTGAAAAATGACAAATAATTAAACAAAATAATTAAACAAAATGCCTCTTGAGGGCATGAAGTGACAAAAACGTTCAACATGTCTCCATTAAAACCCATTGTAATTTCAGGCTGATATTTCCTCACAGCAACAGCCGCACACCTTTAGTTAAACTGCCAAAAAGGCCACATTATTAACCCAAAAGTACACAAAAATTACACTTCAGATACTCAACTTCCTTGACATGCTGTTATGGTTCTTCCACAAAACGTTCACATGTAAGAGGTTTATCTCTCATTCAGAACAATGCAAACCTTTGATCTCTACAGAGCTCGTTAGCTCAACTATAAACACCTGTGTAATGGAACACGATGATGTCATCACTCCAACTGACAGCAGTCAGTTCTAACTGTTCATTTCATACTCACACACACACACTCTCTCTCTCTCTCTCGATACTCTCTCTCTCTCTCTCTCTCTCTCTCTCTCTCTCTCTCTCTCTCTCTCTCTCTCTCTCTCTCCCCCACACCCCACACCCACACACACACACAACACCCACACCCACACACACACACACACACACACACACACACACACACACCACACACACACACACACACACACACACACACAGACACACACACACTCTCTCTCTCTCTCTCACACACAATGTTCCAAACGGCCCAAACTTCACAGGTTTGGTAACGATGCAGCCATCAACGCATCTAAGCGTATTATGGGGTGTCATCAAATGCCGTTGCCATGGCGACAGATCATTCGCCATCAAGTTAGTTCAAAAGTTTGCAGTTCAAATATTCTGCTGCTTTTCCAAGCGTTTTTACTTTCTTTTCTTCACTCATCACACATTCAAGCCCCCAGTGTTCATATATCATTTCAATCTAAATTCTTCACTTTCTTCTTACACATTACATTTCAGCATAGCAGTTTAGCATCAGCTTTTCAGCATAAAGCATTCCCACTAGCAATTTCTTCAGGAATTGCATTCTCTAGTTTTATTAGAGGTACCACTTAGATATCATGAAAAGACCTCACACTTTATTAAGGATGCTACTGAGGGGGTCCATATCACGATGAAATAAAAATAACAAAATAAAAAAGGAAGGGAGAAAATATTAAACTTTATTTTATACAACACTACTAAGAAATGAATACAATATAATGGGTGTGACGAGAATAAAAGCATCGATCCGAGGCTTTTGTCGATAAAGTGCAAACTTATGGGCTCAGAACAGTCTCATAATACACACATGCACACAGAAGGATTCACACTTGTATTTCATGATCCGCAAAAGGATTCACACTTGTATTTCCGGATCCACACTTGTGTTTTTCAATGCACACACAAATGTGTTCCGTTTCATATACATGTAAATAAAATCCAAATACAGAAAAAAAATGTACATATGTATTTTTGATCCTTACATATTTGTTTTCCGTTTAAATCCCCTGAACCTACAAACACAAACCGCTTTCTGTGCATGGATCGCTGTGCATTCGTGTGTGGGTTTTTTGAGACTCCCCTGACAGTCACCCGATTCGTACTTGTAATTTTTTCTATCTATAGCCAATCAGATGTCTCCTTCGTTCTAAGCCAATCACATGAGCGCGTCCCCACGAGGGTAGGATTTATTGCGTTCATGACACTTCATATACGCATTCTGCGCTGTCCGGAGCAGGATTTCCGCGGACAGAATTTATTTTACCGGACAAATTTGAAACTTACACCGGTCATGTTTCAATAATAATAACAAGAAGAAGAAGAATTGTGTAGCAGAGTTTCCGTTAGCAGGTCATTACCGGACTATGACCGGATATGGCTAATTACACGGGATCATCTATTTTCCTCTCTCCCTCCCTCTCTCCTGACAGCCCGTCAGTTTCTCATGCAGCTCGCTAAAACTTCACTCGCGTTAAACTTTATGTCCATATCGATCAGATCCAGCTCTCCTGATCGGCCTTTATAGAGAGCACCGATCAAACTATTAAGAGTGAATATCGGCCGATAATGACCGGCGGGGCTCCCCCCCGTTGACAGTTCACTGTCTAGCACTGGCTTCGTAGTGCACTGATCGATTAGGCTAAGCTAACCTGTAGCTGCTCCCTCCACACTCACAACAACTTCATACAGACATAAATAAAGCAGCTGTATTCGCCATACAGGAAACACACATTTAAAACGGTTTTGCCTGCCGTTTTTATGTACACAAGCATTTATTAATGGTTCGGAAAGTGGCTCTATGTACCTTAATAATATAAAGGCTTGTATTTGCGTGCATTTCCTGCTCGGAAAGTGGCAATGTACTGAGAGTGGAAGTGTCCTGAGATTAGTACCTGCAGGCAGGCTCCATGGACCTATCAGCTCCGGACAGCGCAAAATGTGTACATGAAGCGCTACGTCATGAACGCAAGAAATCTACCCTCGTGGGGGCTCGCTCATGTGATTGGCTTAGAATTGAGGAGACATCTGATTGGCTATAGATAGAACAAATTACAAGTACGAATCGGGTGACCGTCAGGGGAGTCTCAAAAAACCCACACACGAATGCACAGCGATCCATGCACAGAAAGCCTGTTTGCCGGTGCAGCGGTTTTAAAAGGAAAACAAATATGTGGATCAAAAATACATATGCAAAACTTTTTTCTGTATTTGGATTTTATTTACATGTATATGAGACGGAACACATTTGTGTGTGCATTGACAAACACAAATGTGGATACGGAAATACAAGTGTGAATCCTTCTGTGTGCATGTGTGTATTATGAGATTGTTCTGAGCCCATACAACTTGCTCTTGTTTCCCAGCCTCTCTATAAAACTGAGTATCATTAAATATCACTTTTACTCTGACTTCTTCTCTTGCGTTTGAGTCAGCCAGGGGCGGAAGATACACAATATCCTGCAAACACTGTAAAACGGGAGTAAATATATCTATTTTGGTCACTTTGTTTCCACGAAGTCCCTGGCGTGGAGGGGGCCAAAACAACTGTAATTGAAACCAGGAGCAGACGCGCGTGTGCGCGAGCAGTGCAGACGCGCGTGCGTGTGTACTGTACAAACAACACTGCATTAAGATTGAAATGAAAACAAGTGTATGCGGTTTAATTGGCGCGCAATTACGCACGGCGGACAGGGTGATGCTCGTTCGGGATTCCACCCAAATCTACTTGCTCCGCGCGTGTGTTTCGGTGTGTGTGTTTGAGGCGTGGCTTCTCTGTGAAATAGATTTTTTCCCCTCTCTTTTTTTCTTGTATTTAATCTGTTGAAGGTGTACACTCCTGCAGCAGGCGTGGGCAGGGTGGATGCATGTTTACGCAGCTCCTGCAGCTTTTGTCAACTTTGTGGTGTTTTTACCCTTTCTTCCCAACAGATGGCTGGCTCTGCAGCTCACACTTGTGGAATACTCCTGGATTACAGCAGAAAGACTTCTTTGCTCCTCTGGGATTAGAAGCGGTGTTTTTTTGTGGGTTTTTGAAATCAGCCTGCAGCTTTTAGTCCTCTAACACACTTTGCTGACATGGATCAGTTGTATTACATCTTTATTGAAGTAGTAATCGCGGTTCTCTCCATATTCGGCAACGTACTGGTGTGCTGGGCTGTCGCGATCAACACCACCCTGAAGAACGCCACCAACTATTTCCTGGTGTCCCTGGCTGTGGCGGATATTCTGGTGGGGTGCCTCGCCATTCCCTTTGCCATCACCATCAGCATCGGCATCCACCTGGAATTCTACGGCTGCCTCTTCCTGGCCTGTTTCGTCCTGGTCCTGACGCAGAGCTCCATCTTCAGCCTTCTTGCTATTGCTATTGATAGATATCTGGCCGTAAACATTTCTCTGAGGTGAGTTTTTTTTAATTACTAGTGTGGATTTATTAAGAAAATGCTTTTTAGCTGATTAAAGTTCTTTCCCCATCTGACAGGATAAAGGTAAAGATGGAGAAAGACCCTCATTAACACCCATTTTCCCTCAGATCAATATAGGTGATCCCTTGTGTGCCAAATAAGCTTAAAACACATTGACATCTCTTCATCCTTATCTGTATTAAGGAAGAGCCGTAAATATTGGCATGTGTCCCCTATGGAAAATAATTGAATTGAGGTCCTGGAAGATGAGTAGGCTATCTGCTCTGTGCTCTCATGAATCAGTTTCCTGTGCAGCTTAATGCCTCATGTAAAAATAGCCGGATTGATATCTAAATGCGGACTGATACGCGGATAATACCTCCGTAACTGTGAAGTCCACTGAGACAAATGTAACATTTGTGATATTGGGCTATATAAATAAACATTGATTGATTGATTGTATGTGATGTTAGAGAAACACTTTGAACTGGTTTATACCTGTGATTGAACATCTAAAGAGATTACCTGTTGCCACCTTCACACAGTGGAAGAAGAAGTCTTAACTCTGACAAGTAAAAGTCATGCATTTAAAGTTGTACTTTTGTAAAATACAAACGTTTTTCATAATATTTCACAATTCAAAATATACCTTTAGCACAAAAGTAAAGATATCGATATTATATTTTATTAATACAGTTTAAAACGACTGTGGAATGTATCCCCATCGCTTAGATTGTAATTTAATTATTAAAGCTTAACAGCCATCATGGGCATATTTCAGAATATTACATTATGTATCATATTTATTGATGCCATAATGGGTTCTTCATTTCATTGTTGCAGCTTGTAGAAATGGAGCTCATTACAATGACTGATGAATGATTTACATGCTGGGTATTTCAATCATTATTTATTGGTTGATATTGTGCATTATTAATCTGGAACTACAAGGTAACTAAAGCTGTCAGATAAATGTAGTGTAATACAAATATTTCCCTTTGAGATGTAGTGGAGTCAAAAGTTGCATATAATGGAAATACATAAGTAATGCACAAGCACCTCTAATTTCTACTTAAGTACATTACTTGAATGAATGTAATTAGTTACTGTCCACCGCTGCCTTCCATCCATCAGTTCCTCTCTTATTCTCCTCCTGCGGCTCTTAAAAGATGCAGGGATCTGACTTGTGTTTGATGCGGCACAGGGGGGTGGGAGCTGCGGATCGATACCTGGCTCTGTCACGTCCATTCATCCTGATGGTTCAGGCCACCGTGCTCCCCCGAGGCGGCACTGCTGCTGGATACTTCCCTGAATTGAAGAATACACGCTTTATTATCAGTCTGTCCCTGTTGTTTCTGGCCTCTCGCCATATCAGAGTGTGCTGGATTGGTTCTTAAAGGCGGCACCGGCTGCTGTGATTTGTTGTGGGCTCTTGGTTGTGGTTCTGCTGCCTGTTCTTGCCATGGGGCTGTGGTGTGCTGTCATTTCCATTACACTCATACGCTGGCAAGAAAGGAAAGTTTGACACTTAGTCATGTTAAAAAAAAAATGTTCCCCCACCAACCAAGTCGTATGTAAAGTCCCCATTTGTAATTCTATTTCTGACCACAGACAGAAACCAAATGAGGACAGAAAACACGGGTCACGCCTGTTACATTCTCTGTAAAAGGTTTTTGAAAATGACATTTGATAGTTTCCCCTGAAAGCCCAGCATCACAACACACACACACACACACACACACACGTGATCATAAAGCCAGAGTGTGTGTGCGGCTCACATTACATGTCCACAGTGTTTGGCCGGTCTGCAGGCCATCACATGAAAGTGTTTTTACAGATGGTTTTAGTGGAAGTGAAAGGCTGAACCCAGATGTTTTAAACCCCTGGAGATGACAGAGCTGCCCACCCACTCAACGCTCTCTACGAGCCCCCGTCTTCCCTTGTTTGCTGTTCTGAGAAAAAAAAAAACCCTCTTGCTGTTTGTCCCTCTGTCCTTGTCGGGGGCTTTCGAATAACCTTTAACACATCAGAGACCCCAAAGGGTCGTCCCCACCCACCATCAGGCCTGCCTCAGCGTGCACAGGAAAAGTAAGAATGATACATTAATGCATGGTTTAAAATTCTTCCTGTCTTTGTTTCAGCAAATGATGGAGTGGTGATGGGTGTGGTACAATGTCATCCTTTGTATACATTCTGCTTTGTTACACAATAATAACACTTTTTTAAGTGGGGTTGAATGAGGTACTCAACAATTGTCGGTGATTTAGCTTCAGTAAATGACGTCCAGTATGGTAGGTTATTTTGGGTGTCATAAAATAGCACAAATACCTCACTGATGGGGGCAGCAGTAGACCCGCACCTCCCATGGTCTGCAAGGTAAAATGACTGTTTTTGTCAATGAAGTCTGGAAGCTTTGAAGAGAGCTAAATAATTCCTTCAGTGTCCCGCTGGAACAGGCTGGCTCACAGCAAAGTAAAGCAGTTAAAATATCCTAAATAAAGCTTACACTTATACTGATATTGTTTATGTTGTGCTGCTGCCCCTGTCCACATTAGTAAAATGCTCTACTTCTGTGATGGTGCTCAATTTATTCTCCTAACAGGGAGATCCACCATCTGCCGTAGGTGATACACTGAGTAGGGATAAGTACCTCATACAACCCCACTTCAAAACATCCAAAGTAGTATAAGAGTTGAAGAACCAGGCAACGCTGTGTTTATGGCTGGACTAAAAACATCTGATCCATTGATATTGAAAAAATAATTCTAAACGTCAACATCTGCTGATTTAGATGAGTATATTGATACCACCCCCACACAGGAAGCTAACGCAAGGAAGCAGTTAGCTTAGCTTAGCACAAAGACAAAACAAGGGGCAACAGCAACACAGTCCGCCTACCAGCACCGCTTAAACTCTCCAATATTATGTAATATATTGTGTTTTTTAACTTTTGTTATATTTCTCTCTGTTGAAAGTAAGACTCGCTAAAATAGTGACAGCAAGTAACTCCATGTATAATGTACAGATACAACTAACTACTTATGACATGTTTGTAAGTGAGCTTTAAAGGTGATGTCAGGGTGTGTTTGAGCTTATGACAGAGCCAGGCTAGCTATTTCCCCATACTTCCAGTTGTTATGCTAAACTAAGCTATGCTAATAGACTCCCCACTTAAACTAAATACTTAACTGACAGAGATGAGAGTCAGTCAAGAAAAACACATGTCCCGAAATGTCGAATGATAATTTGTTTCACTTTTTCGTGAAGGACTTGTATTTTTCCTTTAACTTGTCACCTGTCCTCATGTCTGCTAGAGCCACTGAGAGTGTTACATTAAGAGCTGTTGAACTGGAAAGTTGAGCAGTTACCATTCATCGAATAACCAATCAGTTGAGTTTGATAATCAATTTGATACAATCAGTTTCTTCACTTGTTGTTGACTAAACCAGACATTTGAAGACGTCATCCTAGGCTTTTGGACTCTGATCTGTATTGTGTTTACCATTTTCTGATCAATCAATTGATTCCTAAAATATAAAACAGATTATTTGAAAATAAATCAATCATTTGTTGCAGGCTAAATCTGCCTAATATGCTACACTTATGATGACTATTTGCAGGAAGTTGTAACTGTTTATATTATTGTAGTGAAACCAAGCTGACGACAGCCACTATTTTCTAAGAGAAAGAAAACTACCTAGCCTACAGGGGGTTCAATACTTCAAAAATAGATTTGGAGTTATCACTTTAGTCATCAAGGATCAAAATGAGACCAGTGTAGCTGTTGAGCTTCTTGACAGCGAGACACACTGTTGCACTGTGGGAAAGCACGTCCATACTTCCCAGGGAGCCACACAGAGATTACATCCTTATTTACTTTTCTCTCTTCTGTCTAAACAATTTTTGCATCTTAATTGGACCGTGACTGCTTTAAAATAAAGAACTGTGTTTGAGAGCTTTTATTAACCATGTGATGCGACTTAGCAAAACTCACATAAATGCTGCGTAGCTCTGTTAGCCCCACACTGAGAGGAGTGTGTCTGTGTGGTTCACTGGTGAGTGTGAACGGTCACCTGTTAGACTGTGTGTGAAGCAGGGCAGCGGATGTTTCAGAGTGTGTGTGGCCCTGCCGGGGTCCGTGGCCCCAGGCGGAAGCACAGCGACATAGAAAGAGAAGGGGATGTATGGAGAATGGAGCAGGGGAAGAAAGCAAAACAAAGATGGATGCCAGCGGGCTGTCGTCATGCCAGAACTAATCCATTCAGCCTCCACAGAGAGAGCGGGTGTGGCGGGGGGGCAGGAGTTGGGTCCTCTGGGAAACAGGCCCCTGTGCGGCCGGCTGTACTTGTGATGGACAGTCATAGGGGAGTGGGAGACGTAGAGGAAGGTGTGGAAATGTGCCGAGGTCATCCTGAGCTCTGAAGCTTCCCTTGAGTTGTTTTATTCATGGCCCCCGGGGCAGGCTGCCCACCTCCCTGCGGGGGGGCGCAGCACAGAGGCCCCGCTGCACACCACTGATGAATACTTGACTGTTGGGAATATTACAGTTATTATAGCAGGCTGTTTTTGCTCTGAACTAGGGCTGCAACTAACTTATATGTTTCGTCATCGATTAATCTGCCAATCACTTTTAGGTTGATCCTTTTGTCAGAAAATAGTGAAACATGTCCATCCCATTTCCTAAAGTGTGATGTTTTTAAATGTGTCTTGGCAGTCCAAAACCCCAAGTTATTCACTTAAAATTATATAAAAGTAGAACATCTTAAAATAAAACGGCATTTTCAGCCATTTTTGCATTACAAATTACTTTCAAATGATTTTCAAAATAGTTAGCAAGTACTTTTCTGGTCAATATGTGGACTAATCGTAGCAGCTCTACACTAATGATTAAGTGTTGTTCCTTTAACATGGCTTTCATTTTACTAGCAAATTCTCCGCACCTGAAACCCTGATGGCACACGCTTCCTGTCACAGCTATCTAATTCTGAGGGAACTGCGGCTCGTTGAACCCACTTCCTCTTTGCCTGGCTGCATTTGCAGCCTCTAATTGCCTTATTTCATTGTATTTTGATAGAAATCCCATTAAGAATCCCAGGCCAACAATATAAATATAAACTTTACCTTAATGTCACAGAACTACTACGTTTTCAAAAAACATTCAAAAAGAGAGAAAAGAGAAGCACTGTTGCACTGGGTGACAATTCCATTCAGTTGTATGTAAACACAGTATTATCTGCACCTAACTTAACCAGACAGTATACTATATTGTGGTTAGAAATACATCTATAACAACACATTTACACTGACCCAATGAAAGGTTTTTTTTCATGTGGATGGCGAAGGGTGGAACAACTATGTACATTTAAGAATTAATATTTAACTTGTTGAGCAAATGAAATACAGTTGATTTTTAATTCTTCCACTTGAAATAGCCTGACCTTATCCTCAAATGATTTATGGCTAACTGATAGCGTTCGTTTCTGCAGAACACTGTTTTCTGTTTCTTTTTTATTTGGCTGTAAATATTTACGAGGACAGGAAGCAAGGGGATAGAGAGGTGATATGAACCGTTTGCATTGTGGTAATGTGGCCTGTTGCCTTCCTGCATTTCTTATGTCTGATCCTTCAACACTTTTGTTTAATGATGTGAGAGTCTGCAGCGGTGATATCAGCGCAGTGAAGTGAAACAGCAGACTGACTGTGTTGTGATGACTGGGCCTACAAGAAGGAACTCTGCAAATACTCTATGTGCTTCAGCCATAAACTATAGTTCACCATTATTAATACAAGTTTACAAATGATTCTTAAAAGATCAGTGTGCCTCCACTTTTTACATAATTAAGCCTGTCTTACTACAATACTTCCACTTAATTACATGTACATTGGAAGAGTTATTACATTCAATTGTCCTCCATTGTACTATTAACTGTGGACTTTTCCCTATAACTTAGTTTAATTGAATTTTAAAGGGACCACCATTGATAAACAACTGAATTTATTAAAGCGACCAATAACTCTCCGAGTATCCATATTAGGAAGTAGCCTAAATATTGTTTAGCCTACTTTAAAATGTGAACCTATCCTTCAACATGATAATACATCGTTTTTAATTAGCAAGTAAACAGTTATCATTAACATTGAAATGATTAAATAACTAATTCATCATACACAACGAGTTGTTCAAAACAAATGGCTAATGAATTATAAATGACATGACAGATCAATATAAAAGAGTTACTTAATAGAGTAATGATTATTCAATCATTAACTAATGGATTAATGACGTTTTATAATTGATTGTGATTATAACTGATATGGTGTGAGGATGTCCTGTGCAGCTGTAGAGATCAGATGATTTGTGGCACCTCCAGCTCAGGCTGCTGTGTGTGTGTGTGTGTGTGTGTGTGTGTGTGTGTGTGTGTGTGTGTGTGTGTGTCACCATGTGTGAGTCATTACCATAAGGTCGCTCGCCTGAATCACTTCTAAGCAGCGCTGTGCATATGATGGGGACGGCCAGGAGGACGTGTGTGTGAGTCAGAGCTGCCTCTGTGTACCTGCCGCTCATAACTTCAGATCATATTTTAGTGAGGAGATGGCTTTATGTAAAACATTGTGAAATGTAACACTCAATATTCACTTGTTAATCCAAAGTGAAGAACACAAGATTAAACAGGTATCACAATTTAGGCATCACACTACAAAAAGCACTTACAAAGTTTACAGAGTAAAAGTGTCAAAATGCTGTTTCATTTCTCCTCTTCAAGTCTTTATACTGTATATATATATACTGTGAGGCCCAGTTACAGTATCTGCACATACCGGAAACACAAACGTGTTAACCGGCTTCACACCCCAAGGGAGGCATGTGTTTTTATTTTTGGTGTTTGTGCAACACAGGATGTGAGAAACTGTAAGAGATAGCGGCAAGTTTCTTGCTTTCATTTAGCAGCTGGTGATATTCTCAAGGGTAACATTTAAAGAGGACATTATGCTCATCTTTTGGTTCATATTTATATTTGTGGCCTCCACTGTGACATGTCTCCATGCTTTAATGTTCAAAAAGCTCTTTATTTTTCTCATACTGCCTGTGCTGCAGCACCTCTTTTCACCCTCTGTCTGAAACCAGAGTCCAGTCTGCTCTGATTGGTTAGCTGGCCGGATCTGTTGTGATTGGTCAACAGCTTAGAGATGTCTGTGTCTGCGTGGTGCATTCATGCTACCAATGAGCTCCATCAGGATGTGGGGTCCATCATTGAGATGTTAAGTGTTGCATCTTCAAATCAAACATGGAAACCAAACATCATTAAAGTAATATTAAAGTGAACTGTTTAGCTTTCGTCACCAACAGGCTTTGAGGCCGATCCCTTTCTCTGACCCCTTTCTGTTATATTTGTACTTTATTGAGGTTTTGTGGTTAACTGTGTATATTTTTAGCAATGCTAGCAGCATGGCCCCATAGACGGTCATGTCAGTCTGTCAGACAAGCCTCAACAATTATTGGATGGCTGCCATGACATTTGTTACATACATTCATGTCACCCTAAGGATACATTCTAATGAACCATTCCTGCTAAACTAATGGCGGTCCCCCCAGCTGTGCCTTGTGTTTAGAGCTAATTAGCAGACGTTGAATGTTAACATGCTAAACTAATACAACATTATACTGGTGCAGCCTCACTGTGCTGATAACCTGGATTTAGACTCTTGCTGTTTCTTTTGTCAGAGTCCTGCTGCCCCCCCCCGGACTGGCTCCATTCAAATAACTAAGAAGACTGCAATGTAGGGCTAAAGCTTCGTGTTGACGATGCTGTGGGAAAGGGATTATTATCTTTTGTTGTGTGGTTGGAAAAACTAAAAAGTACAAAAAAAAGACAGAGGACGATATTTCTTACAACACTTGAATGCACCAAGTCACAGCGAGTCACCATCCCACTTAATCATTTCTATCGTCTGCCAGATTCTCGGCCATTATTAGCCCGATGTGCATTCTGCTGCACAGCTGGAGGTACTTTAAGAGTAATGTGTCGTGTCAGTAAGGCCACACCAGCTCACTTTCTGCAAGAAAAAGAAGTGTTCTCTGTGGGCTCTTCTCCAAAACATGTGGTGTGAAGTTTGTCTCAAATCCTTTTCAAGACTCTCACAACTTCTCTATCAAAGCCTTCTAAGAAATCTAAGAGAACAATTTGTCTCATATCACAATATTAATACTATAAATATGTTTCCCTACTAAAAGTTACCAAGTTCTAGAAATAGCGATCTGCTAGCTTTAATCATGTTGGGATGCTGATACTTCGAGAAAAATAATTTAAGATGCAGGAATGTAAAGAGCACATGGGTTAATATTCCTGTTGTAAAATTGTACAAAAAAAGGAAACACACCCATTGTTTTATCTGTTTCACCTGGGATGAACTTGATCTCAAGAGCCTACTTTGAGAGATATTTGACTGAATCTTCAACATTTTAAACATATGTTAGACGCTAACCTCTGCTGTGTTTCCTCCAGGTACAAGGAGTTGATGACGGGAAAGACCGCCAGAGAGATCATCGCTATTTTATGGATCCTCTCCTTCGTCATTGGCCTTATCCCGTTCTTCGGATGGAACTTGAAGTACTCGAGCTGCAACAGCTCTGTGGCGGACAACGCTACGAACGCCAGCCTGGGGGGGCGGGGGGGACACTTACTGCAGAGCTGCCACCTCAAGTGCTACTTTGAGAGCGTGGTGGACATGCACTACATGGTCTACTTTAACTTCTTTGTGTGCGTGCTGCCGCCGCTGCTCATCATGCTGGGCATCTACATCAAGATCTTCACCGTGGCCAGGAAGCAGCTGAGGCAGATCGAGCTCAAGTGCGTGGGCAACGGGGACAGCCACCACCACGGGCTGCTGCAGAAGGAGATCCGCGCCGCCAAGTCCCTCTCCATCATCGTGGGGCTGTTCACCGTCTGCTGGCTGCCCGTCCACATCCTCAACTGCGTCACGCTGTTCTACGCCCTGAAACAGCCCGCCCACGTCATGAACGTGGCCATCCTTCTGTCCCACGCCAACTCCGCGGTCAACCCCATCATCTACGCCTACCGCATCCAGGACTTCAGGAACACCTTCCGGAAAATCCTGTCCCGATACTTCCTGTGCCGCAGGGAGGAGCTGTACCACAGCTCCAACGGCAGCAGGCACAACAGAGACCAGATCCACATGACTATCGACCCTCTGCTATAGAGCGTTTGACTCTCACTGAGGTCTATAATGTTTACAGAACAAGGGGATGATATGTGAAGATGAACTGATGACAGACGCGCCTTGAATGTGGATATTTATTTATGAATCAGCGGTCAATCAGTGAAATGTTGAATGGCGAGTCTTACGTAACCCTTGTATTGTGAAGGATTCTTTTTGAAAAACATGTTGAAGCTAACTGGATTTGTAGGACTGTGAACAGGATCCAAACTACATTCTATAATGCTATTTATCATTCTGAATCCACTCCGTTTCAACTCCAAACACCTTTAATGCCCTGCTATTTTATATTGTCAACAGTGTTTATTAATTTATTTATTAAAAGACCGTATCTTATGAGAATATAGAGATCAAAAAATGTTGTGTGGCTATATCTGTGCTCGTGGACCTAGAGAGGTACAATGGTATACTACATCTGTTGTTGTTTTCGCTTTGTGGCCGTTTGAAGATTATTTTATGCTCATGACCATCACAAGCTAAATATAGAAGAAGGGTAACACTACATTTGGATAATCAGCCTACAGATTTGTAACAATTCAACAGCTTATTAGTCGAGATTCAACAATTCAACTGCTACTTTGTTAGGTTTGTCTGTATGGTGGAATACTGTTAAAAGTTCATCTGATAAACAACTAAAGACAAGCAGGAATTGTTGAATCTAAAGTAATGAGCGTTTGAAATTAAACAAATACTTTTGATAGGCTGAGTAACAAAATACAGTGTTACCACAGAATGAAGAACAAAATATCTTTATAAAGCAGAAATGTTGTTGAACAGATGCTTCAACTTCGCACCAGTGTTGATTTTCTCCTGCCTGAGGGAATACTCCACAACAAAAACACATATTGGAAAAGGCCTCAAACCAAATAAGAAGAGGGAAAAAATGCCTAATTGCTCTGCTTATCCCACGAATCATCTCCCTTCCCAAAATAATCGAGTGACCCCTGAGAGCCAGAGAAAGACAAAGTTTTGGGTGTTAAATAAACAGGATGATTTGACTCAGCCCAAGATACAAGAAGGAATTTAGTCAAACACACCTCCAGAGCTGCTTCACGTGACTCTCATGTGAAGAAAGCAAAAGCTCAGGCAGTGTATCCCTGCATAGAAAATCTAAATACCTCAATCAATGCAAATTAGATACAGATGTATTACCAGAGCTTCTGTTGCACATGCATGTAATGGCTTACATCATTCAGTGCGGTGTATATGAATGTCACTTACTCACATCCCCCCCCCTTCACTCTCAAAGCCAGACAGTCTCAGCTGGGATCCTCAGGCTCTCTCTGTCCTGTTAGCACAGTCTGTCCTCCACAAGCTGCTGCAGTCACTCACTGACCTGAGATCAGCTGAACTTGAAAAAACAGCTAAATGAATTGTATTGAGGACTAATCAAACTGCTAAGGCACACAATTGTAACTCTTCCACACTAGCAAAGATGGGTTTGTATTGGTCTAGTTTAGCCCCCCAAAAAACCCTATAATATCATTTTTTTTAAAGAGAGCAGGTAACACAAGTGTATGGCGGCGTATTATGGCCATTAAAAGTAATACACAAATTCCTCAATCCTGAATTCCTGAAATAAAAGGGGGATGTAATGCAATAACAAAAATGGGAAATAAAAAAAAGGGAGTATTCCCTGAGTTTATTAGTCATGAATTAGCTAGAAGAACCTTGAAAGGTTGCATCAATCTTATTACAACACAGACCAGATGTGACTTTTTTTTTTTCTGAATATTTGAATTTATTTATACCTACACCCGAATATGCCTGTCATACGAAAGATTTGTTCTCTGAGAGGAAACATTATTTCTTATTGCAAGGTGCTCGCATGCAGGTTACTCGTTTGAGGAAACACAGCTGCAGCACCGAGTCAAACCTTAACGCACCTGATGCTTTAGTTCTTTTTTGGAGGGGGGTGTGGCTGAGCTTATGAGACAGAGCCGAGAGCTGATGAATCACCCAGAAAGGTCTTGGTGAATTTAATCAGAGCACAGCAGAGTTTTGCTGGGAGTATTGTGAATTTGTAATGTGACAGAAAAAAAGGGTGAACTTAGTCACCTGAGAGCCATCACTACACAAATGAAAAAACACATTGCACTGACATTTTCCCGTACTTCTCATTTGGTGTGCTTCATTGGCGCTGTTGAACCATGTTGTGTTGGTGTTGACTTCACTGCTTCACTATACCCCCCCACATGTCCAGTGTACCACCTCTCACTAACTTCAAGGGCTAAAAACAGGAGTGTGCCAAAGTGTAAGTACATTCCAATGGAGACATCTATACTGTAACTGCACTGTAACGTTGTATTACTGTCGCTGTTGTGTAAACAATAAGTACTGTAGGTGTCCGGCTTTCTACGAGCTATTGATTGATGTCAAACTATTGCCTTCTTTTGTGATTCTAAATGTGAGACAGACAAAACCGAGTTGATCTAATTCAACATTCCTGCCTTTCATTCCCGAGTTCCTGTCAGTGTGCTGTAGTGTCGTTACTAATCAGGAAGCATCCACTGTGGTCAAGCCTTCTCCCTTTCATCCAACTAAACTACAACTGATACCGCTATTTAACATAATGCAATCTGTATGTATGGTGAATTATTTTGTTAATAAAGGCAATGTTTATATTGTTAAAGGTGAGTTTTTATTACTAAAATGTATACGATTTATATTTACAAATTACATTTTTCAGGTTTTTAAAAAAAAATGTAGCTGTACATATTCACAAAAAATGTAGTTTCCAGAGAAACAGATGAAGAAACTCTTTAAAAAAAAATGAAATATCTGGTGTCTTACAGAGAGACAAATTAAAGAGTATAAACTGCAGTTGTGTTCCCGTCCTCCGATCCTCTGCAGAGACCCAAAGTGTAGGTTGAGAACATCGGCTCTCTTTCTTTAGGGGTAGTACTGAATATACCTGGGGGTCACAGAGGGGCTGTCCCACTCAGCAGTGCGGACATCTGCGGATCAGACACGCTCTCCTGCTGTGTCACAGCCATGGCCTGACACAGGTACACAGCCAGGATGTGTTTACACTGTGGACAAAAGAGCAGTCATTGGACATCAGTGTGATAAATGGCACAGAGGTGAAGAATGGCACTTTGGTAATTTCAAGTCAGACTAGAGAGGAGCTGCTGCTGGAAATGTCCCCACTGATTAAACCTCAACACAAGTTATTAGCTACAACTGCAAGGAGTATATCTAATATTTATATCACATTGATTATTATGAGTGTATTCTTTTCCTAACGGTGTGTGTTAAATTAGACGTAACTCTTGTAGCTAAATGACACAAAGCCCTGCAGTTCGACATCCGTGTGCACGAGTCAGTGAACATGTGTCACTCCTCTCATTACTATCAACATGTTAATCATTGACTTATTTCCACCTTCAGCCTATCCATGCATTTTAAATGAGATTTCCTCCACACTAACATGCCTGTGGATTAGTGTTCCTACATAAGCAATGAGGCAGAGGGTGGTGGAAAGGACAGAGGTCTGTTTACTACCTTCTCCTGTAGACTCTGTGTATCAGTCTGCTGTAGGAGGGGGGGGGGGGCTCCTTTATCTGACATCTGACCTACTTGTCAGAGCCGTATGGACCATGTTTTGCCTTATCCAGCATTGTTGGAAGTTACAGTGCCCCTGAAGTAACAGGATGGCTCCAGCGGGGGAGGACTGTTGAGAGAATGTCTCTTCTCTTGAGCTTTATAAGGTTTTAACTTTGGATTTGCAGGACGCCTTGTTGGGATCCCTTTCATGTAGTGTGTTATATCGGTTTCTGTGCATGTAAACGGTCTGCAAAGGCTCAAATCCCAAAGTTCCCTCCAGAGGCAGTTTCTCTCACTCCCCCCCAGCCTGAAACGCCTCCATTGTACTCATTTGTTTTCTTCTGAACATAGTGACATCACAATGTAACACTCTGGCTTCTATTGGCAAGCGCTCCTACACATTGTACAGGCTGAGGGGCGAATCATGTCTAAGCTGCTGACCAATCATAACAGAGCAGGCCAGCTAACCAATCAGAGCAGACTGGGCTCTGGTTTCAGACAGAGGGTGAAACGAGGTGCTGCAGCACAGGCAGTATGAGAAAGGTAACAACCTTTTTGAACATTAAAGCATTTAAACATGTCACAGTAGAGGCACAAAATACAGATATGATCCTGAAAATGATACTGCTCTCCTCTTGAAAATCTGATCCACCATGAGCCTTATCTTGCATCGTAGCTTCCACACATGCAACATCACAAAACAACTCCATCTACCTAGATTTAAAAGTTGCAGGAGAGTTTGATGAGGCAGTGAATAGTTCAGTCTGTTTTCATGGGGAATGATTTCAGAGATGAACTCATAGGGAGTCTCCATGGTCTCTGTTTCTCACACTGATTTTAGCAGCATCCTCCAGGGAATAAACTTATCCTGATGCTTGACGCAGTATTTAAAGCAACAGCCGGTCAGATAAAGACACCCCTCGCTGACCAGAACATAACCTGACCACATTACATCTGTTACACATATTTCAACGGGTGCTTTTTTACACTTTTGCCTGGGCTGCAGTTTTCTCCAGGATACACGCATGATTGACAAGACACAATGGCTGTGAAATGTCGCAGAGAGTAACTATGCTGCTGTACTAACAATGTATAGCGGATGTGTACTTCTGTTGGTTGGTGTACATATAGAGTTAGCATATGCAGAACATTGTGTACGTGCCTCTATGTGTTAAGCGTGTGTGTCATCACGTGGGTTAAAAAAAAAGTTATGAGCTAAATATATTTTTTAAAGTTTATAACCCATTTGGCCTTGTTTGAAGTGGATATTGCAAATGGGAGAAAGAGTTATTGCAGGGTTATTCTGGGGACCTGCGTTTCCCAGCACAGGCCGAATAAAGGTGAAGGGTTTATCTGAAGGCACTACTCTAAAACTAAAAAAAGCAAGTTTATTTGTTAATCTCTATTTTTAAGGTCTCTCTAAAGAGCTTGAATCAGGGATGCAAACACACGTATGGTGAAAAAAGAGAGAACTATTAGAAGCAGAAACAAAACAGCGTAATATACCATCTGACAAAGGCCTGTGATATAATGCTTCAATTACTGGCTATTCTTTATAATATACTCAGATCAATAGGAGACAGAGATGTTAAGTTATAAATAAAGGGTTTTTATTATTATTTACAGCAGGGGTGGGGAACCTTTTTCCTCTCAAGGGCCATTTCAATTTTTACAACATCCTCCGAGGGCCGTACAAATTATTGAATTTCGCCTTCCTTTCATGCTGTGCAAAGAAAAAGTAACCTCTTAATCCAGATATCTTAACATGACTCGCGTATGCATGCATGCATGTGCACGGTTGTGGCATGACCACCAAAACAGAAAGATATGGACACAAGATGTGTACAAATGTATTTAGTATCCTATCCATGTGAACATGATTTAAGTGGGGGGGGGGGCCTAACCTCCTCTAGGGGGGTCCTGGGGCACGCTCCCCCGGGAAGATTTTTTTTTAAATGTTGAAGTTAAAAGCATCAATCTGGTGCACTTTGAGAGCAAAATTAGGAGATCTATGGATACATCTCTCAACACCCATATTAAACAGACCTGTAAGCAGATTTTATTTTTCTTTATGGATATTTTACAAATCACTCCCCTTTCAAACTGAATTCTTGTTATTTTTAACAACTTTTTTGTTACTGTCATAGTATTTTATACCTGTTTTTAATTTAGTCTCTTGTTTTTTTATAACTATAATGATCATATCAAGGTGTGCCTTAACCTCACTGAGCTGAGGTTATTTGAGCCTCTCAGTCTGTCAGGAGAGAGCTCTCTTCCACCTGACCTGGTCATAGAAAAAGCTCTTTATATTCGTTAGCATAGCTAGCTAACCAGATGCTAATAACAACAGATCGCCACTGGGCTTACAACTAAATACACAGCCACGCAAAAACTGCGGCATGTGTACGGCTCCTTATGGGTACTGCAATATTTGTGCTGGAGCGGCGTTCCGGTGCTCTCCGTCAGCACTACACCACGTGATGACACGTTACGCTCGTGTTGTGTTCAAGGAACCTGTCCTTGGCCAGGAAAAACAGGGACTCGCTTGTTTAATTATTTTGCGGTCTAGATTTCTTAAACATTTTTTGAAGAGAGAAGTTGGCTGTCAGTCCGTGAGTCGGTTCTCCACGAATTACACAGGTCACCCGAATCAGCGTTAAAACAGCGGGAGGCGCCGAAAAGCGACTAATTTGCATGCATGTTATATTTAAATATAAAATATGGCACATTTTTCCAAAAGGGGAGGCCGGTCTCAGTCTTTAAAAAAATGTAATCTATCATGTAGAATTATAAAAGTAGTTAGGGTTAGTTTATTAAAAAATAACCAATTAAATAGCATTTCTATGTTGTAGTGTCTGAAATATTAAGAAAAGGTGAAATATTTTTCGAATAGCAGGGAAACTTTTATTCTTTATTACCCTAACTTATTTTATCCTCCCTACTTTAAAAAAACAAACGTAGGCTATGCCTTTTTGCAATACCTTTTTGAAAAAAATAAACAACCCACACCTGAAAGTAACAAAATGATTTCAATCAGAATCTGATCAAATATGCATAAAGAAAAGAAAATTCTCATGAAGCTGGCTACACACCAACCCGATTTTGGGAGTCAGAGGCCGTCAGAGGCAGTCGGGCATTCGCGGCGCCCTACTCAGGTTGGTGTGTCCCGCACCGTCGTCTCTTTACGGCACCTTTTCACACCTCCCGCGGCCGATTCAACATGTTGAGGAGCCGCGGGAGGTCAGAGAAAGTCGCCCGTAGGCGGGCGGCGTAGGCGGGCGGCGTAGCCGACGTAGCTGACGTAAAAGTCGGGACGCCTTCGGTACGCGTTCTTTGGTCTCAGGTTGGTGTCCCGACTTTTCCCGACTTTTCCGTCAGCTACGTCGGCTACGCCGCCCGCCTCCACCGCCCGCCTCCGCCGCCCGCCTACGAACACACCGCAAATACTTCAGTCGACGAGTGGCAATAACTGTCCTTACCAGCAGGCAGCGGTAGTGTGAACAGCCAATCAGAGTGATTGCTTGTCCAGACTTTCTCCGACCTCCTGCGGCCGATTCAACATGTTTAATCGGCCGCGGGAGGTCAGAGAAAGTCGGGAGGTGTGAAAAGGTGCCGTAAAGAGACGACGGTGCGGGACACACCAACCTGAGTAGGGCGCCGCGAATGCCCGACTGCGCCCGACTGCCTCTGACGGCCTCTGACGGCCAAAATCGGGCTGGTGTGTCCGGGCCTTAAGCTAAACTTGCCAGCCTTATTCTCTAAAGTGTTGAGCCTCTGTGTAACACTGTGGGACACTCACCAGCGGGCCCTCATTTCTGCGCAGCACGGTGTAAGCAAAGGCCGGGCACGGGCAGTAGTGACAGGACACAAAGCATGTGTACAAACGCCCCGATCCTCCTATCACCTGCAACAGATTAATGCAAAACAAATGTAAATATATGGCAATGCTTGTATTGGCCTTATTTGAAAGATCATTGACAGAGACAAACGTGGGCGGTTTATTTATGATGGAGGAGATTCACCGATTAAGATCACAATTTGCTGTTTTTATTGGTCGTGCGTGTGGCCGCTGAGGAGCAGTGGAGACAGTAAAGGCATGAAGAAAAACAAGATCATTCCTGGATACCAAATGTCTCTCAGCTAGTCGAGACATGAAAGGAGTCAGCCATTTCGCCTCTATCTCTCTCCACAACCTTAACCATGACTGCTGGATCAAACCCAGTTGTTTTGTTGTTTTTGTTTGTTTTTGCCTGTCCTTGTTTGTCTACCCTCCCTCACACTGTAAAGCGTCTTTGAGTCCGAGAAAAGCGCTATAAAAATATAATTTATTATTATTATTATTAGTTTACTCATCTCGAATTTAAAGAAAACATTTTATATCATGCTATTTTTAAATCAACTAACTGTATCAGAGTAATGCCAAATGTCAAAGTGATAGAAGTTTTTTGTTATAATTTCCGATAATTTCAAGATCTCTATGAAGTCTTCTGCAGAGAGATGAAACTAGAGATGATGTCATCTGCAGACGAACCCTGTTCACACATTATGTAAGAAGTCATGGTATTTTACTGGGATATAAGTGTCTTCTACACCACAGCTGTAAGCTATCACGTCACATAAACTGATTTGGATGGAATATCTCAAATATCCCAACTACAGTTATGGTAAGACATACTTCATACTTTATTCCCTGAGGGTAATTTAGATTGCATAACACTTGCTCCTTTTAAGTATAAAATAAAAATATTTTAAAAATAAATATTAGTACAAACATAAAGAAGTGCACATATATATGACAACATATAACAACAATAAGTATGTGTATTAATAACATTTAAGATATTAATGCAGAAAACCAGATTTTTAACCTGATCATTTTGAGTGGACTCTCGTTTTTTAATGTTTCATAAAAGTGACAGAAAGCCGGTTGAGGTTGCTTCCACCATCAACATCATTTCACATTAGGTATGTTGAGGAAACAAGATAGAAACTATGCATTTTTAAACAAGCCGTACGTAGTTCACTCCCAGCCATAGACAGTGATCTAAGTCTCGTCCTGATGCACATGACACATGAGGACATTAAGTCTGTGGATTAGCTTGACACTGCACAATAACTAATGCCTCCCAAGATGACAAAGCTGGCTCCATTATTCTCCAGAGCTCGGATAAATCACCTTTCCCTGTGACCTACGAAAGCAAAAAACGTCTTCAACGTGACACTTAATTATAAATAAGACATAAAGAGAGACAAATGCATGGGCTTAAAGCACCTCAGTGCGGATGAATAAAGCTTCATGCACTGCAGGAGGAGGATGGAAACAGTACGACTGTGGAGACCGAGCCAAGGACCTCTACTGCTCCAAAGAGCCAGGTTTATTGAAAACCAGCTCACACTCTGGGCCTTTTTGTTGTAAGCTGTCATCATAGATTATGTGGCTCTGCTACAGCTCACACCGCAAACTGAAGGCTTTCACTGCCTGGCAGGTATCCAGGTCTCCCTCAAAACGACACTATACATCCAGATCAGCCATTCAGACAGTCGCTGCGGAAGGAACAGTTAAAGCCTCGGCAAAGCTCTGAAATGCTGGCTCACACAGGAATACTTTTTGGGAGAGTCGGCAGCAGACAGAGGGCGGTCCAAAGTCCTGGCGCTCTGTCCCCTGGTTCCACACCACTAAGAAGGCTTCAGGGAAGTGTAAAGCTCTGGGAAGCCATTAAGACTCACACCCATTGCATCTGTTCTCCAGCACACTGTATAAAGACTGGGATGACTAATACAGTAAGTGCTTCAAGAATTGCCTGTCTCTCATGGGAGTGCTGATGAACTACCTCCAGTGCTAAAAAGCCTTCCACATAAAGTGTGTTTTACGTTCCTGTCACAGGACTATGGTTTGGAAACGTAATGCCCCTGGAGAAGGTGTATTGAAGTACTGCCACATCTTAAAACCAGGCATTTGCATTAGTACTGCATCCTTACTTCCCCTCTCATCACCTTATACATTTATTTCTGCTGTTTGCCACAGACAAACCAGATCAGGAACAGAGACTTATCAACGATTTCAAACAAAATATAGGGTGCTGAAAAGTTCTCTTCATTCATATATAAGGATGGGAACATTAGCCAAATTTCTATTATCGGGAACATTTGTGAATATCTTAATAGAATATCTTTTTATCATGTCAGAAAAAACAGGCTCATCCAATAATGCTTTTCTAAAAAAGGTCTTGTTTTGATCAACAGACAGTCCAAAACCTAGAGATATTTAACGTACAACTGAATATAGCTAATTTATCAAATGTGATCAAGATGTTTGCAAATATTTGGCTTTTTTTTAACTTTGATTTTTTATAAATCAATGATGAAAATAGTCAAAAAAATTACAATCAACAACTTAATCAATTAATGTTGGCACCACCATACTGTCCTCAACAGCAACCTCAATATTTAGTTGTGTATAAAACAAAACACACTATTCACACAATGTTGGTGTCCATACAGCTGGAGTTTTAATATTGTTGGGCATACATTACTCACTACTTCTGTTTACTAAAAGCAAACCATAACACGTGAAAGGATAATGAATGTTAAGAATGAGATATGGTTAAAATATCCCATTGGTTAAATGCCATTCTTTCTTTAAATATTATTTTCTTTTGAAGAAGTAGGAGCCTGGACAACATATCTTTTTTGATTTATCCAATGTTTCAAGATGTCTCTCACATTGCCAAATTGGCACACAAGTCACAACACTTCCCGTGAACTCAATATTGTCTATGAATATAGTTTATTCCACAAATGGGTTTAATTTCTGGAAACCATCTAAGAACACTCATTTAAGGGGCCCTAATATGTTTTGGGAGTTTTCCCTTTCCTGTAGTGTGTTATGTAGGTTTTTTTGCATGTAAATTGGATAGCACTTCAACGCAGTGTACTTATCAGGGGCGGGACATCTTTTAGCGGTTGACCAATCACAACAGAGCCGACCAGCTAACCAATCAGAGAAAGACTGGGCTCTGGTTTCAGACAAAGGGTGAAAAGAGGTGCTGCAGCACAGGCAGTATGAGAAAAATAAAGAGCTTTTTGAACATTAAAGCATGGAGACATGTCACAGTAGAAGCACTAAACACAAATATGAACCTAATATGAGCATATTAGGGCCCCATAAAGATGACCTTTTATGATCTGATGAGAGAAATCTACCCTCACATCCTGCACACGTCACACAGACAGTGTATGACTAATGACTGTCGGGCTCTATTTTTTAAATGAGCAACTGCTTCAGGAACTGACGTCACTGCTTTCATTCTCTTGGAGAGGATTAAAAACCGTCTCCTTTCACATGATGCTCTCCAAATATTATTCAACTTGAGGGGAAACATGCAGCCTGATCATCAGAGGTGCATCTTCACCGATCTTCCATTTTTTTTAAAGTCTGTGATTATCTTAAGTTACATTTCATGCCATGCCAGCCATGTTCTGGTTGGCATGCTTGGTTGTTTTCCAGCAGCTGCTTTCTGGAGCACCCACTGTCAAGATTAATCTGAGAGTCAGAGAGCGGGGAAAGCTAAATATTATTGTCATGGCTTAGAGACAGCATTCAAACAGACACTATGTAAACCATGGTCTCACTTAATGCATCACTAACGTTTCAAACATTAAACAGACCTGCCATCATCACAGGAGCAACACTCACTACTGCTAATGCCACCAAAAATAAACCAGCAAGAGTTATAACAAAGAGAAAGGAGAACGTTATGTGATATATTAGCATGCTGTTGATGTTGTAAAACTTCCCAATTAAGTCATGAGGTGACGCTGGCATTCCCAAAACAAAAGCCTGTTCCTACATGACGATAGCAAAGCATCAGGAATGTTTCACTTGGAATTCTGAGTACTTAAAAAATGCAACCTGACTATTTACTCTCTAATTAAAGTCAACAATGCTTGGTCGTGTAAGACTTAAGCATTTAAAGTTTGCACTTCAAAACAACAAATGATTGTAATAAAGTGGATTATTTAAAGGGAGGTTCTGTTACGTGTTACAATTATTTGACTTTTTAGAAGAAGCCCCTTAATCACTCTATTTAGATAATAAGATACATTTGAATTATGTCTGTACAGTGAATATGAAGCTATAGCTAGCAGCAAGTTCAGCTTAGCATAAAGAGCTAAACAAGAAAAAACAGCTTAGCAAAATCCTCCCAGTTGACAAAGGTGACAACAGATATTATATATATATATATATATATATATAGTTTGTTTAATGCATTCAAATACCAAAGCAAACAAACCTTAATGAGTTAAGAACAGTTGGCTGACAACTGCTCAAAGACACTGCGCCAGGCTGAGAGATAGTGCAGCACAAAACTCATCGTAAGACGTGTTGTTTTCAAACTGATTTGTTTACATTGATTTTGTACAGACTAAAATATACCTACAGCTGTGTGTGAATGGCGGTCTGTGTCTGTATGTGTGAGTCATGTTGAAACTGAAGTGTTGCAGCAAGTTAACTTTCAATCAATTCATTAAAACCTCAGTTTATACACAGCAAATCACAGACCTAACTGTTCACAATCTAAACATCACAAAGCGCCAATCATATTTGGAAAATCTGACACACGTATCTATACAGTATTACATATTTCTACTGTGAAAGTTGGTTGTTGGTTGAGTACCAAAAAAGTATAAAACGCTTCAGAAACCAGAGCCAGAGCCACAACCATAAAACATAAGACCACAGATCAAGATAAGTTTGGAAGGGAAAAATATTTTCCAGAACAGAATAATAATGGACAATTGCCTTTCCAGTATATGCTGCTTGACCACTATTGTCAGACAGACCTTAAGGAAATTAGACTAAATAAAACAGTAAAAACGCCCACAATTGTCTGTCCCAAAAGAACAGAACATGTCTTTTTTTAGCTGCATTGAGCTACAGTTCCTTTTATAAATCTGTTTTTGCAGGGGCCTGAAGGAGTTTACAGGAAATGTGGGTCCCAATGACCACAACCTCAGTGGGCTGCCTCTTCTCTTTTAACTTTGAGGAGAGGGTGAAAAATCGTACCCTGGGGATTTACTATCAGGGAGGGAAATCTAAATGTTCTCGATGTCATGATATATCTGGCAATACAAGACCGCAAAACCTTTTTTTCACTATTAATATCCACCCCTGAGTGCTTCTATTATACAATTATAAAGTGTCACATGCTAAATGAGCTTCAATTAGCACACAGTAGTGTAGTGTGTGTTTGTGTGAGGCATGCAGGGACTTGACTAATGGATGTGCCACAGGTTGAACACATGAATTGAAGGAAGATAACTGACTGATGGGACTTGTTTTTGTATTTTTATGAAACCATGAATCAAAAGGTTCAAACTAAAAGATCAGCTGCTCAAGTGGGTTTGACACAGTTCACATTGTCTTTACAGATAGGGCATTCAATCCTGATTATTCCATTGGTTTCATTCAAAGGGATTCATATAATCCTGCTCACATTGAATTTGTGACTAAGGTTGGAACGACTTATATATTATGGTAATGATTTATTGTAAGGATGCAAACCATTTGATGTGTAGTATATAAACTGCAAGTACAGTTTGAAAAGCGCCAGATTTGACAGAAGCATCACGGACCTGGAAAGCTTTGCGTCCACTGGGAGATGACAGACAGGTGACTGAGTGCTGGTCAACAAGGTCCAGAGCCTGCAGCGCACACGGCCCGAAAACAAACTTCAGCCTGAAAGAACGAGGAAGAAACACAGACAGATATTTGACATGGCATAAATACAGAAACTGCTGAGTAGGAGTTTGAAATTGTTTTGTGAACATTGCATCGTGTGTGAGTGTGAGGGCCTGCGGTGGAGCTCCTAATTAAATAAGCATGTTTTAGCTTCAGGCACAGTTAGTAGAAGAACCAGAACCTGCCTCTTTAACAATCACTTCTACCCTGTATCACTGTTGAATCTTCTCACAATTGTGAATCTAAGGTGAAGCACTTGCTCATTTATCGTAGAAGACAAACACTATAACAGTTTCTTTAAAGTCCATGCTAGAGATGGAAGAAAACAAATTATTTAGCTTGAAACTAAACCAAACTGAAGCTTTTTTTGTACATTTTTTAAATCTATTTTACAATTATTCATTCTTCACAGCACCTATTTTCACCCTCTTTCTGAAATGAATGAAACAAATATTGTTGTTTTTTTCTTCATATCTTTCTCATGAGGCAGATATGAGACAAACCAGGAGACAAATATAAAAATAGGATTATGTCTGCCTGTGTGACCAGAGAATGATGAAGAGCCCCTAAACCAAAGCTTCCCGACATACAGGATGTGGCCGTGTTGACCCAGACAGTGAGCAACCTTCTCTCTCACTAACTGAACAACTATGAAAGCCAGGAACATTTCTCTGTGAAGACACAAAGCAGCATCATGGCATTGTGTCTCAGTGTTACATCACTTTGGCAAACCCAGACAGTAAAAAAAACACCTCTCATCCTCCGCAGTGTGGCTTCTGCACTTAACTTAGATCATTACTCTGATGAGGAAAGATGACTACCGTGAGAAATGAGGAAAAAAACCTGCAAAACGATGTTAGTGATTGTAGGCTTTGTGGTTCACATCTGTGATGGAAGTTAATTGATAATAATGGGAATGATGAAATTGATACTTACGCAATAAGCAGGTCATCAGGTACTGCAAAAGAAAGAAAAATGAAAACATATTTTAAAATGTGTGATCATGTATACTAAAAGAAATTGACAGATTGAAGAGTGATACAACTTCAATTATACTTATTTATCTAGTAGGTGGAATCAGTTTTGAAGACATTCATAAATTCACAATTTTCCTGCAGTGTAAGGTAAAGATTTGATATTAAAATACACAACACAGAACAGAACCTTAAGACTACATCATATTTTTACATTGTGGTAATGCTACTTGTTAGTATATGTGTTTACCACTCCTAGTGATACAACAATGTAGAGGCCAGACAGTTATGGGTTGGAGTCTACTGACTTTTTCAGAAAATACGGGTGAAAACGACTGCTGAAATGGCATTGAGTCTTGTAAAACGGCTGCGGCTTAACTTTTCAAACCTGCATTACTGTTGAGTCCCTGGGCCTGACTTCAGTATACAGATAAACCAACTCTTCATAAAGCCAAAGTTTCAGTGGTTCAGTTTGTTTGTCTAATAAATGGACCAAACCCACTGAATAATGGTAACAAAAGCCCAATGAGGCATAGCAGTTGTGATTTACGCCTTGGTAGGACATAATCCTTTATGGACAATATACACAAAACCTTGTTGTGGGTTTGTTTTGGCATAATCTTCCCATATTTTATGTTGTGTGGCGACAAAAACACTTCGAGGGCAACTGTATGCAACTTGTGTTAAGAAACGGTAATGTTGCGTGACAATTTAGGAATGTGATGAAACGAAAATGTTTGTTGTGTTGATTCAGACAGTGTCATCATGTTGTTTATAAGCCTCTTTTTTTTTTTACAGAAAATAAGGGCATAAATTATGGCATTATGTTCATTTAAGCGTCCCAATAAGCAAACATACAAGATAGACCTCTAGTTATAACTTATAGAATATATGATGGTTAAATTCCACTTAGCTGCTTCTTCTTCAGGTCATGACTTATTACACACAAACAGAACAGGACCTTTGTTAATATTAGTAGAACCAACTGAGATTTCTAACAAGCCAATGTCTGCTATTAAATAGGTTTGAACCCTTGAAGTGAACACATACATTTGGAAGTCATTACAGAGGAACACACCTGTACTTTCCTGTTAGTGTTTGCTGTGAGAAAAGCCCTGTTTATTCAGGTGTGTAAGCCTAAACTAGTGTACAGTGACAGAAGTGTGTACCAGCAGCGCCTCCCACAGGCCAAATATTAAACTACATCATAAAACAGTTAAAATGTTAGAAATGCTGCATGAACGCTACTGTAAAGCACACAACGACAGCTGTTTTTGACTTAATGTAAAGTTAACTACGGCGTACTAACCAAGGGTAAGTTAACATTAAGTTTGCTCAAATAGTCAAGCGAGTTTGTCACGTTCTGCTATATTAAAGCTAGTAATGCTACAGCTACTTTTCCACTAAAACTGCCCCTGGGAATAATTGTTTGGTCTATCTCTCTTTACCAGCTTCGTCTTACTTTGGGAAGTTTCCTGGTATGCTTTTTGAATATCTCGGAAAAGCTGTTCAGCAACTGCAGGTAAGAACGAACGCATCTTCATTATGGATGTGTACTTTTCAGACCGTTTCGTTTCAGGAAGTCACCAACTCCGGTAGCCAATAAACTGCGACCAAAATATAACGACATCCGGTTCGAATGTCTGATTTCCCTCCAAAATAAAAGCCAACATACCTCAAGCGTTGTATTTGTTCGGAGACCCTTGAGCTTTTAGGCCTTTCAACGTTTCAAAAAGGACGAAGTAGAGATCATTTTAAAGTTCCTGCTACTACATAGGCACATTTACTTTTGATTTTAAGAGTAGCCAATACAAGTATTGGGAAAATAGCCTGCTTTAATCCTTAAAATAGTCTCTTTAGGGGCATGTGTATGTGAAGGAAGAGCAAATCCCAAACATACTTTCATGCAAATTCAGGACAATATTATCTTGTGTTGTTCTATAAAGGCACCAGTATCACAACTTTCCATGTCATTTTTAACAAACAAAGCAAATTACATTAGCTTGACAAATAAGACCAATAATTCCTTGCTATGTAGGCTACCTGGCAGTTTCTTACAATTCTCATAAACATGAGATCAGCAGTAATAGTAATTTCCCATGGGGGCAGGTTTTTTTCACAGAAAATATTTTTAAATATAGAAATGTAAGTGTTATTGAGAACACAGATTTCTTCTCCATTCCACATCTGTTTCCAGGGTCCTGGTGCATGTCACTAACACACTGCAATACTTGAATGGAATAGAACCACAATCAAGTTCATTACTACTATTGCTTTTACTGCCATTATGAATCATAATGTCTGCTTTGAGACAGCTCTTTACCAGATTCCAGGAGCTGGCTCACCTAAATGGAAAGCACCTAAATATCTTCTGTGAGATCGGCCTATAGTTGTGCATTATCTCATCCACTTTACTGCAGTAATAAAGGTATTTTTCTGCATTTGAAGGTGCTCTATCTAATGCGATTAATTGTTTTCTATACAATTTATTTTTTATGAACCGCAAGTTGAAATTGCTAAAGAATGTGGTAAAAATGTTTTCATTTTATATTTCACATGAAAAGGATCCTGAAGAGTTGTGGTACATGTCAGTCAATGACTGTTGTGATTGATCAGGCCATAATCTAAAAAACAAAAATGGTATTGGTTAATTTAATAGATGGCACACCTACACATTTTTCAGTGGTGGAGAACTGATCCACTTTATTTGATTGGTCTGAACCCTTGTAATAGCCTACTAAGAGACATTGTGCGATACAAACATTGCATTTCAACATCATAGGATACACGGGTTTTCAAGTCTCAATTTCAAAAAGACAAAAAAAAAAAGTCACCACTGCGAGTTTGTGAGAGAGCTGAAAAGATTCTCCAATTCTTTTTCGGCTTCATGTCGGATTTCTTTAAGATTCAAGTTTGTAAACTTTTTTTGTCATTGCCTTTGTAAACACATAACATCCCCTCCTTAACAGGATGGATGATGAAGATGTTGAAAAAAAAAATCTGAACATGTGCTATGACAACTGATTCAAGATCAAAATAAAAGGAAAGAAAGGAAAGGAAAGTTTAGAGCATAATGGATTTGTTAACTGAGCAAAGCTGAAAGACAAAACATGGTAATTTTTCACCATCTGCAACGGAAAGTTACTGCCATTAATGAAATTGACCTATAATAATTCAAAGCTTTATGCCTCTTGACTGACACAACGAAAGCAGAGATTAAGTGGTCACGGTTTTGAGCCACCATGACGGCAAACATTTAACGGTACCAAACACTTAAAACTGTAACTGTGATGTGTCAACACTACAAAATAATGTACCAGCTACAAAAAAAGACAGGAAGTTTCAACATCCAGATTTCTGTGAGTGGTGGGAAAAGGTTAAAGCACATCTTAGTATACTCTTATGCTGGAGGTTGAATAAGTTACACAGCAGGTAATATGCTTTTTTTTCTTGTCAAAAGCTACAAAGCAAAAAAGTGCAACAATGGTGCAGACCATTCTTTATGTTTGGTTAGTTTTGTCTTTGTGTAATGGAAAGACAATTTACAGAGTTCAGATTTTTGTCAGGACAGTATAAAAAAAAAAAAAGAGGGACTACAGAAACAAATACAAACATCAAACACCAACATATATCTCTGAGAAAATTAGTTAAAGCTGCCTTCTTTCTCAAGTCACAAGGCATGGCAAAACCTGACTTACTATTTTTTTTACCATGACAACATTTGAGCAGATAATTCTGGACAGGTTGGAAACTGCAGAGAGAGACAGCTAAACACCACGGTCAGCTCTATTGAAAAAAAAGCATTGGCTCACTTTAATTACTCAGACGCAGTCCAGGAGTAGTCATATCTTATCCGGCTAAATTAAGCTTATATCAGACTTTTCACCTTTCTGCTATGACACCAGTGTTCTCAACTTGTTTTGAAGAAATGTCTCTGTCTAGAACGGGGTGAGAAGTTTCCGCTACCATCTGATAGTTACAATCCACGCATCATCTCCACTATGTGGTGAAGATAAAAAAAAAAATTGCTGTTTTAATTGTTCATCTGTGTCCACGATGTTCAGGCTCTGGTGGTGCTTGGTGGATGGCGCGCAGGGGTGGGGGGTAGCACTCCATTCGTGGTCAAATACAAACCAAAAGGTCTCTCTCAGCGTTGCTATGGTAAAAATATTAGCGTGGGTGTCAGGTCATGTGGGGCGGACTGGGAGAGACCAACTGTGATACCAAAGATTACACCCCTCCTCTTCCCGTTTAAAGTGGATCAATTTAAAAGCGACATTAAAATAAGAAATAATCAAGTTAAGAAAAACACTGCAAAAGGTTACTCTATTTACATACAATGATTCTTAAAGACAACGTATATCTTTACAGAAATCCCCAAAAATCAGAAATAGTCTCTTATGTTGTTTCTTTTTACATAATAAGTTCTTCATCTTTACTACAGCTCACGTCGTCCACTCGGTCAGGGTTTCATGTCTCCATCAGGCTGGTTGAGTGCTTCCAGACCAAATCCAGTCTCGTTCTGGAGAGCCCTGCCTGTCACTAGCTGCCTGCTTCACTCTTTGCTAACAGCCAGGAGGCGCCATAGCACCAAAAATAAAAAGGACACCACCCCATCTACTTGTCACTCTCACCAGTCAGCGAGGATAGTTCTGGGAGAGGGGAGAGGGGGGGGGGGGGGTGAAAAGACAAGCCTTAGTGCAGGGAGGGAGGGCTCTCTTCTGGTTGTCGGGGCTTGTAGCGAGCGGGGCTCAGTCGTCGCTGTCAGATAGGGTCTCGTATTGCTCTGACAGTAGAGACTGCCACACCCGCTGCTGGGCCACCGGAGCTCCAGCAGGAGGCGGCTGCAGCTGCTGCTGCTGCTGCTGCTGTTGTTGTTGATGCTGTTGTTGTTGTTGTTGTTGTTGCTGTTGTTGCTGTTGTTGCTGCTGTTGCTGCTGTTGCTGCTGCTGCTGCTGCTGCTGCTGCTGGCTCTGAATGGCGGGGGAAGCTATGGAGGTGGGTGGCGTGCTGCTCAGTATGCGCATGGTCAGCGGGTTGTATGGGAACTGCATTGATCCTGGAGATAGATAAGCAGAAGAGAACGTTATTTTTAAATGTTTCCGTCTGTATTTGACCAGGAGACAGTTTCTGTAGATGACATAGGCAGGACAGCTCACCTGTGGATGAGGGTCGGTCGTCCCAGCTCCACTGGGGTTGAGCTTGGGCTTGCCGGTGATAATCTCCCTCGGAGTGGACGGAGGACACTGAGGAGGGACGCTCCCCTCCGGCGTAGGCCTGACCCAGGTTAGGGGACTTGGTTTTCCGGCTGTTGGCTTTGCTCTGCTTCTGCTTCCCTGTAGATTCAAAAACATTTATATATCATCAACATAAAATTCCTTCTTAACTAAAACGTCCCCATCTAAAAATGTTCATAATAAAATCTGATTGGTATTGAAGTTTATCCGTCTATCCTATTATCGACAAACAGCGGTTTCTTAGCACTACCCCCTGTTGATATGACTCAGAATCGCTCATATATATTCACAATACATTTGAACACTCTGAAAATACTACTTCCTTAAGTGAGTGCCCTGAAAACTAAGCCCTATTTTGTCAATGTGGCCTTATGTTATTGTTATTTAGCCTTCATGAGGTCAGTGTAGATACATTCTCATGTAGATAAAAGAGATTGAAAGCACAAATTATTTTCAGATAATTAAAAAAATATTGAACATTTATAGGATCATATAACTATCAAAATGGGCTATATAACATGATTTATTGGGAGATTCTATGTGAAATCAGACCATAGCACCCCTATTAAAGACAAATAGAATTATCCTTGTTTCAAAACAACATTTCATAGCAAGTGCGACAAGTTGTCGACAATTTGGGGTCCCTCGCTGTTGTGAACATGTATAATTCTGTGAATGTATTTGGTGCTTACCCATACTGGGAGACGGGTTGGCCTCCTGGCGGACTTCGCTGCCCGCGCTGGGTGTGTTGTTGTTGGCAGACTGACCCCCCTGATGCTCCTCTGGCCTCTCCTCCAGGTTGCCCATCAAGGCTTTGCGGATGATGTCCTCTAGGCCCAGGTTATTGGCCGGGTCACTAAATGAGTTATTCCTTGGGTTGATGCTGCCTACAAAGCAACAACACAACAAAACAGACATTTAGAAACAGAGACATCAACTAGAAAGAACTGTGAAGTGTCAGAGTTTCATTACTTACTGGAGCTAGTAACAGCAGGCAAGTTGAAAATCTCTGTGCCTGGTTGAGCATTTCCTGCAAAACAATATTTAGCTTTTAAAAATAGTTTAATGTCTGACATGATGGAGCTACACATGATACAATGAGTGAAGTTGTTTCAATGTTATCACATGCTTAATGATCTTGAAAAATGTAAAGGAATGAGTGAATTAACACACAAATGTCTTGCATGCACACATATTAACAGTTCATCATCTGATGCATGCAGGTTAGTTTGAAGTAGGGCTGTACCCGAATATTCGTTCGTTGGAGTACTATTCGGGTTTCAATTTCGTTATTCAGATTTTTTTTCTCGTTTTTTTTGGCAGCTGCACTGCACTGCGGCTGCCAAATTGAATTTATTGAAAACTCCAATATCAACGTAAGAGCTTGTGCCTCTTCGGGGGGTGCTAACACTTAACCATAAACGTTATTGTTTACTTTCTCCGTCTTTATATGTAGATATGACTTTTTCTCCGTTTATCTCCGTCACGTTGTTTCCATAGCAACAACAACTTCCTGTCAACAGCTCTAACTCTCCTTCAAAATAAAAGCATGTCCATACAAAATAGGAAGCCAAGCCAAATTACACTTAACTTATACAACTGCAACGAAAGTAACAAACACAATGCGATATCCTTTTCAATTTCAAAGAACACAAATTGGGTTATTTACATTAACAAATAACTATAAAACAACAATACTGTAGAATAACAAAATGAATGCCGTGAATAAACCGAAATACACGTGTTGAAGCGGTTCGCTGCTGATTACCACGCCCCCCGCGCGGGTCGAATATTCGCTGCTGATTACTACCGAATATCCGGAGCCCGAAAAATGGTATTCGGGACAGCCCTAGTTTGAAGAGACAGGATAAGAAGAGACCCACTTACCAACATCAGAATCACCGACACCAGAGTTGGAGTTCAACTTACGAAAGATCTCCTGCTTCTTGGATTTTACCATAGGTGAGGTGTTTTCCAGCTTGGTGAAGAAGGAAGGCAGATAGCTTACACTCCCCGGAGAGCGCGAATCATTCCTTAAAATGAGCAAAGGGCAAAGAGTAAAATGGCGGGGAGGGGTAACTGAGGTGAAACGCTCTTGGGACAAAGCCCTTTCAAGTCGGCCGGGATGTCGAATGACTGCTGACAGGGGGAAGGTGCTGCCTGCTGGCATCCAAGAGAGAATTTGATTTACAGTCTAATGCAGCCAGGCATCAAATGTCAGGGCCCTAACAGAAAACTAACTCCAGCAATGTGTTGATCAGGTGTAAAAATGCTGGCTATTTAATCTTCTACAAGTATACTAGCTGACATTACATTTACATCTCAAAGCATGTAAGTTGCACACTCGTCTACATTTTATTTTAATCAACTTCTAATGATATTTCCATTTTATTTGTGTCAGTTACAATTGTCCTCATTTGGATAATTACTATGTTCTTTTAATTACATAATTTATATAATAATAAATTAAATGTTCTGTCTTTATTATTTTTTACATTGTTTTGATTGAGGAAAAGTGTATTATTATTTGAAAGGAAGCATGGCAGTACAAAGTCTTGTTCAGCGTTGAAAATGATGCTTCTCAATACAAACATTTAAACAACTTCGGGTCGGTTACTAAATTCTTAAAATGTTAATAACATTTTAAAAACAGATTCTTTATCAGCTTCAGCTATTGAGATGCACAACAACTTCAAACTATAATGTAAAAACACTTGATATCCCATACCTGATCTCAGAGTTTTCAGCCTCTCGTCTCTGGGGTGGATGCCCGGCCGCTTCCTGTTTCTCCATGCCCTGGTAGCTCTGTGGTGGAGAAATGGGTTCATAGTTCTCCATCTGTCTGCCGCTTCGCTCTGGAGATTTACCGGGCCTAGATAGGGAGCAGAGAGGGACAAACGTTAGCCTGATGATGAGGAATAAATCAGACTTGCTGTGATTGTTTTATAGTTAACTGGATGGTCTGTGTACCTCGCTCTGGGCTTGTCAGGGGCGTTCTCTGGGGAAACTCTGCTGGTGGATCTCTGGTGGTGAGAGGCCTGGCCCTGATTCTCAGGACTGTAGCGGCTGTGCCCCTTGGCCCGGCCTGACGAGGACACGGATGGCACTGAGCTCTGGAATGTTGCCGAAGCTGAGGAAGAGACAGGAGGAGGGTCCTGATTCCTGGCGAAGTCCTGGGTGATGATATGCTGCATGACAGGGAGTGACGATAAAACAGTTAGGTACGGTGGGTTTATCTTCATGGTAAATCTACATTTTCAGCATTATTTTATTTTTGTTTATTCTTATGTGTTTCCTACCGAAATGTGGTCTGCCAAGGTCATGAACCGGTGAGTCTTGGGAACCTGGGAGTAGCCTTCACCCTGGGAAGAGGGGGGCTGCTGGGGGGGCTCTGCAGATTGCCGGTAACGACTCATGTCATAGGCCCGCATGCCAGCTGCTGTAGGTTGACATGGGACAGAGAGTCAGGGTGAGTTGTGGATTCATTAAAACAGGGAGGAGCTTAAATGTGTGCCAACAGCCACCGCTCTGCATGAGTTTCCAGGAGACAGGAATAACTTCCAGAGGAGTCTCGTGGCAAACTGGTACAGAGGAATGGTGTCTCAAATGACAAGGTCAGTGGGTGAAGTCATTTAAGTTAAGGTATGTTTACTCCACTTGCCAGGCAGCTAAATTGAGCCGTCACAGCCAAATCTGTAACATGTCCTCTATGACCTAAAGCCGAACACTTAAACTAATACAAAAAAAATTATTCAGTATTGCACTGAAAAAATAAATTCTGGTGATCCATGTTCTAAGGCTGAAAGTAGTTATCTCTGGTGTCTTTATGATTTAAAAACAGGTGTTTTTTCTTTCTTTCCAGGACAATCTTTCCAAGTTCTGTGAGAATGGTTGGGGCAATGGTTTTGAAGGGTTTGTTTGTTTTTGTTGTTGCAATTCTCACTTTGGCCACAAGCACCAGTACCCCATGTTACCCCAAGTGAGACTAAATGCATCAATGTTTACTTCCAGGAGAGACTTGATATCTACATACACTGGCACAGGGTCCATCATGATGTGTGAGGCTAACACACAATAATGTACCTTGTTGACTTTCATTTATGGTGGCTTAAATGAGTAATGCTAAAAAATCATCCAGATGATTTAGAAATGCAAAAATTACCTGATCTTATGTCACATCACAGGAGACAAAACTTTTTATATGAGAAAACGGTTGAATTATTTTCCCTTTATTCCTCTGAGGGCTTCTGTAAAGTATAATTCTTCTTCCAAAATATGATGTGCTCAAATGGAGTTTGTGTGTTCATACCTGCTGCCTGTGGTTGCACTTCCTCTGGTTTCTCCTGTTGGGGTTGGACTGGTGAACTAGCAGGACTGATCACCTCGATGGTTCCTCCGGCGGTGTTGTCGTATCGATTAGATGACACTGCAAGACAAGCAGGGACAAAGAGTTACTACTTGTGTGAAGCCAAGGACACAATATGAAGGTTTGATCATGTTCTACTCTAAGAAAAAGATTACATTAAAGATTGACTGATGATGTCATTGTGTTGCAGTGCACCTATGAGCTGTTTGAATAACATCATGTGTAACACTCACAGCTGCTGGAGGAGTCCGAGCTCTGAGAGCCTCGCTCTCTTGAGTCCTTGTCCGAGGCTATCTGCCGCGTGATGATGACGTCAATGAAGTTAGCTGCTGTGATAGTCGTCTTTCCACGAGTCCGAAGCTCCTCTTCGATGCGTGACTTTGACGTTGGAGGGCCCTTATCCTTAGCTCCGGGCCCCTCAGAGTAAGCTGAATGAGGCTTACCCCCTGGCAGAGACATAGCACCGTATGGTGACTGCATGGAGCGCCTCTCTGCCTCGTGCTGCTGCTGCTGCTGATGTTGTTGATGTTGATGCTGCTGCTGCTGCTGCTGTTGTTGTTGATGCTGCTGCTGCTGCTGCTGTTGATGCTGTTGATGCTGCTGCTGCTGCTGTTGTTGTTGATGCTGCTGTTGTTGTTGATGCTGCTGTTGTTGTTGATGCTGCTGTTGAAGCTGCTGCTGCAGATGATGCTGTTGCTGCTGCAGATGCTGCTGCTGCTGTTGCTGTTCGGACATGCTGGCTGCTCGCCTCGACATTTCGTCTTCCCGTTCTTGTTTGTTGTCCTTCACCTTGGCGACATCCATCTGAGGGGCGGAGGCTGCAGCGTCCACCAGAGCAGCCAGAGCGTCAGCTGCAGTGCTGTAGCGAGAGCCGCTCTGTGATGTTGCTGTTGCTGCTGCTGTTTGAGGCCTGAAGAGGAAAAAAGAGATAAAGGCATCAACTATATTTCATTGTATTTAGTATACAGCCTGAAATACAGAAAATATTGAAATCTTTGTGTTTTTATCTTTGTATAACAAATTATACTGAAATTGTATTTCATAGCAGTTTAAGAAGTAGACATTTTGTCCAAAGAAGGCTACAAGAGGACGTTTTCAATGAAATCGGACACTACCATTTTTTTTAAATGCAACATACAGAAAATAACTTGTTTGTGTTTTTTTAATTTAACAAACTATTGCATTATCAAAACAACATTTGTAACAGTTTTAATATTGTAAAATATAATGAAAATGCATTAGTTATGACTGGAATATGATATAAACAAATGTCTTGAAGGACATTTTTGTCCCGTAACGACATAAGAAATGCTTTTAAAAAGGATGCACAATGTGTTTTCATGAGGAAACAGGAGAAGAAGTATAAGTGAGCCAACTTAGATCTAGGGGGAAAAGGTAGAGACTTACATCAGAGCGGTGATGACACTCTTGCCCTGGAAGATGCTGGGCCGCTGCTGAACCACCACCTCCTGCGTCCTGAGCGAGGGGGAGGGGGAGTGCAGATAACCTCGACTCCCTGGCCGGCCGGGCTGCTCTGCTCCACCTGAAACACGGGACATTGTAAAAGTGGGTTTCAATATAAAGTGACAAAAAGCAATCGCTGTCTAACAATTATTATATGCAACACTGTTTTTCATTTAGCAAAGTATATCAGATAAACTAGTATGTTTAGTGTTCAGGGAATGTCACTTTTAATTAGGGTTATTTTGTCTGTGCAAACCAAAGTTGTAGATGAAGTCTTAAATATACTTTTTTCTATTTTTGTTCTATCCAATTTTAGTTTGTTCCTCTATGTCATATTGTCTACTATGATATATTGTCAACTGACTACCCTACTACATAAAAGAAGAGACTTAGAAAAATTAGTAGGTGGACAAAAGAGAGGACATTTATCAGGAACTTTTTTTGTTAGTGGTCAACTAATGACTAATAACAGAAGTATTTTTATAAATTGGTAAAGTTTCTCCATAGAGTGGATGAAAACTTTTATATTATAAACGGATATAAAGATGATGATGTTGAATTGAGGCTTTCCCAACTTTTAAAAAGCTCACCTCCGCGCATGTATTCGTTGGTTCTCTCCCGTTCCCGCTCTCGTTCCCGTATTTCCCGTTCCCTCTCTCGCTGCTCCCTCTCCCTTTCCTTCTCTCGCTCTTTCTCCTGCTGCTCCCGGTCACGCTCCCTCTCCCGTTCCCTCTCCGCACTGGCAGCAACCGCGGCAGCAAGGTGGGCTTGGTGGCCTGAGGACAAAGACAGACACAACAAACACACAGGATTTATCCACACACACTACTCACAAGGTCTCAGCCGGATGGACCAGGATTCCTTTAGATATCTGAACCAAAGGTGTTCCAACAAATCACATCCCTGGTCAAATTCAGTCTCAGGAATATTCTTATATTTACCATTTTAGTCAAAACCATGAGTGCAAAAGACCATCCAGGGTTCATTACAGTGCTGCTGCTTTTAGTTGATATACTTCAAATGTCTCAACTGTAATTAGAAACTGTTTAAAGGCATTGTAATAATCTGTACAATACAATACACAAATCTATTCGAACCTATAGCTTGTGTGCCCCTAAAAAGGATCTATGTAGGAGCATCATTTCTAAAGATTAAAAAGAAAAACACACCGTGCAACAGACCAACAGATTTGTGAGAAATCCCGCCCAGTGAGATAGCAGTAAGACTTGATCTGTCACTGGATAGGCAGAACAAACCTTTGCCAACTCTGTTCAGTGCACTCACACTCGCAGAGGTGTGAGGGAACATGGAGGTCGTGGCGGGGAAGGATAAGGAAACACGTGTAGGGATGGGGAAGGGAGGGGTCCTCACCTGGCGATATGGAGTTTGGGTTGAAAGCCCTAGAAGGGAAAGGGGGCTGAGCTCCGGGGAGGTAGGCGATGCGTTCCAAAGTGGGATTACCTGTTCCCCCAGGGTGAGGTAACAGGATAGTTGGAGGCATCTGGGCTAGATCAATTATCCCTTTTACAGACAGAAGCAAAGGGCCAACGGTGAACAACAAGAACCGATTCATTAATTTTTGAACGTATGAACACCGTATACATTTAGCTTTAACCTGTCACCATCATGTGTTAGTGCTCACAAATACAGATTGATCAGTAAGCAACAGGGCTGCAAAGGGGAGTGGAATAGTGGTGAACTTGTAAGAGGCAACCACTCAGCAAATGGAAATTTAGACTGTACCCGATCATGAATTGAGTAGTAGCCGAATCAGTTGCAGCCCCAAAATTAAGAGCAAAATCAGCTAAATTTGACCAGGTCATTTGCTTCTGGGCGTCTGGAAAAGGTAGCCACTACTTCACAAGCACACAGTCTGCATACTACACCCCCCAGGTAAGAGAGGGTCAGCTGGTGGAGGTCCGTACCTCCGGGTCCGGCTGCGTAAGGGAGCTGTTCCCGCGGTGACAACCCTCGGGCCATGTCAGGTCGGATGACTTGCATCTGCTGGGAAGTGATATAATCATTGAGGATCGTCTGCCGTGTGTTCTCCATGGTGTACAGCTGGTACGTGTTGTGGTAGCCGGTTGGAGACGGCTGCCTGGGGAACATGAATGCTGTAGCAGACGATGGAAAAAAAAAAAAAGAAAGACAAAAAAAAATATGAACAGAAGGCCTCACAGATACTGATCGCGACTGCTGATGCCAATAGCTGAAAACAAATCCTGACCATGTAGTGCCTATGAATTAGAGAGTCCGAGTTGTTTATGAAAATCAACCCAGAATCCAAACTATTATATTTTTGTTTAAAAGGTTTTGAAATACTGTACCAGGATCGAGCACTCTGTGGAAGGCCATGGTGGGGTCCAGGTGTGGAGGCAGGTGTGCTCGGTACATTTCTCCAGGAACAATGTGCCGGTGCTGGGGGTCAAAGGGGCTGTGAGAGCCCACAGGGTCACCGCCCGTCACTGGAGACTTGGAAGGGATATTTTCCCTCTGTGTCGGGGTCATGGCATTCTTTCTTTCATGTGCAGCAGATTTCGCAGAGCTCATAACACCTTTGTGGGAAAGAGAGGAACACACACGGCTCTTCTAGTAAGTAAAAGATTGGTTGCATTGATTGGAGGTCATGTAGAGGGCCAACCCTGGTGTTAGCATTGCATTGGTTCCCTCGACAAAGGTCGTTTCCATTGGACAACAGATTTTTGTGGAAAATACATTTAGTTTTAAAGGAAACATTTTGTATTCTTACACATTTTGTTGGATAAACTTAAGCATACTTTTAATATCAATACCCTCAGCACTGTGTGCATATTGGTTTTTACTCAGAATATTGTTATTTTATCAAAATGATGACCTAGTTATGCAAGATAAATGTCTAATTAAATTTGATCCAACTCTATAATATATAGTTTTGGACAAGTAATGATTGGCTGGGAACCAGAAGTTCAATAGTTTGTGATTAAAATAGTTATGAAACCTACCCTCGGGTGTACGTCCCATCATGGGTGATCCTCTGGACCCAGGGTTGGTGCTGTAGTTGACGGGGGTCCTGCGAGCGTTGGCGTCCTCGTACATGCTTGGGCTAAGCTGAGACTTGTTAGCCTCCTGGTGGGTGGAGCGCAGGACAGAGGTGGAGTTGAGCACAGATTGGCGGACCGCCTTGCCCTCCTCGTATTTGGCTCTTTCCATGGCATCGAGCTGGGGCATGTTGTGGGGAAGCTTATTGGGACTGGTGATCAGGGACTTGACGTTGTGCTTGATGGTCGACTGGTTGTGAGGGTGAATCTGGTAAATGACAGCAACAACAAGTTAGTCATTAATTTATAACTAATAGGACTTTGTATGTTTGTTGAATAAGCATATTCAAAATCATAAAGGTAAAATAAAGCCCAATAAAAAAGCCATTAATGTTCACTGAACAGATCTAAAGAATGTAGGGCTGCACAATTAATAAAATATTTATCTCAAATCCCAATTTTGGTTTCTAATAATGAAATAAACATGATCACATTCCTGACTTTTAAATGTGTGCTTCATTCATAGAAAACGCAGCTGAAAATCTATTTAAGCGCTTCCTAAACTAAAAAGCCAGCCACCAGGGGGCGATAGAGATGCTTTGGCTTCAATTTCTAGGGAGCAGCCATTCTGTGCTAGGCTTGCTAGCGGTGTTCTGGCATATGCCTGAATGTTTTTATTAAGTACATTGTCACGTAGGCTATCAGTGCCCATGTCGCTTAATAAAAAAAACCCGATTTGTAAAGTGTGTTATTAATGCGACACGAACACTGAAAACTAAAAAAGAGTAAGTGTCTATCGTATTGCCCTTATCATGGAACGAGAATTTACCGAGAAGACTTTGTCATAGGGTTTATTTCCAGAATTATTTCATATTTAAACCCAATGTTTATAGGGAACCCGATAAAGTTAATGAGGGAATCGGGGTCTCAATTTTGATCAAAATAATTATGATTATTGTGCAGCCCTGAAAGAATAACAATAATAAATGTTGTCCACAAAGAAAATGGTCTTACCTGGGACATGGAGCCCTCCATACCCCTCCTGTCTGACATTTCGGGGGTCTTGCAGACATCCTGGCCGGACTGCTCTTGTCTGGGGATTTCGTGAATGGAGCGTCCCAACTCTTTGATGGTGTTGACTCCCTCATAGGGCTTGCCCTTGCCAATTCCCCCTTCGAAGGAGCGGATGGGAGGGCTCTCACGCTTTATCTGCTTTCCATATTTCATGGCATCTTCATAAGTCTCTGCAGCCGTTCTAGGTGTTCCTGGAAAGATTTGAGAAGTATTTTAGCCTTATCCTAATTTATGATGCTACTGAATAAAACATTATATTAATGTTGAATGCTTTACAATTAGCTTACCTTGCATGATGGATCCAGTCATCATTGGTCTTTCCTTAGAATCTCCATGTTGACCTTCTCTGGGCAAGGCTCTGCTAATCAACCCTGAAACAAACGAGCAAAGTCAGTATCCCAATACAAGACAAGAAAAACTGTAAAAAAGGTTTTACTCATTAACACTCAAAATGTACCCTCGAATGGAGCTCCTTCCCTGCCAAGGTGTCCCCTGCCCAAGGGTCCCTCCATCATGTCGTAAGTGCGTTTAAGCTCAAGGGCTGTCCTGGGACTGCGGGTGTTTTCCCTTGGGTTCTTGATAGCTTTTGGGCACAAAAATACATGTTGTAGTTTATGTGCAAAGTAAAGGAATACTCAAAAATGATTTGATGTATCAATAATAAAAGATAGGAAAGCATTAAAAGGCAAGTGAGAAAAACAGATTCTGGTGATCCATTGGTAGGTGAAATGTTGGTTGTTGTCAAGTTGCTTTTTATCATTCTCTACTCTAAACAGAAAAAAATGAAAATATTCTACAAAAATAAATCTGTGCTGAAGTCATAAACACAGGAGAAAAGACTATTTGGATCAGAGATGGTGAATACATCACCAGATATTCTTTCTCACTGGAACTCTCAAGGCTTCCATACTAAGTACTTACCATCATAGGAGAGGATGTGACCACTCTTCCCTTCATAGATGACATGACCTTTAGACAGCTGGTCTCCCCTAGCCTTGTCTGGGTTGCTCATGTCCTCCGTGGCCAACTTTGTGATGGTGCCCTTCAGGAGGTCAGCAGCCATGATGGGCTGGGAAAGGGCTGGCGTGCCCTATTGTGTAGAAAAGAGGGAAAATGTTGTGAAAAATCAAAATCAAACACATCAAATATACGGGAAAATCTAACAATTATCTGACCACTTAAACCATTTATTACCTGAGTTATGGACCCTCTCTTAGCCAGACCCTCGCCCATCTTTGCTGGGTTGCCCCTGCCGTCCTGCATGGATGGAACTGCAGCTCCTGGAGGATTACAAAGAAGAAGAAAAAAGAGAATTAAGTCATGCATGGTTAGTGAATATCGTAGGAATAACTGTTTCAAGATTTGAATTCAAGAACATTAATTATTAAAAAAAAGTACTGAAATCAATACAGTTATCATGCAAAAATGCTTGCTTTACCAAGATGTTGTGATGAGGAGAAAAAAAACCTTACGACCATAAACATATATTAGTCTCTTAGGTGTTATTTAACTAAGTTAGGTTGAGACTTAATGTCTAAAGCTGCATATGAGCATACTCTTAGTAATGTGCAGTGTGTGTAGTCCTACCAGGTTTGTTAGGATCCTGCTGCCGAGGCAGACCTAAAGAGATGGAGCCCACTGCGCTCTTAGTCCCCTCTGGACCGTAGACAGCATGGGACGGCAGGTATGTGCCGGGAGTTCCCTGGAAAAGCAGGAACAGAGAACACATTTTAAAGGCAAGTCAGGTGTCCACAAAAATAAGAAAGTGTCTAGTATGGATTTGTGCTAGAGCAGCAGTTTTCAAAGTGTGAGCCGCGCCTCCCCTGGGGGGCGCCAGAGAGCTTCAGGGGAGGCGCAGCGTGAGAAACAAAATAAAGAGAAAAAGATGAGTAAAGTGACACTTGCACACTTTTGGCTGTCTGTGGAGACCGAGTTCCCCCACCTCGCCAAAAAGGCTGTAAAAGTGCTCATTCCCTTCACCTCCACCTACCTGTGTGGGTGCGGGTTTTCCGCATTGACTTTGATCAAAAGCAAGTGCAGGTCAAGGCTGCAGCCAGAGGATGCGTTTATTCCTGTGTGCATCAAAGACGCAGACTCATTGTTCCCACTAAAGTAGGGGTGAGTGTAATAAGGAGGCAAAGTTGACGTTCAGTGTGTTGCCGGGAGCATATAAGGATGTATCCACGATGTTGAAAATGTTAAAAATGTTAAAAGAATATGTGTTGAGAACACGGCGTGCGAAGATATACGGGTCGTGCTGCAGCTAGATTTGCCTGTCTAGAAGGTGTTGGCGACTGACATGCAAGGAAGAACGGCTGTCCACAGGCTGTTCCAACTTTAACAACTTTATTAACTTCCAGGGTAGTGAATTGAACATGCTATTGTAATTGGATGTGTGGTATATTTTCATGCACGCACACGCATGTTCCACAAACTGAACAACACTCAATTGTCCGATCGCTACCAGTGTCCTTGCGATCTTGTTATAACAACAAGTGCACGTTACTGATGCAATATGGTTGAGATCATTCGGGCTTATTCTAGAGGGGTGCAAGGAATAGTCCAAGTAGTGGGGGAGTTTTATACAATATGTTTAAAACATAAAGATAAAAAGGTTTAAAAAAGTTATTATTTAATGTTTTAAGGAGGTGACGCTACTCAGCCAATCAAATTGGTGCAGTCAGTGAGTCAGCACGATAGATTCAAACACACACAGACACGAGACAAGAGGAGAGAAACAGTCGGAGTAATTTCAAATGGCGGAAGGTAGACAGCGAAAACAGAGCATTTAATGACATTTTCTCTTACTGGACCTCTTTGAAATGCAATTGAATACCCCTGCATTATAGCAACAACAACAATAATAATAATAATAGCAATAATAATTGGGAGGGGGGGCGCGGCTGTTCTTATGTTCTCTGAGGGGAGGCTCACCTTCCCACACTTTGAAAACCCCTGTGCTAGAGAAACAGAAACAACCCAACAAAATGTTACTAAAACCGTGTTGTGTGAGTCTGTTGTGAAAAACAGCTCATCATCCAACCCATATGTCTTCATTCTAAGAGACAGCGCACATGATGTTGATGAATAAAAGGTGCATTGTGGAGTTTTTTTAAACTAAAAACGGCAAATGTGGTGTGCAGAGAAACACATCTAATAAATGGGTTGAATGTCATAAAACCTTTGCAAAACCGAAAATAAAAAGAAGTATTTTTAGCATTGTTTATATTCATGATAACATGCTGGCTATGTCCTTCTTCCTTATCTTTACTTGCGCATTACAACATATCTTATCGTGTTACAGCCACCTGTAGAACATGGGAATAGTGTAAAACCGTTGGCTGGAATGTGTACTGCATCCCTCCGATACACATGTGCGTCACCCACTCAGCGAAAGTCAAAAACTCAACAAGGAACCTTTACAGTTGGCCCTCAGTGTGATGTGAATGTCAGTGGTGTGGAATACTAAGAGTAGGGTTACTCCACTTGCTCAAACAGGCAATCAATCCTCTTTAATGTCTTACCTGGGATATGGAGCCTCCTTGGATGAAGGAGGGCTTGTCGGTGGGCTTGGTGGTTGGAATGAGTGGAGGAGGAGAGGGAATGTTGGGAGGTCGACTGGGTCTGCTGAACGTCACGCGGACTCCGTCTGCCATGCTCTGGACAAGCTGGTTGGGGGCCGGGTGGAGGACTGAGGGGACAAAATTAATCAGAGACGACTGGTCAACATCTGAGCATTAGAAACAGCAGTATAAAAAACGTCTTACATACAAAATGAATCACAAAAACAACTTCTATCAGCTCTCACTGCAACATAAATTGGTCCTCTAAATGTTCCTGTCTGCCAAACACCACAACATCAACACACCCAACATCAGGGTTCCATTAAGCACCATTTCCCTTTCAAAGAGTGCCTGATGAAATATTCAGCTTAATTCTGACAGTCTCTAGGGAGTGTTGACGTAAGCATTGAAGACCCCAGTTAATAGACTATCCTCAACTTGATGTAACCTTGGCCAATGGCTGCCGTCTGCTTTACCGTCTCCTGGGAAAGCCGTGGAGACAAAATGGTTCGAAGCATAAAAACAAACAAACACAAGACCGGGAGTAACCTTGATGCAGGGAGCGCGCCTCATGCTCTGCACTTTAAAAAAATAAGAAATGCAAATGGCTGTGTGAAAGCATCTCCAACAGAGCATGGACGTCATCTTCCTGCTGACTCATGCAGGGACATACGAGAAAACAAGCAGCTCTATGACAAATTTATAAATCCTTCTCGCAGGGAGACTTTGTGTCTAACATTAACATTCATGCTTCAATTTACCATTCACCAAAGTTGTCAGGGCAACCGAAATATGTAGAGCACATGCTAGTTCTTGCTTTAAAGGAGAAAAATACATATTCCAATGAGGATTGATTTACAAAACTCTAGTAAACACATGGTGGTACTTTTAATTTGTAGCAGCCAAATGTGAATGTACGAATGAAAACACATTGGGTTCATGACAGAGGTTGTGGGAATACATAAGTTATTGATTTAACCAATGCTAGCAAAAATGGTACTTCCTCTGGTCTTATTAGTGTTGGAAATGTGAATGACACCAGGGTTTAAAAGTTAATGAAAGTTTCCAGACAGATAAGGTAACGATATGTTAAACTGCACAAAAGAAGAAAGAAAGAAAACTAGTGATGATGGCAACTTTTGACTGGCAGTGATTCACCCACCATCTTGGCCTCTTTTTGCGACAAGAATGTAGGACAGAGGCCAAGATTAGGGGGGAAAGAAGTGTGCTTGTGTTTCCTCTGCACTGGTGGACAGACCAAAAATATCTGACTCATGCACTGACGTTTTCGCTGCAGTTATAAAATCCCCGAAATTCTGTCTGGCCTGTGATTATACCAGAAAGAGCTGGCTCATGCTTGTTGGATTGCTACTGTATGGTACACGTGTACAAGCATTCTTCAGAGGTTGTGCTGGGTAACAGGCTCTGCGTGGCCTCAAAAGCATGTAGCCATGATGCTACCTATTAGAAAATGCATTATTCATCAACAAACCAACAATCCCAACAAACCCCGACTTATGAGGGGATTCAAATCACAGTGCTCCTCTGCTACAACTTCAAATACCGACAATCAAGCAATTATAATGATAAAAACAGGCATGTTCCTCTAAACCAGGTGTCGGCAACCTTTTTGATATGAAGTGCCATTTAAAAAAAAAAAATCTGATTAGTGTGCCGACGTTCGTGAACTGTCAACAGGGGGGGGAGGAGCCTCGCTGCGGGGAAGCTGTGGACCTCTGTCGCCTGTCAGTGCAACTTACATGATGCCGTTTAAACACATTTAAATAAATAAAGACCGAACGCGGTCGTCAACGGCCCGCTGGCGACCGGCTCGGTTCACCGACGACCGGACGCACTGTGATTCTCCAGAACACACAGTTGGCCAGTCCGCCCCTGTGTAGCATATTATTTTCGATGACAGATGAGCAGATCGCCACTGGGCTTTCAATTAGAGACACAGCCACGCAAAACAGCTCCTTATGGGTACAGCAATGTGTGAAGTGCGCTACACCTCTGATCGTTTCACCATGAAGGAAAGCAGCAGAAAGTCGACTGGAGTTAAAGAGAGCGGGGCTAGAAGTTATCCTTCTGCGCTGCGTTGCGTGCATGGCTTCCTTCTGCAGGGGGAGACGCGCTCTGCCGGCGGTCTCGTTCAGGATCCGAAAATACAATTTAAATATTTGTGCACACTTATTCCTAGTGTGCCACTGGTTACGGTCCCGCGTGCCACTGGTTACGGTCCCGCATGCCAATGGTGGCACGCGTGCCTAGGGTTGCCGACCCCTGATCTAAACTATGGATGTCAATACATGGCAAATTAAAATATAAAATTGTAAACCAGACTATAGAACTTTTTATTGCCAACAGAAGCAAGTATGTGCCTCCAAGGCTAGTTGGTATCAGCAAGGGAAGGGAGAGGGCAAGAAGGCAGGGAAGGAGGTGTGCTTTTTACCTGGTGGCACACTGTAGCGGGAGGCATTGGGGGCGTTGGGGTCAGGCTGAGGTGAGGCTCTGCTCATCTCCCTGGGGGAGAGTCTGTAGGGAGAGCCTGGCCGACCAGAGTGCATCTCCTGTTCCAGAGCCAGCTTCATTTCATAAGGCATGTAGGGTAAGGGCTTACCTACAGTTCACAGGCATAAGGACAGAGGGAAGACAGCCACTATTAAAACAAGAAACTCCCTGCCGGTGAGCATTGAGCTGACCCTGCACAAATAACACCGCCACCATCACACACACACACACACACACCCGCTGAATCCTGTGTAATAAATATCTCGGTGTCAGAGCTCAGCAGCTTACTGGCAGCTGCTCTGCTCTTCACAGCACTAAAAGGTGCTAAAAGGCTTTTCAAAAATGACTAATGTAGACTACCAAGCGACTTTAGCACTTTCCTTTCCTAAGAGCCTCAAATAAGTCAGCACCAGAAGCAACAAGTGTCCTAAACTGACAAGCTCAAGTCACACGACTTCAAAAAAACAAAACACCAAAGTCCCCTTCATCAGCCAGAGGCATTTCAAAAAGGGGCATCAAAGCAGATCTCTACATCACATGTTAAACAGGGTCAGCTAACTTTTAGTCTAGGCTTCGACTGAACCACATTAGTCCAGACCACCATGCCCTTTTTTCAAAGTGATCGAAAATCAACACCCCCTATAAATAGTCCACTGCCAGCAGCGGAAGGAGGCTGAAGGAGCGATGAACATGAAGGAGGAGAGAGGAGGATAGTTTTTGTTCTCATACCATCTCTGTCTATAACAGTGGGGCTGCGGGTGTTGAAGGGCGGTCTTCGCTCCGGGTCTCCGTGATCCTGCCGCTGCTTCTCTTCCTGGTGCGCTGAATCGTGCACTGCTTTGATCTGGTGCTGCAACATGGCAAAGCCACTCATTGGCACACCACCGGGGCCATAAGAACCAGGCATCTACACAAGTTTAGGAAGAAAAGATCCAGATGAGGTGGAATTCAAGATAAGAATAAGTGAGATATTGACACGTTGGCAGTTTGCATGAGCACTGATGCATTGTATAGAGGCCGCTGAACAAACTTAAGAACTACTTTCACCACGCATCTTGAAACTTCTGCTTTAAGACAATTTAAATGTTATACTTTTATTAAATCTTGGTAGGTAGAATATAAAGGCTGACACTGTAAGCAAACCCCAATACTAACATGATTTATGTATCAGGGGTAGCTTTAATAGAGTAAAATGCAAGGTACGTAAACCAAAAATGGCCATGCTCTTAGTGCCTTTATCATTAAATCCAAATTGTATATTGCAATTCAGAAAAATTGTGAACAAGTTTACAAAATTCCTGCTTGGGAGTCACCAGAAGACAAAAAACGACAGGTTTTTAAACATTTCAAACAGTATAAGATTTGTGGTTTCCTTGATTGTGTAGATTAAACTAAATTATGCTAAAATGTGTGTATATTCAAACTCCAGCATATTACTAACCTCGAACACATAACTGTTACAATTGAGCAATTTCTTTTTCATTTTTATGAATTTGTATAAAAAACCTTTCATAATAACTTACACAGGAAATGTGGGCACGCTCTCACCTGTGCCCGTGAAAATGGATAAACCAGAAACGGTGACTCACCATAGGTGGGATGGCAGCTGCCCTCTTCTGCATCTGCTGGATGTTGAGTTGGGCATGCTTGGGTGAAGACACCAGCACCGAGCCCTGAGGGTTGAGCATCGAAGGCTTTTCCATGGAGAACATTCTGCAGAGGCACAAAGCAAAATGTATAATGTAACAAAACATTTCCCTTTCTTATAAACTGCAATTATGTACACAGAACATGAAAACACACCTCTGTCTCTCAGGCTCTGCTTCCACATCCTCGTCAGCACTGCAGGTGGCGCTGGAGTCATTATCTGAGTGGAGCTCCCTGTGCCTCTCGCTGTGATCTCCTTTCTCTCCTCTCTCCTTCATCTCAGGCTCCATCTTCACCTGAACCTCTCCGGAGTTCATGTCCGTGTCCTGAGGTTCGGTTTTGGGGTGCACCGAGCCTCCGTAGGGACCCATCCTGGCCTTCTCCTCCTGAGATCCGCTCTCGCTCTCGGGGCTTTTCTCCTCCTTTACACAGAGTCCTCCGTATAAAGGCTCCAGGCCCTTTCCATTACTGGCTTGACCTTTGTCCTGATCAGAGCAGTGAGCATCTCCTGCAGCGCCGTCTGCCCTCTTCGAGTCTCCAGACTGAGAGGGGGAGGGAGCGCTCTCTGTATCGGAGCTGTTGTCACCACCTGAGGAAGCATGATAGAAGAGATGCATGAGACTCAATTAAACTCACAAGACTTGCAAGTCAACTGGATGCTCTTTAGGAATAAAGAACAAGCTAAATGAATTAAATGTAAAAATAAATTGCCTTTCACAACGCAAATCTACCCAATAAAGAATAACCCAAGAGAGATGAAGAGATGAAACGCATCACACAGGCGATCTAATAATCTAAACATGTGCTTTTTTATCCTTCCCATTATGTATTTATCTATATAGTCACATTTTACTTGGACACATGTAATTGCCAGTTAGTTTTGTATCTAATCTATGACCTAATTTTGTTAATTTAATGACCTTGCTTCATACCACTTAAATGTGCTTGTGCTAAATCCAAGGCTTCAATGATACAGAAAACCAGACTTTCAAAATAATCAAAACATCTAACAATACATCTAGTAATATTATATGCTTGAGTTTAAATATCTTAAACTGTGAAGACATAACAATAGTCATAATTAGAACAAACTGCTTTTGTAGAATGAGAACAATTATAAATTCATATCAGAAAGTCATATTTTCTTAAGCACATTCAAAAAAGTCTGCCTGCTTCTGTTACATATTGTCTATCGCTGCAGTTGTTGCCATGGTGATGGTAGACCAGATGGTATGTCTATGAAAAAACAGATGCATTATTTACAGAGGAGGATAAAGTACTGTACTTGAGTAAAAGTAAAAATGCTATGGTCTTATAATACTTACTAATGCACAATGGCCCCTTTAAGTAACATAAAGTGTAGAAGTACTACGAGTCAAATGTACTTAAAGTATCAAAAGTGAATGTACCCATTATGCAGAATGGCTCATTCAAAGTATTGTATTATTAAAGATTTTCTAATATCCTGTTTTATCACATGTACACACCATTTTAATCTTGTAGTTTGTCAATGTGGAGACAATTTTAGAGACTTTATAAAATATTCAATTGATAAGTATTTATATATAGTGGAGTAAAAAGTACAATATTGCCTCTGAAACGAGTGCAGTAGAAGTATAAAGTAGCATACAATGGAAATACCCAAGTAAAGTATAAGTATGTCAAAATAATATTAAAGTATGGTATTTTAGTTAATGTACTAAGTTACATTCCACCACTGATTATGAATATCAAACCAAAATCAGAGTACGACTAAACATCCTAATAAAAAAAAGTCTACAATGAGCTTTACTCATTCCTCTAGCTCTATGTGCGCCAACTCACTGCTGTTTATAATGTGAGATCCACAGGCTGCACATCACTGAGACCTCTAAAGTTCAGTTTGGGTTTCCATGGGAGGAAGACAAAGTCAAATAAACATGACAGAAAACCTTGTGACCTCCCGCTGTCGCTGTTGCTATCTTGTGAGATGGAGGCTGTTTAAGTTACATACGAAGTCTGCTGAGCCTCACAAAAAGGACATGCTGTTAAAATAATATGTCGATTTAAAGAATTGTAATATACATTTGGCTGAATCATAATCGCTTTCTATACCTAGCACGCTATCGCAAAGTTTATCATAGTGTGCCCCCTTCACACGGCAAAGATAAGGACCTCTGGAGATCCAGGCAGGATCAAACAAATGGACCGGCACTTTGTGTTCAAAGAGCAGGCTTTGTTGAGTCTTCAAAGCCAAAAATTGTTATGCAACAGGCGCCCATGTACTCCGAATTAGTCCATATCTTTTATCTCCACCTCTTGCTTTTCCCCCCCATTTGATCCTTTTTTCCCCTCTCTCATTAAAACTAGTCAGCAGAGAGCAAGCATCATCACCATCAAGCGAATGACATGACGATTCAGAGGGCATTTTAGATCAGGCTTTCCAGCTTTGCACTGTACTTATCGCGACATTCCTTCTCTCCACGCCCTCTTTACTTAAAACTTGGTAATCTGAGGCGCAAATCTCCACAACTCATAAAGCAAGGACAAACATTTGATACAGAAACATATCAGCCTGCAGTATATCCTTCAGCGAGGGAGCCCCTGAGAAGAAAAGCCCAGAGGGAATCGTGTGTATCTGTGTGTTTAATGTCGAGCATATGCTTCTCTGACCTTCACTGTCATCGGCGTTATCGTCGTCATCCTCATCATCGGGTGACGCATTAGCGAGACCTTCACCTTGAGACCTATCGGCACGTGCCCGCCGTGTATCCTATGAAACAGATCATTTTGAATAGATCAGTACTGTTGCAACCACTCAGCAATTAGCCATAACAGAAAGCAACAATAGCCTACCTGCTTATGCTGCTGGAGCAGGTTGTCCAGGTTGTGACGTCTCTTGTAGTTGAAATAGAAGTTCTTGCACTGTGCCTCGCTTTTGGTGCCCACCATTTTGGCAATGGCGATCCAGTTTCGCCCGTGTTCAACTAGCCCTGGGTGCAGACAATGAGAGACGATTTAACAAGAGGACTTAATGCTATATTAGACTTAAAATATCCACTGTTTGCAGATATACTTTATATATATATTGTTTTACTTTGTCATAATCTTATTGTATTTCCTTAAATGCATATTTATTATATTTAAAAAAAGAAATACTGTTTCAACTGAACCTCGGCCAATCAAATCTAACACAAAAAAAGTTGTGATATTTAGAATAGTTTGGCTTATTTTAAGCAATTGTACGTGCAAGATTCTTGCTGTTTGAATTTGTTTCCCCATGGTTGTTTGCACTTATTGTTAGTCGCTTTGGTTGCTATTCAAAATGACACTCGTCTGTTGCTATGGTGTGCTGTTGGTCTTCCATTAACACTGTCAATCAGCTTTGACGCCTGTCCCACTAAACTTTTAAACTGCTCTGCCAGGCTGCCATTTACCTATAGGCGCGTTCACACCACAGTACTTTTCCCACTTTAGTTCCGATATAGTTCCGATATGTCGCGTTCACACCAAAAAGAGCTGGAACTAAAATTAGTTCATGAGAACCTTTTTACCCCCTTTTCCGTCCCTGCTAGAGAGCAGGTACTTTCGTGGGAGAAAAAGGTTCCTATTTCTGATTGGCTGGGCGGATTGCAAACCACGCCCCGTAAAACTCCAAATAAGTTTTGTGAAGCCGCCATTTTATTATCCTCGCATTAGCATTATTAGCATTAGCCCAGCGCACAAACGCAGAGAGACTAACTTATGGCAACACAAAATAAAACATGGGAGCGGTGGAGATGAGGAGGTGTCGGTGTTCTGGCGATTTACTCGGAAGGCTTCAGTAGAAGCTGCTGGGAGTCCCAGCAGCTTCTACTGAAGCCAGTCCCCAACTCCGGGGACTTCGGGTGGCAGTATACGCCGTGAAGTTGTTTGCGGCCTGCCAGTAAACCCAAAGCAGAAGAAGAAGTGACGTCAGCGGCTTCATTTGCCTAATCCTCCCCCATGGACTTATTCCGGAGTGAACGCGATCTGTACTTAGTTAATGAGAACTAAAGAGTTCTCATGAACCTTTGTGGGAAAAGTACTGCGGTGTGAAAGCGCCTTTTGACATTAGTGCTTCTCTTCTCTAAATCCTGTAACCCCTGTGACCTCCACTCCCTCCCCAGGCCTACTGAGATGAGGGATGCTGGCAGATTGACAAATCACCACGGAGCGAAACACAAAGCCCAATTACTGCTCTGGTAAAATGTGGGAATGGGGGCATTTGGACTGTTCAGAGTCAATACTCTTATTTAGAGTTACTTAAACTTGCACACAACACAGATATGCAAGACAGAAATACACTTAGTGATGGCACATAATGAAAAGTCCTAGACAAAACAAATAAGATATATTTGATTACCTTTTTAGTTTTTAACACTTTAGCAATTAAATCTAAGCTGCATAAAACTCTCTTGCAAAAAAGGCTCCTAATTGATTCATACCATACTGAACACACACAACAAGAAACTAGTCCTGCAAGTTATGGGACCTTGACGCTCCCTGTTATTTGACTCAAGATAAACTTGGTTGCTCAACCTTGAAAGTTACATTGGTGACATAGCAAATAACAGCAAGTCCAATGACAGATTAATTATCAAGTGAAATCATTTAACTTCATTAATTCTGCCACATCTGAAAAGATGGCTGATTTGTTCCATTCCTGGTATTCAGGAATAAACATAATGTCAGTATTATAGCATAACCATGGCAACAACCTACCTATTCATGTTGCTCAAACATCCTTGACAAAGTCCTTAAGAGGAGATGTTATCATCTTTATTTTCAATTATCGTAACTTTTGTGACGCTTATAATGTTTCATTTCTGTTTTAGTTAACTCATTCATTTCTACTTTCATATTTAAGGGAACCGTTATTGGCTCTTTAGTTTTATATTAATTATAAGTGTAAGGTGATAAGTTATTTTGTCCAAAAATATAAATGGAGCAAGTGCCCTAATATCTTCTACTTCTTCTCCAACAACATCTGCTTGTAACATGGAATATGATGATTATGGATCTGACTAGCATGTTAATGACAAAATAAATGTTCCTTTTTTCTGTTAACATTTCTGATTTATCCGCTAGTCCTCAGATGTGATCATCTTTTAAAAACACAGAGTTTAATGCAGATCAGCAGGTGACAGAAATGTCATAAATGGTAACATTGTTAATGCTCTTGCACGACCAACGATGTGGCGGGGCGGGATAAGAGTGATTTTGAAACATGCTTTGTCACATGACTAGAGGAGGTCTCTTTAGGCTACATTAATCCTAAATCAGACACTTCTAGCACTCAGGTCGTAATGCCTGAGGAGATCACAGCAGAAATATCGGGAAAACAAATCTCCAAGAGAGTCCTAATAAATCCACATTAATCCTTTTATTTACTCCGCCAGTCTATGGGTTCTTGGCTTTATACATAACAGCATAACAACAAAGCAAAGGGTCTTGAATGGCATATGACCTGACTAATGACTGCAACAAACATTTTGAAGAGTTTACAAGACCAAAGTAACTTTTCAAGAGGCCTTGACAAAGTCTTTGGATGTGAATAATAGATAGTGATGTCTGGATTAGGCTGTCACTGTCACGCTCCATTGCTTCATGGAGGGCTTTAATAGATAAGGTTGAAGGAACCGGCAGAAGAGTGGAGCTAAAAGAGACTCTTCATGGGGGTCTGACAGATTCCAGCAAAGCACCAGCACCAGTTTCTTTTAGTGTGAAGTTCATGTAAGGCGAAGCCACATCAGATAATCGGAAAAAGGAAAAGAAAAAGACAGAGGAGAAGAGGGGGGAGGGAGGAAAGATCACAAAAAGAATAGGAGTAACACTGAGAGGTAAAGCGGGAGAAAAATAAAATGAAACACAACCTTTTTTGGCGACCTCCATCTCCTCCTCGGTCCAGCGAGAAGTTTCTCCGGTTTCACCTGCACCAGCTAAACCACAGAGAGAAAAAAAGATAAAACCCATCAGCACTGACAGAAATACAGAGAGACAAGAAGGGAGGGAGGGGGAGACAGACAGAGAGAGAGTGACAGTCCTTCTCTCAGCCGTCTCCTTCTCATGGCCACTAATCTAATAATCTGTTTACATTCAAGGGCTGCCGAGACCCCGCTCCCTCTCTTACGCTCACTCTCCTACAGTCTCTCTTTCTTCCCTATCTCTCTCTTTCTCTCCCCTTCCCCACAGCTCCGAGCAAGCCCTCCTCCTCTCAAATCCATGAGGGGGACGGGCCTGGTCAGCTGATGTAGCGCCAGACAGTGGAGGAGCTGGGCCTGGGCTCCCTCTTTGGGAAATGGCCTTGGATGGAGACAAATAGAAAGAAAGAACAGCCAGCCCAGAGCCCTCCCACCCCTCTACTGTGACCATGCGCATCATGGGCACACACACACTCCATCATGGGCACACACACACTCCATCATGGACACACACACACTCCACTTTCTAGCCTCGGCTTGGCAACACAGCTTCAAACCCCCCTACAAAATTCATAGAAGTGCAGAGTAAGTGTGGAGGGGGCTGAATGAACTTTAGCCCACTCTCCTCGGTGGCATCTACCAATACTGTGTAAACATTTGGACTAATATAGCAGCAGATGTACCCTTGACATCAACAGGAGGCTTGAATGTCCCCCCCACCCTAAAAGATGAGGAGATCATTTCACACTGTTTAGACGGCTCCTACTAAAGGTCCCCTGGCCACACAGTCTGTTACACTTAGTTAAACAAATGTCTACTGCACTAGACTTCCTTTTCCCAGAGGCAAAACTCACATGTTCTCCCCGTGACATGCTAGGCCCCTCAAAGGTGGTCATTAATCTCGTGGCTATGAAAACAGACAGCCTAGAGTGTAGGATCTCACCCAATAAGACACACCCCACTTCCCCCCACTAGGTTTAAAAAGATCAAACTCAAGAGCTACTACAGGGCAGGCAAACAGACACGCAAAATCCACAATGTAGTCCCTCAGGGAGATTACAGTTCTGCATAAACCATGATATGCCCAGAGTATCAGGGCCAGAGAGGTCAAAAGGTGGAGAGGATTGAAGGACACACCGCAGACGCTTAGTTAATCACATTATTAGGACAGACCATGCGTAACTCTTAACTGTTGAGAGGTAGAGCTCAATGGACAGCAGGTGGCAGAGAAGCAAAGCACACTTACAGAGCAGTAATCAACGATGCAGATTAACGCAACAATAAGCTTAACACACAGAGGATTGGATACGTGAAAATATGAGCTAGCATTGTCTTTGTGACAGAATTGAACAAGGGTGGAAGAGCCCCAGAGCCATGACAACAGAGCAGTACATTGCCATGGTGATGGGCATACAGTGTCTTGAGTGCAGGGCAGGACAGAGTCTGTCTGGCACTTGGCAATGAGTGCCTGAAAACTGCTGTACACTTTTAGGCTATTATCAGCTTATCAATGTAAACATTATAAGAGGGACAAAACAAGCAGAGCATTATTCTGACATATCATTAAACCTTGTATAGGATCCATGCATGGCTTGTTGCTATTCGATGTAAACATAACACAATAAGCTAAGAGTATTAACTTATGTTCTACTACCATACCATTCAGTGACAGCAAGAGTCCTGCATTGGGCACTGGTAAAAAACAATTTCATATAAATCCCGGGGAAAACTACATTTGGTCAGGCAGGAAGTGAGGATTCTGCAATTGAAATGATTGTGCAGTATTTTAACATCTAAAGCAGCTAATAGTACCAGCATTAATCAGCTGCCAGGGTTTTTTTTTTGTTACGTTGTGAAAGCCTGGCACTGATTGCGCGGAATGGGCTTGCCTGGCATAGAGTACAGCCAAGAGACTTCCCTTCGGCTGGATTTGAGATTTTAGAACGGAGAACTTAAACCAGGGTAAACAATAAAGCACTTAAAAATGAGTGACTGTGTTTAATCACGGGTCGGGGTAACACATTTGCGGGGTTTGACTAAAAGGGAATCACTATGGACTCTGAAAGAAAGTAATTGATTATTATGGAAATATATTTTTTTGTAAAGAAAAGACATTTAAATAAGCTTAATGGGATGCTAGAGATTGGAAACCCTGGTCAGTAATTGACAGTCATTAATGATTGCAAAAAAACTCATGCTTTGTGGAATGTTGCATCAACTTAACATGTAAGTTAACCAAAGGTTAATAAAATAAAGTGAAAAGAGAAAGTTCATGAAGTGACACTGCCTTCAAGAAATGTGTAATGTTCATTTTTCAAAAAGATTAAGTAAAAGCATTACTGCTACTGCTTGGTTAGGTTGTACCGCTAATCTGAAGCGGACACATTCTTTTCTTTACATACTTTGTGATGAAATGTTGGTTTTATTTCTTTCCTCTTGAATCTGTGGCACTAATGTGTCAATTTGTTGAAAAAGAAAAACATTTTCAACCACCTCCAGGGAGCATCTCCAAGAGGATTTACCTTTGTTAGCATCCATGGAAGCTACTGGAGTCTGGGGTTTTGCAGGCTCCTTCAGTGACTTCTGCATTGGATCCGGCTTGGGGAGCAGCGGAGGATCTGGCATGGCAGGCTCGGGGGCGGGGGGAGGTGCCTCCTCAGCCGCCACAGATGCAGCCTCATTGGCCATGGAGCGTGTGGTGATCCTTCCCTTACGGCGGCCCTGGCTGTTGGCAGTCTTCCTGCCACGCGGCGTGTTTTGCTCCTTTCCGTCCTCGTCCTCCCCAACGTCACACTTGTCTTTGTCCTTGCCAATGTCCCTGTGGTTTTTGGAAGGGGGGAAAACACAGCTTAGGAGACTGTTGGTACAGCAAATATCTGTTCCGTTTTGACCTAGCAATTACAGGCCCTTACAGTAATCTGTTCTCCATGACTGAAAATACAAAAAAAAGCTTATTTGAAATGTCTACCCTCGAGCCAGACGGACTTGTTAACAAGTTAGCAAGTTGTCTCGTGTTTTAGCAATGTGCCAAAACACACACACACTACTGTCCCTGTGTTTTAGCAATGTGCCAAAACACACACACACTACTGTCCCCTGAACAACTCATGAACATGCATAATTTTATCAAGGGTTTTTTGATGGGAGATCTTACAATAACTGCACTGTCTTTGATGTTTATTGATAATTTGATGAGACGATAAAACATTTTGCATCCTGTTTATCACATGATTATAACTCAATAATCAAATTGAATTTTAGGATATGATAAAAGTCACCTCCAGCGCCATTAATACTGAATGTGAAGCAGACTTTGTGCTTTTCATGTCAACAGGTTACAGGAAGTATTGCTTCATAAGCAGCACACAGTACAGTCTTGTCTCTTGTTTGAAGGGCTGAAAAATATTGTTGATGTACACAAACTGAAACCTAGATTTACCAAACCTTTTTTTACATGAATTAGTATTACATTAGGAAAGCTATATTGAAATGGATCAACTCCATACAACTTGTTTGACTGTAAGAGGTGCCTTTGCCGGGAAAAAAAGGGAATGCACAATTATAGAAATGTCATTGCCAAATAAGTTCTGGTGTTATTACAAATTAAATTCACAAGACTGTGTAGCTTTTTATCCATGTTGACATCCTGGATATTCCCATAACATTATGCAACAAAGCAGGGGATTTATTAAGCCCTTAAAGAGGCCTTAGTATGCTAGCGCTCCAACACATTGTATGCTTGCAGGCCCAATTGTCTACATTTACTTTTATGACGAACAATCATTCAAGACTCACCTAGAATCCTCCTTTTCATCTTTCTCTTCCTCGTCCTTCTTTTCCTCGTCCTCTTTTTTCTCAGATTTCTCAGATTTTTCCTCTTCGTTTTTCTCGTCTGACTTTTCTTCTTGTGAGGGACGCGTTATTTGCTGGAGACAAAGGCCAAAAGAAATATGTAAGTGGCTTTCTTCTTGAATAAAACAAAAGCTATTAGAAAAAAAGGTCAACATGTAGAATGCAAAGGAGATAATACTCTTCAGTCCTGATATCAATGCTTTCATTTAGATATCATCAGATCTATCTTGCACCCGTATGATACCCAAACCTTATTTTTTGCCCTCCTGACTCATTAAACACTTCCTGGGCCAGTACTCCCACACACTATCAAGAAACAGACATCTTCAGATGGTAAAACAGAGCCTGCATTGGCCTTGTGAGCCCTGAGGACCATATGCAATTGTAAAACATAAGATATGGCCTTACAAGTCTACTTAAATATTCATTTTGACCGCAAATGGACCAGGTCCGGTAAATGGCAGATTTGTACTTTAGCATCTGGTAATTAGACTTTCAAGCTGCAAATGTTGCTCAAAATGAATAGAATTTTCATTTTTTTAATGAATGAAATAGTTCATTTACAAGAGGAAAAGCCTAGTCGTACATTCTGTAAAGATACGTTTAAAGCCATGGCACATTTTGATATAATCACAAAAACTATGTGACATAAAAATAAATATTCCAGGCACTGTTTACTGATCTGCTTAATTTAAAAAGAGTGGAGTAAGGCCAGTTCTTATGGCTTATGTCTCAATCAATCTGTCAAAGAGAGAAAAGGGCTTGATCATGACACTTATCATGATTGATATAGCACGCTGCAACAGATGCAAAAATATTCTCACACAGATCAGTATTTTTATGTAAAACAGGTTGGAGGTTGAGTCCAGATAAAAACTGCCATGAGTCAACATTTTTCAAAAGCGGAATTTTTAAAACTGATCTGACAGAGGTTAAAGGACAGGGCAGCATTCTTTATCATCACTGTTGGCGCGGTAACCACAGAAAGCTTCCTCCTGCCTCTTCCATGATAGGCTGTGCTGGAACAAGTCTGGCTATGCCAAGCCAAACATCCCATGCTGGTACCAGATGGGGCCAAGGAATGTGCTCCGCTCAATGGTAAAGGCAAAAGATACAAGCTGAGGCAGAAAGGAAAGGCAAAACAAAAAAAGGGTTGTGGCCGTAGCTCTGCACACGAGGAGTCTGCAGGCCAGATCTTACAGTAAAATCTGATAAAGAGAGGCTTGCCTCTTCACAAACGCGGGAAGTAAGTGACCGCCATGGTGGCTTGAATTAGTGGCTGGCTGCTTTAGCCAGCTCTAGCCCAAGACAGCTAATAATCAGAGGGATTTGGCCTTCTTGGAGTGGAGCTACATGAACAGCAAAATCCAATCTACAGTATGGGAAAGAAAACTGCATGTGGTGCTATTTATTTTGTCTGATCCTTTTTAATTTAGTCTGAGTTATGTGTCAAATGTCCTTACTAGTTTTATATTACAAGTTAACTTCATTTTGTCCATCGAGTCAAGATGAATGAAAGTAATTTTTCTCCAATGCACTGTTGTTGTTAAGTAAAATAGTTACTACAAGTCCTCCTGACTGAGCTCATCGTGTGCATTGAAGGAAACGAGAGTTCTGCATTGGGAAAAATTATTTAGTCTTTTCATATTTGTCAAAAATAAATACATCGAGATTTTGGTTAAGCTTTCAATTAAAAAAAATACATTTCAGTAATGTCTTTTTTGTCAACAATATTGCAAATTGATATAGTTACAGTTAGTGTTTAATGATGTTGTTACTGTCTCTTGAGATGTTGTAGGCAAACGTGTTTGGTGCCATTTCGAGTTAACCCTAACTATACTGTTTGGATTACAACCTTTCTTTCTTGTTCTTCCAATCGATTGCAGACAAAAATGGAACATTTGATTCAAGGATTATTTTATCGGTAAACGTTTTCGTCAAAATCAGTTGCTTCAAGCTAATTTAACATTTACTTGTTGATCTGTTGCTCTAATACATTTTTAAATATGATGGTGCTATCTACAGTTTCAAGTTCTAAGTGAGTTAACACACATTTAGAACATTGCATGCTCAACAAATCATTAAAGTATTAGAGGGTGAGGGGCTGTGGCTCAGGGGTTAAATGGGCGTTTACCAATCAGCGGTTCAGTCGTTTGATCAAAATATTTAACCCCATATTGCTCCTGTAGGCGTGTAGTCTGTGGTATTGAAGAGTATGCAAGTCACTTTGGATAAATGTTTCAGGGAAATTAGATGTAATGTAAACATATTCTTTAGTGGTATGACGGTTGCACAGCACAGTATGATGGTAACCCATGTTTAGAATATATTGCATGCTAAAATAGAATAGGAGCATACACAGAATCATGTGGTTTAAAGGGTTCTCTGGCAAAGTTTGATGAAGCAGAAGGACTGTTCGATTATTTAAGGGAAGCCCTGCAGAACCACAGCTCAGGTTGCAGGTTAATGTATGCAGAGAGGAATATGTCAATCTTAGATTGGGACTTCTTGACTAATTTCCTGCCTGCAGTAGTCTGCAAAGCATATTTTTGGCACTGTAGACTTTTTTTGCAGAGCAGAGCAGTCTGTTTTAGATCAGTTATTCCCCCCATACATCTCTTTCAGTTAGATTCTGTTCTGGTTGGGTCAGAGAGTGCTCGTGTTTGCTTTGGAGGTGGTCGGAGAGTCGTGGCATTCCTGCCTCTTCTCCCACACAGCGTAAAGAGCCCCTACACAGATGTTCTCCAAACGTCAATGAGGCCCTGTGGTTCTGTGGTTCTTCAGTGTTTTTAAATAAGGCTCTTTTCCTGACCTGGCTTAAATATTTTGAGAGTTTTAATTTCTCCCCTCTTTTGCTGATTCACAAGTGCTGTTTGACTTAGGAAATGTCAGAGCCACAAGTCAATCTTCCCTTTCCTACCACAGAACGTAGGCCCCTGGAGGAATCTCTCACTCTAGCTTAAGCTATTTCACTGCAGGAAAAGGACATCTAAAAACTACTATTGGATAACTTATTTCACTCCAATTCATTACAGATTTTGCCATCCTCATTTTGACACTTTTAATCAGACAGAACATCTTTTGACACATTCTAGTAAAGAGACTAAAAAAGGGAAAATGACAGGTAAACAAATGCATTTAGCAGTCGCATTTAACCCCAGGGTCAATAGCTTGCTTTCATTTTAAATATAATGCACTCTCCAGCAGATGGAAACATCAGAGCAATCTTGGTGGAACAATTTATCGTCAAAAGAAAGGTAAAAAAACATCAGCATTAGCCACAGTTACCCTGGTTACTGGGTGCTCAGCAAGAGAGAAAACATTTTCATAAACAGTGCAGATACAAACTGATGAAACTACTTGACTGCTTGATGAACTTCACTGCCAAGCAATTACGATAGGAGCTTGCAAGGAGCATTTTGCCCTTAGAAAACAGCAGAAATGTGCAGGGGCCTCATTTATAAAGCCTTGCGTAGGATTGGCGTGGGAAGGTTGCTTACGTAGGACAAAGCACATAAAAATATACGCACCGACACTTTCCGATTCATAAAAGACTGCGTACCGGCACAGGACTTGCGTACGGCACATCCTACGCTGGTTTCCCTTTTATAAATCACAATCGACTCGAAATGCGGCGCAGCTTTTGCGGGCTTCACGTAACGCCCATATTTGCCTATAAATAGTCAAAGAAACGCCCATTCATTCATTCATTGTGACTGACTGCATGAAGAAGATCGCAGGAAATGACGACAGAACAGCTAAAAAAAGACATCTCACACCGTGTCAGATTTTGGTTATTTTGGGGAGGTCGAGATAAATCATATTGTTTGGTGGATGCAGTTTGAACCAGAGTAGCAGCATGGAGGTCGGATCGTCACCAAAATAAATAAATAAGTGGTCCGAAAAAGGTTAATGACAAAAAAAATACACATAGCCTAACCTTCCTCAGGCAGTGTGTTTGTACCGGGGACAGGAGACACCCCCTTGATGAGAAACTGTAAGAAATGATCGGGGAATCCCTCCGGAGTCATGACGACTGGATCTGAATTTTTTTTTTGTATTTGGTGGTTTGTGTTCCAGCTGTTGATCAGCAACTATATATCCATAATCCACCAGTTAAAGGAAATACAACTAATGTGTTGTGTTATATTAGCTGTACAATTTACCACATATGGTGTTCTTAGTTTCCATACCTCCTGTGTTTTACGAGCGACTTATCAAGTAGGCTATTGGCGAACGGCATAAAACATGATTAAACATGATAGTATATAAAACCATGCTTGTATCTATACAACCTATAGAAATGCAAAACGGCGTCAGTTTAAAGTAATTCTGTCCTTCTGTTTACCGCATCATTTATGAGAATACATTTCTTAACAAGAGAACATAATCGAGAGGTGATCAATAACATTTCCGTATTTATTTATTTCTCCAAGTTATGTTTTTGTGTGCACTGAGGAGTCTCAAACAGGCGTTTGTTAAATCATTTTAAGATTGGCTTTAATCAATTTGTGAAAATTAATTCTTCATATATGATAAATTAGGTAATATTCTATTTATGGTATTATTTCCACATATTTCTCTCCATTCTTTCTTCTGCCAACGGTGTCGCAGTTTCTCGTCTCTCCCGTTTTTGTGCTTAGTGCGTACGCATGGGTCAGAGTTTGCGTGGAGGACCGCACATTTTCCCGTCAAGTTTGTTTTTCATAAATCGCAAACAGTGCGTAGAAACTGGCGTACGCCATCTTTTGTGCGTACGCACCGTTTATAAATGAGGCCCCAGGTCATTTTTCTACCTTATATATGTGACGTTGTATATACATAAAATTTAAAATATATATTTTAAAACAACATTGGAGATGGATAGATTAGGCTTTACTTTGTCAACCAGAACAAGACTATTATCTCAGTTACATTTCCAACACTGGTATTCTGTTTATCTTGCATTCTGTCATGTTACCACAAACACATCTTTGTAGTGAATGTGTTGTATTAGCAAGTTAAACAACAAAAATGGCCTGTAGCAGTTTTCTTTTTTGTTGTATGTCAGAACAAATTTAAAAGGATCTGTGTAGATAAACTACATTTTTGCAGCAATAAAAGCTGCAGTTCGTGCTCTGGCCTCCTCTGCAGTACACACTCTCTAACATGGCTGATTAACAGACAATCAATTTATTTATTTATTGTTTCATTGCTCTGCATTTATAATGTTTGTTTTAGAGCTTAGCAATGCATTGAAAATAAATCAATTTGTAAATAGACAACTCGGATAACTGCCACAGCTCTAAAAACTGGTTAAACAGGATCATGGTGCAACAAAAAAAAAGAATTACTACATTCCTGCCACATTATGATGCTAAGCTTCCCAATAAACTAAAATAAGTAATCCTTTTTTGTTTTTCTGTATTTTTCTTGAGTATAAGTTTATATTCAACAATCACTGAATGATTGAACCTTTTCTTAAGTAAATTAATATTACCCCATGATAAACATTCAATATGAATTATTCATATAAGATCATAAAATGCCACACTGAACTGCAGCTTGTCATAAACAGACCTGCATGTAAACAATCTATTAACACTAGCAAAGCTGCATAAATAACAAATAATTGGTTAAAGTTTCCTGAATGGAAATCTTAAAGATCTCACTGTCAGCTGTCATCTAGTCAAGATGCAACTTCTACTTTTAAAATCAGCCAATCAAGTGGTAGAAGCCAAGACAGTGGGGGTGTAGCATGTGCAGGTATCCACAAGAGTGTGTAGTGTACTCCTATTTACTGCTGTCTATTACTTTTATGTTCACAAGCAGAGTGAGAATATGAATTCGGAGTAGAGATCCAGTTTAAGATTCTGCTGATAAGGAGGATTTCCATGTGCTCAAGGCACGTTACAAAGCTGCCAGCCTCACTGAAGCCTTATACACTTAAAAAAAAAATATCCCATTAAAAAGTAATTCCTACAATTTCTCCTTATAAAAGTGCCTACAACATAGCACTAATACATGCATTTCACACAGGCTTGGCTTGACTGTTAAATAAAAAAACCATGACTGCACGTGCCCTAGAAAAAAAACTACCCTAAAATAGCCCGAGTTTGACTGCCTACATGCCGCAAGTAAATAGGAAGAAGCGAACTGCCTGAGCAACAGAGCAGTAAAAAAAATACGACACGGACCAAAATGTTACAGAACAAGCAGATACAAACCGAGACAGATTGGTATCAACTGGTATCAAGCCAGTGACCTACCTGCAAGCTCATTTGCTGGTCATAAAATCCCTTTCGCTCTCCTACAGTTTACGGCTGTTGTAAACGTGAGTTTTACCCTCCAGTGCTTCCATAGCGGAGGTAACGGTAGCAGTAGAGGGGCAGGACAGCACCATAGCAGAGCTCCTTAGAAGGGCTGCCGGGCCACGGCATTGCCGCACATATTCCGGGAAAGCGTGTCATCGGGCCGCTTAAGCCGCCCAAAGAATTGTCCATCTCACATGCACGCACTAATCTATGCAGGGTCACTCGAGGTAATCCCTATTCCCTACCGAGCGCTCTTCTTTGATTGGCACTCACAGCAGCACACTGAGTTTCTGGGCCTGTCAGATGGCTGGGCTGTACCAACTCCGCTATTTCAGAGAGGGGTGGCTTTTTATCTCGCTCTCTCTCTCCGAGGAACAGAAGAAAGAGGAAATGGAAACACACAGCACACACTCAGCGGATAAACTGCCAGCGCTGACTCTGTCTCGCTCAGGGGTTTTATTTTTTTCGCTCGCCCTACATTCCACTGCTCTTTCGCTCACTCCGTCCTCTTCCTTCCCCCCTCTAATGACTCACTCCACTCACTGCTTTTGTTAAATCACACCAGTAGCTTCAAATCCACAACATCCTGACGTGCATTAAGGCGAAGAGAAAAAAAAACACTTACATTCTCCACAACCACAAGATGTTTTGGAAAAAGCACTCGAGCCACTTAAGCAACTGACTTGAATCTTAAGACACCAAATAATAGACACCATCTTAAACCAGCTTTTACATTAAAAGTGACAACTTGTGTTTCAAAACTACAACATTGTAGGAACCGCATTTGATGATTATGAAACACTGAAACGGACATACATGACAATACAAAACCAGCGTGACCTGTTTATTGTTAACAAATATTTTCAGTGGAAGTAGCTGGCACTAAATCCTACAGTTGCTTCAATTTGGTTTATTACATTATGAAGTAAAAGTAAAGACAAAGTAAATGTAAATTATCCTGTTTTATGACTTAAAAATATATACAACAGTTATTTATAGTTTAATGCTGAGCTCGTTTTGTTTTACTTTTTGTACAAACTATTGAATAAGTAATGTAAACACATCATGTTATTTATGTATGCGTGTATGGCAAGCCGATTTAGCTTTTATTCATTTCTGGAGGATATCAAAAAATCTATTCTTACTAGTAAGCATGCGAATTCTTGATATCAAAAATTGAATTTGAACTACCGGTAGTTAGAATGCAAATTCTTGATATCAGAAATTCAATTGTAACTAGTTGTAATGTCTATTCTTGATGTCAGAAATGCGATTTTAACTAGTGAGATTTGCATCGTTTTTCTCATTCATTTCAATGGGAGTTGGAATTTGAACTAGTTCAAATGCCAATTTCTGATATCAGTAATTCAATTGTTGATATCAGAAATACAATTTGAACTAGTTCAAAATCCTTTTTTGATATCAACAATTGGCATTTCGACTAGTTGAAATTGAATTCTTGATATCAGAAATTGGTATTTTTACTAGTTCAAATTGAATTGCAACTCGTAACACTTGAATTACTGATATCAAAAATTGGAATTTGAACTAGTTCAAATTCCAACTCCCATTGAAATGGATGAGAAAAACGATGCAAATCTCACTAGTTAAAATCGCATTTCTGATATCAGAAATACACATTACAACTAGTTACAATTTAATTTTTGATATCAAGAATTTGCATTCTTACTAGTAAGAATAGATTTTTTGATATCCTCCAGAAATGAATAAAAGCTAAATCGGCTTGCCATATGCGTGTCGATACTTAAACTTAAGAAAATGTACAGTACTTGATCAAATGTACTTAGTTCAAATTCAACCAGTAAAAACAATTTACATCATATAATTTCTGCATGTTGGCAATGTTATCGCACATTCACATGTATAAAGCTCAGTGGTTGGGAAAGGGAGGGCCCCAGTGCTGTTTATATAAGAGTCAGAAGATTCTGCGACAGATTTCTCATTGCAGTATTGGGATAATTGTAATTTATTTGAGTTAATTTATAGTTTTTTATAGTTTTTTCCATGTTGGTATGAATAAATGGCTAAATATGTCCCTTGGATCTAATTGTCTTTGCAACAGTAGCGCAAAGTATAATTGCACTTGTAAATGCTATGGTGGGGGGTTTGAAAGTAGTCTATTGATGTTTTAAGCAGTCCACTAGAGATGCTGATACTGGATCCTGTGTTAACATCTACAAATTAATATTCACCAATGTTCAAAAGTCTGATCTGAACAAGTGCTGGACCAACAATCCCATCTCTGATTATCCCACAGAAACCAAGTGCCTGTCAGTCAGTAGAACATCCAAGAGAGAAAATGCATGTGCACCCTACCGTCACTAAAAATAAAGCCCAGAGTACTTCTCAAACATGAATGGACAACAACAACAACAACAACAACAACAACAAAGTGCCCTTGTGTAATGTTATCCTGGCTGAGTATGAATGCACAGAAATACCTTTTTCCACACTTGGCACTCTGTCACAGAAATGTCTCTTAAATGCCAGTGGGTCCATACTATGAATGGTGCAAAAAGTGAAAGGCTAAACATATGGCGGGTGAATCACCCATGAAGAAATAGTACCAGTCACCATCTTTATGTGCCAGATGTAATCATGAACTCACGCGCCCTCGACCCCCTCACATTAAAGACACAACCAATCCACTGTGTCACACAGCTGATGTACCCAACGCAGAGACAGAATGTCCTGTACAAGGACTATGGGTTGGTGAAGTGAGGAAGAGACAGGAAAGAGGAAAACATCCAACAGAATGAGTCAAATCAATATTTAATGTCTGCCAAGAGTGTTTTGCAAGATGGTGCACCTTTATTTTTGCTGGATTTTAGTGCAAGACTACGATTATATAAAGCCCTTTAAACAATCTGCGTACAATGAAATATCTCCACAGCTGTCATTTTATAGGTCTCACTTTGGCATCGACAAAGTTCACATTCCAGATTTGACAGTCATTTCAGTGAGGCCAGTTTATCTCTATACTTTATACTGGGACATATCAATCTTTATGGCGCCACGTGCAGCAGGATAAGCAATAGGATTGGACAGTTGGTTGTGTCTGAAATGAATCCAGCTTCTTATACATTATATATTATAATAGTACACATACCTAATGTGTCCCAAGATTCCCTGTGTTCTGAATGTTACCCTCGCCCTGTCTGACCTCTTGGCGCCACAGTGTGTGTTGAATATATGCTAATACTGTGCTTATAGGAGCTTAACACAATACATTACAGCTGAGTATATTGTGTGTGTCTATGCATGCAAGTGTGTTTATAATGGATTTGAAACAGGGCTGCAACTAACAATTATTTTCATTATCGATTAATCTGCTGATTAACTGTACTGTATAGAAATATTTTTTCAACACCAGACTTTGCCAAATGATAATTTAGAGCGACAGCATCAGTTTCCTCCTATTTCAAACTCCTATTTTTATAGCTAAATGTTATATTTATTCTATATTTGACTGTTCCTATATTCTACTTTTCACAGATAATGTTTATGTATCTTTTGGACAAACAAGTGAGTCAAACTGTAGCTGTATCACATAGTCCCAGGGTTGCTTGCTTATAAATAAAGAAAAGGAAAGTTGTGCAAACGCTGCTTCCTGGTTCAACCCCTCCCCCATAAATAATGACAGTAATGTAGGGGGACAATCCTAAGCACTTGGTTCCATAAAGAGGTGTGGCACATATGTGATACATGTGGTAGACATAGATCTGTCATTAACTAGAAGCTTTCAGTAAGCCAAGGAGACGTGGAACAGGTGTGGCAAAGTCACACAAACTAGGGCTGTGCAATTAATCGTATTTTAATCTCGATTACGATTTTGGCTTGCAACGATTACGAAAACAACGTAATCGAAATAAAACGATTATTATTTGTATTAAAAAAAAAAAATGTAATTTTTTTTTTTTTTTTTTCAGTTGAATTATACTTAAAGTTCAGGCTAATCAACTGTTAAAAACATACTGTTCACATTTTTGTTTCAATAAATGGATGTTTTCAAAGTAAATGGATAATCGTTTTTAATAATCGTGATATCAATTATCGACTAAAATAATCGTGATTAGGATTTTTGCCATAATCGCACAGCACTAAAAAACCCAATGCTGTGATTAAACATGACTATCACATCCACGGCCACATGACATTTGTTTCCATTGCAACCCCATGGAAATCGTTTGCTCTACATGGTTTGGAAAACACTTAAAATAGATATTTAGTGATGACTCACATTTACCTGGTTGCGTCCTCTCCGTCTGCCATAGTTCCGCCTCACCAGCGTCTTGTAGTTGTGGTTCTTCTTGGTCAAGTAGTAGTAAAGGACACAGTCGGCAACACACTGAAATAGGAAAAGGAATATTTTGATCATATGCAGTGAAACTGGATGGAACTTACTGTTAACTAGAGTGATAATTAATCCATCGATTCTTTCATAGATAAATCAAGTGGGCCACACAATGTCAGAAAATAGTCAAGCCAGTTTCTTACTAAATATCCAAAACCTTAAGACATTTTGTTAAAAATACTATAAAACACAGAAAAAAAAGAAATAACCATATTTAAAAGGCTAAAAACTATGTGTTTGCATGAAAATAACTTAAATGATTAACCAATTTTAAATAGTGTGGAATTATTTGTATATCCATTAACTTATCCATTATTGAAATTACAGTTAGAGCTTTAATAAAGACATACCATTTGGAGTGGACCAATGACCAAAGGGTGAAAGATAATGTTGAAAGTAGTGTCAAGTGTATGAATATTTATCTACTATTTATTTTAAATTAAAAACTTGATGGACACTACTTAAATATGCATTACAGCCTGTTGGATTCAATCTAATTTAGTATGGAAAGTAGTTTATGGTCTTAAAACCCAAAAAGAGTGAAATATAAATAACATTAAATTCTGCAATACACAGGATCTCAAGCTCACCTTTCTCTCCAGATAAGAGGCAATTAGGCCAAAGTTCTTTGGGTGTTGGACAAACCTAGAAAGAGATGCCAGTCATTACTCATGTGCCAAATCCAAAAATATATTAGTGCAAGGCCGAGGTGGCATTAGAGCCTGTACACAATATCCACATTGCAGACATCCTGCGCCACAAAAAAACACAACTCACTTCTCCTTAAAGATCTCCTTCTCATGTTCGGTCCAAACATTCATAAACTGCCGGGCTTTGTACACCTTCATAGGGTCATCCATCAGGCCGTTCATGTTGATGAACCTCACTCTCCTCTGCTCAGTGTCGTACATCATGGGAGGGATGACTGACATCTGTCTCATCTGTTTCTCGTTGTTCTGTGGAGCACGGACACAGATAGTCACTCCAATAGTCTCCCTTGTTTAGTTAACCGCCTTTCTGCCTCTGTGACTTGTTTGAATGAAATGTATTCCAGATGATGCAAGTGAAACGCTGCAGAGAACTCTCCCTCTTAAAAGACACAAACTGTGACACTTCTATTTAGGCTGTTGTCATCCAGCCATGCTGTTGTACATTTACACTGTAATATATTTAATAAAGGCTCTCCAGATAATACCCACCTCCTGCTCAGAAAGGCCATCTATGATTTCAGAAATCTCATGCTCGCTTCTTGCGATTGTCGCAGAAAGGCCTGTTCCTCTTTGTCCAACCCTGCAGGAAACAGAGACAAACAAATGTTACATTTTTCTTTTTAAATGACACATTACATTTGTATGATGTGCCAAGACTTAACAGTAGCCTCCCATTATTTTTCCTTTAAAGAGGAAATGTGATTTCCCAGTTTCCGTGACAAAAGCGACACGAGTAAGCTTTGGAACTTTAAAAACATTTTCAACAAACAGAATCAAGTACACATTATTAATACATAAGAGTCTCTTGAACAAGTAATTAACGACTTCCTTATGCACGGTCTAGCTGTCAGCTTTAAGTGCTGACATGCAAACTATTTACTTGGAACATTTCCGCTGGACCTTGACCCCGTCTCCCACCCTTCCCAGAGGCACCTAGACGACCAGCGTCTCTGCACAAAATAGGCCACTGCACACCACCTTGTGCCGTGTATTTAGATCCTTTGATGCTGTGCAATTTGAGGTCAGGATGTCTACTTCAAGAGCGAAACATCCACTCTGTTACCAGTATTAAACAGAAACAGTGCTGGGCAATAAGACCCTAGAAAAAGTTTGCAATATTTTTTCTCCTTCGAACAGCTAACGTGTCTGTATAAAAGCTAAAACAATTACTCTGAAAATATAATCAGTTTTGATGATTTTCTTAATCATAATTTTAGTAATATCCGAAGCAAAATTGCCAGAAGAAAATAAAATGTAAATATTTCTCTTGTGATAACAAACTACTTTTATTAGGGTTTTGCAATTTGTTTCCACATTTAAAGGTCACCTATCACGCAATATTTAGGCAATAGCATAGGTCTCAGATATATAAAAATGTATAAAAAAACATGTCTATGAAGTGTTTTGCTCAAAATACCAAACAGATCACCCATTCTAGCCATGCCTCATATCCCTCTATTTCACTTCCTGTTACTAAAGTGCTGATTCGGGGTATAAAGCTTTGGAAAAAAAAGAAAAAGAGAGGGGGCAGAGCTTATGCCTGCTCATGCGGGACCCGGCAGATACTGTCTAAAATAAATGCTGCGGTGATGAAGCGCCAAAACCACATCAAGGATTATTTCTGAAACATTATGGAGCTCAAAGGCTTTCTCTCTTGCTGGTTTACCACAAGGTGAGTTCCTTTTTATTTCCTGCTTCTTCACACATGCGCTGTCTCCGGTACTGGTTAGCTCTGAGTGTTAGCGATGCTTGCTAATGTAAAAAAAGGCCATATTACGTCCAAAACACTTCGGGCATTGATTCTGTGGGTGCCATCCGATATGACGTAAATGACGTCATATCGGATGGCAAATCTAGATCAGCTCGATGTAGCCCCGTTTTTCAGAGATTTGCGCAAGGAGGAAAAGAGAGAGGGTTTTATTTTCTGACACTTTGTGAGTTCCCCGACATGCCGGGGCCACATATTTATGTATAAAAGACATAAAAAAGTGCATTTTGCATAATAGGTCCCCTTTAAATGTCTTTTTTTTTGACAAATCAATCCATCAATTAATTGAGGAAATAATCAGTCAGGTTATGAATGGTCGATAATGAAAATAATCCTAAAATGCCGCCTGAAAAAAAATCGAGCTCCATCGAAGCCAATGTAACTCAACCAATATGCACTATAGAAAGGAGTAGAAAAAGGCGAGATTTGTGAGCTTCTGAACCAAGAACCAATATTAACAGAAACAAAAACAGGGGTATAATGTCCCTATGTGGACGGTTCACAGGTAAACCGGTTTACCTCTGGAATCGCTCCTGCTGCTCTCTCTGCTTGCGGATCTCGGGGAATTGCCTTTCGTAATACTCCCGTGTTCTGCCGTCCTTGGCTTTGCGTCTGGGGTTATTCTCCATTCGATCAACCTTCTTCTCCCACGCCTCCATCAGCTGGTCGTAGCGCTGGCAGATCTTCTGTTCCTGTGAGCACAGTGTGGGAAACCAATGGGATATCAGGAGTGGGTTCCTGGCCTCCATCACTATAGTAAGAGCCAAAATGTCTTCCTGCCAAACCATGAACCTTTTTGTATAAAATATTATGATAGAGCTGACATGCTCTCACTCAAATAAAATCTGCATGTACACTGTTCTTTTAAACCACCGACTGTAATGCGGATTAAAAGGGTATTGAGATATTTCAGTCCTATAAGGTTGACCTCCATAGAGACTTACTTAAAAATAAAGACTTTTTGGGGAAAAACCTTTCATATAGATTTCCCTGAGTGAATACAACTGATTCTAAATTACAGTACATGCAATTTATATTATGGTATATGGATTCTCAGGTTTCTATTGAAGCAATAGATAGTGCTCAGTTTGTTGAAGGTACAGTAGATGAAACACTTCGGAGCTGTACTAAATAGTTTGAAGCTTCTTTTGCAACGTTGAAAAACTGAAAATGTTTAGATTTGACAGTTTTCTTTGCATGTCTATTCAATCTGTTTTAACCTGGTAATTATGCAGACCAACTGCACATGGCAGCTGTGTTAATCTTTTAAATAACTGCCTAACTCAGCATCCTGACTAAGGCACAGCTTGTTCCGAAGCAGCTTTTCTGTTGACAAATAGTTTTCAAGTGCTTGTTTAAATTGGTGTTTCAATGAGCACTAAGCCATGAGGTGAAGGGGTGGAAGGGTTCACATATTAAGTGAAGATATGGAAAGATTCCTTTATTGGGAGGACAATACAGCTTTGTATCCACTCTCTGCAGCAGGGGACCAACAATTCACCTTCCTCTTGGCACTTAGCCATTTGCACTCTGCCATTGTTCAGAGACCAAAGGGTCTGTTTCCGACAGGGAACAGGCAAAGAAAGGTAGGTCGCACTAAGCCATTGCAATACAAAAAAAATAGTCAATTGTTTCAACATGGGGTGATTCTGAAATATTTAAATTTGCTGGATAGTAAGAAAAAAGCCAGAGGGACAGTCGATTGGCTGGCGTATTTCTCTGTTATTCAATGTGACCATATTTATTGTTATACTGGCAACAAAAGCACTTCTTGGCCCGCACAATACTTTTCAACAAACAGGGGAAACCAAGGCATTTCCTGTAGTACAATTACATCAAGGCATTATTTCTATAAGCCATGCTAAAAGCAGGATGGCAAATGGGGTCAGTCGGTTCACCACTCTGCTTAAGACTGAAATATGTCAACAACTTGAGTGCCATGAACTTTTGTAGTCCTCCATGGTCCTCAGAGAATAGCCGCCTGTAGTGGCTGGTGTATTCATTCAAATGTCTTGAAATGACTCCCTTCACTCTTAGCGGTTATTGTTTTTAGGGTTAATTAGCTAATGCTCGCAAAAAAAAGCATTTAGCTGAAGTACATCCTCACAGAGCTGCAGATTATAAGACTATAAAGCATTCTCACTGCAGCCCTATTTTTTTGTCACACTAAGAGTTTCTTTTACATTTGTATTATATACAAGTACATTTAAGATGACAAGCAGTATAAAAGCAAAATAATGCAGCTTTATTGCTCCCGTGTAATATTTAAACTGGGTTCTCTCCGGGTGCGTGACGCATACAAAAATTGCAAATGTAATAGTGTATCTAGTGTGTCAATATTACATAGCCTTAAGTAAACAGGGAAGATACCACTTATCAAAAGCTTTAACAATTCCAATAATATTGCGCCCGGTCAGCGGAAGGCAGCAGAGTGCAAACAGTCGACCAGGTATGGCGTGACAACACGACTATGGAAATGGGTGGAGCCTCTAATGTTGTGTCCAGAGTCCCGACACAAACACATAGAACTTCCACAATGCTTATCTGATAGCCTGGGACACTTACCCTCTGTTTACGAGCGTGGTTCCTCCTCTTAAAGAACAGAATCAGCTTCTTCCTCATCACTTGGTTGCTAAAAGAGAACAACACTTAAAATCAGTAAAAATACGATATTACTGTGTTTACCAGAAAAGGTTGGGGTATTTACCATAAAGCATATGAAGCTGGCTAACACAAAAATAGTATTGTCCCAGCAACAAAACTTCCAGTCAGTACAAAGGGAAGTCTGGGAGTCTATTTCCAGGAAGAAAAACCCACTCTTTTTACTAGTACTATTGTAATAAAACCTTAAAAATAGTTAAGAATGGATTTGACCGACTAAATTCTCTATATTAAAGCTGCTATTAAAAGCTGCAAAAAGTACACGATTAACTAATATACAGAAAATGTATCTGCAACAACTTTGATGAATGAGTGTTTTTTTAAGTAATAGCTTGAGCAAAAATGCCAAAAGAAAAACACTGGTTCCAGCTTCCAAGATGTGAGTATTTGCTGTTTCTGTCTTATGATAATAAACTGAATTTCTTTGTGTTTCGGACTGCAAGTTAAAAATAATAATAATGGCAGACAGTTTAAATATGTAAACTTTGGCTCACAAGAATTGTTATGTTTTTTTTTACAATTTCTGGACATTTTCAGACAAATTGATGAATTAAATAATTGAGGAGGTAATTGTCAGATTAATCTTTAATGAAAAGTAGTCCCTTCAAGTAGTACAAGTTTTCCATCTGAAAGTGTTTTAACGGATTGAGCTTGATTTATTTTCCAACACATTTACAAATGGATAATTGACATCACTGTTTTTGTTGCACTGCTGCAGCTACAACACACTGTGAACTAGGGCTGTGCAATTAATCGTATTTTAATCTCGATTACGATTTTGGCTTGCAACGATTATGAAAAAAACGTAATCGAAAAAAACGATTATTTTGCTGCATTCCCTTTCGCAATGATGCTCTCAATTTGTCTTGCATTATACATCGTGCCGCCCCCCCCCTATCTTCTTTATTGGTATTTATTATTTTTGATATTATTTATTTAAAATGTAGATATAAATGTATAATTTAATTTTTTTATTGGTTTTTCTGTTGAATTATACTTAAAGTTCAGGGTAATCAACTGTTTAAAACATACTGTTCAAATTATTATTTTAATTTGTTTTAAAGTTCAATAAATGGATGTTTTCAAAGTCAATGAATAATCGTATTTAATAATCTTATTTAATAATCGCGATATCAATATTGACCAGAAATAATCGTGATTATGATTTTTGCCATAATCGCACAGCCCTACTGTGAAATCTTTTGCTGACGCATGATGGGGGCGGTAGGGAGAAAATATTTGGGCCGGCCCTGATAGTGTGTACATTCACAAAGAGGGGTCTTCGTTTAAATGGATTGCTCTCCTGTTGCAAACTGATAAGACTCTTATCATAAATGGCCTGGCCTTAAACCCCTTAACTAGGAGGGATATCATTTGCGATAATAGAGGGGTAGCAATCTGGTGACTCAGCAATCAGATAAGAAAGAAATATCAGCTAGGTTTATCATGCTGATGTAAGCACTCTCTCTTCAGCCGAGATGGTCCCTATCCCAAAGCTGACAGATGTTCATGAAATTCATCCGTGGAATTAGATACTCACGTCTTGATGTTGTCATGGTACACCTTTGTGTCTGATGGCTGATTGTAGAGGGGCTAAGAAAGGAACAATCAGACAAGGGAAAGACAGGGGGTTAATCATTAGCCTTTGGGCAAGCAGTAATATCTAACCTTCTACTGAGCTCAGCATAACCGTCTACTCATGCAAGGACGAAACACATAATCATCTGTTCAAAAACATACCAGCTCAACCTTAGGACCAAAACCTTCCAGGACTTTATGGGCATCTTCAGCTTTTTTCTAGAAAAAAAAAAGAAGAATCATAAATTAGAAGATCTACAATAATGAAGAGAAACTGTAATGTCAGCCAAAAAAAATACGTTACACCTGGTAAACAATCCATTTTACAAATCACTCTGTGGGTTGTACTCGTATAAATGTAATACTGCTGTGATGTTACTGGCTACAGCATTAATAGCAGCTTATATTAATCAAGTAGCTACACATGGACAGGCTTTTGATAAATGCTTTTACAATTATTACAGCAATTCAATTTGTCCAGTTAAGTAACTAATCAGGGGTGTAGTCTCTAACATAGGACTAAAAGATTCAGGTAAATGTATAAAGTCAAAATAAACTAAGATTACAATGATAAAAGTGAGCAACTACAAACAGCTTAGAGAAGCAAGAATTTCACACGAAAATGTGTGCCTGCCGCGGTATAACCAATAGGGTTGGGCTAGTGACAGGGACATTTCTTGGATCAGTGAAGACTGGCAGCTTTTTCAAGATCATCAGAACAATAATGAATAACTCTTTATTTTCCCTTCCCATAAGTGTCATCTTCAGACTGAGAAAAACAAACACAGCTGCCAGACGAATGCTGTACATGGTTGGGAGCAGCTTCGCAGCGTGAAGGGTTAATAGCTAACTGAGGAGGAAGGCGTGTCTAAGCGCTTTCCTACCACAACAATGTCTGACAGACACAAACTCCAGTGTCCTCCAAAAAACACTCACCCACTCATTTCCCTATTGTTTAGCTGAAACACAGATAAGGATGCCTGCCTCTGAGCTTTACTTTTAGTTTAATGTAATAACTCATTTAAAAAAAGAATTGAGGAAATGCACATGTCTGCCAAAATGAAACTGCAGTAAACATGGTTAACTTCTAGAATAATATATAAATCATGCATGAACCTCTGTGCATTCCAACATTATAATTTTTTTATGAAAATGAAAAAACCATTGCAAATCTGGGGGGAGTTTCACAAACATTAAAGCTATATCTCATCATGAACCAAACTTTGTATGGAAGAAAGTATCAATAGAGACATTCGGTTAACTCCTATATTTCCTGCAACTGCTCCAACAATAAGAGCCTCCCACTCGTTTGAATTTAAAAGGGGCCAAACTTGTGTTTGTTATATAGGTTTTTGTGCATGTAAATGGTCTGCAAAAGCTAAAATCCCAAAGTTCCCTCTGGAGGGAGTTTCTATAGCATCAGCAGTATCTTGACTAACATCACCTAGCTGAAATAAAAATAAGAGTGATACAGAAAACAAACAAGCACCATAGAGAGAAAATAAATCACCAAACCATAGAGATTCAGTAAGAAGAAAATACATTACTGAGAGCAGAGCAAAGAAGACTTAAAGACACATGTTCAGCCTTCAGTTTAGTGCAAAATAACTTGGTTTTAAGAGAGGAAACTGTCCCATCTTGGCCATGTTCGCCATGGTTATCCCCTGCTGTGAGGAGCATGGCGCGGCTCTGTACAATTTTAGCTGGTTAACCCTGGCTGTTTGAAAAGCAAAAATAGCTTCTTCTAGCTTTGAATAATCACAGAGATGAGAACAAAATAAATAGCTGCAACGCAAACAACGTGGCCATAAAAGTCTTGTTGTGTCATTGATGACTGACCCTGTTTTCATCGTAGATGATCTGGACTATGCTGCGATGCTTGTGCTCCACTGGGGGAGGGGTCGCTGGCCTTTCTGGCTCCATCGGCTTTGCTGCTTCCTCTTCCAGTTGTTGCTAAGAGACAAACACATTTTGACCAATAGCACACAAGACAAAATACACAGAAAAATAGAGGCAATAGAGGCCTCTTTTCTTATCATGACCTTAGTCAACATTTTGTATGATTTTTATCTGTATTCCTTTTCACGTGGGAAAAATTAAGGAAAGGAGAGATGCAGCTAGACTGATGTGATCTCAGTTTATGATAATATAAGGCCATGCAGGCATTATCAGATTACTTCCTCTCTCTCTTGTTCAAGTTTCTTTTTTAAAGAAGTGCAGGTTTGAACTGGTGAGTATTTGGAAGGTCAATGTTTACGAGTTAAAGGTTATGTCAACTACCAGGTTACAGACACGAGATCAAGAGTTCCTGAAATACCTTGAATAAACAAATAAATTCCTTAACGACTTGGGAAAAATGCAGACTGGATAAACTCTCCTAGCAAAGCTCATCTTACATTCCTATCTAACGAGGTGGAGTTCAGGAGAAAAAAAATGGCATAAAAACAGCCACAAACTGGATTAAACACAAGCTTATCCACACAGAAACATTTTCTTGTGAAGAAATAAGCCTGTAGAAAGTTCAGCACCTTATTTGTACATTGATGTACAGTAAATGATAGGTACAGGATTATTAGGCCATAGATCCTTAAAGGTATCTAATAGCCCAAATTATGAGATAAAAAAATCAGAAGCAGACAAAGTGCAACCCAAAGCTCTGTGTGCTGACAGTCTGTTAACATGAACACCAGAGATCACAAGGTCCAAAGACTGCTGGAGAAGCATTGGAAGCTAGCTGCACACTTTACAATATATCATTCAAAGAGGGCTGAGCAATATGCAGGAAATCAAATTGTCCAATATTTTTGGCAAAATACTTGTTGTTGTGACGATAGTTAAGGGTTGACCATTGAAGCGTTCACAAGATATTTACTCAGTGAACATTTTATAAACAATTATCAGCAATGCGGATTTAGTGAATCGTAATATAACAGTTACAACAGTCTGATGAATTTGGAAAATGACATCACTGTAATGCAGCCTTAAAAACCAAGAGAGGACGACACTCAAAAATCAAAGACAATATCTAGTCTCATATCATAATATCAATATATCGACCAGCCTTAAACTGAATTTGTAACTGGATTGGTAACTTGCAACAGCTGCTGGATAAAAAAAAAAAGACACAAATGCCAACTAAACACATTCATGTCAATGTAAGTAAAAAATACCTTTGACATACAAATTAAAGTAAATCCTGATATTTTAAATCTAAAGCATAACACAAGATATAAAATCAACATGTTTACAGCATTTATTTGTTGTTTTAAAAGTACATGAGGATTAACAACTGTTCATTGCGAATGAGTTGTTGCCTAATTAAAATAGCAATTGAAATGACTTGTGCAATTTGTTCTAACACCTTACACATGATGTTGAGTCTACCTGCAGAGACAACGGTTTAACAAGGTAACCAACCTGCTTTTTCTTTAGCTTGAAAATCTGCTGCTCCACTTTGGCGATCTCTCGGTCCACACGGTCCATACTCTGGATCAGCTCCTCCTTGGACAGTTTAGAGGGAGAAGCGTCCTGGTCATCCCCCATGTGTAGTGCATGTCCTCCTTGGGAAGTGGACTCTACTTTGGCAGAGAACTGAGAGTCCTGGCGAAAACAACAGGGATAATTGAGTTAGAGTGTAACTACAGCTAAAGATCTGTAGAAAACAAAATGATTCTATCCAGTTCTGCAGATATCAACTGTGAAAGTGAACACACAGTCAGAGAGGGATTGTCCGGAAGAGCCTACATTTTGGTTTTGGTATTTAACTATTGCCTCGTTCCCACTGCATGGTTCTGCTTGACTCAACTCACTTTTGGTACCCAAGTCCTTTTATCTATTTGTTTTCCACTGCAGATAGTACCCCCTCAGTGTAGGCGGGATTATCCGTTGATAGAAACGCCATGTGAAACTCCTTTGAAATCATCTTCAACATGACACTTGCTTTCTATATCGACATCCAAACAAAGAAAGGTTTGCGTTTTCGTCAATTGTACCACCTAGCGAACAGCGTCCTATTGCAGACTGCCTTTTTTTTTTTTTTGTCTTGGTCGAGTTAATACTATACTATACTAGTACTACTATTTAACATTTCTTTTAGTGGTGGTTTTGTGCAGAATTTCCCACGCAACGCAAACACGATTGTCTCTAGCCAATTAGTGTTCTGAATTGTTTATCTCCCAATTCTATTATTGGCTTAGCTCACTTGGAACCTCGACCCAGTTGTTCCCAAATACTACCAGGTACCATCCACGATTATTTAGGGGAAACCCAAAAAAAAACAAATCAAGTTGAGAGCTGTTTCATACCATGTAGTGGGCTCGGGCATATTTCGAGTCAGAAGTTATTTTTTGACGAGAGGGCTATGAAATTCTCAGCATGTGCTGTAAAACAAACTATAGACAAGCAAAGAGTCCCCGGAGTGTTTGTTACTGTAAGGGCAAAAGCTTAACATAGACCAAAGGGTCCTTTCTGTTTTGCAGAAGTCGTTGAAGAGGAACAGAGCCCACCTTTTTGACGTCTGCAGAGGTTCTCAGACTGTCCTGTACTGAATGGCCTATGGGCATGAGAATCCCCCCGGCAGTGGAAGGTGTTCGTGAGATGTGAGCCTCGGCAACAGTCTCCATGCGAGGGCGTTTAGAATCCAAGGCCTCATGCTCAGACTGCGCCGAGTGAAACTGCTGTTCGTAACCATGGCGTCTCTCTGGAGGCCTGCAAGTAAACAATACATATTCAAATAATATCAGAAGCTAGATCTGGTTGTGCAGATGAATGTTTCCCTAACTGTAATCTTGAGAGCGTGCTGAAGGAAAAAACGACACTCTAATACAGAGTGTTGGGACGGCTGTAGCTCAGGTGGTAGAACAGTCATCCACCAACATTTAGATGTGTCCATGGGCAAGATACATAACACCTAATTGTGTCAATATGTGTGAATCTCTGCCTGAACAGGTTGCACCTTGTACGGCTGCCTCTGTATGAATGTGTTTGAATGCAATATATGTACCCTTATATAAAAAATGTAAAGCCTTACCTTTCAGTTCCAGGGTGGAATTCAGACAATAACGATGGTCTCCTTCGACCCTGAGGATCTTGCATGTGAGTCCGATAGTCTGGGATGGAGAAATCCTGAAAGCAAGAGATACACACAAAAACACATATTTAAGCAAATCAAACAAGGTCACAAAATACCTAACGGTCTAAACTAGAGCCCACTCTGCTCTGATTGCTTAGCTGGCCGGCTCTATTCTCATTTGTCAACCGCTTAGAGACATCCTGCCTCACGTACAATGTGTTTCAGCGCTAGCCAATAGAAGCGCAAGTATTATGTAGTGATGTCACTATGTTACGAAAGTAAACAAAGGAGTCCAATCGAGGCATATCAGGCGGGGGGAGTGTGTTGGAGAGACTTTTCATCCTTTGCAGTCCATTTACATGCACAAAACCTATACAACACACTACAGGAAAGGTTATGTAATTATAGTAATTATGAGTCCCTCCTGCAAAGCTGCAACTATAACAAAGCACTTTGCAGATAAAGCATCCGAATCATTATGACAGATAGGCGAATCCTGTCGTCACCGGGCAACACATCTGTCTTATGCAACAGATACACTCCAGTTTTCATCAATACAGCCGTCTACAGTGGCTCTTTACACATAGGAACGGTGACCTGAAGCATCATTTGTAGCATAAAGTGTTTTGTTTTTCTCTTAAGTAACTACATCGGTGGCCTGTGGCTTTAAGGCACTCACCATTTAATTAAACGTCCCTAGCTCAAGTCCTGCCGGGGACCTTTGTTGCATTCCCCCCACCCCCTTCTCTCTCCCTCCTCATTTCCTGTATGCTCTCTGCTGTACTCAATCTAATAAAAAGGCAAAAAGCCTAAATGGACAATGAGCATTTTACCAGTCAACAACAGCAGCTCCGAGTGTAACATGAAGACATAATGTGAGCATTGTGACTTCTTATTGCTTAATATTCAAAATGTATTTGTAGTGTTTAGCCCTGAATGTAAAAAAAAAAGAGGTTCTCAAGGTTATCAGCACAGGAGGAAATGTAGAATAATAACAGAACATGAAGCAAGGCAAATCTTTGCCTCATTAGTCAAAGCACAATGAAGTTACTGGAACCACTAACGCTGCTCCTATCAGGTTAACTAAAAATAAATTGTTGATGTCAAGAAAATGATTAAAACCTTAGTAAATAGTAAAAGCTTTGATCCCAAAAAAAAAAGGATTGGGTAAAGAACACATAAATGTTATCAGTGTCCAAACAAACCTGAACAAGCAATTGCAGTTACAAGAAACATTTCATAACAGTTTTGTCCCAGGTGGAAGCAAACAATCCAAATGCCCAGAAATGTCTCGCAGACAGTTTTCTGTGAAAGTTAGCTTCTAAGAAGTATGTCATTCCAAAATGGATGACAAACATCATCCACTATTCACTACAGTCAAATCAACATGTGACTGATGTGAGCTGCATAATTATGATAAGAATATCCCAAATATTTGTTGAGTATTTAGACCATGATCATTGCGATTTGTTTACCTTAATATAATTTTAACATGACAAAAAACTTTTTTATCTGAATTTATGTAAGAATTAAAGGTTCTTCCTCATAAGAAAATAGAGTCTTGAGATTTAAAATATCAATAAAACCAGAATCAATAAATAATATTAACACGGATAATAGTGTGACTACAGCAAGAAAGTCATAGAACATTGCGGATGCATTTGAATCAGTCAAATGCTTTTAATATGGCCCAATATTGCATCTACATATTTGGCTCAGGGGGCTTTACAGTGTGTGTACAGCATACGACACCCTGTGTCCTTACACCCTCACAAGGAAAAACTCCCAAAGAAATCCCACTATTGACTGTGAAAAAATGGGGGAGCAACAGAGGAGGGATCCCTCTCCCAGGACAAACAGACATGCAACATTTGGGTTTTGGCAAGCCTGAAACAGCGGAGGACCAAGACGAGAAGGAGATACTACCTCCGATTTTAATGCGAAGTGACATATAAGCCACGGAGAGGTCAGTGGACATGTTTTTTTATATGCAGCCCAAAGGCTTTGTTCGGCTCTAACTTCCGCCATGACGGTCCCAAAACATGCTCATAGACGTAATCAAATGAACTCTGGTTAATCAGGTTAGTTATTGCAGCAGAGTCCAAATTACTTCCTTTACAAAATCTGGTTGAATCTAGCTTAAATCTGTCATTGGGATGTGATCCGACATAACTATAGGCGCTTTCACACCGGAGTACTTTTCCCAGTATAGTTCTGATAGTTCTTGAAATTTTGCGTTCACACCAAAAAAATCCGGAACTAGAACTTAGTTCATGAGAACCTTTTCACCCCCTTTTTAGTCCCTGCTAGAGAGCAGGTACTTTCATGGGAGAAAAAGGTTCCCATTTCTGATTGGCTGGGTGAATTGCAAACCACGCCCCGTAAAACTCCGAAAAGTTTTGTGAAGCCGCCATTGTATTTGCTGGCATTAGCATTAGCATTTTTTTAAAGCACTTTGAATCGCCACGTGCTGAAAAGTGCTATATAAATAAAATTGCCTTGCCTTGCCTTGCCATTAGCCCAGCGCACCAACGGAGAGAGACTAAATTATGGCAACACAAAAAAAAACATGGGAGCGGTGGAGTGATGAGGAGGTGTCGGCGTTCTGGCGATTTACTTGGAAGGCTTCAGTAGAAGCTGCTTGGACTCCCAGCAGCTTCTACTGAGCCAGTCCCCAACTCCGGGGACTTCCGGCCGGGGACTTCGGGTGGCAGTATACGCCGTGAAGTGGTTTGCGGCCTGCCAGTAAACCCAAAGAACTAAAGAGTTCTGATGAACTAAGTACTGGGAACTAAGTACGGCAAAGTACTTGGTGTGAAAGCGCCTAATCACAACGCATTTTCTTTAATTAAATCCTGAGCCAGATATCTCCAGGAAACTACAGTAAAAATGTAGCTCTTAGCAGCCATACTGCTAATGTTTGCAATTTATAATATATGGTAAATGTGTTTCCTGTTTAGTACCACTTATGCTAAACATTTAGATGTTTTGATACTTTATATTCTCATGAAGGGCTGCACGATTCGGAAAAATTAGCTAGTTGCGATTATTTTAACGAATATTTATATTGCGATATGATTCGCAATATTAGAAGGAATTATCATTTTTGAAAGTTAATTTAAAAAATATGATAAAATAATCATGGTGTGGTAGTATTTGTGCCAAACAAGCATTTATTTTTTCGTCTGTAAGCTTTCACATTTTTGTACTTATTGTGTATTAGATATTGAACTAGATCATATTGTAATTGTAATAACATTTGGATAAATTCTAGTCCAACACTTCGCTCAATATTAGAAAAAAAAGAAAAAAGAAAACTCAATTCAGATGTAGGTATCCAAGATGACGCTGTGTGTCACTCACTACCTTAGACATACAACTATTACTCACAGCAGTGAATTGACATATTAGCTTCCAATGACTCGGAGTAAAGTCAACACGTAAAAGCCTTCAGTGTTGAGCGTGAGAGCCCAGTTATGATAAGACAAACTCATCAGTTGTCTCAAATACAAGAATGCAGAAGGAAGTTCTTTTACCTGCTGGTGACGCGAGCCGGTGAAGGAGTACTGGACAGAATGTGCTGGGTAGCGGCCCTGCTCGTTGCCGAAGCTCCCCTGGGTGGGGGGGTAGCCCGAGCTGCTGGACATCCTGGCTCAGTGCTAGCTGCTGCTGCTTCAGAGACACTAGCTAGACCATGTTTGGAGAAACAAACCACCTGCAGCAAGACAAAAGCATCGTATTTATTATTTGAAAGTCACCTTTAAGACAGTAAGATTAATACTGCAGCCTCTGTTTTAATTGAGTTAATATATATTTTCTAGGACAGCACTACAGCAATGCGGACAATGCTAACACAGTATTCATTTATTTTTATTAGACTCACAATACTGACCCCAGGTGTCAATATTGAGGCCCAGAGTGAATATTATGGGTGTAGTAATGTCTTTTATGACAAAGGGAAGCAGTCGTGATGACCTTGTATCCAATAAAACTATCTTATCCCCATCCAGACATGACAACGAGGAGGCTGTTCCTTCCATGATAATACATTTCAGAAAGTCAGACGCTTCTTGAAAATCTGAATGAGGAACACTCTTAGAAAAAGAATTTGCCAACTTAGATTCAAAACTATGTTAGAGAAAAAAGATTGGATAGTATTCATATAAAAGTGTGCGTTTATTTATAGTATGTGGTGTTGCTCCAGTGTCACAGAAAGCAATGAGTGTGCTCAAGTTAGTATGCACTATCGTGTCACCAATCTTACTTTGAGCATGCTCTTAAAATAAGTGCAGTCCAGCATGACTTTCAAAAACATTACTGTGCTTCCATGCAGGCGAATATAAAGCACTGCCCTGATCATCGTTCTTGTTGCCAGTGTAGGTAATACGGTTAGAATCTTATCCAAAAATAAACCTTGCATGGGCGGTAATCTAAATCAAGGCTTTAAAAACCAAAAGTGCAAGGATGATCTTGGAACAACTTGTACACTCTGGGTTGTGCAGCTGCAGCCGTGGAAAACACCAAAACGGTATTTATGTGGGTGGACACTGACAGCGGCCTGTTCTTCGAAAATGGATGACGATGTGAACTTCATTTGACTGTTTAATTGTTTTCAGCCTTGATTCTTTGTTCTTTAGAGCTGATTAAAGTAAATGTTAAGCACTTGTTTAATTATTAAGCTCAAACAGAATGAGGATTATTTATAGGAGTCATATTATTACCTCAGTGCATCAAAAGTTGAGAACTTCCCTTAACAACCTTAATTAATGGGGCTTTCACACCAACGCGGTTCCAGGGCCGGTTCGGAGCTAGAGCCTGAAAAGCACCGTTTTTTCCTGTTCACACCGCAGCGTCAATTCAGACTGAAACACATTCACTTGGGGAATTGGGGATATGTATCAGCTGCTTGTGTGACAGTCAGACAGTGAATACTTTACAGCGGCCGCTGCCGTGTGAGCTAACCCGGAGCTAACAGGAGAATAAACTCCGGTGGAAGAGCAGCACTGCAGCGGTCGGTAAATGCCGCTAAAACACATTAATAAACAATTAACCACGGCACTCTGGAGAAAAGTATAAGGTTGGAGAAGTCGTTATTTAATTTAATCTGGCTTCGTATGATTAAAAGCAACACGATCATCGACCCGACGCAGTCCCCCGTTGTTGTAGTGAGCACCGTAACGCCGTTTGGGAGAAAATCAGCGACGCAAACGGTAGCCTCATGACGCAGCAGCGGCAGCACCAGTCGGGCTCTGGGCGGTGTGAACAAAACGGGGGCTGAAAAAAAAAACCTGGTTTCGAACCAGAAAAGCTCTAGCACGGAGCTAGAACAGGAACCGCGTTGGTGTGAAAGGGGCATAAGTAGCTTGATTTGCGAGAACCTAGTCATGCTTTAATCATGCTAAGACCTTCACAAGTGGGTATTGTTTGGGAAAAAAACTTGTTGACAATAGACTTGCAGATACATTCAGTATAAACATATCCAATCCAGAGGATGAATTGCAATAATCACTTTATGTTACAAATACATTTGACAGGAATTAGTTACTTCGAATGTTTGCAATTCTAACAAAAAAACTGTAGAATAAAAAAAAGGCCATCTAGAAATATGTACTTGCATTCTCAAATCAAGAAGAAATGTAGCCAATCATGAGCAGGCTCAAAAATACATTAAAATTAAGTTTTTTAAATAATAAGTATGACTAAAATGTGTACAGCCTTAATTCGTCAGATTTTAATTCACTTCTGATGTGCAGCTGTAAAGGGTGCGGTCTCTATCCTTACACGTCATGCTAGTCAATCATATGAGCGGAGATCGTGCTATTAACTTTCCACTCATTCATTCTGAATAACATCTCATTGTTATTAATATATATTTGTATCCAGGATTAACAAATAAATCCTCCACTCGCATTTAAACAAACATGTTTGAATGGAAATTATTATGTTTATTTTAGCTGTGCAAAGTTATGTTTGCTCCACCAGTTAAGCAAATTGTAAGACTGAGCAGAGTCAGTAAGCCTTTTCACACGTTATTCTTCACAAACTCATACATTTGTTTTTGGTCTCATTATATACAGGCAACAAGCCTATGCCTCGAATACACACACACAGGATATTTCTGCGTCACTGGATTTTTCTTTTTGGATCTTTTTGTCCCTTCTTCAAGGGATCCTACAAATGAATCCGTGTTCTGCTGTCTCTAGCTTTTTTATTCTAGGGTTGCAAGATTTACAGCATGGCCACCATGCCAAGACATTATGATGCTAACTTGGGATGAAAAAGCTACAACCATTGCCACCATAACCGGGGTGGGAAGCTGTTATTTTATTTCAATCCGCAGGCCACATACTTTGGTGGGTCCCATAATTTGAGATTCACTTTCACTATTTCAGAAAGGATACTAAAAATATCCTTAGTGTCTTGTGAAAAACACTGGTCGCAGTGTATGTTTTAGTTTTTTGCCATAAACTTTTTAAAAAATCACATAACTGTGTATAACACATTCAACACCATGAAATAAATAGCCAATGTTGTTATGTCCAGTCATGAATGCAGTTCTAAAATGTATGTGAGGCTTCACTTTTTGGCTTTGTGCCAAACAATAAGGAAGAGAAAATTCTCTTGAGCATTTTGTCAAATTTGAGAGACATACATTTCAAAATGTGAGGAGCAATTAGAAATATCAAAACTCTGAAATAGCACCCACTAGCAATACACTATTAAAACCACCAACAACGTTTAAGTTGTTACTGGCTGACAATTAAAAAACAGGAAACCAAATGTTCTGCATGTGTGTCATCTTACAAATGAGGCCTGGCTCCTTTACAAACACAGTATTTGTTTGTGTGCTCCCAATTAACATACAAAAACAATACCTCAAGGGTTCAAGTCCATCACACTATCCTCCTTATTAAATCCCCCAACATCTTATTTATATACAAAGCAGGTGATTGAGCAGTTTAATATGTTTTTGCTTACTTTCAAAATCAGCTGTTGCAGTCATGGTAACTATGGACTATCCATTTCCTGTTTCTCAGTCTTTAACCCTGCTAGTGTAACAACTTGGATAAATAAATCCATAATGTGAATCATGTAATGGACCTTTTTTCAAATTACAGATGTAGCTATAATCCTGTCTCATATCTTTAGAAATTGAGCATTACGTCTACAGTATTTCATTCTGGGAGTTCCTCTACATCTGTCATTTTAAACAGTTTTTAATTTCTTTGTCCCCAAGTGGTTTAAGGCATTTGGAGAGTAGAGGCATGCAGTTTCCTGTTATAAAATGACGTTATGCTTTTGTTGTTTCACGGTGAAGTTCTTGGTACAGTTAATTTTAGAACGCATTTCCAATGGTCTCTGATCATTTAAATTGCAAAGCTAGCAGCCATGTTGAACGCCATGCCCTCATACACGGCCTGGGAGTGGGAAATACTGTTGCTGTGTGTTGTTATTGGTGGCTGTTGTTAACACCATACTGTCATATAAACGCAATTGGATTTGTAGCTTATCTTGGGGGATGGGTCCGTTTCCACAACATAGAGCTTTTCCGGAAATGCACCAAAAACACGCACAATAATAAACGTCCGCCTAAGCGTATTATGTTCCTTAAACACTTCAGTGCATTAGCCCTGCGTCTAATATGTTATTGTTGTTGTCGCTAGCTAGCTAACTTAGCCTGAATTTCACCTTTGAATTCCCAACCACGTCGCCATCTTGCAAGGCAGATTTTCATCGTAGACCGGGGACTTAAATTGCCTGCTTATTAGGCATGTTGCTTCGCTGCATATTAGATATTTGTACTCACCTCATATTTAGAAAATATATCGGTGTGAGATAAATGTATCCCTGGGCAGAAATATGTGTCAATTGTTGATTGTAAATCCGCGGGTTGTGAGCTGTGGACGACTGGGCAGACTGAAGGCTGCGCCGCATTTGTCGGTCGATGTCCTGACAGGGTAATATAAATTGCCTATACTCGGTTGGATCCACAGCTTTCTGGAATTCCCTAACAAAGTTGTGTAAACAGTAAAAATATATTTATTTATTTTCTTCACAAAGTAAGCGGACTATTATCTGATCCTCTTAATAAATACTTTACATTTTACTCTTTAGTTTTTATATACCTGTAAGGATTATGCAGTGTAACAGCTAAATCGTCCCCTCAAACAGAGTAACGTTCCTGGTGTTTATAATTTTCACTTTTCAAAAATACACATTTCGCTTAATTTATCTCATTTGACTACAAACGTTCAATGTCCCCTTTACTCAAATATGCCAGAAAAGCATTATGTTTCATAGTTATTTATTCGTTATCCTAAGAAGTTTATAATCAACACATTATTGTGTGGCTAAAAGTGAGCAGCTATTGCTTTGTTGCAATTAGTTAAGACGCTTACTGCATTATCTAAAGATGGGGTGACGTTAAATAAAGCAAACCTTCCGCTTTTAGGTTGTTGTTTTTATACACGTGGAACCATTAGTATGTTAGGCTTTTGTCTGTACACGGATTGTTTACGGTAACGGTCAAAATAATGAGTGTTTACCCGGCTGTCTTTATAGTTTTATCCTATTTGGTTTGGATAAAATGCATTTACTATCGACATCGAAGCTCTTTGGTGAAGTCGTTGAATCATTTTATGAACGTGTTAACAAGCAGAGACACAGTCGGCGCAGACATCAGAGCTCTGGTTGTGACTGCGCATCCGGATGATGAATGTATGTTCTTCGCGCCAACGATTATACGTCTCGTTGAGTTAAAAGCCAGCGTTCATTTGCTGTGTTTATCAGAAGGTATGGTTTCACTACACTATTGTATCACAATGAGCTTTATAACATAATTATAAAGTTATGGAGGAATGCTAATTTAGCCTGAGGATAGCTGCTAACAAATGGAAGCTAGTTTTAATCACGTGCTTTTACTCATTTGAGTTAAATAGATAATAGTTTGCTAAACATAAACGTTAGATTGAATGTGAAGGATATAGAAATGGCAGCTTCTGGATTTTTTTGTACCATATTATTCGTCATTGAATTCTAAAAGACACCTGAAAATAATTTCTATTCAAAGTCTTACTATGTTGTATTCACATAATAAAACCTTATACATTCAAGAACTTGTGATTTTTGAGTGAATTAATAATTCCCTCAACTACTGTAAAATAAAGGAAGCCAGTCTTGTGTTCACTGAATATATCTAATAAGGCCAACAGATCATACATTTGTATGAAAAATGTGGGTGACAGAAATGTCAACAGTTACTAGCTTTTTCAGGAAAGGCATAACACAGTTGGTGTCGATTATATTAAAAACAAATCAATAAGGGTTTCTGGAGTGAAATAAAGGCAATCTCACTTCAAAAACTTATTTTATAAATGATATGATACATAGAAGCATTAGGGTACATGTGTATATTTCATTCAGATCGAACTTAACTGGTGTTAGAGGACCAGAATACAGCTAAAGAACATATGGCATTGTAAAATGTTTTACCTAGACATAATTATGTTAGCCATTATGGAGCATCAATAGCCTAATTTGTCCTCCAAATATTGTACAGGAAACTACTACAATCAAGGAGCTCAGCGTAAACAAGAACTTCTCAACAGCTGTGCAGTGTTGGGGATACCAGACTCCAGAATCACCATAGTAGACCATACGTAAGCAAACCTATGCACCAAACATACAACACAACGTTTTACAAGTTAAAAACATTTTCTTATGTGTTCCTTTCAATGTTGAGAAAACTGAGTTTGAGTTAACTTGTTAAATAAATATGTGTTTTAAACATGATCGTACTGTTGATTGGTGTCAGCCCTCAATATGGTTTAAAACTGAAGCTAATTGTTGGCTCAAAAAATGACATAGGAAAATATTAATATATATCTGCTGCCCTTAATTCAGGAGTCAGGTCTCAGCATGTCTGCCTGTTGGGAGCCCATCAGCCCCCTCCCACCAAAAGAACAAATCACAACCATCCATTCTCACCACAACAGAGCCGATCTAGCCTGTGGCCTTATGTATAACTGCCTCTGTGTCAAAGGAAATAAATGAGAAGGCCCCAGGGACGGTGATCGGTCTTCCCTGTGGGACACAGAGCCCTCTACAAGAAGCTTTTAAATTCCAAAGTGACATCAATCTATCTATTAAAATGCCCCTCACTTTAAAATATAGTAAAGCCATTTTTGAAATTGTAATTATAGCAAATGCAATCAATTTTTTGAGTTTATGTTTTTTTAATCAATTGAGTAAAAAGGATTAATTAACACATTTACTTTTGGGAGGTAATTGTCTATATACTTAATTATACTTTTTTCCTTTTCATTACTGAATTACAGAATTTAGTGGTGCTCAAATCCAATCTGTCTTTCATTATTTAGCCGTTGACAGGTAGATTGTATTAGTGGAAAACTTTGGTAATTTTTGTTTATATTGTGGGTTACATACCAAAGTGTTTCTTGTGCTGGCAAACTTTTGAGCATATCTGCGTGTCAGTTGTAGACTATGGAATGTAAGGGGATTTTCCAACAGTTTTCTAAGAAACTAGTTGTCCATTCCAGGTTTTTTCCAGGAACTTAACAGTTCAGAAAATAAATTATAACTTTAGTGTGATAGCTCTCATTCATCTCCGAGTACTAAAATAAATTAGAGGAAGTCAGACAACAACAAAAAATGAATGTCATGGATGATGTACAGAAACAGCTTTGGTTAGTATGGCGGGGTTGTAAACTCCTCTAAGTTAAAACAGACTTCACTCACAGCCACAGTGGTTTTACATTCAAGCGGTAAGCAGAAATCGAAGCCAGGACTACTTGTTGGCCAAATTCTTCGAGGAACTCGTTATTCTTCATGTTTCTTTTTTGTTGTGCTGTTGATGCAGCTGTAAGACTTCCAGTCTCCTGACTTTGGCTGTGGCTATTGGCAAGGTCAAGTTACTGAGAAAGAAGTGGTAAAGGTGATGTTGAAGAGGGGGAGTTTTTTCCTGTAGAACAACCCTGCAGCTTCCCCTGAAATGTTTTGAGTTTCTAAGAATCTCGGGGCCGCCCACATTTCAGTCTCTACACGTTGGCGCAACAAGAGAGAGCTGCATGAACTCTAGCACTAACCTGGAGCTCACAGCAGTATTCTGGCAGCCTGCCCAGGTTGTCTGCTCTAGAGAACATTTATGGTGTGTGTGTGTGGTATTTTAAATGCAGTTTTATCATCCTGTGCACACAGAGCATCACTGAACTTTGATCTTAGTGCTGTCTGCACTTCTGCTGAACTGGAGAGTAGCCCATTTTCCCTTTCTGTGTATTCTGCTGTTTGCTCAAAACACAAACCTAATCAGCACATTGAGAGCCCCACTCTCTCCCAAACAAGCTCTGTCTCTCCATCTCTCTCTGCTCTCCCACTCTTTTCCACCACCCCTCCTCCTTCTCCTCCTCTTGTCCGTCTGCTGGAGCCAACTGCCAAGGACTGTGGGATACATTTTGGCCATGCTCTGAGCACAGCTAATGTAGGTCATTCCAAGCTGTTTTCCCCTTTATGTGTCTGCATATTGAGAGCCACACTTTGGCTTTGCTCCTAACCTTCTCTGCCAAAGTATAGTTCATCCATGACTTTACCTCTCCCTGCTTTTTACGCTCGTCATTTTAAACAAAAAGAAAGAAAAACATGTTGCGCAAAAGTTGGCAAAGCCCTTTGCATCTTAACAATGTATTGGTGTTATACTAAGATGATTGGAGGTTTGATTATGCTAATTAACAGTAGTTGAAGTAACAATTTCAAGACTTACCTCTATTGTTTTAAAGCTCCTAGCCCCTTAGTTCAAGACATAATATTTGTATGTAATGCTATAAAGAAAAATCTAGAGCAGCTCCTCAGTGTATGTGTCGTTTAAAATATTTGCATTTTCCATTTATGCCAAGCTAGTTATTATGTTTTTGTAATGCGAACACAAACCAGGAAGGTGCACCTTTTGTCAGCATCTACTTGTCACTGTCGATTTAGTTGGACTAGGTTCAAATTTTGTTACAGTTTTGAATCAAATCCATCTCATTGAGTCAATTAATTTCAAATTATGTCTTGGTTCAAACTAAATGGTTACCCAACGAGTATTTGGGCTCTTTTTCTATGAAGGGGGTTTTGTTTTTTTATGCACAAGGATGCATGTTACCCACATTCCTGACTATGGATTCACATTATTCCACTGATCCAGTTGCTGTAACACGGCAAAGTACGCAGCAATGTACCATCAAAATCTGTGCATTAGTAAACTGAAAGCATGTCAACATGGATGTAACAATGCAATATTTAATATTCTTAAAAATACACTAATTGTAATTATCCTCATGCAAATGATGTGGCATCTAGATATTATTAAACTTGGTCAAACTGTATTAAACATTTGCAAAAAACTAGTACCAGACCTAATGCATACTAATACGTTTTTTTTTTTTTGCAGTATTGACTGTATCATGTCATGCATCAGGGAAGTGTGTGCTGGGTCGACTGGAGTTTTGTTTTCAAGCTAAAGTCTCAACTTCGCACAGTGTAGGTTTATGTTTCATAACGAACAAACTGAGTGAGACCTGCTTCCTCACAACTAAAGCCTATGCTATGGAATAACGGGAATAACACGTGAATTCTGCTTTAAAATAGGATTTTCCCTTTAATGCTTACTGAATAGGACAGCTGTGTAGACAGTATCTGGGGCCAGTGCATGTTGGGGCCTTTGTGATCAAGCTGGATCTGAGCACGCTCTGCTGCCTCTCCACTTGCACTGGCCTGACCTCTGTCTGCTCCCTGGACTCAATTATAGCTGCTCACTGCACACATCCAACCACCTCGACGCTTCATTACATTATCAACCAGACTGAACCAACTCTATAACAAACATCACATTTATTTAAAATGTTTATTTCTCTACTTATATCTCTTTTACTTAGAAAGTTAGAAAAATATTTACTGAGATATTATCACAGACTTTAAAATGCTTTTTTTTAATGTATGTTAATCTTTTTTTGGATGTAAACAAAGACATAAGCATTACGTTTGTGGAAAGGAAAGCCGTATTGACTTCAGTAACACCGTATCCCCATACAAGGTTTAAATATTCATCGATCGTGGTAAAAATAGCCGTAGCTAATTTAGAGGCACACGGCAGAGTGCAGTAAATAGTGCTGAGATGTTCCAGCCTTGCCACTGACCTGTGGCTGTGCTTTTATCTCAGATACATGTGTCACCAGCACACACTGGCTCTCTGAATAGTCAAACAGTTGCTTAACTCAATCCTGCTGCCGGCAACACACATGACATTTTGTCACATTAGCTTTCTCTTTCTATGAACAACCTCTCTTTCTAAACACTACTTACATAATTAGTCAGTTTAAATGCCTCTAAATGATTGTGTAACACAGTGTGTCTATTGGTGTTGCTGTATTAACTGCCTCATTACAGAGTGATATTGTGGGTGCATTGTCAGTTTGTAGTGGCATCACAGCGGTTCCCAGCAGGACATTATCTGACTGTGTGGATAGAAGCCTGGCAGTTTCACAGGCCTGTGGTCCATGTGACCAGACTAACCAAGCCCTCTTTAACACACACACACACACGCACGCACACACAGACACACACACACCTACTGAATCCGCCTTACTCGGCCAAAGTTCAACCACTGCATACAGATGCCTGCAAGCAATTACACATCCACATGCAACGCTACAAAAGCGGAGCAGGGGAGGTTACTTTAGGACATTTTGCACTGTTGCCATGGCGAGGCTGACACTCTGCCTGCATCCTGCATGAGAAAGGTCAGGTGTCTTGTGTCTTTTGTTCATTTTTCATCCCCCCCCCCTCCATGCAGGCTTGTGCTTTGCAAAATGCCTCAGATAATAAATGAATAAATGCACTAGAGAGAATATAGGGCAACATTAAGAAATGCATGAGTGTGGCCAAGCTGTGAACTCGGAATGGTATTTTACGATTCATACACTTTTGTCAAATCCTCCCAAATTGCTGTTTTATTACCTTTTATTACATTAGGGGCCTTGAACATTTTAGAGAAGTTTGAATCAATTTCCCTGTGCCATCCCACACAATCATTATGATATGTCACAGCAGTGCATTCACTCGTTGACGGACAGTTTTAAACTATCTCTGAACCCCCGACCCTCCCCTCCTCCCACCCCTGCTCCCCATGACATAGCCTCCCCCCTAACCCTCCACCTCTTTACACCGTAGCCTGACCCTCACATCACTGGCCACCAATAGATCAGTGCTCTAATCCATCACTTCCCCCTACCAGCCCAACTGTCCCGGCTCATTGTTAGCAACGGAGGGGAGGGAAGAAACTGTTTATGACCCCCCCACACCTACCCCCACTTTAAAAACCGTACATATACATGCACTGTCACACCATCCATGTACCACCCCATGTGAGGATGTTATAGGGCTGCTCGATTATGGCAAAAATCATAATCTCGATTATTTGGGTCAATAATTGATATCACGATTATTAAAAACGATTATCCATTTACTTTGAAAACATCCATTTATTGAAAAAAAATGTGAACAGTATGTTTTTAACAGTTCATTACCCTGAACTTTAAGTATAATTCAACTGAAAAACCAATAAAATAAATAATTAAAAAAATAAAATATATAATCGTTTTATTTCGATTATGTTGTTTTCATAATCGCTGCAAGCCAAAATCGTAATTGCGATTAAAATACCATTAATTGAGCAGCCCTAGGATGTTACACTATTGTCAGATCAAGTCTTACATGTTACCAAGCCCCTTTAATGATCATTTGATCTGGGATTGAATTCCATATTTATTTTTAGGATTGGCACAAAAGAGTTATTCAGTCTAAATCGTGGAACGAACGAATGGCCTACAATCTTTGAGCAGATTTTCTTTTGGTGTAAAATTCAAAACGTACAATACTGTAGAACAAGACGAGAAAAGAAAAGTCTTTGTTTTGTCCTTTTCCAGACAGCTTCAATGTGGTCTTTCCAGGATAGCAGATGATCTATCTTAACATCAAAGTATCTGAAATGGAAGGACCTGTTCAATTAAATTGTTCAGCAACACATCATGTCACTGATCTTTCTGCTTATCTCATCAGACCGAGACCCCCATGGTTCTCAAACCGTCATTGCTTTGTTGTCTGTTTGTGTTTTAAACAACAGAAATCAGAGGAATCATATCTGGTGGACAAACTGGTTCTACTACATTTATTCTTTATTATGGTGGCTGGTTTCTATTGAGTTCATCGGGGGCATTGAACAACTGCAAAAAAAACGTTTTTTATTCTTTCAATTGAGAGGTATTATTTGTGCCAAAAAGGAAGTATCTGCATGTAGAGTAAGTCACAAACTTGGGTTGGCCAAGTGATGTGTATGTAATGTGTTGTCTTCAGGCTGTAGTTTCAGATGAACATGATGGTGAGGGTCGTCTGACCCCTAACCCCCTGGAATTCCCAAAACTCGTAAAAAAGTAGGCGCCTGAGAAACACCAAGCATGCTTATGTTGTGTAGAATTTACGCAAGGTTACATCACAGACACAATGCACTCCTGTTTATCAGTAATATCACTTGGAAGATAACTAAGTCCTTTTTTTCACCCTCCAGAAAACTCCCCGATGATCCCAAAGCAGAATGGAGCGTCTCCCTGGTCTCTTCTTTAATTGTGAAGCACATGAGAGAGCACTCCTTCAACATGGTATGCTCAGCTTCGCGCTGAATTCTTTCCTTTCTTAGCAGTTGTTTTTTCCTCATTTCCTGTCAACAAACCATTTCCCTGCCCTTTTGCATACAAAATCCATGTATTGCTTTCTTAAGTTTTAACCATATGTCTTCGCACCTCATGTCTCAAGCTCATTATCCCATTTCCCTTGTGGTCTGCATAGTATTCCTGTCAGACTGCGTCTCTTTTTGTCCAGCTCAGACTTTATTTTGAGCCTCCCTGAAAATGAGAGGAAATGGCCTCTGCTGCAGTTTGGATTCAACTTGGTGTTTACATAGATGCTTATCTGCCGCAGTGTAGTTCCGTACTATTAACTAATGGGAATGTGGCTAATTTAGAAATCAAAGAATTGTTATTCGACTACAAAAATAGTAACATTCTGACAAACAAAAAGTACAGCAGCCATGACAAAAAAAGGTTCTTAAGTCAAGTTTATCAAATACAGCTGCGTTGTTTTATGCTGCTTTAAGAAGATCTCTTCTTCTTATCAAAGACGACAAACAAACATACCGTCTCCTCCCATCCTGTCAGGCTCTGCAGAAAGAATTCCTCTTGACCAAAAAGTAGGCTTGAGAATCATGATTTCTCTAAAGAATGTATGCAGCAAAAACAGAGATAAGCATCATGAGTAAAATGTGGTTCGCTCTTAAACTGAATTACATGTTTCCTTGGTCTTAAACAACGGCAATCTCTTGATTTTCAATATACAGGTCATGAGGGATAAAAACAAAGTCTACTTGTTACTTATAATAAGTGTTGGTGGACTTTAACTGATGCTTGATTGCAACGACATAGTCATGGTAGAATACGCCTGAGCATAGCAAATGCCAAGTCTTTAGTCAAGCACTTTTTCTTTCCCTTTGACCTGATTGTTTCTTGCTTCCTCTTGTGTGGAAGCATGCACACAGAAAAAGGCTTTAAATATCAGTTGTCAGCTGCCAAACAGCTCCAAAGTCAAGACACAGAAACCCTTGCACTAACCCAAGAAAAATCTTTTGCCTCCGTTTATATTTAAATTCACTTTTAGATACCCAGATGCTGGATTTGCACCCACACACAGTGAGACATTTTGTTGTTTCAGGTGCTGACCTTCGATGGGAGCGGAGTGAGCGGCCATGCCAATCACACAGCCATCCATAAAGCTGTCAGGTACTGACTTTTAAAAAAAGACTTTAAAGATGCCAACCTAAAGACACCATCCAGATTGGTTTTATGTGCCTTATGCATGGTACCCACAGCCAACTCCACGGTCATAAAACATTGTCCAGGAAAGTGTAGAACATTGAGAGCCACATTAACAAACATCTTTCCCTGCACACACACACCATATGTTTTAGAATAGGGCTGTTACATAGCTGAGAGGTCATCCAAACACAGTCCTCAGAGGCACTGGGCTGTGCTCCCAGAGAGCAGCAGTAAATCCTGTCCCTGAAGTGGTGAGGTGGGAGGGCAGCTCTGGTTTGGAGAGGCCAACCAAGCACGTTGCATCAGACTGTTGGTTTAAAAAATGTTTTTCACTGGCTCCTGTTCCCATAGTGCACTGAGGCCTTAATTGTCTTGCCTGTTAGTCCTCTCTGAGCCGGCCCTCAACTGTTGATAAGATGTGAGCTCTCCAAATGTCACATCTCATGATTCCCATAAGGCCCAAACCCAGAGGGGCTGTGTACTAGCTTTGCAGTATTTTAAATCTCAGTGGTTTGTTGTTGAGTTTAGTCCATGTGTTAAAGGGACAATTCAACTACAAATATAGAATAAATGATTTCATAATGTTAGTTCTTTTTATCAATATAGATTGGTGTGAGTTGCTTTGTGTTGGTGATATTGGTCGTAGAGATGTCTGCCTTCTCTCCAATACAATAGAAGTCATTGTCTATTTCCATAATCATGAGCCAGTTACCAAAAATAATCCACATATCTAGAGCAGTTTTATGTAGGAACTATTTTCTTTCTGCCAAACTACAACCAGCAACCGTATCACCCCTCAGGAGTAAGTAATAGTTCCTACAATAAAATGCTCTGTATCTTGAGTTACCAGATCATGATTTATGGAAAGAGACAAAGCTGTTGAGTTTATTAAATGTATTTCTTTTGGCGTTTTGAGCACCACAAACCGAGTGCCATCATTTTCTCCAATATAATGGACATTGTTTGAGAAAAAGCAGACATGCATAAATCTGATATCTTCAAAACTCTACAACTTACTCCATACAATTATAAGATTGATAAACAGAACTACATATATATTTTTGATTTTGGGATGAGCTGCCCCTATAGTTGCTCTTGAAATGCAAATGTGAAAAACTTGAAGTAGATTTGACAGAGGATCAGGAAATTAAAAATGTCATCTCCCTAGGGAAAAAATAACCCTCCAACTTTCAATACAAATTTACCTGAAACACACACACACACAAAAGCATATGCTTACTGCCTCTGTAGACTCACACATTTTGACATTTGACTCATTTGTGTTGCAATCAGTGTTAAGAAAGCTATCATCTTGGTTATATATTGGCAGGTAGGAACATCACACCATTGCCATTTACTTATCATCTCTTTGATGAAACAATGTTTGCCTCTTCAATATTTTTAACCTGTAACACGGCTCTTCCCTCCATTTACAGCTATCTGGCTTCCACTGGACAAGTACCCAATGGTAAGTGGGACACAAAGAACACTTTTAAGAGGGTTTAAACATTTGAAAATGTGTGTCCAAAGTACCTGGTTGCATTTACTAGTCAATTTTCAGAAAATAAACCAGTAAGGTTTGCCTTGCGTTAATTCCTAAATCCTCATTTGGAAAGCTTTTTCTGTTATGGTAACTGACCTGGTAATCCTTTCCTACAAAACTCAAACTAACTCCCTACTAGGATAAACTCAATCTGAAACAGTTTTAGGAGGGATCAGTCATATACCCATTGCTGTGTTCGAGTTATATAACATATTAAACTGAAAATTCTTGAGTAAGGAACCACTTCTTCTTTCGCTGTTGGATATGCAAAAGGCAATACAATTTGGTACAAAAGCCTTTACAAAAGTTGTATTCATTATGAGGCTTCAGGTAGCATTTTTATTAAAAGATACAGACTGCCTGACACGAGTAGCTGCTTCTCCAGTCTGCTGGAAGGTGCTGTGAACTGCTCAGGTTCACAGTGTTTGTTATTGTACAGCGCCCTCTTCTGTTCTAAAGGGTTGCATAACATTTGTTTCCCATCTATAGAGTTTGGTCTGCTGGTGGCAGCGTGAGCCCAGACAGTTATCCCAAGCAGCAGAAATGGAAAAAGTACTTAGATATTACTTAGAAGTACCTACTTAAGTAAAAGTACAAATAATAATAATGGTATTAAGAGAACAAAATTAAGTCCTGAATTAAAAATGTTACTGAAGTAGAAGTACAGAAGTATTATCAGCTAAATGTACTTCAAGAATCAAAAGTAATAGTACTCTGTATGAGTCAAGGTAGTGGAGTAAAAAGCATGATATTAACCTCTAACATTTTGTGAAATAATAATTCATAATAATTCATTACATTTTTTATTAGAACGCTTTTTCAAGTGCTCAAGCGCTTTACATTACATATTACACATATTGGACATGTAACAGTGAATACGAAAAATAAATAAATAGACGTGATTGAAAGGCATTATGACTATCCGCTTGAACATAATCAGGACAGAGAGGGTACAACATGTTCAACTGACAATACTCTGCTAACAAGAGAAACATTAAGGCCCTGAGAGAACACCCACATTAAAGTCTGAGCAGACAGCATGATAAGACACCAGCACAGCGGGCCAGAGTAGTTAATCATACATGAAATCTCAACTGTTGCACTGTGCTGGTTGAATAGCAGAAGGACAATCATCTCAGTCCCGAGGCCAGAGCAAACACACACTTTATTTTCAGTCTGCCTTGCCCTTTAAGCCTGCAGAGAGCTATCTTATAAAAACAGCAGGAGCGTCATTAATCATGCACGCTGGTTATTTATACCACACATCACCTGTTTGACTGATCATACTGTAGCCTGTGGGAGTGAATTAGGCCTGGCCTGATTCACAAAAGGCCTCTTTACTGGCCGTTCAGCAATTCTCCTTTACCAGCAGCTTTAAAGGGGCCCTATTGTGCTTATTTTCAGGTTCATATTTATATTTGGTGCCTCTAATGTGACATGTTTACATGCTTTAATGTTCAAAAAGATTGGTTAGCTGGCCAGCTCTGTTATGATTGGTCCACTGCTTAGAGATGCCCTGCCCCTTAGCCTATCACTTACAATGTTTTGGAGATCTAACCAATAGAAGCGTGAGTGTTACATAGTGTTGTCATTATGTTACGGAAGTAAAGGAGTCCAATTGAGGCGTTTCAGTTGTGGGACAGAAAAAGGTAGCTTTTGCAGAACATTTTCATGCACAAAAACCTACATAACACACAAGAGGAAAGGGAACAACCTGCATGTTATAGCTGTAAAACTCACCATGTTGACTATGTGCTCTGTAATATAATTTCCTTTTTAGCAACTTGACAGTGACAATTTTTCAAATTTTTCCTGAGATTTATTCAGAACAGCCTGAGTGTAATAAAGAATAATTGTTTGTTGTAACATCAGGTTGCTTTTCTATAGAGAAGACCTGAAACAGAACAGCCTGAGAGAATGTCCTAGTTGACAAGTTGCTACTGTACTGAATTAATAACATATACTGATAACTAACTGTGTCTCTGTATGTCCTCCCAGACTGCTGTTTGCTCTCCCTGGTGACCGTTGGCCTCTTCAGGAAGTACATTTCTTTCCTGGAGCTTCCCTTCAGCTGGCTGCTGCCCTGCAGCCTCCGCTGTTTCCTCGGCTCACAGGGCTACAGGCAAGCCAAAGTAAGCTTCACAATGCACTGTTTGTTGGAAAGGCGTGTCACTGTCTCCTATTAGAGGGCACATACGAAGCTGTATGCAGTGTCTGTGCTGAATAGGCAAAAGTGGAGATACGGTTTTAAATAAAAAAGTAAGTGGTTGAGCATCAAATAATTGCATGATTATTTTCATTTTCTAGATTCATCTATTGATCTCTTGGTCTATAAAATGTCAGGATTAATAGTTTCTTAAAGTCCAAGGTGATGTCTTTAAACTTCTTTTTTATCTCTTCATATTTGAGAGGCCGATAACGGCATGTCTAACATTTTTGCATAAGAAATTAACTAACAATTCATCAAATTGTTTTCCTTTTGATCCATTATTCTTTGCAACTTAACATCAAGCAAATTCTGTATATAAAAATTACATGTGCAGTAAGTAGCAGATATATTTGGACCACGATTGGGTGTTAATTGTGATCCAATATCAAATGTAATGGATTACTTTGTACTCACTAACAACCCTCTTCTCCTTTCAGGATGCCATGTATTGCCACCGCACCCAGCTCCTGTGGTTTCGTTACCTCTACATCACCATGTCTCGATACATGTTCATCAACACGTTCCAAATTATCCCACAAGGTCCAAAGAACCTGAAGATCTATTGAGTTATGAGATAAACTGATGCACTGACTGTTACTTTGTTTTCCTGCTGCCTATCTACTAGATAACTGTGGTGAAGAGTGAATAAGGGTTTACAAATCAGATGAGCTGTTTTGCTCACTGTAAAAAGAAAATACTCAGTACTTTACTTTTTCAAAGAAGACTCAGCGTTTTATCGTAAGTCCTTTCCATAAATAATGCTGACTTTTCGTTTCTCAAAAATCTTTATTGTTATTACACTGTATAAAAGCAACACTACGGATACAGTTTTGTAATCTTATGTCAAAGATTATTAAAAAATACTGTAAAACATTTTTGATACTGATGATTAAAATAAGCTTGATTCTTAAATCACAGTGTTGTCATTGTGTTTTTCAGCTGTGCGTCTGCTTCAGGTTTAGACATATCTCTGATGCTCTTGTGAGCTTGCAAGCTTTCTTCCCACTTCTCCCCACAAAACTTATCCACTGTGACGCTGCGGACAGTACCTGGATCCAGACAGTGTGGAGCAACGCCTGGGGAGTAAACAACAACAGCAACGTTATTTACATATGAAAAAAACAGCCTACACCCATTATATAACACCATGGGGCTGAGTCAGAATAGGGTGTGCTGGAGGTGAAGAGAGTCACAAGGCTCCTTTTGTCATACAGTCACTGTGGAGCCTGGACCTACAGTGTGTGGAGGATAGTCTTGGTAACCAATAACAAATCTAATACTAGACTTGTTATGTGAAATATATGATGTAGAATTGAAAATTGTATTGAAGGGAATCTTTTCTGATGCTCTGGCTTAATTCTTTAAAAACACAATTTTTTTAAATAATGCTCTCAGCAGGAAAAAAAAGAGCAAGTTAAATATAATAGGTGAGGCAGTATTTTAAATGTTTTTGCATCCTTGTGTTATTTTTGCCATATTGAGCTCAAAATGCAACATTGTATATCATCTAATCAAACTTTTTTTTAATCTTCCCCTATGTCACTTAAATTAGTTTTGTGTGTCACTGTATTATGTAATTGTTTTTTAACAAAGATATATTTATCTTTTCAAAAAAAAAAGTGAATCTGCTGTATAGATTTTAGGAGAAGTTTCCTTATATAATCTGGAAACTTAGTATGGAACATTTATCTCTTATTGGGAACATAAAGGTTCTGTTTTTTACAAATATCCCAAATAAAGGGCTTTGTTTTGGGCAGAGTAGACTGGAGTAAACACAGCAGGATGTTAGGTAACAACATATGAGCGTGGTGTGACTGTCTTGTGTAAACTGTTAGCGATCATACCGTAGCCGTCAGGGTTGGAGCGTGGAGTGTAGAAACTTTGAACTCCACAAGTCTTACAGAAGGTGTGTTTAGCAACGTGAGTGTTAAAAGTGTATGTGATCAGATAATCTGACCCCTGTCAAGGAAAACAAAATTAATTTACTTTAAAATGCTCTTCTGATTTCAAACATAATCAAATATTTAGCTTGAGTTACCTGTAAGAGTGTGAAGTGATTCTTTGGAACAATGAAATGATGGTTTTGTTTCTTTGTGCAAATGCTACAGCTGAAGAAAAACAGACATAATTCAGTATGTATTAACTTGCTATAAAAGTGTACAAGCGACACATTGTTTGAAATCTCTTTAACATGACAGTTATGGGATTCATTTGTTTTTATTTAGCAAAACAAATATGTTTTACCCATTCATTTTAAAATAATAAATGTCTTGGACAATCTAGTTTTTGTCCAATACACAATGTTTATTTTTAAATTACAAGACAATATAAGATTTATTTTCCTTACTTGCATTGGAAAACATGGAGGTCTGGGGAACTTAGGACTTCAAATCTTACAGCCCCACAGTGGCAGCCGCCTGTGTGTTTCACCAGATCCATTCTGTAGGTATAAAGGAAATAACAAATTATCATGAGAAACACATTTATTCTGATTTAGGTAGGATGATATTTCAATCACTTTGATGTCAACAAGAGAATGAATGTGTTTACCAAACTATTCACTGAAGCTCTGATGAAACTTGTGTGCTAGTTTGTTATGAAACCTTTCGACGTGGAACTGAACGTCCCACCCAAAATGGCACATGTGTGTAAAACACAATTAAACTAATCAAAGTCCATTAACTGATAAGAGTTACATTAACATTATAAGCCTCTCTACTTTTGATCCATTCACAGCTATTGTTGGGTCATTGAAATTCCCAAAAATAAGTCAAGTTTGTTGCCACAAACCACAGGCGACAGTTTTATTTCACGTGACAACACTCAAATATAGAACACTTTGAGGCAGTGCATAATTATTCCAAGCAAGAGGCAGGGCAAAGTACAACAGACATGCACAAACACATTCCTCTGAACTCTGTTGGAAAGCACTGGCTGGTGTAATGCATCACGGGTTGGGTGTCATATGACAGGGTGCTGCTGGAGGGGTGGTGTTAAGGGAAAGCTGTGACCCAAATACATAAATTAGGACTCTCCCTGTTGTATCATATCTATGACCCCAAAATAGAACCCCAGAAGGCTACCGACCCCATCTGAGCTTTAATTGAATTTAGGTCACAGTGCCACCGTTGTCTGAAATAATGGCTGAAGCTAGAAAATGGGAAGGCAAATCACTGGTTTCCTTCTAAATATCTTGCCAAAGTCCCTTTACTCCAGGTACACATCACCAACATGTTATGTATCACTGTTTTTCTGTATCACATGAGCATTGTCATCATGCAGGCAGTTAGTCATGCGTACCTACAGCCCTTTCCTTAGAAACTTATAATTACTCAACAAATGAACAAGGAAGAGGAGAAAAATTATATTGTGTTCTGTCAGAAGGATAATGTTGAGTGGCCCTGGCAGTGTGTTAGAATTATGAACAGCTGTTACATTATCTGTTTGTGAGTGTTTTCTTTTCTCCTGCCATGACAATTTTCTCATAGCAATGGTGACTTGACAAAGTACTTTCTGTACAGTGTGTACATCCTTATAAGCAGAAAATTGCCATACCACTGCTTTCACGAAACATCAGATAGATCTAAAACAAAACCAAAAGGGAATTGAAATCTATTTAGTCAACTTACACTCTGGCAGAACACAACAGTGTGTCTTTAGACACACCACATATGGTCATTCTGGTTCTCAAACATCACGTTTCAGTATTTAGGTCATTTTTTTTATTGTGCATGCCAGATAACTGGTATCGCCTATTTCTGTTGATCAAATTACATCTTTGCAGAGGTGTTCAGGTTGGCTTTAAATCAGGAATGTATTCTTTATTTAAATGGTGGTGTTGTAGGAAACCTGCTGGATATTGGTTGCTGATGAATACAAGGTGGGTAAAGGTGGTCAGTTAACAGTGTGTACGCTTCCATTTTGCCTCCAAGACCTAACCCTGCTGTCACAGCAGCTGGTAGCAGATGTTTACCAAGCAAGTTTCCATCTGTTAACAGCGACGAATGATGGAGATTAACTCAAATTCCTGTTTGCACATGCCCCTCTGTCGTGTCACATTAAATGCATATTCATAACATAACTTATATGAAATTCTGTATTATAGAAAGAGTTACGTTTTAGAAAAGTCCATGTGTATGGTTATACTATAATGGCACAGAATGACACGAACCATTGTCTATTTAGGTCTTGACACTAATTCATAAATATATGTTAAAATCTCAGTCAAAAATACAAGTCGGCCATCAAACAATACTTACTGTAACACAGCAACCAATCGCTGGCGAAACAAACAATCGTGCAGTCCAATCAGAAGCTCAAGGACGGTTTCTGTTGCTACGGCAGTTCGAGAAAATTCCAGAACCGTAGTGTAGAGAGAGATATTATTCCGCCGCATAAAATAACGTTTACATCCATACAATTGTTTTTGAATGAAATCATCTTTATGAGTAAACATGTGATGATTCGATAAAACAATATTGTGCTATTAATATCTTGAATTGAAATTGTGGTCTGCCGAGAAGTGGTGACTACTTTCACATGCGGAAGGATACTTACAGATGACGTATGCAGTCATTGGTATATAATACAGTGTTTGTCTGAACAGCAACAGTTCAACAGCGGAAGCTGAGAGAGAGTAACACTGCACAAGAAGGATCCAACAATATTAACTGCGTCTCTTGATCGTAGGTATATATTTTCTTCTGTTTTCAAGCTGTATTGTTGTTAGTTCTTCAACTATTGATGAGTGGATGTTTTAGTAGCTTGTTTCGTGCCACTGCGGTACAGCTTCGCTTGTTTAGAAGATTGTCAGACGTTGTCTCAAATGTACTTTAACTCGTAGTAGTACACTACAGCAGGTTGTAGACTTTATTTTAAAACGGTATACGTGTCACTAACGACATTTATCGTCGTCGAATTAGTGGCTGTCTTATGTAAGCATTAGCAATGACTCGACATTTCCAGTATAGTCCATTATCGAGTAACGTTAGCTGAACAAAAGTAAGGTCAATATGATCTCAAAATGGCGCGTGGATGTAATAGCTGCTCAGCTGATGTTAGTTACAATTCTGTTTGCAGTTGTCTAAACGAATTTTCAACTTTTTATATGTTATTAATGGAAGCCATTTTACAAGTTAGACTTGCACTACATCTTTTATATGAATAATAGGGATAATGTAAAAAGACAAATGTACTCTTAACATCTATCATACGTGAGAGCCCATAAATTAAACCTGTTTTACCAATTCAGATTTTGTTTAACCCTAATTTTATGTTTCTCAATTTGACATAGGTACAAACATGCAGATCTTTGTGAAGACCCTCACTGGCAAAACAATCACCCTAGAGGTTGAGCCTAGTGACACAATTGAGAATGTCAAAGCTAAGATCCAGGATAAGGAAGGCATTCCCCCCGACCAGCAAAGGCTGATCTTTGCTGGCAAGCAGCTGGAAGATGGCCGCACTCTCTCTGACTACAACATCCAGAAGGAGTCGACGCTCCACCTTGTCCTCCGTCTGAGGGGAGGCATGCAGATCTTTGTGAAGACCCTCACTGGCAAGACTATCACCTTGGAGGTTGAGCCCAGCGACAGTATTGAGAATGTGAAGGCTAAGATCCAGGACAAGGAAGGCATTCCCCCCGACCAGCAGAGGCTGATCTTTGCTGGCAAGCAGCTGGAAGACGGCCGCACCCTCTCCGACTACAACATCCAGAAGGAGTCTACCCTCCACCTTGTCCTGCGTCTGAGGGGAGGCATGCAGATCTTTGTGAAGACCCTCACCGGCAAGACCATCACCCTGGAGGTTGAGGCAAGTGACACCATTGAGAACGTGAAGGCCAAGATCCAGGATAAGGAAGGTATTCCCCCCGACCAGCAGAGGCTGATCTTTGCCGGCAAGCAGCTTGAGGATGGCCGCACACTCTCCGACTACAACATCCAGAAGGAGTCCACCCTCCACCTTGTCCTTCGTCTGAGGGGAGGTATGCAGATCTTCGTTAAGACCCTCACTGGCAAGACCATCACCCTGGAGGTTGAGGCAAGTGACACCATTGAGAACGTGAAGGCCAAGATCCAGGACAAGGAAGGTATTCCCCCCGACCAGCAGAGGCTGATCTTTGCCGGCAAGCAGCTTGAGGATGGCCGCACACTCTCCGACTACAACATCCAGAAGGAGTCCACCCTCCACCTTGTCCTTCGTCTGAGGGGAGGTATGCAGATCTTCGTTAAGACCCTCACTGGCAAGACCATCACCCTGGAGGTTGAGGCAAGTGACACCATTGAGAACGTGAAGGCCAAGATCCAGGACAAGGAAGGTATTCCCCCCGACCAGCAGAGGCTGATCTTTGCCGGCAAGCAGCTTGAGGATGGCCGCACACTCTCCGACTACAACATCCAGAAGGAGTCCACCCTCCACCTTGTCCTTCGTCTGAGGGGAGGTATGCAGATCTTCGTTAAGACCCTCACTGGCAAGACCATCACCCTGGAGGTGGAGGCAAGTGACACCATTGAGAACGTGAAGGCCAAGATCCAGGATAAGGAAGGTATTCCCCCCGACCAGCAGAGGCTGATCTTTGCCGGCAAGCAGCTTGAGGATGGCCGCACACTCTCCGACTACAACATCCAGAAAGAATCAACCCTCCACCTTGTCCTGCGTCTGAGGGGCGGGCAGTAAAGTGATTAATGATTCCATGTTCTTAACCTTATTTCCCTCACGTTAACGTGCTACGTATGACATGTTATACACACCGTATTATAAAGTTGTTACACATGAAGAAGGTGTTAACAGTTACATGACCAAAAGTTTAATGTACATCACTTAATAAATGGTTAAACTTTATTTCCTGGTTTTGTTCCTTCATTTTGCTAATGTCCCTATTCAGATCAGTACAGAAGCTAAGTCTGGAGCATCCTGTTCCACATTTAAATAATAAGGGAGGTAGAAATGGGCTCTGGTACATGATGTTCTCTTAAGTAGGAAAGTGGAGACATAAAAAAAAATACTGATGATGGTAAAGGTGTAGTGAACTAAACTGCTCAATATAAGCTTTAATGACAAGACGGTACATGCATTGTCGACATAACGCGTATACATATCTAAACCATAGAACTTTGATAATGCAACTGCAGTAAATAGGTGTAAAGCATGCTAATGAGTAGTAATTTCAATGTTATTGTACATTTTGCCATTTTCCATTATGTGGGCTGTCGAGTGTGAAAATGAATAAACCGATATTTTCGCTCAGAAATCCTTATAAGTAGTTGCACTTTAATGACAAGATGTCAAAGCAGATGATAGCCCACAGATTTAGTAATGAAATGCTCAAAGTTGGCACATTTTCATTGCATGTTCGCCTATGGTGTCTTTTATATTTGAAGGTGTTTAGTCATTCGATATGAAACATAGATTTGATGGGTAAGTCAAAACCATATTATGTTCCCCTACTCAGTGAATGAACTTCTTTACTGCTGGAGGTCAGCTTCCCTATGAAATCAAGTATTTTTAATAATAGGGGTGTAGTGCCATCTAGTGTCAAAAGGTTGAAATGTTAGGGAAAAGGAAGACCAACAACAAATATATCAAAGAAACAAGGGAAGAGCATTTTTGTAAATTTAGGTATAAAAAAAGTGCAGCAGTATAATCGTATAAGATTTCTGTATGTGTGTATAGATTGCCTTATGCCCTGGGTGTTAACAGGCAGGACCAAAGTGTCTCTTTGCAAGGTTGGGTAGTGGACATGCATGGCATTAAAAAAAACAGTTAAGTTTAAAGGTCATGAATTATTGTTTTCTATTGGAGCCCTACATGGTTAAATCACAGAATACATTTTAAAAAATAGATAAATGTTCGTGTTAATTGGTAAGAAATTACATTTATATACCAATGACCAATACAATGTATATCTTTAAATACAAAAATATATGTTTAATGTCTCTTAACTTTTGATTTACCTTGGGTGTCAAGCGTAACATGACTTATTTATTGAAGCATTTGGTTATATAGTTAGTTATGAATTACATATTAATGTTGTGGCCCTTAAAACCCTTTATAGTTGTTTACATGTACAGTATGTGTAACACGAATATGTGACATGTGTACATATAGAGTGAATATAGTGACAACTAAATCAAAAATTGTTATTCAAGCGTTAAGAATGTTACCTACAAATAAACCCAGCAGAAAAGTTAGGGTACGGGTACGGGATAACACTACAGTCTCCAGTGAGCAAAGTAGTGTGGATTATGGATATAATAAGGATTGTGCAGAGGTATTTTGTGTCTAACAAGTGACATGTAATGTAATCCAAAACTAAACTGGCTCAGCATTGTTATCTTGATAATTGTTTGACAGCGGTTATCCATGTATATATATCTTATAGCACTGCTTACTTGACAATCTGTTGATTGTTTGTGCATCAAGATCAGGAAGATATATGACAAAATTACATGAAACCCTACAAATGAAATTGTGACAACCTGAAACACACACAGTATATTTTAAACAGAGCAGCTATATTCTAACAGAACATGAACAAATATCTATTTGATCATTTCCGCCTGTGATCTTTGGATGTATGTCCGGCCCAGAGATGGGAAGATAAGTAACAGGCATAAACAATGAGTGTTTAAATTATGTAGGGTACATTAATACTAAAGGTTAAGAGTTGTATTCATCATGAAAAAAGGTTTCTGATGTTAAAACAAATAACATTTACATAGAAATCTTTAGGCTTTGAAGTGTGCTAAGTTTGTGTTATTGTAGCTTTCATTAACATTTAAAACAATGTTTTTTGGTCATATAAGTTTCTTTCTTTGAAGTGAAGCTAATATAATAAACCTATGTATAATACATTACAGTTTTTATTTTGAAACACAGAATGGGAACTATTTTCCATTGCGGATGAATATTGCTCTATGACGTGTAGTCTGCAGTACAAGTTATCCTGTCCCCCTGGCAACCGCACAGTCAGAGAGAGGAGATAGTGAGGGACAACTAGATACCGAAACAAATTGTGAGTAAAATCGTTCGTTTAAAATTGTTTTACCATTTTTTTCAGTTTAAATGTTGTATTTTATTACATCAATCTACAGCGTCCATTTGTTTTTAACTATTTCCTTTTTTTTTTTGCAGCTAGCTAACCACTTGGTAAACAACGACTGTAGAGGCTGGTAACAACCTCAAATTAGCATTTGTTTTAATGTACAATGTCTGTTAACCTAGATTACCTATATTCTGTATTACCTGCTATGTTTATTTCTTTATAAATTACTCGACAAGTTTATCAATAACGTCAAAGACATGGCTAACGTTAGTAACAATGGTACAACATTTCTAGCTGCATCGTCCATTAGCTGGTAACGTTAATTGAACACAAACGAAGGCAAACAACAATACCCTTTTAAAATGGCGCTGGTGCTCGAATCACCGGCCTCCTACCAGTATGTTCATGTTATTTACTCACTTTTAACATTTCTGCTGAGATATAAATATTAAATAATGTCCCCTAAGAATGGCGTCTGCATATGCAAAACACATGAACAAATGTAACAACTCAGGTATAACGTTCCTTCAGACAGAAAGCTTCTTTAACAACATAGCCTTATATTTAGTTTTGCTTTATAGTATGTCATTTTTAAAGTAAGCCTTTTTACATTATAGGGTATCAGTAACGTGTTGTAACTTTTTTCCACAGGGGCAAACATGCAGATCTTTGTGAAGACCCTCACTGGCAAGACCATCACCCTTGAGGTCGAGCCCAGTGACACCATTGAGAATGTCAAAGCTAAGATCCAGGACAAGGAAGGCATTCCCCCCGACCAGCAGAGGCTGATCTTTGCCGGCAAGCAGCTGGAGGATGGCCGCACTCTCTCTGACTACAACATCCAGAAGGAGTCCACCCTCCATCTCGTCCTGCGTCTGAGGGGCGGGCAATAAATAATTATGGTGAAGAGATTTATATGACAACCTAACCCAATAAACGATGAGAGAATAAATCATCTGTTTTTGCCCTTATTTTGCTAATTTTTTCTTGAATAGCACAATGACTGGTTTTCATGTTAAAATCCTACATCCAGATTAATTCTGTATTATTACTATAGGTAATCTTACGAAAGACAATGTTTGAAAGTTGATGTTTTTTGTATTTCATATAATTGAGAATTCAACTAACTGGAATTACTAAGGGTTATTATTTAAATACAAGAATTCATAATTAAAAACACAAGACTTCAGCTGGGTTATTATTAAAAAAAAAGTCAGTGGGTTTAACTGACTGCTCATACAATACATCTCGAATGCTCTCAAGAGATTTTTGTTAGGTTAAGGTTAGTTGTCCTTCCCTAAAGTTTTTCTTTATAATTTGTTTTAACAAGTGGTTCTATTGAGTTACCTGAATAACTTTGATGAGTCAAACCATGAAACTGAAGTTATGTGCACAAAAGTTATATTGGCTTTTATTAGGGAATGTTATCCAGGAAATCTTGTAAATTGCTCCTTGTAACAAGTACCTCTTGGGTAAAATTAGTAAGGAAATGTTACTGTAAACACAGGCCCCTTATTGAATAACTAATTGCCACATTGAGACACTAGATGTCACTGTTGTACTGTTAGTTAGCACCCTCAATGTCTATAAAGTTGCATTTACACATTTCCTATCTCACTTAACAGACATTAATAACCACCCAGTTTAAAACCGTGTGGTTCTTAAACCGGGGTCTGTGGAAAGCTTTCTTAGATAAATACCAGAGAAAACATACTATCAAAATATGAGGAACATTAAATGTAGTTGAAAACTAACACTAGGCCTATGTATAGAAGTAGGGAAGGTGTGACAGGTCAAAGAAATGCACTTTAAAGGGAATCTCCGCCTTTTTTACACTTCAAAGTTTACAGGTCTGGGGGACTATGTGTTTTAAGAGCTTTATACATGTTCGAAATGTAATATATCATTTGTGAATTTGGAGCTACAAAAAAGTCTCTACCCCACTCTGCTCTGCTGGTGGTAACATTAGCTTCTACTGACACAACACAACTAAAGCTCTATCTGTGGTCCATTGGCGTTGTGGGTAATGTAGGCCACAATGTTTTGACAAGGAAAAACAATGTGTGATATAATGCTGGTTAACGATTTTAGTCCTGGATGAGTTATAGTCCCGGAGCCAAAGCCTGATTTTTGGATGAACCTTGTTTCGTCTGATAACGTTTTTTTTCTGCTGTTTCTTTTAGCTTGGAGGTACCTCTTCAAAATACAGGAGGGTGCTCGGTGATATCCCTTGAGCATTTTCGGATATTAACCCCTTCATGGTCAAAACGCCAAAATCCCAGAAAATAAGGATTTATGAGATTTCATGCAAAATACTCAAATCAAATGCACCCAATTTACTTTCTCCAATGTGTATTCAAAAGGAGTACAGGAGGGTGCCCACTGATAACCTTTTAGCATTTTCAGATATTAACCCCTTCATGCCCAAAACTCCTAAATCCCAGAAAAATAAGGATTTATGAGATTTCATGCAATAATATTGAAATATATTCAAATCAAATGCATCACATTTGCCTTCCCCAATGTTTATATTCATACAGTGCATTGTATTCTAAATTAATATTAACCCTTTCAAGCTGACCCAGCAAAACATACTTTTGTAGTGCAGTGAATTCTGCAAAGACAATGCAAACAACTTCTCTCGTTTGCTCACGCAACTGCGTGGCGTTTATTACCAACAACAAAAAGGAAAGGCAAGCAGATTGTTGGATAAAACATTGCTCATTAGCATATAGAAATGACACATTACAAATATTGCTGATGATCAGGGGCGTCGCCTGGACCTGAAAACATTCGGGGCTTAGCCCACAGTGGCATTTTTTACTGCAACACTCCCCACACGCACACACACAGTACACCCGCGACTGTTACAATGAAGGCTCGATAATCAGCTCACGGCATATAGGCAAGGGTAAAGTGGTATTTTTTATGAGTGGGGGGCTCACCTCCTCTAGGGATGCTCCCCCGGGAAGATTTTTTTTTAAATATTGAAGTTAAATGCATCAATCTGGTGCACTTTGAGAGCAAAATGAAGAGATCTATGGATACCTCTCTCAACACCCATATGAAGCAGAACTGTAAACAGATGTACTTTTTCTTTATGGATATTTTACTAATCACTCCCCTTTTAAACTCTATTCTTGTTTTACTGCCATATAGTATTTCATAACTGTTTTTCCTTTTTTCTCTTATTTTTTTTATAACTATAATGATCATATAAAGGTGTGCCGCGGAAATAATCTTTTGAATAATTTGTGACCAAACCGTTTGAGACCCACTGAGATAACTTAGACTAAAGTTAAGTATCTAAACACTCAGAGAGTCCTTTAGCTCACCTGAGTCTCTCAGTCTGACAGGCGAGGACTCTCCTCCAGCTTGTTGTGGAACAAACAGCTCCTTATGTCCGTTAGTGCAGCTAGCTAACCAGATGCTAACAACACGGTCCCTGCTGGCACCGGTCCCTCCCTCCCCCTCTCTCCCTCTCTCTCTCTCTATCACACTAAATGCGCTATTGCCACACACACACAGAGCCGAGCTTGAATGACACAAGCACACGTTTATTTCCATGCAACTCTCTGATTGGTCTGGTGTCATGCCTCTGTTGCATTCACTGAACACGGGAAATTACAGTGCTGCCGTCCTCTCTTGTGTCATGATGAGGTTCACGTAAAGCACGGTTAATGTATTATATTATTGAGGGAGAATTGTCCGGGGCTACAGAAAAAACATTCGGGGCTAAAGCCCCGGATGCCCAGGCCAGGCAACACCACTGCTGATGATCATCTAGTGTTAGGATCTTGAGCATCCCACCCTGAAACATGCACAGAACATTGTGCATGGCAAACCATGCACTTTACAACTGCACTTCTTGGAGTTGCAAGGGGTCTCACTCTTGCAGCCACACCTGATCATCTCCAAAATGTAATCTGGGACACGTTTGGCATCTTCTGGTAGATGGGTTGGGATCAGTGACCTGTTACGCGTATCTTTTTTCCATCCAAATTCCTCTGGGTTTAGTGCTGGCAGCAGGTTTACATTGAGATTTTGCCACAACATTGCCTGAAAGTGGGCCCTCTTAACGTTCTCAATGAAGGCTTCATTTGTTGGTGGTAGAGCAGCAAGGTTTGGAGCAGAGATATTGTTACGATTTGGGAAAAGGTAGGACCCAAATGCAGTTTAAAAAGGGAAGCGGGTTTCAAAATGTAACAAAAAGCGAGCTTTATTTACAACAAAAAAAGCTGTTGACAATGAAAAATACTTAACAAAAACATGAATCCAAAGAGTAGGTAACACGAGGTAATCCAGACAAAACTGACCGTGACCACATGAAGGGTGACAGGAAAGACAATGAACCGACCAGGAGCACAGGGGAAGACAAGACTAAATACAAAGAAGGGTAATCACAGGACAATACACAGCTGGGCAGGGGAGGCAGAAACACAAGGGCAACAGGCAGTGGCGGTTCTAGACCAATTTGACTGGGGGGGCCAGGCTGGGGCCAGTTATTTTCTGAGGGGGGCACAATAAATGCAGGACGAAAAAGACAAAGACAGTATGAAGTAATTGCGCATAAGAAAACAATGCAATACAGTTATTGGTATTTGTTTCATTACAGATTATTATCTGCTTACCTTTAACCTTTGTGTGCTGTTTGGGTCTGTGGGACCCGTTTTCAGTTTTTACTAAAAGAAAAATATTTTTTTTTAAATGTTGAAGTTAAATGCATCAATCTGGAGCACTTTGAGCACAACATGAATTTATGGATACAGCTCTCAACACTAATATGAAAGAGAGCTGTATACTTTTCAATAATCCAAACATCTTTAGAATATGATCACAACCAATAACAAATCATTTAAACTTGTTTATTCTTATCTTATGTTACCTATAGTTAGCATTCTTTCTTTTTATTTAAGCATATTTGACTATAATCACTCCCCTTTAAAGGCCCTGACACACCAGGCAGTCACCAGAGAACTCGCCGACACCGACAGTTCCATCGACGAGTTCTCCTGCGTCTTGGCCATGTGTCGCACTGGAACACACCACAAAGACTTCAGCCGAGCACGTACGAACTGCGCATGCGTGAGTGGCAATAACTCTCCTTACCAGCAGGCGGCTGTAGTGTGTATTCGTCATTCAAAATAGGCAACAACCGGAAGACAGAGAAGAAGAACAGACTGATATAAACAAACAACAAATAGCGCGTGCGTTCCATTTTCACTCTCGTCCATCGAAAACATGTTATAGAATATCAAAATACATGAATGATGAAATGAGCACATAAAGTGCAGACATACTATAAAATCACAGTTAATAGACCTGCATCTGATGATCGCAGTGTTCTGGCGGGTGTGTAGTTTATTGAGTCAGTAATGTATGTAATGTAATAATGGCCACTTCTTGCTAAATGTACATTTCCATGTGATGCTTTTATCCGAGGCGACTCACAATAGGTAAATGAACAGCAGTAGACAGTATCTCATTTACTTAGACACTGTACTTAAGGACAATGTTGAGGTACTTGAGACTAATCCTGCAACTTTATACTGACAAATAAACCGATGAGATGAAAAACCGGACTTGACCAAACAAATCACGGAGCTCTCAGCAGAGGACAGCCGGGGACGCTCCCGCCGATATCAGAGATGTCCCTGCTATGTGTGGGAGGTAAGAGAGGACATTTAAGGGCTATGTTTGATGTCTTTAAGTATCACCTGCTGGGGTTTAGCTGCTGTCCTGTGCCTTTTTAAATCGTTTGTTTACGTCCCTCACTTCCGTTTCGCTTCTCATTTGCTAGCTGAACAGCTGATCAGAGTGGTTTCTTGGCCCGATAGCTTGTGTCCGTATTTTGGCCGATTCAACATGTTGAATCGGCCATGTGTCGACCGTGAAAGGCCAAATAAGGCATGTCACGGCCGAGGGTTCGGGACACACCAAATTGACTTTGGGCGACAAGGAACGCATTGTCGCCAGACAACCGAAGGCGGCCGAATACGGCTTGGTGTGTCAGGGCCTTTAAACTTTTTTTTTTTTTTTTTACTGTCCTATAGTACACATTGGAATGATTTCTTACTTTATTTTTTACAACTATATTAAATAGATAAAGGTGTGCTCTCTCTAGCTCTCTCTCTCTGTCTCGCTCGCTCACAGAGGCTGTGTGCTCCTCCGTGGGGATGACGGCTTGCGTTAAAAAAAACATATTTGTAAAGTGGGGGCTATTGAGGGCTTGCGAGATACCGGTAGCTCGCGATCGACGTGTTAGAGACCCCTGCTCTAATGCGTCCTTCTAGAATGACAAATATCGTTAGTTCCGCCTATTCCGTCAGCCAAGAAATCATTTAATCATAAACTTTTTTTTAGAGAGTTTGCAAGTTTGAAAATCGAGTTATAGGTGGGGTAGGTAATTTTGGAGAAACCAGCTCAAATTTGAAAATACACAGCAGGAAAAAATCTGCCTCTTCCTTACAGAGCCCCTCCTCCAACGCACACGAACGCGCACATGACCAATGAGGGCACGAGATAAATTTGTGCACAGATGGAAGTCTGACAGGCAGGTAGGCCATCTAGTTATTTTAGCCGGGCCGGCTAAAATGATTGGTCGTGCTTTTTACAGTACGACGGCTTCCACAGATGACATTTTTTTATGGATTTTTTGTCAAAGCACTTAAGATATTCATTGCTATCGGGATGTTAAGAGCATTCCATGGAATATAACAAAAAGTGTATCTCGAGCCGGTTTCTCAAACTTACCTACCCCACCTTTAAGATTTCCTGTATTTTGCTCGTGCGTTTAAAGTTGGTGCTGGTGTTGTGCAGCCCCTCTCTCAGTGGGATTGCCCGCTGCATTACATGTGCACAGTTGTAAACTGGGAGCTGCTGTCCGTCTCAGTCGGTCCGCGGTGCGGGAGGAATGGCAGGCTGGGGAGTCTTCTTCTTGGGTCTTCTCAATTACAAGACTGGAAAAATAGTCATCGCCGAAAACAGGAAAATCGGGATATTATTCAGACTCTATCAGCTGGTCGTGCTGGGATACATAATCGGGTGAGGTGCAATGCATGCTTTTGGAAAGTGATTCACAAAGTTAAAAATAGTTGAGCTAGCCGAAAGCGTTGACTTTGTTGTTGTTAAAGTGGCAGCGGCACAGGTTCTTTTTTAAAGTGTCTCAGAAAGAGTTGGGATTCATTAATGTGTCAAATTGCTGTGAATACATGAAGTTATTGTATCCCACCCCTCACCTAATGATGTCATAGTGATGAGGAAAATATGAGCAGGTGACTAGGACAGCAGGGTAACGGTTTATAGTATCATCAGGTCTGACCTTTAAAACGCAATAGTTGTAAAAAGCTACTTTAATGGCTGCAGGTAATTTAAAAGCTGCTCATGTTCGTGAGACTGGATTTATTGCCATGCATTAGTGTAACAAAGTACACATTTTATGGCTTCGGCTTCTCAGTTGTGAATGTGTGCTGCTTTTCCTTTTATTAATTTGTTTTAATTAAAATTAATTAATTGTTTGAACAATGGCTTTGTGCTATTTGTTGTGTACTTTACTCATTGGGCGATGCTGTCACTCCCAGATGCCATTTATTTGCAAAATAGTTCAATATATTAGGGTAGTGAATGCATACAATATTATGATTTTGTCTTAGATACAATTACACAGTTACTTCTTTCCACATACTGGTGAACACACTAAATGCAAGATATACTGGCCCTATGGTCACAAACCGCTGCTCAACAAGGGATCAAAAAATACTATATATAATGCACCCATGTTAATCTGAAAAAATTACTGAAAACTAAATTGTGATGTTTGGGTGAATGTCCCAGGTGGGTGTTTCTGGTGAGAAAAGGTTACCAGGAGAGAGAAGAGGCCATCCAGACCTCGGTCATCACCAAACTTAAAGGTGTTGCACTGACCAACAGCTCTGAGACCGGGCTTCACCTGTGGAGTGCTGAGGATTATGTCATACCCCCGAATGTGAGTCTATCCATCCATCAAAGATGTGACCAAGGAATCATTGTTTTGCAAGTTACAAGTTAGCCTTTACTCCTTATTCAGGACAGATTATTCCCAAATCAAGCTCCAAGTCAAGTCCTAGGTTAAGGTGGATACGTCCAGAGTCAAGTCCCAAATCAAAACAGATAAGTCCCAAGTGAAAACATACAAACTCCAAGTTAGGTCCCAAGTCAAAACCTATGGTCAAGACATGTAAGTCCCAAGTCCTTACATTTGAGTTTTGAGTCCTAAATCAATCATAATGGCAATGTGCTCTTCATCCCATCAATTTCTTCTTTTTTAGACAATCTTATACGAGAACAAATTCACATTTGGTATATATTTTTTCCAACTGATGCTCAGCAATTTTACATTAGCTCTTACTTGTTCTATTCTGCAGCATGATTGGATGCTGTTGGATTGGTTTAAACAAAGTGAACCAGGGGAATTAAGTGTCAACATGCTGGGAATTAATTAGTTATATTCAAAAAATTACGGAAATGAATTGATTTATGGCACACTTTTTAATGAACATACTTTGTTATCTTAGTGTTTAAGGGAACATCAACGACTTTCAAGTAAAAAGGCTCCAAGTAATTTCCCAAGTAACTGTTGTTTAAAGGTGGGGTAGGTAAGTTTGAGAAACCGGCTCGAGATCCATTTTTTGTTATATTCCATGGAATGCTCTTAACATCCCGATAGCAATGAATATCTTAAGTGCTTTGACAAAAAATCCATAACAAAATGTCATCTGTGGAAGCCGTAGTACTGTAAAAAGCACGACCAATAATTTTAGCCGGCCCGGCTAAAATAACCGGATGGCCTACCTGCCTGTCAGCCTTCCATCTGTGCACAAGCTTATCTCGTGCCCTCATTGGTCATGTGCGCGTTCGTGTGCGTTGGAGGAGGGGCTCTGTAAGGAAGTGGCAGATTTTTTCCGGTTGTGTATTTTCAAATTCTAGCGATCTCGAGCTGGTTTCTCCAAAATTACCTACCCCACCTTTAAGTCCAAGTTTAGGAGGCCAGTCTTTTTTGTTTTTGTCAATTTGTGTCTAAAGTCATCCAATCTGTGGCTCGAGTCGACATTTCTAGGAAAAAGAGCTTGCAGAATATCAATAAAGCTGTCAGAGTATTCCCCAATTACTCTCCTGTCAAGAGAGATTACAAAGCTATTGAGTGTCTGCTTCAGCAGAAATCATTAGGCTCGGCATCTGTCGCCACTGATTTAACAATATTGAACTTCTCAGAAGTGTAATTTGTTTAACCTTTTGTTTCTCGATCTCATTGTCTGGGCCTAATTTTATTTTGTAGGGCGAGCAGGTGTTCTTCATAGTAACAAATTACATAGAGACACCCAATCAGAGGCTGGGGCTCTGTGCAGAGGTGAGTATACATGCAGAGGAATCTCATTATTGCCTGTTGATTTCATGTGTTTTTTTCCAATTTTAACATCTGGTATGGCTGTTTATATTACCATGTCTAGACAAATGCATTTGCACTTCCCATAGAGTTTCAAAGTACCAAATGGACGATGTCAAAGTGATGATGAATGCGTTGAGGGCGAGGCTGTAATAGCCGGACATGGTGAGTATCATTCATTTCACTCAACTCAAAATCTGAGTAGTTGATGGGTTTAACCTGAATTACATGTTTACATAATCTGTCTGTAGCTTGAGATCTTTAATATCGGTCCCTGAAGATCAACACTATATTCTGCATATTAGAAAAATAACAGTTTCACCTCATTGTAGAATTGTGGCCTTTCTTATACTGTCGGACTACCACTTTAATTTCAAGGCTATCAGAAAGTTACATTTAAATTACTAATTTATATATTCTTTTGTTTGGTTTTGGCCTGTCACAATGCCATATTTTTCTGTGCATGTTGTCTTATTTTATGGCAAAGTAATTACACTCAATTGTGTGTGGGGGGTGTTGGGGATGGGAAACAGAGCAAGAACTTTTTTATAGTTTTTTTGTTTATGTATATGGTTTGCATTGTTGAAGGAGCTTGGGACTTATATTTTCATGCTATAACTACACTGTACATATGACAATGAAACCTTTGAATCTTGAAAAACTAAAAACTAAACGCTGGTTAAATATTTACACAATATTACAATGTGTGTACTATAAACATGGAATCAGAGTTAGCACTGGTTTCACAGTCAACATTGATATATTGCAACAACCCGGCTTTACAAATATTCTGTAAAATATAAATTTGACATGTTTCATCCCCCAGCAGAACATTTGTCCAATTAGTCGTCATATAATCAATTCTTTAAACTTAGCTAAGAAACTTCTCTGGCTCTCCTTCAGGAATAAAGACAGGGTTGTGCATAAACAGCACTGGGACCTGTGAGATCCACGCCTGGTGTCCTGTTGAACACAGCAAGAGACCCACGTAAGACCCTTCCTCTCGCAGAACTTTGGAAAAGTGCCATTTTGTGATACTGCATTGACACTGGCTATGATCCCTCATGGGGACTGAGATATTTCACAGGTTCTATTTATTGCTAATGTAGCCTGTCAGCTCCTCTTGTTTAGTTTTTAATTCTCACAGCTGCCTGTCTCTCTATCTTCCAGAGAGCCCTTACTAAGCGAAGCGGAAAACTTCACCATCTACATCAAGAATTTCATCAGGTTCCCGAAGTTTGAATTCTCCAAGTAAGTGGCTGTTAGTAGCGCTGATTGCTTGTGGTTTTCAAAGCGTCATGACATCGACCACTGAGTGAGCTAAGGGGGGATGTACATGCCCCAATGGCTGCTTTAAATAGTTTTAGTGCAGACAGCCCTCTATTTATACCAGGCTGTGCATTGCACTCAGTGAGACAGTGAAACAGTCATCTGAGAAGTCCTTGACAGCGGGTCTTGCCCCAGACAGGTGTCCGATCTGAAGGGGGGGTGTTGGCCCTTGCTGCTCTGTCCTCTCTGCTGAAGTCCTGCAAGAAAGCAGAGTGACGTCAGCCACAGCTAATTCATCAGTCAGGACCTTATTCTAATTACACAGCTATCTAACTTCATATGTTTTCTCACTAATCATGATATGCTTATGCTTAATGGGGATTAGCTGTTGAAACAAATCCCTGTTACTGTAATGGGTGTTACTTGAAAGGGCTGCCAGCGCTACGTGTGGTATAGTGTGACACATCCAGTTGCACTGCAAAGCCAGAGAGCATAATGGTGTCCGCAGCATACTGTGTTAGGAGGAACATTTTACAGTGCAGTCAGTCATGGTAAAAGTTAAGATGTTGATCTTTAGTCAGTGTATTAACACTAGATGGAGGTTGGCCCGCCCATAACCAGCACAGAGGTAAAGGTCCTGCTTTATTTATACGGCTAAGATAATTTTGCTTTCATAGCATTACATTGCTTTGCACTCCTGTCTGTTCTCCAAACTGGTTATTTACCAACTACCATCTACTCTAGTTAATTCACTGACTATGATACCCCACTTTGAAACATCTGAACTATATCTTTTAGCATTGATTGTGTCTAAGATAGAGATGGAAATGTCAAATATGCCAATATGAGAAGTTGAGAGAATTCTGTGACCCTGAATTGACAGGAGCAGGTGGCTCTTAAGTCTATTGCCGTCCCGCCAACTCTTAGATACACATGATAACTCCAACTTAAGTGACTTACATTTTTTAACTTGAGTGGAAGGTTACATTTTTTTCTAAGGGTGAGGGAAACACGATTCATGTGGAAATAGTAGTGGTTTTCACAGTTGCTGTTAATCTGACATTTGATACAAGTTCTTTATGCCTGCTATATTGAACATCTAGGTGCAATGTCCTTGAAACCCCTGACGACAGCTACCTGAAAAGATGCTCCTACGACAAAGAGGAACACCTGTACTGCCCCATCTTCCGCCTCGGAGATCTGGTCAGCTGGACTGGGAATAATTTCCAGGAAATGGCTGTTCAGGTACAAAGTGTATTAACGTGTGAGATAAAACTGTGTGGGAGTGATTTCAATTACTGGATTCCTCATAGTCATTTGATAACACACCATTATAGACCATCCGATTTAGGAGATATAATCCATTTAAGATGCTCCTCATAATAATAACTGCAGAAACACACTTGTACAAGACGTGTGCTGCAACAAACAAAACATATATTGATGTAATGATAAGGGTAGTAAGAAAATGAATATAGTACAAGATGAAAACAAATTTTTATCAGCGTGTTGCAAGCTAATTATGTCACTCAAGTCATTCTCTCTATCTCTCAGTACTTCCTGTTGATATCCAAAGACAAACAATTTTCCAATAACTAATGGTAATTTGAAAGGATTTCTAAGATTGTGGTCTGCTTGCGATGCAACATATTTTTTTATGTGGTCTTGGAGTAAATCTCTAATGGAACATAGGAGTGCCATTTACACTGTTGTGAAGAGAATTGTTGTTTGTCTAAAATTGATTTCTGCATAATTTATTCTCAAGAGACCACATTACAGTGTAATGGCAATTAGGTGTTCCAATGCCCTATTTCCCGTTTGCGATTATTACATAGGAGAATGATGAGATTGATCGTACACAGACTAACCCAAAAGATTTTCTGGTCGACAGCTGCAGGTTAGTTTGAGGTTAATTGCGGTAGTTGTACAATACCAATTTCCAAGTGTTGCCTGTGTTGTTGGGTTGTCTGTACTTCTGCCACATCTGTTGCCATGTCAAATAAGAACTGTGTGCTCTCTCAGCCTCTCCCTTTCCAGTCACCTATGACCCCATTTTTGCTTGTGCAGCTAATCACTTTCACCTAGTGTTCAAAAATAGAAATATACATGGCTCCTACAGGCAGCCTAGGTCGGAGGTTTGCACAGGTTCATTGGAAATCACAATGGTTGTTCAGAAAGAGTAAAAAAAAAGATCATCTATTAGACAAACTTTCAGGCACATGGTCTTCATCAAGTCTTTAGAGAGATGGTGTGTTGTCATCACGTGACATGTAAATTACAAAATGTGTCAATTGATTCAAAGTGGCTGTATAAAAAAATAAATACAAGTTCAATAATTCATTCACATGATAAGAACTAAACAATAATTTCCTTTCCTTTTGGGGGGCTTTCTTGCCTTTACTGTTGCAGCTTAAGTTAGACAGGAGAAGGGGAGAAAGAGGGGACAACATGCACCAAAGGTCCGTCGGACAGATTGGAACCCATCCTTAGTACCAGATGAAAAACCAACTAAAACAAGGCCAACGGAAATGGCTGAAAGCTTTAAAAAAACAACAACAAGTGGACCATATGATACGTTTTTATTTTCAAGCTGTATTTTCCAGTCAAGAATGAACTTTCAGGCTAGCATTTATCTTAAAGCATTTCCTAAGACACAACGATAGTCCACAAACGTATGCTATCTGATCAGACCACTTCTGCAGACTGTATGGTTGTGTGCCGCTTGTTTTGAATTTACAGCTTCCTCACTCACCTGCAAACATAAGAAAATGGTAGGAAGTACAATTTTGAAGCCAGGACTCAAAAAGCCCTGCGATCAGAACATGGTTTGAATTGGTTTCCATTACATTTGTGTCTTTATTTTGGCTACACACTTTATTATAGACCTGTTAATGGAGCTGAGGTTACACTTACACTATTTTTGTCCTTCAGGGTGGTTCTGTTGGAATTCTCATTGAGTGGGACTGCAACCTGGATAAGGACTCTTCACGGTGTAATCCAGAGTACAGCTTTACCCGCCTGGATAGGGGTTTAAACAACTCGGTCACATCAGGATATAACTTCAGGTATGTCCCTCCAGGCATTCACCAAGAAATAAATCTGTCAGCTCACTGGTCTCCGAGTCTAACCGGTCTGATTTTCCTCTCCAGATATGCCAGGCATTTCAAGGATGAAAATGGCATTACCTTTCGCACTTTGTATAAAGTGTATGGGATCCGCTTCGATATAATGATCAATGGCCAGGTACAGCAGTGATAGGAATTATTCTTTCCAGAGTGAAGTACATTATTATGGAAATAAATCTACAGTGATTGCTTGTTATTGTTTTTTCAGGCTGGGAAATTCAATATTGTTCCCACGATAATTGCCATTGCTTCGGGCATTGCCCTGCTGGGTGCAGTGAGTAGTTTAATACAATATTATACAATTATTATTAAATAATATTGAGGTGTCGGTGGGTAATTGCCACTGTTTTATTATAGTTACTTGCACATTTTTCTTGTTATGACAAGTTAAAGAAGAAAAAGGTATTACAACATATTGAATTGCATGTGTTTTTAAGTGAAAGAATGACCACTTACAGTTACTTATAACCAGCTAATGTATTTATTTATTTATTATATTTATATTTACCAGACATTTCATTACTTCACTTTAACCAACCAGCTACCAGAATAATCACATGATTATGCGCTAAAGCGGTGATGAGGATTTTATAAAAAGTATTATGTATTACATCTATCAACCTATAATATCTATTGTCCTTGAGACAAACAATGTCAGTGAGTGAACAGCAACATTGAAGCATTATGATACTTGACTTTATGTCAAATGCTTTTTAATTTATAAATATTGTTTTATTGTTTTAAGCACCATGAATATTTATGAGGCATTATACCTTTTAATTATACAGCAATATAAGCAGATTATAATGCATTATTAGTTATGTTTTTGACACATTATGGACTGAGTGCTACAGATATTATATATAATATATATTTTCTCTTTCAGGGGTCCTTTGCATGTGACATGATACTACTGTACATGATGAACACAAGCTCCTTCTACCGAGACAAGAAGTTTGAAATCATCAACTTAAAGTATGACTTTCTGTACACCTTAATGATGGACCTTTTTTAAATCAGTCATTTCCAAAACCTTTATCCTCACATTTATTGGCACATCTGTGTGTCACTGTGTGTTACAGGAAAGAGCAGAACAAGCAAGGGAAGACAGGAAACCGGGAAAGGAGACATAAGAAGCCAGCTGCGGACAAAGAGGCTGGAAACTCCACCAATAAGCCGGAGGAGACGGAAGCCCTCGCAGAGAGTCAGCTGCCTGTGGACCAACGGGGTCCAACAGTTCCACGCAACGCAGGACAGCGATATTCTGGCAACCTCTCTAACCAAGGCACAGGGCCGCGGCATCATATCACCTTCTCTGCGCAAAATTAAGTCAGAGTAAGACCAATCCCCTGCAGCGGTCTGTGAGAGGCGTAACCAAAGAGTCGGACTGATGCCCACTTCCCACCTGGCTGGACTGTCACTAGCCTGAGTGATGCTTGTCCTGACTTTGTTGGTCCAAAGAAATGTTATTGTGGACACATGGGCCAGGAAGCTGATGTAGAAATACACAGAGAGATGGTTTTCATCTTTGAGGCTGGGTCAGGGTCCAAAGCTGGAGTGTGGGAGATTACAACAGGTCCATAAATGATGATATGCCAGAGTGCTGTGGTTATGCTGATAATATTAACAGAGGGACATTAAATTAATCATCTAAGACCTAAAAGGAATTGCCAAATATTTGCCTATTACTGATTACAAATGGAAGTTATTAATTGCATCTTTGTTTCAGGTCATGAATCCATTACTTAAAAGCTCTTTTTGGCAGATGATCAAGCATCATTTCCAGTTTGTTCTTTTTGATTCGCCATTAATAGACTTGCCAATAACAATCACCGCGAAAAAGACTAACGTCATTCGTGATTCATGAACCTCAAATGTAGCATAGGATTACGTTAAATGCCGATTCGATTCAAACAAACCGTGAAATGATTTGTACTAAATCAATTTGCAAAATACCTTTAAATTATTTTGTAAGCAGAGAAAATGCACTAGAAAGCGTGTGAATGTTCTTAATTTGTGTTATTTCAGTTGGATGCAACATGTGCTGTTGCGACAGGAATTTGAGTGGTGCACTTCATGTTGTATGTTGACGTTAATATTGGCCATGCCGTAGCTACAACACAATCATTATTTTAGTTATTGATAGATATCACTTGTAAAGCTTTGGAATGAAGTTGTGATGGGCTGAGTGTTCTGTAATGGACAGGTTCAATGCTGATATACTGGCTGATTGTCAAATGAATGATGAAAGACATTGGAAATGTGACCTTATTCTCAAATCTATTTATAGAATGGTCTTGAATGTTGGAAACAAGTGTATTTGTCATATTTATTTCATGATGTCAGTGCCTGACAGACAAACCGATTAATAATGTATACAAACAAGATGTAAAGAGGTATTTATTTTAATCAGTAATCATATTTAACCATAGTATCATACATGAATACAATGCAAAGTGCTTACACCGTGTTAGGGTGTAATCTTTTATGATCTGTTACACTACAAACTACATTATCATGATTGTGGCTCTTATCTGTAGTGAAGAGCACGAGTTACATCTTGGATAAAGTCGCTACAAATTGTGGAGCAGAAAGATAAGAGAACAGTATTCTTCATTCTATTATAATTGACACATTAGCCGTTTAATCAACAGTTCATATTTGAAAAAGTATTTTACTAATGGCTTATCTACAAACAGCATGGCAGACAATATTATTAGTTTATGTAGCATTAGATAGGACTAATTCACGGTTAAATAATTTTAGTACACATGCACCATTCCGTAGAGGAAAGTCCAGAACAGGACGTAAGTGAAAAGACCTCCAACAAGGCCCCCGGTGAAGAGAAGCCTCCGTGATTTAAAACATTTGTTCCACCGGCGTCCGGCCTTGAGAATGAGCAGCAGAGAGAGGAGAAAAGAGGCGAGGAAATAAAAAATGAAGCCATACAGTCCAGACAGCCCGAGGATTCCCGCTGTTGCTCCGGACAGAGCGGAGACTGAGGTGCGGCAGTAGTCCAGCACGGCGGCGTTTCCCCTCACGGCTATCTCGCTGATGAACTGTGGTCCCTCTCTTTTGGCTACAACTCCTGCCATCTTGGATCTGGTCAGCAATCACAGGAAGGTGTTCCTGTTTCAGGAGAGATTCACACATAAGAAATAGGCACATTTATCCAATAACTGTAATGCTGTACAGTTTTAAATAACTTTTTTCTTTACACTGAAGATCGAGATTTGATACCCAAAACCTAGGAGACAAACAAATGCAATAGGTTGTAACTGATCAACCTAATGCTAATGTTAAAATCAGCTCGACCAGAAGAAAAGGCTGCTTACACACGACTGAATCAGCCATTATAATACAATGTAGGGTGAAGATTACAATTATTTTGTATTATCGATTAATCTGCTGCTTATTATCTAGATTATAATTGGTAAATTGCTTAGTCTAATATATATATATATATATATAATATCAATATGTCAGAACATAGTAACAACTGTCAACGTTTCTAAATTCCAAGATGATGTCCTTTAATGTCTAGTTTTGCTTTTAAACATAATCCCATTAGAAGGATTAGGCTAATATTAGATTGTTTGATGATTAGTTGACCAATTTAATGTAATGAATGATCTAATGTCAGTCTGCTGCTTAATAACTACATTAGCTTTAATTATTAACATTAGACAATGACTTTGACTTGTAGTATTTTTTACACGGTCCTTTTATTTGTTTAAATAAGATAAATGCCTTTTCCATTTCTACTCAATTAAACTCCAACTAAATGCAAGGCCATTGTTACATTATATATTCTAATGTGTACAGATATCAGTAATTTAAAGTATGAATTTAATATTTTAACATCCACTATGAGGTTGGATGACAAAATGACAAAACTCGACAGAGATCTTAATAAATTAAAGCCCCCTAATACGAGTGACAAAGAGAAAAGCTGTCAGCCTTGATCGATGTTAGCCTAGCTGGTTACAGATCAAATTGAATCAAAGTAGCTAACGTTAGCTAATAAACCTATAATATAAAGCGATGATCTGGTGACAGAAACCAGACGCAGACAAAAAGGAAGTGACTCCAATAATCAGAGTCTTATAAATAAACTAAACGTAGCACTGTACGACCCCTGGTGTTAGCCTATAGCGCTAACACGCTAGCATTATGAGCTAGTCCTCCGGGCTGCTGCTGACGGAAACTGATGATTCTCACCGGAAATGTAAGCAGGGACTCGTTGGCTCCTCACGATTATAAAAACATAATATGTGTCATGAACGCCAAAGACCTGGATATTAGAGCGTTTTCAGAGAATGTCGGCTGTTTTGGCACAGAAAAAGCACATTCATTCTCATTCGGATAGCACTCCCAGGCAAGAGTCAGCCATGTTCATTCGAAATGCATTGTGGGCACAGCCTGCGTAACGAGCAGTTTTGGTGCGTTTCTTTGCACATTAAAGAGTAGGAAATTCTAACTTTAATAATAGGGAAATACCTTTAGGCTTACTGTCATTGGGTGAGCATACAAAGATAATCCGCCCTTTTTAAACATCCAGCTCTATTGGATATACACCACATGTTTCACAAGCTGCAGTAATCAGAGAACATCTACAAATGAAACACAAACAGTTTACATTGAGGTTACCGGTGCTATTATTTATTATGTCTATTTCTGTCAAAAAGTTATTTTACTGGTTCAGGAATCAATCAATGGGTCCACCTGAACAATCTGCAGTACTGTTTCTTTCGGAAAAGGCATTATATGACTTCTTTTACATTTGGATGGAACAATTCGGTTGGCCGTAAGTTAAGATTTCCGACTTTCTACTTTGTCCCAAATGCAGCAGAGTAGACTTTGCCTTGTTGTGATGATGATGTATAACTGTATCATCAACAGTAGTTTCATTAACTGCAATGTCTGCATATATCCTGGGTTTGGACTTGGGCACCACGTCGGTAAAAGCCGTTTTATTAGAAACTGTCTCCAGAACGGTGGTTGCTAGTCAGTCTTTGCCAACTTCGTCTGATATAATTGACCAAAGCGGGAAAAAGGTGAGTATGCACCTTATAGCCTACAGTCTGGTGTGCACACACACAACTTAACCATTCAACTCTCCCCTGCTGGGTGTTTGCCCCGTGTGTAACCTGGCTGCGTACTGTACGTGTTCATGCGCAGGCGAAAGAGCAGGACACTGGCCGGATCATTGACACTGTGAACCGGTGCATCGGCCTGCTGCCCCGAGACAAACTGCAGCATGTCAGCAGCATCGGGCTGTCCGGACAGATGCACGGGGTTTTATTCTGGAAAGCAAAACGCGGTAAGCCTTCTACCTGGGTGCTGCGTGAACGCTGTTGCATTTCTTAAATTGTGGTCAATTGTGAAACAACTGCTGTAATACATGAGTACTTGGGCAGCAAAGGAACAGATATACAGATGTATATCCTGCAATGTTATTGCCCATATATGTTTGCATTTGCACAATTTGTAATTGCACATTAAGGTCTTTTAATCTTATCACATATTATTTGGTATATAAATATGTGCTGTGGCATTTATTTTATTAATATAAAACAATACATCCTTATACACAAAGAGACATACTTTCTTAATTAGTCTAACCAAAAGTATCCAACAAATCCAAAAGGGAGAAAATCAGTTTGTAATAGTAAATCTATGCTCCTGGGATGTCTCCATGCCTCTCTCCCACTGCAGGTTGTAATTGGTCCAAGAGGGATTTCTTCACAGCCAGAGACACCAGTCAGCTGATCACCTGGCAGGATGGGCGCTGTAGCAGCAACTTCCTGTCCTCACTTCCAAATCCAGACTCACATCTCAGCGTGGCCACAGGCTTTGGCTGTGCAACAATCTTCTGGTACATGAGAAACAGGTCAGCATGCACTTCTGAAAACATCCCAAAGCATTTTTATTTAGTGATATGAAACTGAAGTTAATATGTTTGGTTTTACTGCAGGCCAGAGTTCCTCGAGGACTTCACAGTTGCAGGTACCATCCAGGACTACGTGGTGTCCATGCTGTGTGGTCTGGACGGCTGTGTGATGACGCCCCAGAATGCAGCCAGCTGGGGCTACTTCAACACCTCTACCAACCAGTGGAATACAGACATGTACGTAAAGTGTAAATCTACATGCATGACACATTTTCTAAAGGTTTTGCATGCTTAGTGTTCAACTAAAATTGCTAAACATTTTGGCATTGTAAAGAGTTGTTATGCTTAACCTACATTACAAGCCTCTGTGTGTGCATGCTGCAGTCTGAAGGGGGCCGGCTTCCCTTTGGGCCTGCTTCCTCAGTGTGTGCCATCTGGTGGCTGGGCGGCACAGACGTGCTCTGACTGGCATGGTATCCCTGCTGGAACACCAGTAGGGGCCGCCCTTGGAGACTTCCAGTGCTCGGTATACTCCTGCATGAGTGCCAGAACAGACGCAGGTGAAAATAGCTGTACTCGACTGTTTATGCACTTCAGAAGAAAGTTCTTGCACTTCATAACAAAGTCTATCCATTACAGCTGTTCCATGACATGTTGCATCAATTAGATTCATCTTCTAATCTTTGTAGTGCTTTTGTTTTAGTGTGTCATCCTACTGTAGTTATTTTCTTTATTTTTGTGGTTGTTTGGCCCCTTTTCATTGTCATTGTGTGTATCTTTTGTGGTCTCTTTGCAGTTGCTTTGCACGTGTTTGTAGTTTTGTGACTCTTTGTTGTTACCAGTTGCAACAGCGGTGGTGGCATTGTTTATTAGCTTGTGAGTCTGTGTGTCCCATTGGAAAATCCCTCATAGAGATGTGTTAATATACTGTATTAAAATTGAAAAATACCAAATAAATAAGCATAGGAATGACTTAACACGGGACATAGCAGCAAATACCCACGTCTTAGTTTGTACTCTTTATGTTGCACACACAGGAATGAATGCATTATGGATCAAGTGTATTCCTGCTGTCTGTGTCTCCTGCATGTCTTGTTTGGAGCTGTTAGTGTTTATGCCTCAGATGACAGTTTTTATCCTCTCCTAATTTCTCAGTTCTTAACATAAGCACCTCAGCCCAGCTGACCTTCGCCTTGCCAGCTGACTTCAAACCTCCAGATTCTCCTCAGCCTGCGTCCTCCATCTCCTACGTTCCCTACTTCGAGGACTCGTACTTGGCGGTGGCAGCTTCACTAAATGGAGGGAATGTACTGGCTACATTTGTGGAGATGCTCACTTCCTGGATGAAAGAGCTTGGTATGTATTTGTTGTCATGCTAGTAGTGTGCTTCTTAGGCGGCAGTGTTTGTTCAACTTTTCAATTCAACTAACATTTCACGACTATGGAGGGATTGCCATGTTAAACCTTAAAAAAATAAAAGCCCAATGACCCTGATGATCCTCCTTACTCTAGCGTCACAATGATGTGGGTGTTAAGTGGTTTCCACACATTCATGTTCCAGAATGAATCATGATAATAAGATAATAAGAAATGGACTTTTCAAAAAATGAGACGGACAGCACACACTTCTGTTTTTCCATCAATTATCTTTCCACTTTTCCTCTGGCACAAAAATCAAGTGGAAATGTTGTTTATGTTTGGATTTTGTGCTAATTAGCTAATGCTTATTTACACATTTGCAAAGCTAAAATGCTGACCATTGTAATAATCTGTATGTTAGCATGCTAACGTCACCATTTGTCTCAAAGCAGTGCTGTGTAATACAGCTTCATAGAGTTGCTAGCATAGCTGTAGAATCTTCAGACTTAGTCAAATTAAATGTGGCAATTGTTTTAACTTACCATTATCAAGTAAAGTTACATTACATGTTACTTGTTAGACGCTTTTATCCAAAGCGACTTACATACTCAATACGGTGGACAATCCCCACAGGAGCAATTTTGGGGGGAAGTGTCTTGCCCAGGGACACAACGACAGGTTGACTGCAGTGGGGTTTGAACCTGTGCTCCCCTGATCCAAACACCAACGCACTATACCACTGCGCCACAAGCCTCGCTAGTTCATTGCACATTGTAATGGCTATAGAATAATGAAATCAACAGTGTTTGGATTGCTTCCCTATAATACTCGCTTTCACAAGGAAGAACAAAGTATGTCTGCCACAGGGTAAAATCTCCTGGGAAAATGAGTTGTCCATTTATGGCATAAAGCTACGAAAAACAATGTGCTGTGCAGTGTTGCCAACTAGTTTCTAATAAACGTAGCTAGAAGCTCCAAAGGTCTCCAGATAACGTCATGCGGTCATTTGCAGATTGCCATGCCATTGCGTTTTTATTAGCATGCAATTTATTCTGAGTGACTGAATCCGACAACCACGTTTCAGTTGTCTTTGCAACAGTGGCACTTACAATATTACAACTTGGAAACGCTATGGGGGTTGTTTATTGCCACTCTAATCTTTGAAATAACAAATACAATATGATAAATTGAATCAAATGTCAATGACAGCCCAAAGAGGGCAGTTTTCTGTAAACCTTTACCAAAATGTCTTTGAGATTATTGCCATTTAAGTGTTTAATCCAAATGTTAAACAGCTCCTCCTCTTCCCTCGCAGGTGCAGAGATGAGTGATTCCTGTTTATATGAGAAGCTGATTAATTGCGCCCTGAATCAGGAAACGAGCGAGCTGTCGGTGAGTCCCACTCTCTTGGGGGAGAGGCACGACCCCCTCTGCCTGGGCCAGGTCACCAACATCTCCCCTACCAATCTGTCTCTGGGTCACGTGACCAGGTCGCTGTGCCGCGGAGTTCTACACAACATCACGTCAATGTTGCCTGCTGAGCGTCTGCAGCAGGCGGGGGTCTGCCGGATTGTGGGCAGTGGGAGCGCCATTGCCCGCAATGAGGTGCTGAGGCAGGAGGTGGAGAAGGCGTTTCCTCAACCGGTGGTGTACGGACAAAACGCAGACTCTGCTGTCGGCGTAGCCATGGTCCTCTGTGACCTCATGAGAGACGCATACATAATCAAGTGAACATTATAGGTTACTTATTTAATCGCTCGTTTGGTAAAAATCAGGAAAACTGAAATGGTACAACATATTTTGCTCTGAATCTAAAAGCAAAATCTGGGAAGATTCCAAAGCCTTAAGAATTTTCCAGCTTGTATTGTTCTGTGAGGTTTTTAGACTTTTAGGAATCAAAGATCGAAGCTACCAAATGATACATGCTGGCTCATACCAACTGCTTCTTGAATGCAGCTAAAATCTCCTTTCAACATTGAATTTAATTCCATTACCTGTCATTTCTGGGTCTAATAAGCAGTGTTTCAGATAACATGATGTCTGATAAGGATTTTAAAACATAAGTCCGTTGCAAAGATGCTCATCATTCATTAGAAAAAAACTAATGTTAAAGAGCAAATGTATTCAAAGACAGCTACCTATGTAGAACTGTGTGCAAAGAATTAAAAAAACACATTGTGTTATCACTTGGTTTTCACTCCTTGCTTTCTGCATTAGCGCAGCTGCAGTAACAGTTGAAAGCAACGAGTTCATTCTCTTTCCCTCCATGTTGCTGAAAGGTGTTATGAAGTGTGAGGTAGATTGAAATCACAGCACCGCTGGAATGCTTTGAAAACAACAGATGTATGATCTATTATAAGATCTATTTGTTTGAGTGTGAACTGCTTCTTTTAAAGGGCCAGTGTTTATATTTAGGGCATCTTTAAGAAGAACCCTTGGCTTAGAATTAGGCTCTCATATCATTCTATGGGGCCTACTAAAGTGAATAATACTGTAGGATTTTTTTCCCCCCAGAAAGCTTAATGGTCTTACGATAAGGTTTTCTAATCATTCCTCTGAAGGCTGCTCATTCACTGTCGCTCACTTTTATCTAACAAGGTCTGGATTTAGATTTATGATTACGGTTCTTCCTTGGCTGTTTCTTCATTTAAAGTCTTTATCTTCAATGTTTTACTTCTGCTACTCACTAAGTGGGTTAATGTCCTTGCATTTTGTCCCTTTTATGTGGATTTTATAAACCGTTGTTATTTTCGTCAGTCCTCTGTTGGCACTTGGATGCTTGTTATTTGATTATTTGATTCTTCAGCGTAGTAAGAATCAAGGAGGACATATTTAGTTTGATCTGTACAGATAGTATTTGTTATCGAAAAGCAAGATCAACCTTGAAAGCACCAGGCTGTACGATATCAATCATATATCATCTTATATAAAGTGTAGAGTTGGTCTGGTACCAACAAATGCTCAAGCCATCCTGTGCCTGTCTCCTGTTTAAGGGAGAACCACTTTTCTAATAGATATCACAATAATTAATGTGCTTATTTTAATACATAAGAACAATAAATCTGAAAATTGGATAAAGCCAGGCTCAAAATTGATGTCTGTTTTGTTGACATAAGACTCAGGTTTTTACATAGGGAATTAAGGATATCTTTTGTGTATCTCCATAAATCAGAGAAAAAATGTAAACAACCAATTAAAAAACCCAATTATAGCCATGTTTTAAGGAAGAAAAGAGATATCAATCATGCTGAGAATGATATAAAAGTAAACCCCTCTTTAAACCTTCAGAACACATGTCACTTTAAATATTGTTGTATGTAAGTGATACTGAAATGGAGGTTTATGTATTCCATACATTCTGCAAGACACTGCCTGTAAATAGAGTACAAAAAAGATGAAACCTCCCCAGCTTATTACTTGTACTAAGATTATTTATAATGTAACAAGTTGTATTAATGGTACACTGGTAAAGGTGCAGCTAGTTTCAATGACTTTGTATACTGCAGTGTAGCTTGTAAATTTACTCCAGGTGTAATTTAAGTCAAGTGTTTATTGTATTTCAAATCATTAATCCAAATCTGCAAAGTAACTAAAGGAATTCAATTAATGTAGTGGAGTAAAAGTACACAATTCACCTTTGAATTGTTGTGGGGTACAAAGTAGCATAAAATGGAAATACTCAAGTTAAGTACAAGTATCTAAAAATGTGTACTTGAGTAAATGTACTTAGTTACTTTCCATGTAATGGAAGCAAAACAGCTCAAACTCTCAAAATGGAGTCTATTATTGCCTGTATAGTGCCTTGGCCTAGCTGTGAAAAAGGAAGTTATAATAAGAAAGGAAATGACTGTATGACTGCAGATGTATAGCAGACGCTAGAAAGCATAATCTCTGCAACCACACAGTCACAGGACCACAGCAGCATGAACACACACACACACACACTCACACACCCATGTCAGTGAAACTACTGGAGGCGCATAAGACACACAGGAAGCAAATCAGCGATTAAAAAAAGGAAACTCGCTTAAGAAAATATCATGCACCAACCTTACTAAGAATAGTAGCATTTCAAAAGGGTAAGTTGTACATTTATGTTATTTTTAAATTGAATTTGTTTAAGGTCTTGATGGCTATTTCTTTCCAGCTAAGTGCCTCAGAGGATAACCTTAAAATGAATTTGAAAGACTCTATATAGCATATGCCACAGTTAAACTGCTCTCTAATTAGCTCCTCATGAAACAAATGTGTTCCTGTCAGATAATACACGGGTACTCGCTGATTACTTTGTGGTATTTTTTTGCTGTCTTGGCATGATGGTCAATAACAGATCCTTTTAAGCACTGAGGGATGCAGTAATGTTCTCTGATATTCTCTGGGGGAAGTCACCCTATCTCTGCCTCTTCCAGGCAGAGTCTTCCTGCTATCTCCCACCGCCTTTACAATACAAGGACATGTAAGGACAATAGGACTCACACATTCATGCAGGACACTGTTGTGTTTTTTACTTCAAGATCTATTTCTTTCTATAATCTGGTGCTGGAAGAATAACCTTTGGTGAGTAAATTGATGTGTTATGGTTTACCCGTTTTAAATTACAAGATTTCTACTGGTCCTGAAGGACATTGTCAAACATCCCAGCCAGTGAAATAATCTTTGTTTGAACATATCTTACGTTCTATTGTGATTTGTTAACACATATTTTGTACATTTGAACATACCTTGCAGACATTTAAAAACCTGCACCGCAGTGGTGTGGTTGATTTTACGAGGATATGGGAGCTAGTGGTATGGGAAGATGGACCTGATTTCACCGCTGACTCAAATTGTGTCTCTTAATCTTTATTTATAATGTAACTGCTGAAGAATGATGAGGGTGGTGCATCTGCACACACAATGAACAACTAATATTTTGTCAATGTACATTTGTTTTTTATTTGTTCACAACTGGTACTGCTAAATGGCATTTGAGATCCATGGGAAATGGACTTTTCAAGAAATGAGACGGACAGCACACACTTCTGTTTTTCCATCAATTGTTTTACTTTTGTGCTATTCCTCTAGTGATGATCACAGTCATACGGAGATGCAATGAGTCACTAATTCCCCATTTCGTGACAGAAAAAAGGGAACAGAAAGCCACCAGGATCAGGCTCCTGTTGTCCTTTGCTTGATTAAAAAACTATACATTTATTTATATCAGTTTGACTTATATTTTTTATTTAAATCACTTGCAAAATGTTGTTTTTAATAAATCCTACTGTACATAATTGATTATTCTGCAGCGAAGTGGCTACCAGATTAAGTGTTGTGAGTTATGTTCTCATGGAAATCTTCCTCTAAATACACTGCTTTGTTCCTCCCTGCGGCTGGAACATCACATGCCTGGAAATATGTCTGTGTCCTTAAAGGCTAGAAGGTGATTCCTGTGGTGAATTCAGACCCAGCTGATACAAACGCATAGTAACTCATGTTAAACATTCACATTAAACGCTTTGTCCCGCATGTTTACATCAGGGCTCTCTAATGCTTCTGGCTTGTGACACACTAGACAAAAACTAAGTGTGTGTGACCTATTGACACAATTGCAAGGAGTACCAAGCACACACAATTCAACCATACCAAAAAATATATATATAAAGGGAGAAGGATATTTTGATTGGGGTGAAATACCTCTTTTCTTGGAACAATTTACAAACAATGTTAGTATGTCAATGTTAAGTCTATGTCTTATTCAAAAAGTATTCTCATACTCTGATGTAGGTACTGTATATTCTATGTCCATAATGTGTATACATCATGAATTTTGTTTCGGTGTATTTGATGCTTTTTAAGTCCGAAACATACTTTAGGGTTTTCTCAACCTCTCCCCAAATGGGTATCCATTTAGGACATCTACAGAATGTGTGTGTAGTTTGCGAAGGGATAACACTTCCCACATTTACAAGATGTAATTAAATATCTCAAGCTCACTATGCCAGTAAATTCTCAGCAGCAATTTGATTACCATGTTTCCACTTGGGAAGTCCATTACAATCGTCTGCTGATAGAATGCATTCAAATTATTTCCCCCAATGTTTATTTAACATTATGTTTCAACCATTTAAGGTGGTAGGGAATCAGATGAACTCCTTCACAAATGTATCTATAGCTGACAAATACTCATCCCTGGTTCTGATGGCTGTTGTCTGAATGATTCGCAGAGCAGGGGGTGGAGATGGAGAAGTCGGAGATGTTTGGCATCTCTTTGGAGACAGACAACAGGACGATGGAGGAGAAAGCTCGGCACAGAGCGGCGCATAAGGGCGGTTTAGACAATGAGCCGCCCAAGGCTCCAATGGACACTGATTACCAGGAAGAGATGGAGATCCCCAAGCCTAAAATCAGAATGAATGCCAACTTTGACAAGTGAGCCTCACCATGCAAACATAAAGGGATTTTAACAGTCATTATAACATGGTTCTGTGTATTATCAAGCCCAGAATTGATGATTAAGTTGGAGTTGCTTCACCTTTTGCCCCCAATGATGTTGTCTGTGACGTGTTATGTTGACAGAGAGATTCAAGGATTGGATCCCAGTGGAAGCACAGACAACAGGTTTGGTATCGACAGGCTGTTTGAAGCGGTGGCCAGTAGGGACGTCCAAAAGCTGGACGGCCTGCATCGGTACCTGCATCAGAACAGGATGAAACTGTCCAACTCTCTGTGTGAGTGTCAGACCCATGATGCAACAGCTGTAGACATGTGTGTTACCTTTTTTAGACAATGGACCCCTGGGCACAGACATGTAACAGGCCCCATCACCTTACCTATATGACACATAGACTCTGTGGTTTTGTGTCTCCTTGGTGTCTTCTATTGATTTCATGTGCTTTTGTGCTTAATTTGTTTCTTTTTTTCTGTCCTTTTGAGTCTCTTTGTGGTCATTTGTAGGCCTTTTGTGTCTTCTTATGGTCTTCTTGTCCTGATTTTAAGTCTCCTTGTGTTAGTTTTGTTTCTTTATTGATGTCGTTTTGTCTATCGTTGTGGTGATTTTGTCTCTTGAATCCTTTTGTGTCTATTTGTGGTCGTTTTGTGTCCCTTTGTTTTATTTTTGCCAGCATGTGTCTCTTTGACTGACATTGTGGCCACTGGGCCCCTACACACTTAGGGTCCCTGGCTCTGCCTAGGTTTGTCCAGATCTCCGTCCATGATCTCCCTGTATGTGTGTTTACACCTGCAGATCAGTCTCACGGTAAAACGGCCCTCATGAAGGCTCTGCTGCACCTCATGGATGGCAAAAATGAGACGGTGGAGCTTTTGATCGACATTTCAGAGAAGATGAAAGACATTAATGAGTTTGTAAATGCGGCCTACACCAACATCTACTACAAAGGTAAACTGAAGCTGAATTGTTGAGAAAATTAACTCTCATGTCTTTCTTTGTGTTATTCCTCAAACCTAAACAATGTAAAGAGATTTGAATGGTATGACTCGATTTATTCCGACAGGTCAGACAGCTCTTCATATAGCCATTGAGAGGAGGAGTCTCTCCTATGTGGAGCTGCTGCTCAGTAAAGGAGCAGACGTCCACGCCAAAGCCTGCGGAACTTTCTTCCAGCCACACGATGGCCCCAACTTCTACTTTGGTGAGTCCATGCTGCAGCAGGGAGCAGCCCCCTCCTCTGGAGCCTCACACAAAGATAATCTACTGATGAGTCACACATCGCCACCTTTATTACTGAGTGAGAAACTTTCCATAGAGTCACAGCATCTCTGGACAATAACATGAAGAAATACATTTTCAATACGGTATTTCTAAGTTCCAATGTCATTTGTTCCCTGAAATCTTACATTTTAGCTGGGCTAGGGTTAATGTTCATTTATTACAAAAAAGGACAACACAAAAAAATTACCATTGTGACTAAATTGATGAGTTTGTTTTGTTAAAATAAAGATGCAAGGATATAAAATGTATACATTTGGTTACATTTTGGTGTTTTCTCTTAAAGGTGGGGTAGGTAATTTTGGATAAACCAGCTCGAGTACGCTCGAATTTGAAAATACACAGCCGGGAAAAATCTGCCACTTCCTTACAGAGCCCCTCCTCCAACACACACGAACGTGCACATGACCAATGAGGGCACGAGATAAGTTTGTGCACAGATGGAAGGCTGACAGGCAGGTAGGCCATCCAGTTATTTTATCCGGGCTGGCTAAAATGATTGGTCGTGCTTTTTACAGTACTACGGCTTCCACAGATGACATTTTTTTATGGATTTTTTGTCAAAGCACTTAAGATATTCATTGCTATCGGGATGTTAAGAGCATTCCATGGAATATAACAAAAAGTGTATCTCGAGCCGGTTTCTCAAACTTACCTACCCCACCTTTAAAGGGGACCTATCATGCAAAAGGCACGTTTTGATGTCTTTTATACATAAATATGTGTCCCAGGGAAATCACAAAGTGCCAGAAAACAAAAACCTCTCTCTTTTCCTCCGTACCCAAATCTCTAAAAACGGGGGTACGACGGAGCTGATCCAGATTTGCGTCCGATATGACGTAATATCTGAAATGTTGGCTGGCTTTACACCCACGGCCCTATCAGAAACGTTGATATCAGAAACAATGCCTGGCGTGTTCTGAACGTAATATGGTCTTTGTTTACATTAACAAGCATCGCTAACACTTAGATCTAACCTGACTGGAGAGAGTATGTGTAAAAAAGCAGGAAATAAAAAAAGGAACTCACCTTGTGGTAAACCCGTAAGAGAAAAAACATTTGAGCTCTGTGATGGAAACTTCTGAAGCAATGGAGATGAAACTCAGAGAGACACGAGGAGAGCAGGAACTTTGATGGCAAACACTGATGGTTTATTTGGAGCTTCGGCCGGAGAATTCACAAGACATGTGCTGCATACACGAGGTAACACAGCGGTTGCCAAACCAATTCTGAAGATCTCTACCCCAGACCCATGTATTTAGCTAGTTCTGAGAGAATAATCAATATTGTGCATAACAAGAGAAAACAGGGAAAGCACAATAACACCTCTATCAGCTGACGCCAACAGGCAGGAACAGGGAGACAAAACACTGGGAGCACAGCACCCAAGGCTACAGGTGCCTGAGCTCAGTGAGGTCATTACAAACTGATAAACTGGGTCAAAGGTACGGGCCTAGGAAAATTATTCCCCAACAAGCTCCATATTGTCCATACTCCATGTCAGGGAATAATTTGCCCTGCATGTCCTCCTTCGCCCTCTGACGCAGATGCCCAGCCTTGGACAGCCACTATCTCCCTTAAGGAGGGGCTGCCCTAGCATTTTGTTGTTGTTACCAGTTTATGACCGGGCAACTCTCGGTCAGAGATAGTTATTGTTGTGGGACACCTGGAACACATCCTTCTCGGGGTGTAGATGACCCCGAGCCATAACCGACAACTAAAGTGGATTCAGTTTCCTCAGCTGTTTAGTCTATCTATTGAAGAATGTTGATTACCCTCAGCAAACTTGTTAAATCCTCCTACCAGAGGAAGGTTTCTTCAGAATTGATTTGGCATCTCTACCCTGTGATCAACCCATGGCCCATGACATGTCTTGTGAATTCCCCGGCCCGAAGCTCCAAATAAACCATCATTGTTTGCCATCAAAGCTCCAGCTCTCCTCGTGTCTCTCTGGTGTGAATGGATTAATGACTCCTAGTACGCTATGTAAAGCGCTTTGAGGGGTCGTACAGTCCTGATAAGGCGCTATATAATTTACCATTTAATCCAAAAAGACAACTTTCACAAGTGGCTTTGTAACTAGATGTTTTTTTTACAATTCGCAACCTTGTTGCGACCTAATCCGTTGGCAAATATGTTTCACTCGAACTGTCTGGCATTAGTCTCAAAGCCCTGCTCTGCATCCCTTACGCAAAGAAAATATATTTCCCCATATATTAACTGTCAATATATTGCATTATTTTGTTTTCTGATTTACTGGTTAATTGAAAAGATTTAATAAAGGAAATCTTGCTGTTGGCTACACCAAGTGATACTGATTAATAATCAACATGAAAAACCTATTTATTCATATCTACAAAATATATTGAAAATATATTGAAGATATATAGAATAATATATTGTGTTAATATATTACAATATATATATATTGAATAATATATTGTGATAATATATTGTAATATATGGGATAATACATCAGTAATTGCCGCTTTCCATATATTGAGTAATATATGTAAATATATATAATATATTGGTTGTGTATATATGTGAACATACATTTTACTATATATTAACATTTATATGGGGACATGTACTATATATATTCACAAATATATGGGGACATGTATGCTCTATATATTCAGATTTATATGGGGACATGTATGCAGAATATATTCACAATTATATGGGGACATGTACTATATATATATATATGCACAAATATATGGGGACATGCATGTACTATATATTCAGATTTATATGGGGACATGTATGTAGAATATATTCACAATTATATGGGGACATGTACTATATATATTCACAAATATATGGGGACATGTATGCTCTATATATTCAGATTTATATGGGGACATGTATGCAGAATATATTCACAATTATATGGGGACATGTACTATATATATTCACAATTATATGGGGATATGTATGCGCTATATATTCACAATTATATGGGGACATGTATGCACTATATATATTCAGATTTATAAAAGACCATGTACGTACCATATATTCTGAACATGAGTGCAATATATGTTCACAATGAGGAGAAATGCATGTTCTGATAAAAAAAATCTTTCATTTCATTTCAAACCTTTATTTATGCAGGTGAATCCCATTGAGATCATTGATCTCTTTTTCAAGGGTGACCTACTGCAAGTAGGTTCCACATGAATACATATAAACATAACAGAAAAACAAAAAAGGACATCATACAGCATATTTACAGTGACTACAGTTTACATAGCTAGTAACATTTACAGGTTCCAACAGTTTCCGATTGGATAGTATCTATCCTTGCTTTAAAAACATTTAGCGGAACCAAATTGCTCAGACTGTTCCAAGTTAGCGGAGCTGCGCATCTAAATGCTATCTTCCCTAAGACAGTCCTAGCAGTTGGCACATTTAATAAAACCACAGCATTCGATCTCAGGCAGTAGCCACTTACAATTCGCCGTGAGATCAGGGAGCAGATGTAGGAAGGAAGTTTCCCTAACATGGCTTTGTATATAAAAATGTACCAGTGACTGAGCCTCCGTACAGTTAGTGAAGGCAAACCTGCCCTTGCATACAGGGTACAGTGATGGGTTAATACTTTACAGTTTGTCACAAATCTCAGTGCACTGTGATAGGCGGCATCTAACTTGACCAGGCAATTGGCAGGTGCATTCATATAGATCAGATCACCATAGTCCAGTACAGGTAAAAAGGTCACAGTGACTAGCCTTTTCCTGGCCTCAAGTGAGAAACAGGACTTGTTCCTGGAAAAGAAACCTAGCCTAACCCTCAGTTTTTTAAGCAGGTTATTGACATGAAGTTTAAAAGTGAGACAATCATCAAGCCAGATACCAAGGTATTTGTAACAGGTAACCACTTCAAGTTTTATTCCTTGTGTAATTAAAATATCTAAAACAGGCTCTGGTGTCTTTTTAGCTTTTGAAAAGAGCATTACCTTGGTTTTATCAACATTTAAAAGAAGCTTAAGCGCTGAGAGCTGAGTCTGAATAATGAGAAGCTTAATTTGTTTTTTTCTATCAATGTGTAACAGTTATCAAAATACTCATTAAAAGAAGGACAAGGAACGAATAAAAGAAAAGGCCTATAAACAACACATTATGTCATGACTCAAGAACATTTTTATGTAATTATGTAATAAAACCCACATTTTGTAATAATCTGCTGCATTCTGTAACAGCCTGAACGCAATATAAAATAAATGTCCCTGCATTTTGTAATAAATTATTACATTTTGCAATGGTTATTACAAAATGCGTGAGTTGCCCTTTTAAAAAACTGTAATATTCATTATGTAACCATAACCAAACTGTAAATATATCCCAAAATTGATGTTGATATACATGTTGGCTAATGAATATGGTAACACTTGATCTAGTTTTGGGATCTTAAATTATGAGTAAGGATGATTCATGGTTGAATAAATAAATAAACAGTTGTAATGTTATTGTTTGCAACTCATTTTGTAATAACCACAGCAATATGTAATAATATATTTCAAAATGTGGCGACATGTATTACATATTTGCATTGAACTTGTTTACTACATAATGGGCAAATTATTACAAAAGGAGGTGTTATTACATAATGAAGGGAAAATGTATTACATTTTGTATAGGTATAGTTAATAAATGATGCATTGTTATTTCATACAGGGCCAAAAAGAGCAGTCTGTTATCCTATTTAACAATCTTGTTTTTTGTTTCACCTGGTGACAACTTTAAACATGAGCTGATCACTCATTAAAACAAGGTCCGGAACAGGGCCAAAAAAACAGTCTTGTACCCTATTTGATCGTCAATCTTGTTTTTTTCGTGCCTTTACTCACAAATTCTTGTGTTAATGGATGTTCTTATATCTGATGTCTTGGTCCCTGGATGGTGGTTTACTACAGCATCTGTGGAACAGAACAATTACAAATAATTAGAAGTTCACAAAAGACAGCAGGAATTATAACAATATCCATAATATCTATATTAAAGCATGGGCTGGCTTGGTGAATAATGTGGGAATACAAATAGTGGAAGAATAGGCTTTGTACATTTTCGTCTGAGTGTGGCGCTACTGGTTGGTATATTTTATGGAATTTGGACCAAGCATCTGCATCTGTAACAGTTCTGTTTAAAACTTTTTTAAATGTAATTGCATTCATCTTTAAAGGTGGGGTAGGTAAGTTTGAGAAACCGGCTCGAGATACACTTTGTGTTATATTCCATGGAATGCTCTTAACATCCCGATAGCAATGAATATCTGAAGTGCTTTGACAAAAAATCCATAAAAAAATATCTGTGGAAGCCGTGGTACTGTAAAAAGCACATCCAATCATTTTAGCCGGCCCGGCTGAAATGACTGGATGGCCTACCTGCCTGTCAGCCTTCCATCTGTGCACAAACTTATCTCGTGCCCTCATTGGTCATGTGCGCGTTCGTGTGTGTTGGAGGAGGGGCTCTGTGAGGAAGTGGCAGATTTTTTCCGGCTGTGTATTTTCAAATTCTAGCGCACTCGAGCTGGTTTCTCCAAAATTACCTACCCCACCTTTAAAAGACTACTTTTATTGAATGAGAGTTTTACCTAGCACAATGAGCCTGGGGTGGTGGGAAGGGAGAACTGGGCCTCGGCATCGGCAGGAGTGGTAGTCGCCTATGAGTATTAGAATTTAGATGAACAAAGGCATAGAAAAACCCTGAAATATGTACTGACACAAAGCTACAACCCTCGATTTTGTAAGTAGTAGTAGTAAATACATACGTATATACAATATACAACAATACGCATAATGCAATTAGCAGTACCAGTAATAAAATAACTGAATAAATAGTAGTAGAACCTTTATTTAGCCAGGAAAATCAATTAAGAACAAATTCTTATTACAATGATGACCTGACAGGAGGCAAAAGGCGTCCTGAGGGGATGGGGTTTGGGAGGAAAAAAATAAAAAGACAGACTCCGGGCACTACAGAACCCAGGAGACAACACAATGACACAGAGCAGAGATGACAGGCATAGCAGTTAAACATATAAAATCTCTAAAACAATATTGCTGTGGTTCAATCTGTCATTAAAATAATATAGAACATTCATCCATTCAATCCTTCATGGCAAGGATAACTAAGCTGAATAGTGAATAAAGTGATATGTGAAAAGTAAAATGACAGTGAAATTAAATGACAGTGCGTTCCTTACCACTGCGATCTGGCTCCTCTGTCCTCGTATATTTTGGGTCTGATTCCTCACTACTGATGTCTGCCTCTGCATGGGCCCTCTCTCCTTATTTATTCTGTCTCAGTCACCACTGCTATCTGGCTCCTCTGTCCTCTTGACTTGTGGTTCTGCAGGCTTAGTTCGACCTATGAATTTCAACAATGCTCCTGTAAAATATATAGATATATAGTATTATGGGTCAACATTAAAATAACATACACTGGAGAGCAAAATGTGAAATGCCATTGACTGTAGGCTACATATTATCCACACAATTGTCAGCAGGGGCAATAACAACTAAAATGTGAACTAACTTGAATGCATTAGTCCACAACACATAGCCTAACGTAGAGTAGAGAATGAATGAATGGTTTCTGCAAAATACACAGAAATAGAAATAAGGTTCAAATTACAATAACTAACCAGACGATGGTTATTAATAATAAGCAACAGCAATACTAATTGTTGCTAAAACACATTAGACACGTTGCAAACACACGGCTAATAAAAGCTAAGTTAGCATCTCATCCACACACTATCATAGCTTAACTTAGCTAACTAGCTAGCATTAGCTCAATTCCTGAACAACATAGAAACTAAAAACGGGACATCAAGACTCATTAACACACTGACTGAGCAGGACACTATGCATACAATCTTATAACATTACCAACACTAAAGATCTGCATATATGCTCACATTCTTCACGAACGCATTCTCTCTGTGACGATGGTAATTATGCATGTGACGATGCGCAATAATGTCCTGAACGCACATGTGTAACCAGCTCGAAGACCCGTAGCTGACCTACTTTAGCTGTCCCTAAATGTGCCTGACTAAAACACGAACGATATAATGCAGATCAAGGAGAACAAGGGGAATTTACAAGACATAGACTAACTGTGGTTACATTACTTAACTAGCTCATCGTCGTCACCAGTCAGAAAATGTCCGTTAGCCGTGGGGCTAGTTTTCGCTATGTTAAACTCCATTGACTTATGCTAAAATGTTAGCGATCTAAAGGTCCGCTATTTTTGGCTGTTTTGGGTCGACTTCAGTTGACTGTAAAATCGAAAATCTTCGAAATTGAATGTTCACAAAGCTGCGGACCGGTTATACACTCATACACGAGGGAACTAACATAGCTAATTTAACTAACGTTAGCTAATGTAGCTGGTGTAGTGCCGAGAGACGGGACATACGGATTAAGCAACTAGACTACTTATAGTGTACATGCAGAATTATTTCAATTTAAAATAGTTTTAAATGCTCACACACATACCTGACTCTGGTGCTGTATTTTCCTCTCGTTTCTTTTTAATTTTCCGTTTCGAAGCACCTGATGAATGCTTTCTCTTTGACACTCAGCGACAGAATCAACAGACAGAGGCAGCAACGCAGATTTGAATCTGCCAATCAGATCAATCTATTGCTGGAGAGGGGGGGGGGGCTCCCCGAAATCAGCCGGAAGTGGCGCATTCGAATACTGTTTGGGCTGTCTGCCGTGGATGGGCTGCGTTCCACTCCAAATAGCCGGTCGGCCGTAATATATGCATAGATATATATGCGTGCATATATTCATATATATATGCGTGCATATATGCATATATATATATATTTATATATATATATATATATATGAATATATATATATGAATATATATATGCGTGCATATATGCACGCATATATGAATATATATATGCGTGCATATATGCATATATATATGCGTGCATATATGTGTGTGTCTATATATATTTATAAACTGTATATTATTTTCCATCATTCAATGGACAATTTGTACTTTTTTTATATGTAGGCTACCATCAAACATATGTTCATATATAAAGTGGGTAACTATACAAAACGAAGTGAGATAACTGTTTATGAATATCTGTTCAATTTTATGTAAACTCATGAAAGATAAATGAGTGTTTCAATAAAACTATTACATATAAATGTATAGTGCAGTTTTTGTTTTCATTGCAATATATTTTTTTTATATGTATCAATATATAGCCATACATGGTCCATGCATATATTGCAATATATTTAAAAATATAAGGACTACTTTCCCATATATGGAAATGTATGATCCAATATATTGTATTATATTTACCAATATATTACAATATATTTTTGTTTCATAAGGGATGGCTGTTCTTGGATTGATTTGACACAAGAATACATTGAGATTTAATCAATTATAGCACGCAGGGAAAAAAAGCTGTAACTTAACAGAGTGTCTTTGTGTGTTGTCCTCAGGTGAGCTGCCTCTGTCTCTGGCAGCCTGCACCAACCAGCCCGACGTGGTGGACTTCCTCACGAAGAGCGAGTACCAACGCGCTAATGCTGAGCTAACTGACTCTCATGGAAACACTGTGCTGCACGCCCTGGTGGTGGTGGCTGACAACTCTGCCGATAACACAGAGTTTGTTACCAAAATGTATGACCGCATCCTCAAGACCAATGCCGAACTTCACCCCAAGTCGAAGCTGGAGGACATCGAGAACAACAATCGGCTGACGCCTCTCAAAATGGCTGCCAAGACTGGCAAGATCGGGGTAAACATTTCCGCAGTGTCACTGTAGACATAGCAGCATAGCTATGTTTTGAGGCCCAGGGACAAGACTCCTAGCTTCTCCCAACAACCCAAGGAGTAAAGTTTGGCGGGCCCTGGGATGACTGGGTTCCCTAGACCAAAAGCCAATGATTACCAATGTTGTCATTTCATTTTGGTTTATATCAGATAATAAAGCTCTGTGGCAAATTGAGGTTTAGAATACTCACAAGTTTTCTTCACAAACTCTTTTATGATTTATGAAGCACTAGAAATAAAAAGCTAATGTTGGGGGATAAACAAATTAATTTAATATCACCACCATCATGTGTACCATATTTACTGACATGTTTAATGTCGAAGAACCTGTTAACTATAAAATAAATAAAACGACCTTGACTTAAAATCAAGGGAACTTAAAGTGCAAAAATGCTAACACATTTCAGTTTTTTAAGGATGTATTGATGATTGCACATTGAAGTCTTCTTTCTTGCAGGCTAGGTTAGAGTTTTATTAAGAGTCACAATTTCAGTCTCCATATTGTACGACCTAGATAATTGTGATTGAACATTCTCAGATATAAATTTGCTCTGACTTTACTTTAATTTGTCTGCAGATTTTTTCCCACATCCTAAAACGGGAATTCCAAGAGAATAAAGACAAACATCTGTCCCGTAAGTTCACAGAGTGGGTTTACGGGCCCGTCCAGAGCTCCTTGTACGACCTGGCCTCGTTGGACTCGTACCAGGAGAACTCAGTCTTGGATATTCTGGTGTACGGCAGTGACATTCCTGTGAGTCCCAGCATTATAAGCCCAGTCTGTCAGTTGTTGTTCTGTACTCAAACATGTGACTCCTCTCAGAACCGCCACGAGATGCTCCAGATGGAGCCTCTGTGCCATCTGCTGGAAGAGAAGTGGAAGAAGTTTGCTGGTCGAATGTTTTTCCTCAACCTCCTGGTCTACATCCTGTACCTGATCAACTTCACCCTTGTGGCCTACAACAAGAAATTTGGGCCGGTAAGCTGACTGCTACACATGGTTTGACTGGTCTTTGTAGCCGATCTGAACTGAGGTTTCTGCTCTGCCCCACAGCTGCCGTTTCCCATCGAAGACACCACTCTGGGTTACCTGTATGTTTCAGGCCAGCTAGTGACAGCGCTGGCAAACTGCTATTTCTTTGTCATAGGGGTAAGTAGGTGACTATGTGCTTTTAATTAAAATCACATCACAGTCTTCAATCTTTTAATAAAAAATCATACCTAAATCCCTAGGTCATGGACATGTATAGGAAACGGCCGAAGCTGCAGACGTTGCTGATTGATGGATATTATGAGATTCTTTTGTAAGTAGTAATGCTTAAAACGTTGGATGTTTTGCCACAGTACTGACTCACCAAAAGCGTGACCATTTGGTGAACTTGTATTTTTCCTAAATCAAACTAAAAAAACCTTGACTACACACAGATTATCTCTATTTCTAACTCAGTGAGTCAGTGATTCTGGAGAAAGATTGTTGATATTTGAACTCAACACTCAAACAAACACCTCCCTCCAGATTTAACACACTTGCCTTTATAATGTACATCCATGGCTTTAGTCCTGTCCTGTGCACAATTATGAACCCCCATTGCTGATAACATGACACAAAGCCTTTCTATTAAGGTCTGTTTTTGCGTACGTCTGAAAAGTATATTTTTGGCTTTGACAATTGCATAAAATGTCTTATGCTAATGAAGCAATTGTTGTTCACGAGGGGCCACTGACGGACAGTCTAGAAGAGTGAGGAGACAACACAATAAACAAAACAAAAACTGTCAATAAAAGAGGTTTTTCAAACATTGTAAACCACCCCAAACATGGAATGTCCTTGATTATAAATGTTCTTAACTTAATGACAAAACGGGGTTGTATTGGACAGCACAGACTGTTAATGTACAGGATGCTGTGCAGGATCACAGTGGTTTCTCTTGACAGTTTATTTCAGGGCCTCCTGTTCCTGTTCACAGCCGGGCTGTATCTGTTGGGGATGGAGCAGTACCTCAGCGTAATGGTGGTGTGTCTCGCTCTCAGCTGGGTCAACATCCTCTACTTCTCCAGAGGCGACAGACACATGGGCATCTACAGCATCATGATACAGAAGGTAGTTCACACAGGACGCTCAGCACCACGGTGACCATCACAGTGAACCCTCCTTAAATCACTTTGCCCCTTTTTCTTTTTGTAGATGATCCTCTGTGATATCCTGCGCTTCCTCCTTGTCTACATTGTCTTCCTCTTTGGATTTTCAGCAGGTATTCCCCAAAATGCTTTTCGATCTGAAAATATAACTAATTTTACACATTTATTTTTTATTGATTTGAAAAGTAGAAGGAGATAAATTACTTTCCTAAATAAATAAATATTTTGAGATAATAATATTTTCTTTAACGGCAATGTCTATAACGAATTGTAAACTTAATTAGAATGCTTTGTAATCTGCTTTTGAGACTGTATAAGTGTAGTATTAACTACTCGTACATATTCACAATGCTTTATAACAATAATCATTACACATTATAAAGTATTTTATAACAACTTACATGGTAAAGTATCAATAAATACCAGTAACTTTTTTGGTTGTTTTGAGTGTCATAGTATGTTATAATGCCCATAGTTGTATTAAAACATTATCTTTTTATAAGGCATTTAAATCACTTTTATAGGGTATTAAAATAGAACAGGTGATAACAGACGATACATTATTTAATGATATTTTTCCTTAAAGAAAACAATGACCACTTAGTGAGTTATACCCAGCTTGTAATTTGTTATCCCGGCATAAACCTCAGGAATGTAATGAATTCACTTAAAGAACCCATTGACCTCTTAGAGTAATGTATAATTACACTATAATGCATTAAAACATTGATTATCAGTATCTTAAGACATTATAATACACGTGAATTTTGCAAAAAATGTGACTATCATTAAGTATTATTATCCTTTTTCCAAAATGTGAGTTAAGGGCCTATAACTGTACATATACATTACTATAAGCACATTATTACACATTTAAAGAATATTTATAATGCAGTATAGTATAGACATTGGGCGTCATAGAAAGTGCTACCTAAGCTTGCATAGCTATTGTCACTATGCGATAATGGGAGGATGTGCTATTTGTAATCTGTTTCCCCTGTCCTATCACAGCGGTGATCAGTCTGCTCATAGAGCCTGCGAATAACACCACTGCGGTTGAGAAGCCGGGAAAGGGGCGTTTGTATATTACAGTTGCTCCTGAGGATTGTGTAAAGCCCTCCTACAGTAGCATCGCCTTCACCATCCTGCAGCTCTTCAAGTTCACAATCGGCATGGGGGACATGGAATTCATCCAGGAACACAAGAGCAGAGAGGTCTTCTATGTGCTCCTTATCGGGTACATCATACTCACCTACATCCTGTTGCTCAACATGCTCATCGCCCTCATGAACTGCACCGTGGAGAAGACCACCAAGGAGAGCACCAGCATCTGGAAGCTACAGGTGAGGCGTGCAGGACTGAGGTTGATGGAGTGTCTGTTCCAAGCAGCTAGGGTTTGATTAAGTGATTTCACTGTTTTTTTAGAGGGCCATCACCATCCTGGACATGGAGAAAAGGCTGTCTAGCTGTCTGAGGAAGAGGTTTCGCTGTGGGGTGGAGAAGAACCTCAGGACTACTCTTGGAGACGACCGTCGCCGGTGTTTCAGGTTGGTTAATCTCGGTTCAGCGACAGTACAATCTGTTACTGATATCAAGAGGCTCCATCAAAAGCTGCATCTGAATCTTGGATGAAATTACACACACAGACTTCCATAATTAATGTCCTTGCCACATCACATTTGGTAATATGCACAACTAAAATACAGGTATAGCTATAGCTGATATCTGGGCCCCGACTTCTTTGCCACTTCTTCTGATTAGCATTTTTCACAAGTAGCCAGGTAACAAGCTAGCTTTAAGCTAATAAAAAACAAAATAAATCAGTAGAAAGCTGTTGGGTTCCCAGAATGCATTTCAGCCCAATGCATTCTGCCCCTTCTGCTCTCCACACTGACTGTTGACCCGCATTCAACCAAAGCCTGTTGAAAACGATTGGTCATTACAACTCCGATTTCAAACACAAACCAGAATTCTTCCAAAATATTGTTTAATAGAAATGATGCATTATGCAGATATTTTTTATAGAGATCACTTGAGTCTAAATGGAAATATCTGAATCATTTGATGCATTACCACATTTGGTTTGGGTATTAATCTTCCCCTCAGGATGAATTGTGATAACAGAATCATAGACTTTTCATCCAGCACTTTTTTTTTTTTTTATTTTTTATTAATTTCTTTTCTTTTATTTTTTTTTCTTTAGGTGGAATGAATACCTATGGTGATAATTCAATGTAATACATCATTTTTATAGTCTGGTACCTGAAAAAGGTCAAATGGCACTGATGGAACCAGATGTACCCAAATGTGCCGAAAGCTTATTCCGCCTGGAACTTTTTTTTGCTAAACCTCTCTAAAAAGATCAAATTGAACTTGTTTTGCCTCAATCTTGATACAAGGTACTTATTATATGTTATAGTTTGGATTCCTAAAGCTTTTAGTCTACCATCCCATCATTCAAGGATGGTTTTCACTGTAAGTAATGTTTTTTCTTTAGGCGGAGGTAAGAATTTACCTTTTTTTACTATGTTCCATCTGAATTTACTCTGACTGAGAACAATCTATATTGATTCTGACACTTCTACATCCAACTCACATATGTAACCTTGCTTTGATAAAAGAAATTATTCATATAACCCTTTTAGAAGTGAAGTTGTAGTCATTTGTTTTGGGCATGTCATTTTCGAGCCTGAAACCTGAAAAACAGGCTCGGGGCTTAACAGGTGATAGAACACAAGGTGTAGCAAGCTATGATAATAAAGAAGATACAAAAGCTGTAGGCTGGAAGATTCAACAAAAGATGCAGCTATGTGAGCACCATCGATTGATGCGCAGCACACTGGGCCCTTCACTAATTTGCCTTCTCTGACAGCTGATTGATGCATCGCACAGCATACAGTAATTGGAGCATGTGTCCTCTTGTCGTCTCAGAGTGGAGGAAGTCAACTGGAACAAATGGAACAGCAACCTGGGCAAAATCAATGAGGATCCGGGGTGCTGGGATCGCGCCCAGCAGCCTGCAGCGCACACCCCGCCCAACAGAGGTGCAGAAACATGAACGCAGTAAATGTTTTTTTTTAGTATTTCTCTGTGACAGGAAAGTCATGTGTGAACATATCCTTCTTTATCCACAGGGAGGAGCTGGAGAGGCTTTTTCACAGAGGGCAGTCGGCAGCAGGCATATCAGTCCTCAGAGATGAATCTTCTGAACCCCCCACCGGTCTAAAGACACACCAGAGAGCTTCACACTGGCTGCCCGGACATCAAGACATTTACATTTAAAGACAGCAAAGAAATGTAACTGTCAAATGTGTGAATTGCCTCTCTGACTGACTGATACTCCCTTGTCAGCCTGATATTAAATGTAGCCTTGGAGGCATTATTTCACTGAGATATGTGTTCACCTGACTGACACAACAGTGTAAAATAGGACAAATGATCAAAGATACCTAATTGCCAAATCATACATTTGCAGTACATTTAATCCAAAGGCTTCTGCACACGCTGCTTCCACCACCACCTGAGCAGGATGCACATCCTCTCAGCACAAAGGCCAGAACCTGCCTGTGACACAGCTCCCAATCCTTCATGGAGTAATACTGATTACGAAAGGTGCTGATCTCGCCCCCCCCCCCTGCAGTGTGCCCTTTATACAAGTCCCATTTTCATCACAGCTAGACAAGCTAAATCTACTGCAGCCAGATAGTCCTGTGGATTTCACAGCGTGCCTAGTCTACTCAACTTCCTGTTTCTATTTGGCAGAGGCAGGCTCGGGTAAAATGGCATGAAAGTAGAGCAATTGGTGCAACAGTCGTCATCTTTGGCACTAGCGGCCTCAGTTACAAATGAAAGGTGGTTTAGGCGGCCTTTTCAGTTGGCACACACATCTGTAAGAAACCTATATGAGACGACTAACAAACCACAACCTGTCCAAAGTGTTTTAAACTGCGTGGGTTTCGAGCTAAAGTAAGCATACAACTTGATCAAAGAAAAATGTATTATAATGTATGAGTTGTGTGAGAGTTTGTAAATGGATGTTTTTAGTTAGTTTTGCAGTTGTTTCGGACCCCCATTTACTTACATTAGTCAACACATTCCTCTGTTACTTCTCCGTTATTTCTTCATACATTCGAGGATGCACAGGGTAATAAATGTATATAAAAATGATCATTTGTGGAGGAAATATTCCTTTAAGAGCCCTTTTTTGCAATTAGCTCCCGAAGAATGAAGGGAGAATGAGAAGAAATGCACAACCGTGTTCAGTGTGAGTGTTGCAGATGATCCAAACCAAATTTCAGACTCATTTCAAAGCATAAATTAGAACTTTATTTTATTATTACAATATTACAAAAAGAGTAGCACAACTCTCACTCTCTTGCCTCTCATCTGTCGTACAGAATGACACAAAAGAAAGGCTTGTGGACCTTCTTCCATTTCACAGCAATAGTACAAGAAACAAAAGAAGAAAATGAAATTTAAATAACAAGCAAATCAAGTATTATAGTCACAACTGCAAACTGAAGCTTGGAAAAAAATGGTTACAGCTCAGTAACTACACTTTGCTAAAATATATAATTACAAAATATTACTCCTTTTCTTGCTCTCCATAATAAAGAATCTCTAAAGGAATTTCTCTGTCGAGTCAACAAAACTTCAATAAAATAAAAAGACCAGAAAGAAAGAAACCAATAAATTGCTGTTTCTGTGTATCCTTAGCATCTTCTTTCTCCTTATTATTTGGGGTTTTTCATTAAAACCATGCTCATTTTCAAGGGAAGTCCAAGGACCAAACACTTAAGGCTTTTTAAGGGCTGTTAGGGAGTTAGGTGAACAAAACATGGGCGTCATTGTGTTTATGCACACACTCTTACACACTCACCCTTAACTCATCAGCAGGCGACATTCACACACAATCGTTAAACTTTAGAGTTACAGTAGTCTAGTAGGTAAGCCAGTGTACAATAAAATAAACAATGCATTTGCTGTTTCACTTTAAACTTAAAAGTCCTTTTTGTTTTCCTCCAAGTGATCTTGCAAGTGATCAATTTGGTCTCATTTCGAGCAGACTTCACATCAGAATCAGTAGCAACCACACATAACTTAAATCACTCAAGTTCCCACTGTCAGGATCAAAACTCTTGACGAGGCTCGTTTCTAAACAACATTAGTAACACTTTTATTCATTCTACTCCAGAGTTTTGTCCTCGTAACCAACCAACCTACCAACCTTCAATAACTGCAAAACAAATAATCTCAACATTCAAGTAATACATTTTTCATGGTTACAAAAAGGAAACAAACACATAAATGGCACATCTTCATAACAGTGTGTCCTTGTTAACATGACTTTGGCCATTTTAAGGTTAATCTTTCATTACTTTTTTCTGCACTTAACATTTCACAATCTCGTTGCCAAACCTTCCTGGCATTGACAAAAAGTTTTTAGTTTTTAAACACCTGAATTCATTGCAGCATTTTCAGCAGGACAGAGCAATGCCTATTCAACGCATCTGCTCCCAGCTGGAGCTTGACTATGTACAAACAACCTGATTACATGCTTCCTTAACTGACAGAGAGGAATAGATCTTCAATAGTCCTACTATACAAATAAATAATTACAGTTAAAAGCAAAATAAAACAATGTGTACATGTGCATGAGCTTTTATTCGTGTGTGGTGGTGTTGCACTGATACTCTCTTCTGCCCTCAAATGATTGCGTTTAATCTTTCAATTCTGATGAGATCGGAGCGTTAACACCAAATCAAAAGGTAGTGAAACTAGTCTGAGCCAACAATTCCTGACATAACCCTGATCACAAAAACATCCATTATTAGACGTCGCAGGGATCCATCTGTTTTTTCTTTTCTTACATGCATAAGAAAACATAACTGAAAGGTCTGAAATAGAAATAACGCAGGGTTTGTTTAGACCCAGGCACACAGATAGTAAAATAGAGGAAGGAGGGAATGACACACACAGTATACACATGAAAAAGTTCCCTAAAGTGCCAGGTAAAAGCACTCAACAAAAATAAAAGTAGCAATTGATCACTTGCAAGATTTATTAAAAAAAACGGGGAAAAAAACTGTATTAATTTACCCTCTTTAAGCGGTTTAAGTTATCAATGTATTCATGTGTTTCCTTTCTTAAGACTTAACAAAGGGGGTTTGATAACTGTAGTGTAGATAAGGCCATAGCTTATCTGTACCCTGGGTGCTGGATGAGAGCGGTTCTGCCGTCCCCGACCTCTGGACCCGCCCTGCTCAGAGGAGGCCTGTGCATCTTGCCCATCAGCCCTAGATTCTGATCGCGGAAGTAGGGCGTCTGGAAGTCCCCACCCAAGTAATCTGCTGTTTGCATCAGATTACACTGGGCGGAGGCAGAGGAGGAGCTCGTTCCTAGCATGTAATGGGGAGCCCCAGGGGGCCCACAGTCTAGCGTGGTGCAGCCCCCAGGGCCCGCACCGTGGAATGGCATGGCTATGTCCTGAGACCCGGAGCTGTCACTGTTGGGTGTAGGTAGGATGCTGCTGTTCCAAACGTGGGGCTGGAAGTAGTGGCCGTTAGTGTAGTGGGCCATGTGGCCGGGCATTCCGTTGTTGTTGACAGGTGGAGAGGGCGTTGGCCTCTCTATGGGAGGTTTCAGAGTGTAAGGCTGGCCCACACACACCTCTGCCGGGTAGCCCATGCCCTTAAAATGGAAGGCGGGGTCCCTGGAAGGCTGCTTGCAGAGGTGGCTCCCACCGTTCTGCATGTGGGGAACGTGAGCCAACTGGTGCTGATTCCAAGAGAGCATCTTCTGCTGCAGCTGCGCGTTGTGTTGGAGCTGCTGCTGACTCTGTTGTTGATGCAGATGCTGCAGGTGATGCTGCTGCTGCTGCTGCTTGAGATCATTGTGGTTGGAAGGCAAGTGGTTCATAACAGCCATGCTGTGTTGGGGGTGGGCTCCCATTGGCCCTGTGGCTTTCTCTTGAGGACAGATAATGCAGTTATGTTGGGGAAAACCAGGGGTGGCGGGGTTGCTGTGCATGGACACCCTGGAGCAGGCGCTGATGAGCAGGTTGCGATTGATGGGGCTGGGGTTGGCGATCTGACCCTCGCACATGGAGGTGACCCCCACGCCCTGGGCCCGAGCTTGGCAGAACTGGTTGATCTGATGAACGATGTGGCTCAGATCGGCCTGGTGGCCCTGGTGCAGCCCGGCGGCCATGGAGAGTGGAATGGTTGAGGTAGAGACGGTAACATTAGGCGGTGCGTCGCCATCTGGCAGCTGTCTGCCCCCCTGCAGGCCGGGGGCCGGCTGCTGCTGGAGGTGCTGCTGCTGCTGAAGCATGACGCCAGGGGGCCCCTGTGGGTGGCCGAGGGCCGGGTGCTGAGACAGAGTCTGGAGTCTGGGTGGGCCCTGAGGGTGCTGGGCCATGGGGGGAGGGTGTCTGAGGCTCTGGTTGTGACCCTGCTGCGGAGGGATGGGCATCTGTAGAGTCTGAGGTGGGTCCTGTTGAAGGGGTAAGCTCTGCTGGAGTCGGGTGAGGTTCGGTAGAGCCGGGTGGTGGTTTAAAGTGCTGGTCGAAGCCACTTGGTAGGGTCCGGTGTGGGGGTTCATGACGACTTCAGGGTGCAAGCGAGCCCTGCTGCCGTCAAAATCTTTGAGGATGCCTTTGACCGTGGGCTCCTTGATGACGGCAAGGAGGCCGGCCTTGGCCTGAGAGGAGGGGTAGGGGCTGTAGCGCTGGCCCGACGTGTCCAGCCCGTTGACTGTACGCCGCACGTGGTTCCGCTGGGGGACCTTCACGCTGTTGGGGAAGATCTTGATGGTGAGGGGGTTGTTGGCAACCTTCTTAGCAAATGCATCCAATTCTGCAGGGGTTGGAAATGGAGCCGATCGCATCCTTTGTGTGGTGTCCCCTGGGGTGAGGACAGAATGGGTCAGAGGGGAAGACAGAGACAGAATAGGGAGGGAAAAAAAGAGAGAGAAAAGCACAATGAGAAAGACAACTTAATCCAGGTGGATATGGCACAAAAGAGCACAGCAGCTGTAATCTGAGCAGCCCAGAGGAACCTGATTTAGACAGCGCTCTTATATTCCATACCTCACTGTTATTCTACCAAAGACCATCACATCTCCCCGAGGACAAAGAGATATTTGCAATCTCATTCTCAGCTGAATTATTGTGGCCGACACATAGCCAGTCTAAAATCCAATTTTGTGGTGGCGTCTGTGACTCTGAGGTCAGGAGCTTTTAGTGGCCTTAATTGACGCAGCATCCGGGGCGAACAATAAGTGTGCGTCTGAGGTTGGGGTGGGGGTCTATGCTGCTTGCTACTGAATCACAAACTAAACAAAGAATGAGTGAAGGCAGTGTTGGTCCCCCGTGGATTCTGCAGGGAGAGGGGAAGAAAAAAAGATTGACGCAAAGAGCAGAGCTCCATGACAGCAGACAAGTAATCAGACACAGCAGCAGCGTCTCTGATCTGCAGGAACACCTCCCAGGCCTCCGCTCGCAGACATTTGTTACACCTGCTAAGCACCATGGCTAAATTTAACAATGCCGATGTGACACTGTGAACACGGTTATGTGTTTGTGCATGTGTTAGTTTCATATATGGGCCCATTTGAAAATGTGCGACAGGATCATGCAGGTGTGGCTGATCGTGTCGGTGTCGGTGCCTAACGGGCGTGATTGCAATTTCCGATTTGATCACTTACACTTTCTTCACTCGACACAATAAAAGTCAGTGATAACAGTTTCAGAGAATGACAGGCTCTCACTGTCCCCATCGCCTCAGCAGTACCAGTCTGACCTACTTACACCACAGCTCTCAGACTGATGGACACAAGTGGAGCTGATCTGTGAGAAGGATCTGACTGGTTACTGAGCTACTTTCATTATTTATGAGCAGGGGACTTCAGTTTAAAAAAAGATGTCACCATTACAGCATGCAGACTGCTTCTCTCTGTTGTCGAGTGAGCTGTAATTTGAAATGTCTGAATTGCTGGCAGAGCTCTGTGGTTTCATGCGGCGGTGCCCGTTACGCTCAGTCTCACAGCAGGCAGGCTGGAGTAGAGGGATGAGGCATGGAGCTGAACTGCGAGCTCCGACACGGCTGCACCACGAGTTGGTGCCAAGCGGCTAATTAATTCCTGCTTTATTTGTGAACAGGAAACAATGGGCGGCGATGTGCGGGGGCCGGGATGGGGCGGCACACAGGGGGCCGCTGTGACCGAGTGCTCAGCCTGCTGATGGCTGATGCTCATTAATGCAGGGGTCTGGGCCAAGGAGCTGGAGCTCGACACCCGCCATCACCGCGGCCTAATGTCTGCCACTGAATAAATGCCACGGTAAGCAAAGGCAGATAAATGAACACAGGCGCACAGACATGCTGAGGATGGACTTCAGCTGTCAAACACAGGTAGTGATTAATGGCCTTGTTGGAAATGATGGCTTGTACAGTAACATAGAAGCAGACTGAATAAATACAAAGGCACACAGTGTTATACATAATTTATGTTATGCATACAAAATGTACCTATTTCTATGGAGGACAAAAGCTGCAAAAAAAATTATAATATATAATGTGACAAATTGCTCTGTTTTTATTTGCTTCGTTATTCATTTACAATTTGCCTTATATTTTCTATATATTTATTTGCATGTTCTTTATTTAAAAAAAACGTCTTACATTTTTTATAGGGTTGTATGCATTTCTTTATTAAATTATGTATATGTTTTCTCTTTGTATTACACTTAAACATTTCTTAGTCATTGCTATGCAAATGAGAGGGGCTTTAATTCAAAGTCTATCATTGGATCCATCTATTGGTTGATCAGCATCAGAGTGCATAGATCCACACAGCTAGGTTCATACCTATGCTTCCTTATTTAAATATGTTTGATACATTTAGGCATATTCATTTATTTTGGCAGCTTCTGTCCTCCATAGTTTGCTATCTGTATTCAGAGTATATCTAGAGCCTGAGAGATTCTGTCACAGCCTCCTCTGCAACTGTTGTCAAAACCTCATGTCTATGTAGCTTAAGACAGGGTTGTAAGTAGGTGGGAAGAGAGTACCATCAGCTGTTGCAATGAATTAAACATATTTGTTCACTTCATGGGGATAAGATTCCTTTGGATGAAAACCAGGATTGTGGAACACAGGAACTAAAAATGTAACATCATATTTCAGGAAACCGCTCTGTGTTCCGAGATGAGAAGTCAAGTTGGATAAAAAGGTATTTACAGCAAGGAAAGGTGAAAGTAGATGAAAACAGTCTCACTTAAAGAGCTTCAACAGAGACATCAACGTTTGGTTAGACTGTAACTTAAGTCTAATGCTGTACCAAATATCATTTTTTTCATAATGTGCCGTCATATTTTATAGCGTCATCCCCCTTAAAACATGTTGGAAGAATAGATTGTTTGTTATTGTGTTATGTAATTTAGGTGCTGTTAAATGCCAGAGTGCCTCAATATTTTTGCAGCAAGAGGTAGAGCAAGCTATTTTTTGACTACTTTGAAAATGCTGTTTTTTCTCAACATTTTATTTTTAGACTCTTGGACATTGAGTTAATGGAAATGTTTAAATGACACAAGTCAAAATGACCCTAACACCAATTAAATCTAATGACACAAAGTGTACAATACTAACAATATAAGTGTAACCTTATCTTTATGTGCAAACCGTGCAGAAATACCAGGTTTAAACAGAACGAAAAGACATAAGAAGAATGTTATGAATGAAGCTTCAAGGCTTTGAACTATTCAACTGTGAACATTCTTCATAACGAAATGAAATGATTTTATATAATACCTAAATGAATGTGTATATCTTTATATATGGTAGTAAGGAGAATTAATAATATTGAATACATAGCCTTCACTTGCTTTTAGATTGAGAAATATAGCAAGAAAATCTCCAGTGAGCCTGTAACTGTGTACAGAGTTATTTCTTTGCCTCTGGCACTTGTGTAATGAGTTTTATACTTAAGTTGTAAGACTCAGGCAAGTAGCAAAGAATGCAATGTCAATGTCTGGAAACTGACCAATCCATTAAATTGGAAAAGGGATTACACATTGTTAACAAAGCTTAGGCAGGCATTTTGAGATACAAAAAAAAGCAAATCAGAATGAAGGCTTGAACAGAACGGCTATAAAATGTGTAGTGAAATCAGTGAATTGCCGTTTAGACTTTTCCCAAACAGTGGATAAAATCGACCTCTTGCTGTTAACAACTGTCTCAGTGTTCTGCCAGCTGTTGATTATGTATTCTTGTAAGCAAATGTAGCTTATTGGCATTTCAACCTTAACCTGAAACCTGGATTAGAGGAACAGTTTAATGTACCGAGGGAGGGTTAATGAGGATATGAGTGAAGTTTGTAGGCGGCTGCTGGTGGCTGCGAGCATATCATCTCTCAGATCTCCAACTAAGCACGTTCCCGAGGAGGGAAACGGGGGAAAGAGGCCAGTCTGGCCCTGCGTTAATTATCCCGCTGCTAGCTAGCTAGTTGGATCACAAGTGCACAGTCAGCAGGCACTAATTAGGGTTTCTTTTATTCAAACTACTGTTTTTATTGAACGAGGTTTAAGCAGCAGGGGGCATGGGCTCATGCTGCTGCAAATTGCAATTTTCACACAAGAGCAGGAAATTAGGTCTGAAGCTTCGGCATCAAATTAGATATGTGAATATCCCACATGAGGCCACCTCCGAACATTTTTTAAAGACGTTTGAGTAGAGCCTCCCATGCTGATAGATCAAAACCACAAGACCTTTTGAAAAATGAAGAATATTATAGGGAGGGAGAGGAAGAAAAGACGGTTGCTTTTGATCTCAGTAAGGATGAGTTTTGAAAATCAGCCAAGTGGCCCAGCTGTACTCACTGTTTGTTCTGCCTGTAAGCAGAACTGAAGACCAAGGGCCACTTTGTGGTACTTGAATCATCTTGCCTGGAGAATGAGCCGTTTTCTTTGTGACCCACTGTCTCTTTGCAAACCTAATCTACTCCTCGGACAGCCTTAACATTTCACAGCCATCGTCTGTTAACAGTTGATCCCTGTGATAAATAGAGCAGCTGCTCTGGCCTCGCCTCTGACGGCAACCTGCAAGCTCGTAACTTGAAATGACTCTGCAAAGATCCACCTGGGGAGAGGAGGCAGGCATGGATCATTTGGAATCAGAGGGAAGGGGAGGTGTAAAGGGCAGAATGTAAAATAAAACACTGCATTACAGTGTTGCTGCAAGGATTGTGCTCAAGGTTAGATAGATGGGAACACAAATTAGAGTTAATTATGTAAACTCTCCATCCATGCCTTTTCTTTCCGTGGAAGTCTGTCAGAGTATTGAATAAAGATTTCAAGTGACAACTAGTCCATGAATTTCATCTAAAAGCAGCCAAGCACACCTCTCATGGAGTTAAGCTGTCAAATTATCCTCCATGCTGGGTTAACTATGGAGCTCAGCAGAGACACGGAGTCCTGCAGACAGCCAGGAGGGAGATGGCAGAGTGTTATTCCAGGGTTGAGGCCTAGTTTTGGTTGTGTGTGGCGGCTTAAAGGCATCTCAAAAACATAAAAAACGTCACAAACTGTGAAAATCCAGAAGGGGGTCTACGGGGGATGGATAGTTGGCAGCAAGAGAGATAACATGAGTGTCAAGAATCCTTTTTGTTCACTCTTTTCTGTGACTAAGATTCAGTCTAAAATGAAAAACAGTTCCACAGCTTTTGATGTAACACCGCGTCTGTTAATGATACTTTGAAGAGCGGATGAAAAGGGAAAGCATTACAAGAGAATGGCGAGGAGGGGAAAAAAATAGATTGAAATTACACTTCCAGGACTGAACGCTCTGTCATCAAAATGGATTAGAGCGTTGGGCAGAAAAACAAATTGAACTCCAGTTGCGCCTCTTGCTCTCATGTGTCTTGCTCTCATGTGTCTTGCTCTCATGTGTCTTGGCGTGTCACATAAAGGGAGAGCGGAGGAACTGTGTAGCTGATGGCTGCACTATGTCACAAGTCTGCCTGAGTGAGGCAACAGACGCTGGCACTTAGCAGACTCCCTCACACTTGCTGATCTCCTGGGGGTTGGCTGATTACTGTGATTCTGAAATTACAGTCTTGATGAGCTGGAGCATTTTACAGAGAAAAAACTGCTGCAAGAAATGGGTCAAGCTGGAGCTGAGTTTCCACTCGGAGATAAACAGGCAGGAAGAAAAGGTGACATTTTCTGATGGAATGAAAAACTGGATGGGCTATATTCAATGTCTGGGAAGTGATTGATCTTTTTGGTTTGTATGTAAAAAGCTCAGTGTATGAGTCATCACAGTATTCGGTGCAATCATCGAGACCACACATGCTCATTGTGTCTTTGTTTGAGGGTTTCTTTGTCTGTTTGTCATCAGTATTACAGAAAAACCACTAACATGATTTGAATGTAACTTTGTGGAATGGTGTATCGTTGTCCAAGAAAGAACCAATTAAAAATGTGAGCTGATCTGAATCATGGGGCCTTTACAAAATTATTTTTCCCTTAAAGAAAACTAGTAACAAAGTTTGGATTGGCTAAAAAAAATGATCATAACACTTTTAAAACAGTGACAAGGAACAACTATACAACACTAATTGTTACCATGTATACTCATCAGTTTTGACATACTATAATCTCCTCCAGTCCAGTTAGTAGCTGCCACTCAAACTGTCAAGAGTCCAATTTGATTCCCAAGTTGTGAAATTCAAACACATTGAATTAACTGGGCCAGCTCTGACTAGTCTGCCATTAAAACAGGGCAGCAGATTGCTTCTTAAATTCACTCTCATTACAAGATCATCAGGGCAAAAGCACTCAGCCGCAATCTGTCTGCCAGTCTGACAGTGACTGACTCTTCCTGATAGTGAAAAGTACCCGAGATGGTGGAATCTAACACATGACTGTGGCGATAGTGTGGCACACAGACGGGAAGGAACTCTTGTGGCAGACAGATCTTCGGGGGCGATGAGGGAGGGAGAGGGCCAAATCATCGGCAAATAAATGGCCCAGTTCATCTTACATTTCTCTTGACGACAGATCCATGGTCCTGGAGCCCAAACATTTTCATTTTATCTTTATGGTTCTAACACCAGAGAACCAGGCCAGGGTTGGCATGGCCATCTGACGTAGGGTGGGTAGAGGGATGGTAACAGCTTGGTATTTTTGTGTGGGATGCTGGTGCTAGTTAGCAGTGTGTGTGTGTGTGTGTGTGTGTGTGTGTGTGTGTGTGTGTGTGTGTGTGTGTGTGTGTGTGTGTGTGTGTGTGTGTGTGTGTGTGTGTGTGTGTGTGAGAGATGGAGATACTTACATTTCTGATGTCCAGTGTTCATCTGCGTGTGGGGGAGGAGCTGGAGGGGGAGTTCACCTGGCCTTGGCAGACAGGCCAGCATTTCACAGAGACACTAATGCAACATGGGACACACACTTCTCCTCACACTGCGGAGAGAGAAAAGAGAGAGAGAGAGAGAGAGAGAGAGAGAGCGAGGTCAGCAGTCAGACATAACTGCAAGGCAGCACATGATCCAGAGGCTGGGTCCAGACTAATAGAACTCTGTGGCTGACCCCCCCGAGGCTCAGGGCTGAGGGAGATGTGGTTACCTTTCAATTAGAAAGCGATTCACACCTGGAGCATCAGGTAAGGTGACATTTGATGCCAATAACAACTTCAATTAAACATCAAACAGCTGAAGTGAAACGGGCAGACTGGGCCTGAGGCGGCGCAGCTTTAAATTGACTGGGTTCCTTCCCCCTGCTCGCCTGCATGTTAGTCAGCTAGTTGGACCCTGCTACCTACGCTTTACCTTTTCCGCCTCCACCAGACCGCGGCGGAGGAAATGAATGACTCCTGTACACTTGAAAAGAACACACTCGAGAGGCCTGGGCGCTGACAAGTTAGTGAGTCTCGGATCGATATTGAAGTCCTGTAGACCTCAAAGAGGCCTTTATTTCAGGGGAAGTTAAACAATGGAGCTGGCTCACAATGTGGTGAAAGGAGATGAATAAACAGGGTTGCAACTCCAAAAAATGCCTGCCACTTTTGCGCTATAACCTGATGTAATAGATAGGGAGAAAAACGTTAGCCACGCTCCACTTGGCTTACTGCTGTATTCCAAACGCCACAGATGCTTTGCTTAATCAGCACCGAAGAACAGTGAGGGAGCAAATTAAGTCTACAGAGTCCGCGCCCTCCCTCTTTTTTTGCTGCGTAGCATCAGAGGAGGGCGGCAAAGTGTGCACAGACTAACAGCGTCTATGAGAGAGGCAATTACCCACAAAACAACCTTGGCGTGCCTGTCTGCCGCAGGGTGATGGCTTGAAAGTGTCTTCCCCCCTGCAGGGAGAAGAGACAAGAGCAGGAAAGAGTGACAAAGTGAGAGAGAAAGGTGGAAAGAGAGAAGGACGGGTGGCGGGGCTGGGGTGTTGTGGGGGCTGAACTTGCTTTAAAAAGCAGGAGCTCAAAAAGGTCAGGATGACAGCTCATTTAAATCCTCCCAGCGAGAGGACGAAAAAAAAAAACAAGCCTTAATGAAGCTGCCAGTTCTACACAGATACCGGTGAGCGTTGCACCTTGGGGTGCAGCAGGGGCAGGGTGGCAGGGGGGAGGAAGGGAGAAAAGGGTAGAATGGTGGGTGGCAGCGCTGTATTCTTTGAGACAGATCTGAACATTTAGGGTGTTTTTTTGTGCAGTTGATGCTGCGTCACCTTTTTCTGTTGCCCAGCCTCCCACCACTCTCATCTTCCCCCCCCCCCCCCCTTTCCCCTGCTTTTTGATTTACAGCCTGGACCGCCATATGGCAGCAATCCCTGCCCTCGATTCAGCGTGTCACCATGCATTAACTTTAATTGGCCTGATATGTTATTCTTTTCCCTCGGCCTTGGAAAGGATTTTAGGTACATAGCGCCCTGATGTCAGCAGGCAAGATTTCCAGCTCTCTCTCATTTATCAAGGTGCCAAGATTTCACACAAGGATAACAGCAATCTCTTTGACAACAGGCAGGGCAGGGGTGCAGAGAAAGTAAATATCAAAAGGTGGCAAGAGACTGAAATGATGTCGGGGAAAAAAAACCCACACAGACTTATACTTGTCGCTGCATTTTGTTATAGAATCAGCGCACTACAGGCAAAAAAAACTGCCAACAGACCATCAGTCCGCTCCCTTCCTGCCTCCCCCACAGCGCCCCTGAATGTCAGAAAGCTGTGCAGTGGGGAGCGCAGCGGCAAAGGTCAGCCTATGGTAATGCCCCAGCTGACAATCTGCTTTACAGAGCCGAGCAGGAAGAGATGAAACCCAACGGAACAGAAAGCCTGCCGTCGACTGACTCGCCTATCAGCACCGCTGCCACATCGACTTGAAATATACATCACACACCAAACAGAGGCTCTTTTTTTACAAAAAACGCCCGCCCCCACAGAGGCATTTACCAACACACAGACCATTTGTATCAGGAGCAGGATGACTACACCTGATAGAGTGTTGAATCCAGACAGGGACGGAGCTCGCTGGAGTCCTAACAGCGACCATGCCAGGGGTTTAGCCTGGTCTGGACTTTTTCTGTCCCTCCAGCCATGCACACATCCAGGCCAATAGGTGTCTCACCCAATGGCTTAGTAGCCTTTGTGACACACAGACACAGCCCCTCCTGTCCGCAGTGGAAACACAGTAGCGTCTGTGGAGGCCAGCTGCAGTGTGTGCAGCCAGGATTGGCCTGGTGGAGTTTAGCCAGGCGTCTCACACTATCAGCCCCATGCAGACAGACACCACAGGGTTCTCAGAGTATTATGGGGGGCCCCTGTGACTCGGCAAGTCTCCACCAGCTACTTATAGAACCGTAATAAAAGTGTGCCAATAACTGTGTCGCTCTCTTTATAGACAAATAAAGGCGGGCAGACAAAGCAGGACTTGAGTAAGTGATGCGCATGGCGTGTGTCATGTGTCAAACTGCTCCCATAAAAGCTGACCTATATTTTCTTTTCATTCCTCTGTAGGGAAGGAGAAAAAGAAAGCCATCTGAAGTTTAAAAAGAAATTGCAAAGAGGATAAGACGGAAGCCATTTAGGAGATTAGACAGCTGACTTCATTTATAGTTGAATCTTTTGATCAATATCCTCCTCATCACCTACAATCTGCATTCAAATGTGGAAATGCATTAGGGTAATAGCATAGGAAATCATCTATTTAAATATCTACCGGCAGTAACGCATGAGGCAATGCGAGGATGTGCTCCAGAAATAAGCTCATTAGAAGGATATGCACAGAGTTCAACAATATTAGAGGAGAAAAACAATAAAGGGGAAAAAACAAGGCGAAAAGTATGTTTGGTTGCTGGTTGAATATTAACAGCTTTTCTATACCAATTAAAAGCAAAGGCAATTAGGAGAACCAAGCCACCATGTTGTACATGGCTTGTGCTAACGGCTGAAGCAGAGGAGAGTGGAGGAGAAAGCAGGCTGCTGTTATTCTAATTGCATGTTTACCCCCAGGTTATGGGTCTGAAATAGAGCCAAGAAAAAGATGTTGCAGTAAAAATGCAATGCAACTTCACTGTGTTGATTCTCTCAGGGACAGAAAGAGTGAAATTACTTTTCTTTGCAAGCAGAGTCTCTGAATAGAAGGCAAAGAAAGAAAAGAAGCAGGAAATAGAGAATGGCTTTTTACCCTTGAGTACCAAGTCAGAGTGTTCCGTCAAAGAAAGGGGAAAAAGCCTTGGCTCTGGAGCATGTTAGGAAGAAACGACACATTGGTATTGCCTACATTAGCCCATCAGGCTTTACAAACAACAGTAGAAAAGGATTTATGTTGCTAGCAGAGGGCCATGGGCATGTTAGGCTACGACAGGCTGGTTCACGGCCTCACACAATGGATCCTGATGACTGCAGCACATCCCGAGGCGGTTGGAACGGGCCGTTTGCTTTTTCAGTCAGCAGAGACCCCTCATCAACCCGGACTGTTATCTCACACCAAAAGAGAAAGGGCAAGAGAGTGGGAGTCGGTCATGATAGTGAGAGGAGGGCGAAAAACCAAGAGAAGACAACAAACCCAATCTCAACTCGCACAAACATTGAGAGTCTGTAAAATAGTGGTTTCCCAGTTGCTAGACACGAGGTGTCAGGCATAAAACTGTCAAACAGGGAATCTGCTGCAGTAGTGTGGGAGAGAGGGAGACAGCTACTCGAGAATACTCTTCTATACAGGGATGGGAGGAGTCTGAGAAACAACTGTGAGGCTGTATGAACCCTCAGTAACTAACTGATGAAAAAGTGACAGTTCCCTGAGGTGAGATGGTGGATATGGAGCGGAGAGAGACAGCATGCCCCTGGAATAATGCAGAGTCCACAGTCGGTTAAATCTTAGCTTACGTGTCAGATACGGAAAGTTGGTTTCACAATGCCAACTCAGGCTCTTACACCATGAAGCTATGAAAAGGAGACACAACGCCAAAGCATGAGGCCTCTTCTTATCAGAGTGACCTCATTCCTCCACTCTTGTCTCTACATCAGTGGCCCGGCCTCTTGGATGATGTCCTCACAGCTGAGAAGATGACAATAATGATTGGGGGATGTAAGGATGAGAAGATATCAGGCGTGAGTTTCCTGGCCTGGCTATCTTTGTTCGAGCTATGTCATGGCCATTATCCGTCCACCAAGTCAGCACAGAAGCCAGAAGAGGTCCATTCTTCAACTCGGGGGCAGTTTGACTAACAGCCACTTAAGCCCACTTGCCTTCCTGAAGAGCACTACACATGGGGAAGGTAAAGCTAATGCCTCTTTGCCAGGGCATTGTTCGGCTTGACTCAACTCACTTTTGGTATCAGGTCCTGTTTTCTATTTCGTTTCCGATAGTACTCCTCAGTGTAGATAGAATTCTAAGCTGATAAATATAGCAACAGCTTGACAGGAACATCAATTGTACAGCTAAGTGTATGACTGCCACAAATGGGGCGAGGAAGTTCAAACATTTTAGGTCTCTATTAACGGTAGCGTTGCTATTTAAAAATGCTGGGTTTGTGCAGGATGTCCCGTGTCACACAAAGGCGAATGTCTTTGACTCACCTTTTTGTATTGGCTCAGCTCACTTAAAACTTTGACAGAGGCCACTTGCTACCATAAAAAGACCATAAACCAAGAACTATCCACAACTTTTGCTTATGAAAACCAACATAGTGCGGGTTAAGTTGATAGAGCGTTGCCGTATCATGCAGTGGAAATGCGGCAAAAGTCTGCTCACTCATGTCAAGCCTAGCCAAGGTCAGGCGGGCAGACAGAAAGTGCTGGCAGCTCCGCATGCATGGCGTCATGAATGCCAAAATGCCGAGGCCCCTTGCTGTGCCATTTGACAGACATTTTTACACCTGATAAAAAAGCAGTGTGGATGGCCTGCCAAAACAGAGGGGATCCAAAGTGAGGGGTGCAGGCCTAGTTATTTATTTATCTGCTGCAAATCCATCTAGAGAGCAGCCAGAAGCTGGGCATGCCTCAGTGAGGAATAAGCCAGCCTAGTCTCAGACATGACAGTATTAAACCACTTGAGGGACAGGAGAAAATAGATCAGACATGTAGTAAAAGAAAAGGAAAACAAACAGCTTTCATGAAGCAGCTCTCTTGGAGGGATTGGATGTGCTCGAATTGATGATTAACACATAAAATGAGTCAAATGTATCAGTGCCGATAGTCAAAAGATTTGACTGTAACTTAGTAGTTTTAATTGGAAGCAAATAACACAGTGGGGGTGAAGCTAAATGCTAACATCAGTAAGCAAACATGCTCTCAAAAACAATGCTAACATGCCAATCTATAGCAGGTTTATTGTGTTCACCGTACTTTTTGAGTGTGCTAGTCTGCTTACATTTGCTAATTAGCAGGAAGCTCAAAGTACAGCTGAACGGAGTGCCATTACTTCTGCACGTACTTGGACATAAACCAAAGCATTTGGCAAATACTCATTTGGATACAATTTTGGTGCAATGCTTCCAATAGTTGTTGAGCCATTACATTTAAAACTCTAATTGTTGGTGGCACTAAAGGGAGAGTCTGGGTATCAAGAAATACATATGCACACTATATGTGAAACGTCAATATCTGAACAGAAATAGGTGCCCATCAAGTCATATTCATTAAATAACAACACACTTTATATGGTAGTGATGCTCAAGGAAAATTAAATAGATCACCAAATGATGGGGATCATGAATGCCTTGGAACATTTCTTGCCATTAGTTGTCGAGATACTGAGGCCAAAGCAGTGGAAGGACCGATTGACCAAAGGACAGAGCCACACTACATTAGCTTGATGTTTTAGAAATGCCAGATGGCAACAGTATTGAAATACTGAGAACCACAGGAATGCAAATAAACAACACGAACGAGACTGTTTATCCTCTGGAGAACCAGCCTTCTGGTTCATCAGATCACACAACTCAGAGACATCGCTCATACATATGAGAGCAACGCTGCTCCCTTTCATCTTCTCTGTGATGCCACCGCATCCGTGTTATCTTTACATATCCCTATATCACACCAGACAACAATGTGCTGAGTCACATGCTGCCCTGTCAGGTGCCAGACAGTGGGGTTTGGTACAGGACTAGGATGGCTAGGTTTAGAATTACACAGATATGCAGAGACTACACTGCCCGAAATCTTACTTACTTCTCTGTAGTGAAAAATGTCAAAAGCCTATAGTAATTTCCAGCTAAACATTACCCAAAGATATACTTTTTTGGGCATGTTCTAACTATTTGACTGTAAGTCAGCCAGTCCTGCTCCCTGCTTAGTGGGAAATAACTCAATGTGCTGGGAGCTAAAGCGCTGCAGCATTGTTCCAGCTGGCAGAAAAAGGGGAAATGAAGATGGAGTGGTTTGATTTCATTTGTTAGCAGGTGCATCCATTTTGTGTTCCTCCCTACACCCACCTCGCCTCTCTCAGTCAAAGCGCTTATCAGAAATTGGACACCCCAGTGACAAATTGAGCCTGCGATTAAAGGGAGAAAGAGGGAAGCTTTGTTAAGTGCCGTTGATTGGGATCCCAGGCTGCCCTCACACATCAGAAGTGTATGTGTGTGTGTGCATGTTGGTACAGAGCCAATAGCAGAGCTGACACCACCACCTCCTCTTCTCCAATATTCCCCTCTCTCCAGGTGTTCCCACGGCTTACATTTCTGCTCCGAGTACACACAAAACCAAATCAATGCAGCTGTTCCCCCATCTCTCTCACACACATATACAAAGTACATGCATAGGAAATTACACAGGCAAGCCTACAGTACATATACAGCAGCGATTTTCCCCTGCAGGAGTAATGACTTCCTCTAGTATTTCCCGTGTCTTCCTATTGACATGCACGCTGTGTTTAACAGAGAAAAAAGTTAAGCCTCTGTGTGTTTGTCCCACCCAGACCCATATTATTGACCCAGCATTAACCAGCCTTGGCCTGTTTGGAGCGCAGCTAGGCTGATTTAAGAGGGGGGTCAGAGCAGCTCTGCTAGGCAGAATGGTGCAAGCGCTGACTCTCACAAATCATCCTAAAAGGGCTTAATGCACAAAAACAGCTTCTAGTGTTGCACAGGCCTGCTGTGAGATTTATCCACTTTGCCATTACACTAACTGGCCTCTCTGCCTTATGAGCTGCATATATACCAATGCAAATAAAGAAATAACCCTAATTAGAATTATGCTTGGACCACCCCTTCATGAGGTCTTGCTCAAACAATTTAACCTTTTCCTATCGCGCATTAAACCTTGTCTAGACTTCTTATTTATTGCAAGCTCTTGGTTCAGACACCTTTCTCCTTATCCTTTATTTAACCAGGGTACACCCATTTAGATTACATATCTCTTTTACAAGGGACACTTGGCCAAGAAGAGCTGCATTGAGTAAGGAAACCTCGGTTTTGAATGAATATCAGTGCACCGTGATACATGATATTCAGCATGTGTAGACAATGAGCATATAATTAATGTACAACATACCATAATCAATAACAGCCTCTTCATTTATTAACTGTGACATAAGTGTGAGGGGTGTCTAGATCTAAACAAATAACCATCAATAATAGGAATTAAGATGCTTAAATAACTCAGGGCCACTGAATCATTGATGAATCATGAATCATGAACACTGACGGATTTGAGTAATCTTTAAATGTGTGTTTTGTTATTTACAGCCTAGACTGTTATTGTGAGTAAGACTCTGCTTCTGTCGCATTATTTTAAGGGGATCTTCCTAATGCAGACCAAAGAAAAAGCTCTCAAATTGGTTATCGATTAATCGCTTGGTCTTTAATTGTCAGAAAAGCTTTTTTCAGCCCAAGATGACGTTCTCAAATGTCATGGTTTTTTTAAGAACTCAAAGATACTCAGTTAACTTTCCTAAAGTAAAGAAACCAGAAAATATGAAATTTCAAAAACTACTATCAGATGATTTTGACTTTTATTTATTAAAGTACTCAAACCAATAATCAGTTATCAGAATAGTTGGTGGTTAATGAAATACTCAACAACTTATCCATAAATCTTTGCAGATCTACTCTCAACTGGTGCAATGTAGTGGTAGAAATATTTTGAGTCAAAAACAAATGCCAAATCCTGCTGTGTACAAGTTCGATAAAAAGCTGATTTGTCTCCATCCGGAGTGTACGCAGGGCTGGTAAGGTCAGCCGCCTCCGTGGCAGCTCTGACATTCAGTCTGGCCTCCAGCGAGACCCAGCGAGTCCCACTCGCACCCTCAGACCATCAGAGGAATAAAAGAGACAGAGTTGTGTGAGATGTGGTTCTTTTAACCCTGGCCACGCATGAGACGTTTGTGTTTTTTCTTTATAGTCCTGTGTATGTGAGAGCCTTTCTGCCCCCAGTTCTGTCCCCCAGCAGACTCACTGGGCAGCCGGCTGGTGACTCTGTGGAGAGCAAACACAGGCCCGGCATAGCAAACATCTCACCTCTGTGTCTGCATGGGAACATCTGGCCCTCCCAGGCTCGCAGGGCCTCCGTCTGTCTGACTGTGAGCCTACACACTGTTGGTGTATACCTGGTGTTGTCATGGCACCAGGATTTTTACACCTACACAGGTACTGGTTTAAATAAACAAACAAAACCTAAGCAATCAGGCAATGTGCTACACAACAACCACATCCCCAATTTGATTATTACACTGATTTAACAGCTTAGTTTGCATCATAGGACTTCTAATATGATGGAACATCAAAATAAGCAAATATATCAGCTAAATAGTTTAATATTTTGCCCCCATGACCTCAGTTTCGTCATCAGTTTGATATACATTGAGAATGCAATTACAGCTTGTATCAAACCTTAAAACGTACAGACCAAAATGTGCTAATTTAGCTGAGTATCGAAAACTGTCGCGTACCAAAAGCTAGCATCGATTGTCTGCTCAGATTGGTTATTTGTGTTACTTATGCTTTGATCAAATCATTCATAATTGATACCAAGATTGAGATTACCGCTTCGTCTGGCCTGTACCAGTGAGATGGAGTCATATGAGTAATATAGTTAGTCAAGATGATAAAACTCTTTCCCATCGCTCACTTTCTCTTGCTTTCTTGCATCATGCCCGCTCATCTCAGATCTCCTGCGGCCATATAATGATTCAAGACTGATGAGGCATGCTCAAAGGTCCATGCCATTGAGCACAGCATTAATGCACCCAGCAGCAAATTTTTCGCCATCGACCCCCGTTCCCTGCAATAAGGACAGAGCCATCAATCAGGCCCAGATAGTAGACACCAGACACGGGCTGATGAAGTGGGGGACTTTGGAGCTAATGACAAATGGATCCCTCAGATATGGTCACAGTATACGATGACAGTCTGCAGAGAACACTTGACCTTAAGCCACTTTTTTTAACACTGTGCAATGCCAAAAATATAGAATATGCTGTTAATAAAATGTGGTTATTGTGCGAGAACTCCAGGGTCGGTCAGGATGAGAGTCTCAGCTCCGTCACTCTCGGAGCACTCCTCCTGACCGCCTAGCACTCCTTTGTTCTCACACCAAAGCTCTGGGAGTGACCTTCAGGAGGCCTGCTAGTCCTGCTAATTGGGGTCTCAACAGAGCACAGCATCTACCGCCCCCCCACCACACTTCACTGGAGGAGGGATTGGAGGAGAGGGAGGAAGAGATATCAGGAGCCTGTGTTATCTTCTTGGTGGGAAACGGAGACGAAAAGTGGAACCTGGGCTTAAAAACTGAATTTCCAAATACACAATTACATTTGAAACAAAACGATGAAAGATAATGTAAGAGTACTTTAAGTGCTGCAAAGTGCTAATACATAGGGCTGGTAAACAGAAAAAGATTCATATTGACTAAAACTCATTACTCTGATAACAAAAATCGATCAAACATTCTCCATACCTACTGAAAACCACATGTCTAGTTGTCTATAATTGACAGTGTAACAATAGATAGTATAACTGGAAAAAGTTATCATTGTTTCTGAGGCGAAACATTTCACAATGTTACAAAAATACCACAACACGATTAAGATTATAGACGTTGGACTGTAAAAGCAGAATATTAATATATTGAACGCACCTCACCGCAGTTACAAATGCTGACTAACAGTCTAAAGCCCAAAAGATACCCATTCGAATAAGACAGAGAAAAGCAGCTATTCCTCCCTTTCCTTTTTACAGGCTACTTTTCTGTTGATCAACAATTTCATAAAATAATGGATTCTGTTCTAAATTCAAGATAGCATTGCAAAACAATCAAGTGGTATGGTCTAAAACAGTTGTAGAAAAAAAATATGTGTAAACTCCAAAGTAGCTTTTACAAAAACAAAGTAGAGGCACTTGGAGAGTGTATCATTTCACCAAGGCCATTTCAATACAGTAAGTGCAGATTTAGATTTCTAAATGCGGGCCCAAAAATACTTTATCCCTTACATTTGGAAAGAAACGCTGTAAATCTGTTGATCATTTCAATAAACTATATCAACTAGCCAGTACGAAAACTTGAAAGGTTCTTAAGTAAATCATTAGGACCTTAAATGTATAAAATGCGCTAAAAGCCAAATTAAGAGTTACAGTATATGCCATGATGCTATGCCGTGACTTTGATAGATATGAACGTGTCCCTGCCTCCAACACTGAAACTCTCCAGTTGTCTTTATACATCCATGGTCCATCCATCCAGTAGTTTTCCCGTTATCCTGCTAACAAACAAACTGAAAAACAGAACCAGCAGATATCTCTTTGGCTGAGGTAATTACATTTGTGGAAATAAATATTGTGGTGTTTGAAAAAGTAAAAAGGCACCCCAACGTGGATCATGGGTTGCTAAAAGGGATTGTGGCTCAGGCAGGTCAGTGCTCTGCTCTCAGGAATATGGAGACAATGACACAGGTCATTTAGAGCGGGTTGGCCAGGCTGCAGCTGTGCTCTGAGCCAGCCAACACATCAGGACCACTTGCTATCAGTGCCATCAGCACTCAGAATAAAGGGGTGGAAAATGTACAGGAAGTCATCCTGTAAAAACAAGATACTTCTAAGAGCCTTTACGTTGGCAAAGTTGTAAGGGAGCTGTTTTTTAAGGTTGAATTTAGGGAAAAGGATACACTTATCTGAAGGAATTATAGACTGGACTTGGTAACCATTTTAAAGAAGGTTTGTGATAGATCCCGTGAATGAGACTTTGAGCAAGGGTGGCCATGAATAGAAAGGTCTGCATTTAATTTGCTAATCCATCATTCTAATTGTACTCTCTAACAAAGAGGAGAGAAGAGTGGTGGGGCATTCAGAGGCAATGGAGCATGCTGAGGGGTGCGTGTGTGGTTCTCCATGGAGCCAGAGAGGCCGTGGCCCTTGGCCCTTAAAGCCCGGCAAGGGCTGGGGAGAATGGGCTCTGATGAGCTCAACGCAAGCAAGACTAATCCCTTCATGTCCTAAAGAATTGTTTAACTATGTTTGACTGATTAACCCAAACCCCTCGTTTGCACTTTACAATCTATTTGTTCAATCAAATCTCCTGCACTCATCATGCTGCAGTGTGTGGGTGGTTATGGTGAGGGAGAGAAAGAGAAATAATGAGAGAGAGAAACAAAAGGGGCTGCAAAAAAAATCCATTTGGTGAGAGCACACAGAAGTCAAAAGAAAAGCTTTTTTGTTCCACTTATAATTCTCCAAATGTACATAGCACATGAGTTCCTGCGCAGCTTTTGCTAACATTCAAAGGTCAGAGAATTCTTGCCTTGAGAGATTTCAAGTAGAAAGTCATCGGTGGTGTGTAAGCATACCGCACTGGTGTGCTGGTTTTTACCAGCTTCATGGGAAAAGGACATTTAAAGACACCCTCCCCTGCGTGGAAAATAGGTTGCCAGGAAGATTAACCCAGCTTCCTTTTATAGCCTCTGACAAGAGGTTAAATCACACATTACACTGCCTGAAATGTCTCCCAGTAATTAGATCAAGAATATTACTCTCCCTTCTTCCCCTTGCAGACTGCAGCTGATCAAAGCCTAATGATGGTGTCAGTGCCATTGGCAGTGCTGGCTGGCTAAATGTCCCCATCGGGATGGCAATCTGTCAGGGCCACAAGCCCCGCTAAACAGCACAGGACGAGAGTACAATGGTGCTTGACACAAAGTAGACTAAATGAACCACATCTTTCACCAACAAGCTATCCATCAGCAGTGCACCATTACAATTCCCCGTAATGATAAAACCTCTCTTTGTTTTTGGTCTAGGACTGGTATGTGTACACTGATGGCTGAAATGTATACAGTGAGAGGGTTGTTGGCAACAACTGCGAGTTTTATCTTAATAAAACCCACTATAGCGTATCTGCTGTCTTTCCATGCCGGAGCAGATCTAAGCAGCACCTGGTCCCCTTGATGGGGTGAGGGGGATACTGGCTATTAATTACAGAAAGCCGACACGCAGCGCAGGCAATCCCTCGCAATGAGACCCTGGGACGTCAGATACAAGACGAATGCTTCTCTGTCACACGGCAACACGACCTGCCTCAGGACTCTTTACTCTGCGCACTTCCAAGTATGCCTTTCATATTGTGGCCCACCCTTCTTCCTCTGCCCCCACCCTGTCTCCATCTCAATCACATTCTGCGGATGTTACACTACTTCAGGGAATATTTCCTGACGAATGCAAAATGGTTTGTGCAGTAGCATGATAAAAGTTGACATTTTCTTTGCCTAATTCAATTCATTTCCTTTGTAAACAACCTCGCCTCTGTGTGTGTGCAGGCTGCAAAACACATCACACGGAACGGTCAATGCATTTCTTTGCTCTCAAACTCAACAGCTTAAACAAAAGGGGGAAATGGCAGGAGATATGCCAATCATTAATCGTTGAAAGATGTCTGACAAAAGAGGCCCTTAAAACTCGACAGCTTTTCTTTTTCGCGTCAGTCTCCAAAGAACAACCAGTTCCTAAAAAAGGGGCCCGGACAACAGACGCCTGCAAGAGGTCTGACCCTGAATGTAACCCCATACAGGTGGCACAGGAAGCAGGAATGCTATTCAGGAGACAACATTGTTCTTACCCTAAGACATGCTCTCAGAGATCATTTTTGACAGGCACATTGCCATTTCAGTTTATTCTAACTTACTGAAAAGCAGATCCCCTTGAACACATTATTGGTAAAGCCTCATTGTCAGTGTAGACTAAAAGCTTCTGGTTAAGGCCGTTTTGAGAGTCTTCATAACTGGGTAGCTACACTGCATTATGCTGTGAAGGCTGTTCATTTTTAAGTGTTTGCAAAAATGTGAGGCAAACACTTAAAAAGCAACTTGTAAAACTCTTAATATTAAAGGAAAAAAAAGGATATGCTTCTGCTGTTTGTCCAAGAGTCTTCCATTGCAAAAATCTCAATGCACACACACAGTAATGTCAAGTAGGGTGTTCCAGTTCAGGAGAATATTATGTCCAATCTATGAACTGAACTGTGATTACAGCCAACATCCGCAGAGCAACAACTGCATCTCTGCACATTCCAGGAAACGCAGCCAGCTGAAGACAGCAAATACACCAGAGAGAGGAGGAGACATAAACAACGTAAGCTAGTTTGAGAGCTGTGCCGATGTTTACTGTCTCACTAAGTGCATTTCATCCCCTCTGCCATCCCAGCATCGGCGGTATTTCAGCATGCCGTGCAGAGGGGGCTGCTGATGCCACAGGTCTGTGTACAGAGGGCTCAGTCACAGGCTGAGAGACTGTTTGGACAATGTAGCTGTCAGACACTCTGCCTGTCTGGAATAACGATTCAGTTCAGCCGATACAAAACAACCCCTTGTTCCCTTATAGTGGAGGTTAAAAGAAAAACTTTTGGGTTTACAACTGTTGAAAAATAAGAGGAATTTCTGCCTTTTTTTGACTTGGTATGCTTGCTATCAGGGAGAAAGGTCTGAGTTTGCTTCAAACAGCCTCGGAATGACATGCCAGAGATTAGCCTCTGAAGGTCACAGTCTTCGCCTATCCTTTCAGCCGCTTTTCACAACACAACCCCGGGCCCTTTTGAACAACAGGAAGAATGTCATCTGGTTACTTTTCAAGGCACGGAGATACCATTCTCTGTGGCCAACAATGGCTGCAAACAGGACTAGAGGGTTAAGAGGTTATAAAAGGGCCCCATTCTAAGCGCCGCTCAATCCCTCCAGTACACCACACGCACACAGAAAAAAAACACACCCACACACTGAGGCCTGGAGAAGTGGTGCAACCTTTGATAAACTGAGGAGGGTCATGGCAAAGTGCCGTGGATTGACCGCTTCAGCCTCAGTCCCTCCCAAGTAAAGCTCTTAACAAAGCCTCCGAGCTTCGCCTGCTTTGTCCTTTTGGACAATGTAACTTTATGATATCCATCCATTAGGTTACTATGTCTGGCCAAAGGTTATAAAAGGCTAGTAACATTTCATCACACAGTTAACAAGGCAACATTTTAAATACCTCCAATTCATGACTTTCATTGTATTCTTGATGCTATTTGAGATAACTAAGCTGAGGGTAAGGCAAGCATTTTGAAATGAAACAATTTTGGTCATCAAATAAAGCATTCCTTTAAAACACACACCCTGTGCTTAACGACAATGCATCAACAAATATTTGAGACTATTATTCAGGTTGTAAAGCCTGTTCCAAAATGACTTTTAGACTACAGACGGAGCTGAAATCCTTTACCAATTAAGTGTCTAATGAACCCTCTAAAATATTAAAAATAAAGCCCAATTAGCCGCAGAATTTTTTGATCTCCTCCCTCTATAATCCTCTGGTAGCTTACCCTTATCTAACGTCTGAGCCAACTATGACACTCTGAGCTCCCTCGCCCCCTCCACTTGATATCCCCTACAGCTTTACTCCTGCATTGTTGCTGCATTCTTTCTGACCCTGCAGACCGGGTGAGACTCTGAGCCTCTCTGATGCCGGCTAATGATGCCCCGATATGTACAGTTGGCATGGATGTTGGAAAACTGCAGCAGTAACCGCGGACATGCTAATGGCACCTATTAGGATTACTTAAGTGATATGGGATTCGCCTGGCAACCCCTGAGCACAGAGGGTTGGTATTTGGGGTGGAGAGTGTCAGTGGTGGGTCAGTGATCCGATTGAGGCAGCCTTATCTTGTGCCATAAACAGATAAGAGTATCTGACTGCTCTTCTGCTGTTCCTGTGAGATGGAGGTGGATAAACAACCCTGTCGTCTCCAGTGCCTCCGACGAGTCTGATCAAACAGATGCCATCCTAAACCCTGCCTTGTTCCTCCTGCTGCTATGACTGCTGTTTTTGCTTTGAATATCACCGGGAGGCTTGGATTCCTACCCGATTGCCCTCAAGCTGAAGACACAACAATTTCCGAAAAGCCCTTTGGTCTTGTAACGTCAGGTTGGAGCCCTCCCTGGCCTCGAGCCTCAGGTTTGCTGATTATGCAAGCTAACCCAGCAAGAGCGGGGCTTTTTGTCATAATTGGACCTGCTGGCAACTTGCAAATCCATGCAAATTCAAGAAAACACAGAAATGTGGTAAACAAAAACGCAAAGTCTATCTTAAAAGCAGCCCTATCGCCTGTGGTCATGACACATTGTAAATCAACCCATGTGAACTAAACTGAACACCATGTAACAGCTGATCCAGAGTCTGAGCCCTGCAGACGGGTCCCTTGTTCTCTGAGGTATCCAGAAGTGCCCATGATGTCCTATACGCCTGATCTGGATGTATCATGTGACCACAGTTCTTTACTCCCACCCTGACCTGCGTTTGACCCTCGTGATTTTCACACAAAAGCTACCAAACATCTGCCCTCTGTCTAGAAAAACGATTCACATAGCTGGGAAGACATTGGGTGGCCTCGCAGAGCGTCTCTCTAAGTGGTGGATGGCTGAGTGTGGGCTGACAGCTGCCGTGGTGATGGGGGGACTACAAGGTGGAGCAGGCTGGCACATCACTGCTACCTGGGAAATCTCTGCCATGCTGTCTGGGACAGGGGGTCAGCCTCATTTAGCAAATGGATGATATTCAACAAATGCTGCTCATCTCAAACTCCCGGGTTGAGGGAAATAAAAATCTGCTATGCAAATCCAATTCGCAACACCTGCATGATATTTAACATACAGAAGCCCCCACTGGAATATGAAAGGAAGAAATGAATTGCATTGACAAGAGCGTACTGTTACACATTTCCAATTCAAGTACCGTCTCTAAAGCGCTACATCAAATGACTGGGCTTTGAATAAACCAAAATGAGCCAAGTGCCTCATTCCAGCACAGAAAATCGTTGCATCAAAAGATATGCCGTTTAGTCGAGCCATTTCACAGCCAACAATCACAGAATCGGGACCTTTACTAATCAATGTATTTTAATGAGCTCCCTGTGAATCTAAACAACAGCTGAAACATTAAATCAGCTCAGATTCTCTGGTTCACTCTTTGTACCTTGTGATCCGTTATTCATATTCTTGCTCTGATGTCTCTGAGAAATAAAACAGAGCTTTGATGTTATCCCCTTATTACTGCTGTGTGATACCAGACCAATGGTGGGAATCAGATTGTTTGACTGTCACGTGGAGAATTCTGCAACCCAAAACATCAGGGACATCAGGTGTAAGGGGCTCATAATGATTTTTCTCTAAATAACAATCGTCACTCACTAAAATCTGTTTAGCCATTTGGTTACCAGGAGAAAGTTGAAAACAGTGAGGTCTAAAAAAAACTGTGTGTGGGTGTGCACATCACAATCTCTCTGAACTCTGTTTACTGCTTACAAATGTCCACCAAATGAAGCCTAAATAGGTGTGTGTTCACTATATGTGATGTTTTTTCTGTGAAAGTTTAACCTTGTCTGCAGGCAATTGTCGACTAAGAGGAACAGCAGCCAAGATGCTACACGAGTATTTTAGAGGAAATTGCTCTCCTCTGCCTACAATGTAAATCAATATGTCCCAATGCATTTGTCAGTGGTTGGCTGGGGGAAAAAACCAAAGCAACTTGCTATCCTGTCAGTTTGCCCTCAGCAAAGGCTCTGGGGTTTGCGGTGACAGGTCCAAGAGTCAGCACATGATTCACGGGCGGAGGAGGAGGAGGAGAGACACTTTGAAAAGCCACGCAGAGCCCTAATTAACACATGCATTCAAGTGGTATTTCAATTTGGCAGATCGCTGTAATTTTCTACAATGCTGCAGATCAGCATGACATGAGCAAATGAACCAGGTGCTCCCGACATTCAGGCTTATCTGCGGATGTTACGAGCAAAAGCTAACACACAAATTAAGACATAATTAAAGTAATAAATGCACACACAGAAATCCAAGTCAGACGTTTATTAGAACTACGAGTGCAAGATCTACTGTTGTTTGCCTAAGCATAACGATATCTCACAGTAACTTAATGTCATTGCTGTCATTAGGGACGAACTGCATTTTACAGATGGGGAGAGGCCTGCAGTCATTTGTTTTAAGACCTAATTAATCTTCATTGTGCTGGGAAACATAGCACCTCAATGCAAAAAGGCTTCCTTCTACACGATAATTGCAGAGAGTCTAGGGGCCTGAGTTTCCCAGACAACACGGTCTGAAATGTAATTATCTGCTCTTCGGAAAATGTAGGGGAAGAAAAAAGCTACATTGCAAAACTGCACTTTTGGCGAGTAATGTCAGGCTGTTATTTGAGTAACACAGGAATTCACTAAGCACATCCTCCCTGCTGTTATTAACGAAACAGTCACCTTTGTAAAGGTAAAGGCAAGATAATGGCTTTCTTCACAGCAACAGACACTTAACAGTTTTTTTTTTTTATCTTTAGAAATTGCATAGTGTTATCCTCTTACCATGTGCAGAATAAACTCGATCACTCCCATAGTCCAGTCAGTCTCAGAAGTGTTGGTTTACTGCGTTTTTTTTAAATCATATCCGTCAAGCTCCATGACATTATAGACCGACTAAACAGCAATAAAGCCAGACTCAGAGCAGCCAAAGATAACACGGACAGGCTGTGGAAACATTAACATTCCACCGTTTAAAGATCAGGCTTGGAGGGGGAGAAACATCGATAGGATCCCATTAGTTAAGTGTGCCCTTAGGTTACCCGAAATTTGATCAGAGATAGACCCTTTTTCCTTCCAGACACGAGCCATTAGACGTTATGGCAACAACAAAAAAGCTGCTCTCCTCCTCTGAAAGTACTCCTCCTGCACTCCTCCTCCTCCTCCTCCTCCTACTCCACCTCCTCAGTGGTCGAGGTTGTGCGGCAGGATCAGGATGAGCTCGGTGACGTCAACCTTTTGTTATCACCTTTAACACTTTGCAAGGTGGGAACACTTTTCCTCTGTCGTTATATTAGGAGGTGCTATTTGCAGACGCGCTGAGAGCAAGGTGTGCGCGCATCTGCACCATGAGAGAAGCTACTCTAAATTTGGATTTAATGCATGCATGTCCCACTGAGTGTATTAGATACTAGCAGTGGGAAACAACTTAGTGACAGCTCCCATACTTTATAATTACACAAGATAACACACAACTTCCCCCACAGCTGGCTGGAACTCACATTTTCTCTTGAGTTGGTACAAAACAACCTGCACCATGAATACCACAATGATATAAATATAATCATGATTTGGCAGGCAAATGGAAATCTTTTTACTCCTCACTGCTTGTTGTCATAATGCAAAAAAAATTGCTAAACAGCTCAACTACACAAGCCCAGTTTAATTCAGGTAACACCACCTTTAGGCAGGAATACATGGCTACTTCAGTGCCTGAAAAAAAGATGTTTGGCTCCTAACAGACAGCAAGCCGTGAGGTGTATCCACAGACAATACAGGGAGCAGTACAGTAGCTATAAAGCTGCATGTTGCCAGTCGGGGTGCCAGCTGACTGCCCAGGCTCCTGGCTAGCTAACCTAGCCAGCCAGTCTGAAACATACACAGTCCCATTGTTGCCTCCTCAAGCTCTCCTCATATTTATGCCACAATTTGAGAGGACGTCACACAGTATCAGGCAGTAGCCGTATTATAAAGAGACAACTACTTACTCTCCGTTTTCCTCTGCGAAAGGCATCGTTTAGTACGTCGCCATGGTTTAAAACGGACAGATTTTCTCCCGTTGCCCTGCGCTGCCGAATCACTGCTGCTGCTGCTGCTGTCTGCGGCAGCAACTTCTGGCGCATGCGCAGAGGCTGGGAGCAGTCCAGACTGCGCTGGTCTCTGCGCAGGACACCGAGCGGTTTAAAGGGACAGGCAGCGTGGGATTTTATTGGACGGGTAAATATTTGTAGGACATTATTGAAATAACCTGTCATTATTTTTACAGCTCTACAATATCAAAGTTCATGTTCAACTCGTTTTTAGTTATATCTATTTTTGTTTGTTATTAAGCTTGTTTATCAAGCTCTAGGAAGAGGTATTCACAATTTGATCATTTTAGATGCAACATATTAATAATAATGATTACTTCAAGGTGTGTTACCGTACTAAATTCGCTTTGCATAGGCTATGAAATGATCAGTGAGGGTAACTAAACATATTTAGTGAAATGCGCTGCAACTAAGTACCCTGCAATTTATTTTTAAAGATACCTGAATTGATTTTGATTGAATTGTTGCCTATTCAGAAGGACTTGTTTTACTGCCCTTAACCACTAGCCAAATTGTAAGTGTACACCAACATTAAGCCGATTACTCTTTTTTTACTAAGCCATACGTCTAGATTCAAGATTTTTAAGATTCAAAGGTTTTATTGTCATATGCACAAAGCTACAGTGTAGAAATGGCAATGCAATTCTTCTGACCTGAGCTCCTCTAGGCATTTACAGTGATGTTAGCAGGGATACCAAATGTTCCCTTGACTGTGTTTGGGGAACATCATCAGTTAACATGATTACTTAACCTCTAGGGATATGATGGAAATGTTTTGTATCTGTATTTTGGATGGAAAATACCTACTGAGGGACACACCAAATGTTTGTTGAGGATGTCATGAAGGTCATCAATGTGTTTGCACAAAACAAACATTGAATATAAAGACCAAAAAAAAAAAAAAGAGAAACAAAATTAATAGACATGATCATAAACATTTACAAAAAAAACATATCACATATCACACTAACTAAATGCATGCTTATTATGTGGTTCTTCAGTTGTCCCTTTAAGTGTCAGCAAAGCTAGCATAATGTATCTAGAGAGGGTCTTTCAGAGTCTTAATATACTAACGTCAGAGGACCTTTGGGCTCTTGTTAGTTGATAAGGAGTTAAAGTCAGAAAGTGTCAGAAAGTGCTTTATCATTAAGTGCTTTGTAAGAACCTTAAAATCAATCCTAGGTAATGGAGAGCCAGAGCAGTGTGGCTAAAGCAAGAGTGACTGCAGTTTCCCAGTCTTTGTTTTGGCAGCAGTTCTATAGTTGAACTTTTCCAAACAGCCTTTTTTTGGTAGGCCAGTAAAAAGGGTTTTACAATACTCCAATTTGCAAGTTGTGAAAACATGAATCAGTTTCACAGCTACGTTAAGAGCAGCCTTACTTTTTTGCAGCACTTCTTAGGGGGTTGCATTCTGTCTTGGTAACTTTGCTAATGTGGGCTTCAAAGTCCAAAATGAGTTTTTACTTCTGATTTAGTATGGTGAGTTCCCAAGCCTATTAAAAATGTCTCTCTCTTGCATTTATGCCCTAATACCTAAATATAGATTGTTGCTGGTCGATTGTTTTATTGAGAGACAATCGACCATAGTTGGCTCAACAGAAGAGTATAATTGTAATACTCAAATATAAATGTATGAAATGTTATACTCATCTGTTTCACTGGCACAAAATGTATCCTTCGGTTGTATTGTCCTTGCATTTTGCATCATTTTTTTCTTCACATATTGTGAATCTTGTGGAAGACGACACAGCCAGTGAGAAACCTCTGCAGTCAATAGTGTCACATGCTTTGTGATTTGATGAAAGGTTCTATTTGTGCAGCCTGATGTGTATGGCTCCCTAATCAAACACTTATATTTCTGTGACATCTCAAATAAATTACTCCATTACAACCACCCACCTGCCCTCTCCACAGTATTGATGGTATTTTATTACCAGAGAGAGACAGATGGACAAAGCTGAACATGGTGGAAAGTTATGGGAAGGTTGCAGAATGTGTGTCATGTCAGGTTAGAACCTGCACAAAAGTAATCAAATGAGAAGATTAGAGAAAAGAATCACAGATGTCCAACTGCACAAACAGCATTGTGGAGGATAACTCCATTGGCCTGGGTTCCAGTACAATCTGGGCTTATTACAATACTCCAGCCAATTTAGGCCTGCAAGCTTCACTTCCCCCATCAGCAAGTGAAAGCGGGGAGAATTTGGTCTGAAAGCCCAATCACGCACAGCGCTCGGAGTTCAGCAGGTGGGGAAGTAGCAGCAGCAGGCTCCATCACGCAATAATACAAAGTTAATGATGCAGAGCGGTGTCTTTCTCCATACCAAAGAAAGACGTCAATACAGGATGTTTAAGAACGCTGCTCCTAATTACGCTTTTTAAATTCACCACTGACGTGATTGATGATTTCAAAGAGAGGCATTATTGATCCACTTCACAGACAAGTCCCATCGATTGCAAGTCTAGAATGACTAAAAGTTTTTTTCCCCCCCTTATCTCCCCCACTGAGAAAGAGATTGTACAATCAGAGCATCAGTGTGACCTATATGGGTAGTTTGGGAGCTAAATCCCCTCTTTTAAAAAGCAGCCTGAGCAAGGACGTATGCAGTGATTACTGAACGGAGGGGCCTTCGAGGACATCCAGGACCTCATGTGTGACGTAACAGTTAAATCTCACTGCTTTCTCATTTATCAAGTGTGGAAATTCATCTATCCACTCATTAATCTGTGGGATGCTTTAGAAATAGCCTATCTGCGTTGGAGTCCTCAGCATGAGAAGGTTGAGGTGCTGCTGTTTTATAGACAGTCAGCCAGCTGTGAAGCATCACGCCTCTCACTGCAATCGGCAGTGATGGAGTGATGGATGCTCTGACGCACTGACAGATTGTTTTTTTGCTCCCTGTTAACATGCCCCATGGCTCACACTTATTATTCCATGAACTTCCTCATGAGCAGCCAGATCTTCTTGCCAGTTATTGCATGTCTAATCCCAGACAGTGTTATTAGTAAATCAACAGGAGAGGCTGCTAGGGTGCACGGCCACACACAATTCTGCATATTCAGGAAGATCTGACCTGTTCACTATCAATACAAAGTGTTCTGTTAGAATTGCAGAAAACAAGATTGATTGGGAATCAACAGCGCACTGAATTGCAGCACCAGAGGGAGGGTTTCCATCACACCATGCTAAATCTCATTGGCAAGTGCACTTCAAATGGCAAAGTGGGCTGCAGCTTATGATTAAATGGTCTGCAGGCGAAGCCTTTTTGTCTTCTTTTTTTTTTTTTAGGGAGAGAGAGCTCTTTCTGAAGGCCAAAGTTAATGCAGTCATAGAAAGAACTCTGATACACTCCCACGTGAAATGGCCATGTGAGGAAAACCCGGAGGGAGAAAAGGCCTTGAATGAATTTAAGAGGGAGCGAGAGGGAGAGTGGGAGGGAGGCAGATAGAGAGAAAGTTCAAACATTACTGATCCTCAAATATCCTTTTGGTATGGTTCAATTGGAATTCGGCAGTAAGTGACTGCTAAAAGCTCCATTTTTTATTGTTGTCCTTCCATTGCGGCAGAGCTTTTAGAGTTAGATGATGACAGATTGTGAGCTACCTGATATCCTTCATCATCCTCCCCAGTGGAGGTGTTTGTTCCGCCCTGAGCAAGTCCTCGAGGACTAGCAAACAGCCGGCGTGTTTGATGGACTACAGGGAGACATCTGCTCTGCCTGGCTTTGCCATACAGAATGAAAACAACACGTTACAGTAATCAATCAATATGCAAACTGTGTCCTTTTAGTGCTGTGATTAACCTTACACACGTCATGGTTATCAAGTCATTATGTCAGCTTGTCATTGTGAATTAGTTCTGAAGAGCTGCGGGGTGTGAAAGCATGCAGTGTTGGCATAATGCTTTAAGCGTGGATGTTCAATATATCCTCGACAACATTGTCACAACTGTGCTTCAAGCACCCTCAGGGATAAGCTCTGTTCTGTGCACTCAAGGGACAAGAGGGATAGGAAAAGTCGGAACGCTGCGATCTGATTTGTGGTTATGGGCGCACCATCCCTCACAAAGTAATATACAGACTATCACCCCAGACAAAAGATCCTTTGAGAGCCTGTCATCCTTTTTAAACTGCCATTTGCTCATGTTGGTGGATGTGTGTTTGCATTATGATGAGCTGATTTTGGAATAGCCGCTGACCGTTTTTAGCCTCCAATATATCCCTGCGATACACAGGTGGCTCGCAAACTGGGGCCCAGGTGCATTCTGTGAGTTACTGAAAAACAACATGGATGGAGTGTCTCCACATCCATTTGTTTATAGCTATTACATCTGTGTACACTCAACATATTTGTGTTTTTATATTATTACAACAAACAATAATGCTGTTCAGTATTTACATTTACTTTCTGTCCCATTTGATTTATATATTGTTTGCTTATTCCTGCACTTGCACCTTTATTTTAATTGCACTATTTCTTTACGCTATTTTACATCCTCATTTAATTGTATGTGTAAAGTTTATTTTATTTTTGCACTATTTGAGGGGACTGAAGATTTTAAGACTTTCATTGCCACCAACTACACTGTTCTACTATGTAACTAAATCAGTTAAATATTTGAATCTTGAACTTGCACTATGTTATCTTTGATATTCTCGTGTTTCTTTTACTTGCATGATTTCCTTTTTCAATGTGCGCTGTTGGAGGGAGTGTTAGATCCAATATTTGTATTGCCATAACTGCTTCTCTGTAATTGCTGTCAATTTAAAAGGCTAATACAGATCCTTCTACCAGACAGTATGCAGGGTGAAATAACATGTTGTAGTTGACACAGTGGTCGCCAGGGGGCGGTGTAGTTTCCACACGACACTCTGTGAGAAGCTCTTTAAAGCGGAAGACGTTTTTCTTTGGTCAAAACAACATGGTTCCCCCCTGTAATGGCAATGTGAACAAGCAGCGCTCACCTCTGAAACGATGAATAGTGTAATATTATCTGAAATATAATAGTAACAGTGACTGAAGCTCCATGGCGCTCAGATTGTGCTCGCGGGTTCTTAGAGACTCCTCGCTCGTCTCGAGACTGCTCCTCGGGACTACTCGACAGGAAAGTGCGACATGGTTCCTAACAGCCGGTTAGTCAAAAACAAGGCTTTCTGCTGCTCTTTTATTTGTATTTTTCTAGCAAGGAAGTGTATTAGGGTGTTAGTTAAGCATGGTGTATTTAGAATATCAGCCTATAGGCGTACTATGACGTTTATCAGGGCGACCCAATAAATCAGGCATCTCTTAGCTCTGTTGAGGCACAGGCTGTTAGCTAATGCTTTTTCCATCAATAACACCTGTTTCATCCGAGGAGACGTTTCATTAACATGGTACAGGTAGAATACATGACAATAATGGAGAGTAGGTGAACAATGTGTGATTTTCCATTTCAGGGATACTTTTACAACTGTGACTTCCATGTATGTGCAAAATGCTTCATGAGTGACAGGCAGAATTTAAACTCCGCCTGCATTCAAAATATGTTTTACACATTGTTACTTAACTCTGTTAACATTTAATTTGATAAAAAATACATTTGGTAAGTGTATCACAAGTCTTCAAGGACAATATTGACAACAATTTGGAAGATGTGAGCAAAAGGAAAATGTATTGAACATTTATTATCATTTTCGATTAATTTGTTGATTAATGAATTAATTATTTGGTCTAATAAATGTCATAATAGTTAAAAATGTCCATATCAGTTTCTGAAAGTCCAAGTATGATACATTTCTCGTTTTTTGTGGGACCAAAACCCAAATCAATTCATGTTAATATACCATAAAGCAGTAAAAAACAGCACATTTTCCAATCACAAGAGGATGAAATAAACATTTTCTGCCACATAGAAAATTGCTTTAAACAATTAAACGATTATCAAAAACTATTCTGTATAACTCTGTCCTACATGCAGACTTGCATGAAGGCATGCCATTATTTCTAAACTCAATCTGATTGGGTTCTGTAATTACTTTTATGAACGCATTTACGAACGCATCGTTATACTGTGCCATAATAACACCCAAGGGCTTATTATGAATGAGTAACCTTGCAGCCCTGCTGGCAGAGAAGTGATGGAAATGTTTTTATGTGTTCACAGGAAACGCTGTCTGCAGCAGAGGACGGAGGAACGGATTTATCTTCACTCCTGCTTGTTTTATTACATCAGATGCATTTCTCAACAGACTGATGAAAGGCAAAGCAGTGGAGGCAGACGGCAGTTCTTATCGCCTGCCAGCGTCAGTTCTACCAGACAACGGTAATCAGAGATTTACATCCCTGAACTCATCTGATAAACTCCTGCTGACGCCATTCTGTCGCAAATCCAAAGTTATAAATCCCTTCTTTGTTTCTCTAATGATTTATTTTGTGTGTTTTCAGCTGAACAATTATCCTTGTTAATGAGACATCCAGATCAGCCTGAAAATGCAAAGGTTTTGAAAGTGGCCCTCATAGGGTCCCCCAATGCTGGGAAGTCCACATTATCCAATCAGCTCCTTGGAAGAAAGGTATGTGTCTTTTAAAACATGTACATTGATATTCATCTGAAGGAGGTGTTCAATGTCTAAAGTCAGTAATCATTTCTTTAAGGTGTTTGCCGTGTCCAAGAAAGTACACACTACACGGTCACGGGCCGTGGGCGTCCTGACAGAGGAGGACACACAGATAGTAAGACCTTCCTCATGTCTCTATTGTTATATTTAATGCCATTCTAAAAAAAAAAAAAAAAACATTAACCCATTTGTGTATTGTTTTGTAGATCTTACTGGACACTCCTGGTCTCACTACTGTATCAAAGGCCAAAAGGTGCTTTGTTATTTTATTTATATTTTTAAAGTCTGTAATCTACATCCAGTTGTATCATAAAATGTAATATGATTGGCTGCTCTGTTTCCACAGACATAATCTGGAGAAGGCATTGCTTGAGGATCCCTGGAACACGGTTAAAGAAGCAGACATAGGTATGATGTAAATTAACTCTGAACCTTTTTATAAGTCGGACCTGAGGGGCACCTTTCTTTATGATTCCATCATTTATCAAAGTTACCATTTAAGAATAAAAAAACAGTGCTGAGTTCCAAGTGTTTGTTATTGTGTCCGTTTTCCAGTGGTGGTGTTGGTGGATGTGTCCGACCGATGGATGTGCGGCAGGATCGACTTCGAGGTGCTCAAATGCCTGGCCCAGCACACTGACATCCCTGCAATCCTGGTGCTCAATAAGGTACTCTTCCACAGAATGACACATTCATTACAAGCCTGTTAAATGCTACTAAAGTAATACATATTGACAGCAAGTCATGGATATCATTTATTGATTACTGATTGTTCTTTTCAAAGGGCTAAATTAAACAGTTGGTCACCGTATCTTTCAACAAACTTAATTAAATTAAATGGTGCATTTGTTGGGGACTATTTTCAAGTGCAAATCAATACATTTCGAGCTCTAATGAGTGTATGCAGCAGGAAGGCGTATGGGAATATAAACTAAAGTGCTAATGAAAATGGAAATGATGACACCTGTCCCCCAGTGCGACTTACTGATGTGTTGTAATAGTAACAAGTATTGTTATAGTAATAATACAATAGAGGCTCTATGACATACAGGAAGAAGATACTGTACTTTGGATACATGGGTAATACTTCTGTAGAATTAGGATCTGTTGACAAGAAGAAGAAGAATATAGAATATCACCAGACTTTCCTTGCCAACATCCCAGAACATTCAAATGAATGTTAACCTGCACTGAGGAGTCTTCCTGATGTCTTCACTGATGCCCCCATGTGTCTCAGGTGGACCTGTTGAAGACTAAGCACCGGCTGCTGGACATCACAGCAGAGCTGACATGTGGAGTAGTGAACGGACGCAAGCTGCAGGTCAGGACAGTGATCAAGCCTCCGGAGGCTGAAAAGAGTTCCAAGAGGCAGCCAGAGCCATCGCCCGACGAGGACACCGCGGGGCTGGAAGGAGACGCTGATCCCAGCTCTGCTCTGAGCAGAGAGCAGCTGAAGGCTCTGAGGAGTCAGCAGGGCTGGGCTCACTTCAAGGACGTCTTCATGCTGTCTTCTGTGGACAAAGAGGACGTTGACACACTGAAGGTACACATTCTATTATGGCAGGTTAAACAGTGATATCCCAGGCAGGCCCATCTGGAGGACAGGATGCATGTTGTATCATAAATTATTGTATTTTTACACTTTATAAAGATATAAGTTCACCATCAGCAGCAAAACCCTTATAATATCATATGAATACACCACTGTATATATTGGAGTACAATGTGCACATTTTTACTTCTTATTTCTTTCTTAATTTATTATTTTTATTTGATCTTTTATTGGATATTTTACTTATTTCTCTGTATGTTTTATATGAATATCCTTAATTTATTTAAGTTTTTTATTGCACATTTTTTACTTATAATGTTTGTATACATATTTTTATTCTAATTTATTTTTATTTAATCCTTTATTTGACATTTTAATTTAACTACTTTTGTTTAAGGTAATATCTTTTTCCTTTTCTTTTATTTACTGATAATAACCATGCTTTTATCTAAATGTTGTAGAACTACTTTATGGTTGCGGCTAAGCCCGGCTCGTGGCAGTACCACAGTGAAGTCCTGACCGACCAGACTCCAGAGCAGATCTGCACCAACACCATCAGAGAGAAGCTTCTGGAGTATCTGCCACAGGAAGTGCCCTACTCCATCACACAGGTGAACCAGTTTACCGATAGATAGACAGAGATCTGACTACACCATCACATCTCTCTGCACTGATCCTGGGGATGACTGAAAGCTGACATGTGCTTGGATTCAGCCATTTCACACTTTGGGATTGTTTTCATTGTTTGTCGTCTGTATTTACTGCTACTGTACAATTTCTCAATTTACAATTGTCAATACTTGTTTTGTGTATGTCCAATTGGTGCTGATGATAAATGTATTTAATGGAAGCAATATCTTGCACGGCTAACACAACCTCAGTACTTTTACTTTTGTAAAACAGTGACACCACTGTGTAACACTCGCGCTGCTATTGGCTAGTGCACCAACATATTGTATGTGATTAGCTAAGAGGTGGGACATCTTTAAATGGTTGACCAATCACAACAGATCCAGCCAGCTAACCAATCAGAGCAGACTGGGCTCTGGTTTCAGAGGGGGAAAAGAGGTGCTGTGAGAAAAATAAAGAGCTTTTTGAACATTAAAGCATGGAAACATGTCACAGTAGAGGCACAAAGTACAAATATGAACCTGAAGGAAAATCACTATGTCCTCTACAATATTTTAATCTTTCTGTTTCAGTCTATTGAATTCTGGGGCGACGGAGAAAATGGAGAGCTGGATATTTCTGTGAAACTTTATGTCATGAAAGACAATCACATGGTAAGTGCTCTCCACACATTTCTTGGTTTCGAAGATGGGAAGTATCTCATTAAAAACACTATGTATAGATGCATATTGAAAGTATTGATTAAGTTTAGCATACATTTGATTTGACTTGGCTTTAAAAGGCAAATGACACAAGCTGGCAAATAAATGTCAGGTGTAAAATGAATAAGGTAGAAAAAACTAGATTGACTATTTTAAGATGCCTGGCCTGTTTCAGGGAAATGAAATCTTTTCCTCCACCTGCAGCCTCTCTGGTGGCCTCTGATTTGATTTGGCCTGCATTTGCCGTGTGTTTTTATCTTGTAAATATTTGAGCAGCCTTTCAAACCATACATATTTGATGTGAGGAATATTTGAAGCTACATCTGCCGTGCTGAAATGTTTCAAGGCCAGTGACCTTTAAGAAGACTGACTCAGACCTTTCCTCAGCTCTTCCATTCAACTCACAAGGACGAGTCAACAAAGGGATCGAAATATCATTTATTTTATGAATATCTCCTGAGAGAAGGCTATCTTGTCAAGCTTTCTTGTGTGAACAACAATGAATATTAAATATATATGTTGGAGGTCACTGCAGTCTTTTAGAATGCTTCAGGGTGAAACAGGTTATGGCTATTTTATAGAAATTGCATAAAAAAGAACAGCTGTATTTGTTTGAACCCAATATCCTTTTTCTTGGTAAATCTTCAGATATCATAATACTATTTTCCACAGGGTCCTTTTTATTTGTGTCTTTCAAACCTGCATTACTCAGATACCCAATATGTACCGCTCCCTGACACGGCTGTGCGTCTTCTCTCCACAGCGGATGCTGATCGGGGCCGGGGGCCAGATGGTGAGCCGCATGGCCAAGGAGGCCGGAGAGGACCTGAGCCGAGTCTTCCTGAGAGACGTGAGGCTCAAGCTCACTGCCAAGCTGAAGGTCTGAGGAGGGTGGAAGCACATGAAACAGATCCTGCTGGATTTAAGATGCCTCTTGGCTACGCAAAGACGGACATGAAAAGATAGAACTAAAGAGAGGACTCTGCTCATGAGTGGAGCTGTATGAAGACATGGACCTGTTTGAAGGAGAGAAAGAGGACTGTTGAAATTGCATCTTCTGTCTACCTGCATCAGCAGCAACCTTTCATGCAGTCTCAGAAGATACTATTAAAGATTTGTACCCTATAAGTTGCTGTTATTATGGTGTTAGAAAACTAAGGAGTGCCTTTACTAACTTACACATCATCGGTAAAGTGCCATTTAAGGACTACTACACCCACAAAATAATCATTTGTATATCAGTTACTCACCCTGTTACCTTGACGAAAGAAGTCTGGATGAAGTAAATGAAATAGGTTCTGTGTTTGAGAAAAGCAAAACTATATCAAAACCCCCCTAACTTAATAATCCAAGTTCTAATTCTAAAGTTTAAAACACTGTTTATGTGGAAGTCTATGAAAAAGGTCATCAATTAATCTCGACTTTTCTCTGTTTCTTAATTCTAGGTTCAGATAACGGGGTGAGTCATTGATACACACATGATGAATGTGTGTGTGAGTGGATCTGTGAAGGTAGAATTGTTGGCATTTATTTAGCAAAGATGTATTTGAGGCAGCAAAACATGACACAGACTCTCATCAAATGGATGTTTTGACACGAGCCTGACAGGGCGTTCATGGCTGAGCAGGTTTTGGCGAGCTTTGAAAAGGCCTGATGGTTTATCTTTGGCTCTCAGAGCTCTTCACTTGGCTGGCCCTGCACCGTCATGTTCACTCAGACGTCCCTGATGCACCATCCTGTTCCCTCCACTCCCACATCACTTTAGCCTTCTCCACCGCCTTTGAAGTGTGGCCATCCGTCCCTGAGACTATCACTTTCTTGTTCCGCTGCTTTCTTCCCTTCTCCTCCTCCTCCTCCTCCCTTGCTTTTGTGGCTCTTATAAAGCCCGGCTCTGCCCCCGAGGGCCAAATGGTCTCCCTTAATGGATGGCAGTATGGAGCACTAACCTGATGCTAAAATGGGTCAGATTATGGTGATTGGATTCATCCCTGCTGCCTGTGAGTTAACTTGACGGTTTCTCTATCCGTGTCATCTTGATGAATAACCAGCTAGTGGCCTGAAGCAGGTGGGGGGGGGGGGCCTTGAATGTCTCACAGAAGCCCCTCAGGCTCCCCTTGCTTTCTGCGACGCCTGCTCCCAACTGATTAGATAAGACGGTTGCGCGGCAGAGATCTTCACTTAGACAAGCCAACTGCTGCTCCCAAATACTACAGAGTCATCTTCATACAGGATATTTAGGATGCTGACACACACACACACACACACACACTTTGCACAAAATAACGAGACACTTGTTCGTTTGGGAGCAATAAGCTTTATTTTACGCACATGAAAAGATGTCACTGTCTTGTTCCTGGAGGTCCTGATGACATTGAGCGAGGGCCGTATAACCCTTACCCTAACTGAAACTCAGTAATGGTAACGGTTTGACGGCCCCCCCCAGAGCAGGCAGTTAGGAGCCAGTGTGCGCTGATTGAGCCGCTGGGGGAATGAAAACCCTGGATAGTACATCATCTATACTGTAGTGTCTCTTTAATAAACTTACAGTATAAGATGATATCCTGTCCGGGGCACAAGACATAACAACCAGCAGAGGGATCCTGACGGGGGTCTGCGGGGCAAAGGGAGGGGGTCATTAGGGAGGCAGTGAAGGTCAACCAATGAAATGTTAATTATATGCTAAAAATGCTATTTAAAAAAAGGCATGTATGCAAAGTGAATATTAATGTCATTAAAAAGAATCCTTAATTAAAAAGGCTGGGATTTAGTTGTATAAATGAATTATGTGATTATTGTTTTGATTTTCAAACAAATACAACTGCAGGTATACAACAAATGAATAAGATGAAGAAATAAAATAATTATTTAAAAATGTAAAAAAATAAGTAAACAATGTTTACTATTTGTTTTTATATTAAAGTAATAAACCAACAAAAAATATGTAATTTTAAAAAGATCCTTAGTTACAAAGGCTGGGATTTTGTTGTATAAATGAATTATGTAATGTTGGTTTTAATTTTAAAACAAATACAACTATAGGTATACAACAAATAAATAAGATAAAGAAATAAAATAATTACTTAAAACTGTAAAAAAAATAAACAATTTTTGACTATTTACATTAAAGTAATAAACCAACAACAAATGATATCCTATGTTGGCAAAATAAATTTTAAAAAACATCTTAAATGCTACACAGCCTCCCTGTCACCTGCTGCAGGGCCCCCGGCTGCGTGAGGCCCCAGCGAACCCCCCCCCCCACTCACCTCCCATGCAGGGTTCCATCTCTCATGTTCCGCTGACACTTCCCTTCACGTGCTCATGTTTTATGGCCTCTGTCCCGTCCCCGGCTCCTCACTGCTCTGCCTGCCGGGCCCCGACACTTAAAGGCTCCCGGCTCATTAGCATACCGTGAGGACATCTGGGGGGAACAGACAGAACGTGAGGGGTGGGGGGGGGACTTTCTCTTATCTGGTCCTAACCTGACCGCCCACACCCTCATTACAACCGCAGAAAAACACCACAGTGTCAATTTTATTTTTCAGTAAATATACTTTTATTAAAAATGAGGAGCAGGAATCGTTGATTAACACCTTTCTTTCATTTATTGATATCATAATAAAAAGTTAATTTACCATTTTCAATAATTATAGTCAATTATAGTGTCCTTTTATACCAAAGTTGGCTTTATACATAAAGCCGTTTAACAGCATCATATATGCTTTCCTTGAAAATTATATTTCTTATATTTTCCCAAATATTTTTAAAGTCCAAACCCCATTACAGAAATATAAAGTATTTAAAATCAAGGGATCATATGAATTTTGTAATTATTTCAAAATACGTATCATTATCTCTTAGGGCGATATTTCTTTATTCATTATTTTTGTATTATCGTATATAGTCTACTCATACATTTCAACATTTTAAAAGTATAATAAATACTAGAAATATCATTTTAGATTCACACCAGATTCTCAGAAACAGGTTTATAATTTGTTTTTATATATTTACAAATACATACACAAAATGTACTCTTTTGAAAGGATATTTTTTTGGAGCCCTCTTTACCATTGTCTGAAAAGTATTTAATTAAAACAATATTACATTCATACACTAGATGACCTGCTCCTAATACTAATATTCATTTGACCCGGTCTGATGAAAGCACCCAGCAGTATGTGAGTTTCTTCATCGTGTATTTAAAAGGATTAGAGCTTTATCTCCCGGTGTGGTGATACATCTTGAAGTCCTCTGAATCTCGTGGCCCTGGGATTTATGCGTGATGGATTCATGCATTGGAATTTAATGCTGCGATGTGTCAGCTGATGTCATGTTATCTGACTTATTAAACTGTTTTGCATGCGCTCAGCTAGATCCCAGGATATGAAGAGCTGAGATGTGTTTTTTATTAGATATGTCACAGGGACACCGCATGTCAAATTCTCAGCATCAAATGATGTCCTGACTGTGAAGCGGTGCAGTTTGTCTTGAATCCCTGACAGTTTGTCCCTTAAATAACAGACTGTCTTTGAGAAGAAATACGTCTTCAGGAGGGCTGGGCTCTCTGAAGTCATCTTTCACAATAAAACACATTGACTATACAGTTAAGAAAGTGGTCAAATAATATAAAGATAACACAAAAGTACATTTTATATTCTAATAATAAAGGTGTACCCTTGCACCTGAGCTGTTTTACCTTCTTCTTTTAAACAGCAGTGAAACCAAACTAAGAAAACTGAAATACTATAAAGATCCACAACACCATGAGTCAGAAGCAGATACATAAAACAAAAATAATTATAATTGTCAGTTATTTCTCAGTGTTGGTTAAAAGAAAGTGTCATAAAGAACCACAGATATAGGAAACAACATTATGAATCAGAGACAGTCGTGTTTTATCTATTTGAAATGATCATGGCTGTTTGTCGCATTATACAGTTTAAACTGCTTTTTTGGAATTGTTTTCTTGTAATTCAACACACTATGTTATGTATGATTGAATGATTCACACAACATCTGCTCTGATCGCTTTCAAGTCTTAAAATGTGGTTAGAAAAAAACATATGGCAAATATCTATAACAGTGACATTTTGGAACATATGAAAAATCTAACTTTTCATATTTGGAGTTCTGATAACAGCTTGTAAATATCACAAAATAATGGCTGCTCCCTGACTCGCCACAATTGAAGAATGGGTAGATAATGTTAATAACATATACAAAATGGAAAAAATGACTCAATAGATTTACTAAGTCATGGTCCGAATGGGTTTCCTGTATCTGCCAGACACGGTCACATTTCATAGAGTTAACAAACTGCTGATGAGCTGATATACAGTTCTACCATCAAAATAAAATGGTGCTCGGTCTTCTCAAAAATATTGAGATGTGTTGTTTGTTTGACTGTAATAACACCTGCAGGATTGTCCCTCACTATGTTGATTACTGCACATCCCTTGTTATTGTATAAAGGTCATGAAAATGGTATGAGATGCAAAAAACAGGGATAAAGGGAAGGGGAGGGTTTCAATGTATACTGTTCCGTTCTTGCAAACCTTCAATACTCCCTGCCATTGCAAGTATATATTATTGTAACTGGTAAAATGTTCTCAACTATCTTCTAACTAAAGAATTGCAACAAAAAAATTAAAATCTAAATAGATGATGATCAGAAATGTTGAAAATATGAGGTAAAACGCTACCATTGCATGTTGTCTACACATGTCTTTTACACTGCATATAAGTGTATGTATTTTATATTCAATTGGTTTCGTTCATGTAAAATACTTGCACCTAGCAGATTCTGAAGATATTTTCATTTGGTACTATATTTCGTAATATTTTTATGAAATAAAATACTAATACAAGGCTGACCCTTTAAGGTCAGCTCCATTCATCACAGTTAGTGTAAAGACTGTCTTATATTGCTTATGTGAGTAACTGCTGTGTTTGTAGATATGTTCTTTAGGACAGTCCGAGATAGGCGGGACAGGGCAGTTACCATGGTAACCCACTCCCTAGTTGGGCTGTGGGTGTGAGCCCTCCTGCAGGCGCAGATAAAGATGGAGGTGGGACTATCTGGGTGGTTTGTCTGTTTATCTGCTGCACAAACGCTCCACACATCTCCACTGTGCGCTCAGATAAGAGTTTCATTCTGCAGCACGTGTGTCTCAGGCAGGAAGCCGCTCTGATGCAACAGTTTAATATCAAACAACTGCTGCCGTTTGGTGAAGGGGAGAGAGCTTTTCTTAAACAATTAAATGTAATCTTGATGCCATTACATCATGTAGTGTGTGTTCTCCATCCTCCATGTGGCCTCCACATGTTTCCAGCTGTGTCACTGTTACATATGTTTTTATACTGCCTCCTTCCATAACAGTACATCATAATGTACTTGTTGATTTATTTTCTGTAATAATAGTTTGAACCTGCAAAAGTAGCAAACTAATGTTGTAAATAAATGTAGTAAAGTAAAAAGTCAAATATTTGCTGCCAAAATGTAGTGAAGTAGAAGTATAAAGTAGCATAAAATAGAAATACTCAAGTAAAGTATGTGAACCTCATAAATGTACTTAAGAACAGTACTTGAGTAAATGTACTTAGTTACTTTCCAACACTGCATGACAGAGGTATAAAACGTATCTATGTGAATATTTATTTTTTAAACAAGATAAGTGTTTTATGTCTAACTGTGGGATCTTGCATGCAGTACTTTTACCTGTAACAGAGTTATTTTACATTATTGTATGGGTATTTGTATTTCTTTCACCCAGGAAGATAAGTTGCCTCTTCAAAGAAAGTAAGTGTATGATAATGGAAACATGTAGGCATTGTGCACCAGTGAACAACATGTGTACAGACCAAATCAAATTCTCAATGATGTTTTTTCAAGGCATGATTACCTTGTGATCAGTTCTATGACTTCATTTATCATTACAATTCTTATTTGTAATAAAGTAGTGAACCTGGTATTTGTTATGGTTGATATTTCTTAGCAGCAGTAGTGTTTGGGGTCCTGTTAGTATTTGTGATGACTGCCCTCTGCAGGATGAATATGAACTGTCTTTAGGAGGGTTGCTGACCCTCAGTTTGTCACTATTTTATGTCCAATAAGAGCCAGACAGCGAGTCAACCAGGAAGTGGTATAACGTTTATTATAGGGCAAAACGGCAAAACACACACATAGTAACATGAACACGTGCTTGAAATGCCATGCTGGATCAGTTCTCCAAAAGGCCAGTGGAACATGAGAAGCCACAATATCATTTTAACAGAGATGATTTACAGACGACAGACGGACGTGTGTCAGATGAAGAGTTAAGGCGTAGGTCTTTTAGGGTTTGGTCTTTCACCACATCCTCCTCTAAAATGCCACTCGGCAACAGAAATTTGACTATTCTGATTAGATAAAGAAATTATAAATGTTGGCACACGATATAATGGCCAAAACATTATCTGGTAAATACTAAATGTATATGTATCATCTAACTAGATACATATCTGTGTTCCTTTGTACATTTGCAGTACAGAATGTTGAAAAGTACATAAAACAGAAAGGTAGAAACAGCTGAACATCATATATGCATAATACATACGTTTGTTTTTACAGTAAATTCACAATAGAATATCCCATTACAAATCTACAGTTTATGATAAATAGCGAACAAACTGCTCATTTAAGTATGAATGACCTCTTCATTATTTAACAAAAGCACTGTGTACAGAAACAAAAATGTACTTTCTTAATGAAATAAGCGTTACATATAATGATAAAGTTGTTAATTTGGATGCTTTAACCTTTGCCCAACAAACACAGTTTTTAATAAACTAAAATATATAAAGACAAAATGGGAGTGGCCACTCAGAATGTCAGACTTTCTGCATGACTTCCCATACATGTATTAAAAAATAAAGATGACAATATGTTTATTACCTATATTGAAGCAGGTTATAAAATGATATTTTGCTGTAAACGTCTGGCTGCAGTTTGGAAATGGGACAGTATGATCAGGTGATCTTGGTCAGGTTTATGGATATTAGATCCTGCTTATCGCTTGCTAAAAGCTAATAGCTAATAGAAATGACGGTACAGAGTTTACACACCGACACTTTAATATTATAATATCTACGGTAAGCCAGGCAGCGTTTTACCAACATTTACAGCAGGGAAAGTAGTTGCAGAAACACATGAGAACCAGGCAGAGTTCAAAAACAGACATGTTCTCAGACCAAACAAGCCACAAGCCTCATGTTTATTCACAGAAAATGAAGAAAATGGCGTGACTATAATAACTTTTAAACCGTCAGTGGCAAAACAAAACATAACAAATTGTCACAGATTCTGTCAAGTGGTTCATCATCATTCATGATGTGATTAATCAGAAGCAAAACACGTAAAAAAAAAAAGGTTAGCCTTATTTACTTGCAAGCTGATTGAAAGATGGCACAAATAAAATGCAGTGTGATATAAAAAATAAAAGGTTAAAACGTACAGGCAGCAACAACTGGCTCACTAATCCTGAGACTCTCCTGCCATCTAGAGGTGGAAACTGGGTGCACACTGTGCTTCGAGTGATGATGAAACACTGAAACATTTAGGCATTTCACAATTTAGCATTAAAATTATTGTAACAGACTATATGGAGGAATTAGATTAACCTTATTAGAAAGGGAAAAAAGTTTAATTTGCAAAAAATTTCCATTACCCTGTCTGCTCGACATTACATTTACCAAACTGCCCGAGCACAAACCCCATTAGCGTGTTTACTGATCACATGCTTATCTTCCAACTTCATGACACTTAAGTCAGATAAGCGACACAGAGGCAACATAGAGGCGAGGGGTCACTGTTTAGAGTTACAAAACGTGACATTCGGGGAAACTACAAAATAAAATGATTTAAAGCTCAGACTCCAGGGTCATGTCTTAAGGCTAGTCTTCTCTAAGTATGGCTTTGTGTTAAATCTGTATACAAATACGCGAAAGTAGACAGTAGTTAGTAAAAGCAGATGTTATGAGAACAGGGAGCAATATTAAAACATCATATAACACAGTGATATACTCTGATATAAACCCAACTAAAGCCAAACCACCGTCCTAAGGTTTGGGCACTTGAGTGGTGAACAGGCACTGTACATCGGAAAGAGGAGACGGGCAACATGACGCAAGGTAAGAATTATCATACAAGTGATCCAAATATGACTGCAAAAATATTACAATCACAGTGGGTGGAGATCTAGCGACCATTAAATGTAAGAGGTTTGGTAATCCATCAATTCTCTCTGTGTAAGAGTTAATTATCTAGAAAAAATACTAGTTTTAAAAGCAAAAGAGGGAATTAAAGCTGCCTATTCCACAGCGGGCTCAGTCTACTACTAGCTAATTCACTGAATGAGGATGAAAACATCCGACTGGGAAGTAGAGCACTCCAAGAAGACAATATTCAGATTTGGCCTTAAAGTTGTGGACTCTTTCTTTCACCTACTACTGAAACTGTGGATTTTCTCCTTGTTAAAATAATGTTTAAATCCACCACATTGAAAGTGGGTCAAGTCACATCCATGTCTCCTTTAAAAGCATCTGTTTCGGAGGACTTGTAGGACTGAACAGGATTGCAGCATATAATCCTAGCTATCTAGTGCAGTGTGATAATAATCAACATGTCTAAAAACTAAAATCAAAAACAAAAGAAGATACATAGTCTGGTCCTATAGAAGTTAAGGCCCCAGCTTTTTGTTGTATTCTTTAGAAAATTAATAACCTCTTAAAAATATTTAAAAAAAACTCTTGGTTGGTGTCAAGTGTTTCTGGTCAAAAGGCAGTTGCATAAGGGGTCAGAGGCTGACAAAACTCTTTTCATGCTTGAGGCAGATAAATGTCAGAAGGTTGGGAGTCTCTGGCCTGATTCCTCAGATGGCGGTTTGGCTCTGCGGGTTCATCAACTTCTGCAGCATCGGGATCTGTGGGAACAGAGGACGGGGGGGGAAAGAGGAGTAAATAAAAAGGCCTTATAATGCCAAACAAGACAAAGTGGAACCAGAAATGCAGAAGAGCTGGAGCATTTAAAGTGTATGGGCACAATAAGTGATCAGACACTGACTTATTGAAAACTCAATTAGAACATTTGAGTGCAAGGAGCAAGAACAAGGTCTCAAGGATTGTTAAAGGGGCCGTATTACGCTCATTTTCAGGTTCATATTTGTATTTGTTATGCCTCTACTGTGACATGTTTACATGCTTTAATGTCAAAAGGTCTTTATCCCCCTCAAACTGCCTGTGCTAAAGCTCCTCTTTTCACCCTCTGTCTGAAACCAGAGCCCTTTCTGCTCTGATTGGTTAGCTGGCTGGCTCGTTTGTGATTGGTACACCGATTAAGAGATGTCCCACTCCTTAGCCTATCACGTACAATGTGTTGAAGCACTAACCAATTGAAGTGCCTGTTTTACATAGTAATGTAATTGTGTTACGTAAATAAAATAAGGAGTCCAATGGAGGCGTTTCAAGAGGGGGGGAGAAAACTCGCACTGGATGCAACACAGGGATTTTAGCCTTTGCAGACCATTCACATGCACAAAAGCCTATATAAACACACTACAGGAGAGGACAAACGCTAATTCCCTCTCAGCTGTTGTAATTATGTTTTATTCTACAATATATTCTCTTAAATATTTAGACTGACAACATTTTCATGGCTGCTTTTTATTCCTTTTTGTTGTTGAAGAAGAATAACCGCTGCCATTTTCCAGCAATCATAAGACAGTCGTAGAGCTGCCACTGGAGATAAAAGGTCTGATGATATGGAGTAGTGTCTCACCTTAGTCAGATCCACCCCGGTGAGGGCGTTGACGGAGACGGGGAGTTCAGCTAACAGCCGGTTCAGCTCTCCGGTCACACGGCTGCCCTCTCCACTCAGGATGACAATCTCGCCGGTCCTAGCAAGCGGCGCAGCCACCGCACTGGCAATCTGGTAAAACACAAGAGCATCTGTTACTTCACTGACAAAACACTCCTCATATTACCATACATGACAGGAATTGACATGAACATATTTATTCTTTATTCACAAAAACACGTGGGAGCTTTGTCCAGTTTTCTCCTCGCCAATATGTGACTGAAATATTTGTACCCAAGTCATCAGGCCTTACCAGTGAAATGCTTTTAAAAAACACCATGTTGAGAAAGTGTGGGAGAATAGCATTACCCTAAATGTGAAAAATAAATACTAGCATCTGTAAGGCGGAAGGGTTACTTGATTTTTAATAAGCCAGGCATGTTAGGGCAACATAAGAAAATGTAGGTTTTGGAAGTATTAACTATTGGCAGAGTTTTTCTCTTCACATGGACTTATTTTTACATAAGGACATGACAACTGCACTATGTTTAATGCAGTTGATTTATAATGTAATACTATTTCAATAATTCTGGCTCCTATACCATGTCAATAATACATTTGTAGCCAAAACACAGACAGTCAGACACTTAAGGACAGAAATGTCCCCATTAAATACACCATTTTGATCTACCGCCGGGATCATTACATCATGCGTTTTATTATATAAGGCTTTCAATTTGGATCCCTGGCTTCAAACATTTTTTTTAAATATTTTTGTCCAGATTGAGCCATCTGTTCATGTATTTCCCTTTAGGGCAATTACAAGCTATAACTGTGAAAAGATAACTATAAAACAATGGCATTATTTCAACTAATGCGCAATTAAAGGAATAATATTCTGAACATTTCGGAAACATTGATGTGTTTGTCCTTTTGATCATAGTATGGCTGAAGATAGACAGAAAAGAGGAGAAAGGGGGAGAACATGCAGTGAAGGGATAAGGATTCGGTCTTAGTGCATAGGGCACTCTCTAAAAGCTAGTGACATCAAGGCAAATTACTATAAAGGGATGCACAATGGTTAATCAACCAACTATGATTATGTCTGAAAGAATGTGTTTAATTGTTAGCATTCACAAGGGAAAAAAGCTTTTTTAAGAACACCGACGACTTTGGTGCCAAACCTCTGGTGCTGAAGACGTTGGGTAAACAGACCAATAAACCAGACTTCCCAGATGTTTTTACACCAGTGGAGTTAAACTGAATATCACCCACCATGGGCAGAGCCTCCAGCACCAGGGCTGTCTTGGCAGCCTCTCCGTACTGCTGGTAGGCTTCAGCCTTCAGCTTCATCCTCAAAGCCTCCGCCTTTCCAATGACTTCAATGGAAGAGGCCTCTGCTTCACCGATGAGGCGGATCTTGTCGGCCTCTGCCTGCGCCGTCAGCACCGCCTTTATCCTGGGGTTAGGGATGGAGAAGGACTGTTAGTGTTTACTGTCAGCAGTCAGTCAAGTACAGGTCAAACTCAATTTCAAATAGACTTTGGCCCAGTCATACTGCTTTGCTTATTGTGCTGAAACAGCATCACAAAACCTGAGTAACCTAAACATGTAGATATTGTGTAGCATTGTTAGAAAGCATTTTTGAATCTTCTGTTCAAAATGTTGGTATAGGGGCTGTAGCTTTAATGGCCAATATAATTTCCTTTCTATTTGTAACCGTTTTAAACTAATTTGATTGGTTTTCAGGATAAGGGAGATTAAGAAAGCAAAAGCCGGCTGAGAATTTCATGATTCAGTTGCATGATTGTGTGCCATTAAATCCAAATAGGGTCCTCAAATGCAGTAGATCCAGCATGTGTTGTAGCTACATTGTTTCTCTTGTTTTGAGTAACTGTGGTCAAATAAATGCCAACAACTTAACTGCAAAATTAGTCTGGTGGCTTTGAGAGTATAGATAAGTACTTCAGTTAAAGGTGGGGTAGGTCATTTTGGAGAAACCAGCTCGAGATCGCTAGAATTTGAAAATACACAACCGGAAAAAATCTGCCACTTCCTTATAGAGCCCCTCCTCCAACACACGAACATGACCAATGAGGGCACGAGATAAGTTTGTGCACAGATGGAAGGCTGACAGGCAGGTAGGCCATCCAGTTATTTTAGCCGGGCCGGCTAAAATGATTGGTCGTGCTTTTTACAGTATTACGGCTTCCACAGATGACATTTTTTAATGGATTTTTTGTCAAAGCACTTAAGATATTCATTGCTATCGGGATGTTAAGAGCATTCCATGGAATATAACAAAAAGTGTATCTCGAGCCGGTTTCTCAAACTTACCTACCCCACCTTTAAAAGTGCTTCAGTTCCTACTCAGATATGTCTCTTTGACTAAAATACATTAAATATAGTGTACTCTTAAACTAGGAGCGAAAGTTTTTTAAAAGGGGCTCAAATCTATTTTTGCTGATGCCCCCGTTTACAGCGTGTAGTGCTTAATGTTCTGTGAAACTCCTTCCTGTTTATTCACACTGAAGTTTGTGCCATCAGCCATCTACTGTTGCTAATACAATGACTATGGATAACTACCTGATATAACCCAACTTCAATACATTCGTACTATCCCTTTAAATGATAAGGAGTGTATGCACTGTGGAAGAGAACCTGTGTGGGAGCCACTCACTTGCGTCCCTCAGCCAGCTGCTGCACCTTGTAAGCCTCGGCCTCTGCGGGTCTCTTCACCGTGGCGGTGAGCTCCTTTTCCGTGCGGGTGATCTCCTTATCCTCGATGATGATCTGCTTCTTCCTCTGCACCACCTCGATTTCAATCTCCTCCAGACGGATCTTCTGCTGCTCCTTGGCCGCCTGCAGCTCGTACGCCAGCTGAGCCTCTGCTTTCTAAAGGGACCGAAGGTTTTACATCAATACTTACATATAACTCACAACATTTGGCAAAACAAATCTAAACCATATAACTCTTTACCTTCGTGTTCACTTCCTGATTGAAGGACGCTTTCTGCATTTCTAGCTCTCGTTTGGAGTCGGCCATCTTTGTGTCGGCTAAGAACTTGACATCCATCATTTCTCTCTTGCACTCGGCTTCCTGTAAGAGACACATAATGAGATGGAGATGGATTAGGAGGAGTTTGTTGGTTTGATAGCTATTAGCTAATAGCTATCAAGAGAATGGAAGTTTTTGTAATGGCTTTGTGGCTTTAATTTAATCTGAAAGCTCCTCTTACCCTGATGCCAGCGTCTCTCTCTGCCTCTGCCACTCCGATGTCTGCATCCCTCTGTACTGCGGCTGTCTGCGTTTTGCCCAGTGAACTCAGGTAGTCCACTTTATCATACACATCCTGTGAGGAACATATATGGGAGTGGTTAAATACTTCTCAAATTACAAGCAGAGGCTGAATAGATGAAAGCAAAGTGAATTGATGTGTTTCACCTTGATGGTGAAGCTGAGGATCTCGATTCCCATGCGGCCGACATCCGGTGATGCCACCTCTCGCACCAGAGAAGCAAACTTATCTCTGTCCTGGTAAATCTGCTCAACAGTGAGGGTACCTGAGGGATGGAAACGCCAGTTAGTGCCTTCCCTTTCATAGTTTCACAGCAGAGATGGACGTATATTTACACAAGATCTGTACTTATCTACAATTGTGTGTTACTTTTCCTGGGTCTTTTCTTTTGATGCCACTTCTACTTTATTTCTATTCAACTACATTTTTACAGATCAAGAATTGTGTACAGAAAATGTACAGTGTTTTACTATAACAGAAACTTTTTGGCCAAATGTCCTTTTTCATTTAGTTTGAAGTCAAAATTGTTGGATAACAAAACCTCCCTGAAGGTGTCACTGGATATTTGTGATGGATGTTCTCCCTTATTTCAGAACATCTACAAACCAAAACAATTGATCAATTAATGGAGAAATAATCAGTGGATGAATCCATAGTTTAAACTGGTAACTTAATTTAACAAAGTACCTGTTTTTACATGAATGCATGACTAATAATAATCTAATGATATACAAAATAGTATGATGATCACATGGGGCATTTTTTTGCATTGAGTACTTTTACTGTACTTTCAATACTTTAAGTACATTTTCTTGATTAAACTAACATACTTTTACTCAAGTAACATTTTTCAATGCATTACTTTTATGCAAATTTAGCACATTGACAAACGTATAATGTCATGTGACATTGTCCTCATTTTTATCTTATATATATCCTTTATTTAACCAGGTAAAAGACTCATTGAGATTACATGACATGTTAGACGCTTTTATCCAAAGCGACTTACATACTCAATACTGTCAGCAATCCCCACAGGAGCAATTTGGGGTGAAGTGTCTTGCCCAGGGACACAACGACATGCTGACTGCAGTGGGACTCAAACTTACTATCCTCTGATTCGAAGATCAGCGCATTAACCCACTGCGCCACATTATTAAAATCTCTTTTCCAAGAGTGAGCTGGCCAAAAGTGAGCTGGCCAAGAAGGGCAGCATGAACGAAGTTACAACAGATAAAACACAGACAAGACAGGCAGACAAATACAGCTGTAAAACACAAATAAAATGGCACATTAGCCAGTCAATATGCGAAATAAAACAAACTATTAAAAACCATTAGAAACTGGCAACATTTAAAACGATTTTTGGATATACGAGCACTCACATCTACCAATGGTGTCGGGTTCTCTGTCCTTTAAGATGGACCTGAATTCCCCCATAGTGATTAAATCTTCTACCCAGTTGGGCTACAGTTCATGACAGCTTTTACACTTCATAGTTCAAACACCTGCTAGTCTGACCCTGAGGAAGTTATACATTATCCACTTCCAACAGTGATTTATTTAAATAAACTAAAGCAACAGCCTGCCATTGTGATGATTATGATGTTTGTCTTCAGTGCTATTCTGTCTCCTTGGGTTCAAGCTGATCAAATTGACCTTGCCGCTCTATAATACCACACCTGTCAACACTCATTGTGAGTTCAAGTCAAGCCCAGGGCTAACAGCCAAACCAGGAACTAAAGCTACCTTTTGGTGCATTTTCCCCCACAACCAACTTTCCGGTGAAACTGCGTCACACTGTGACCCCAGCCATTTACAATCTTTGCCTTGCGAAATGTGTTAATTATGTCTTTCATTGGTGGTTTACATGTTTTGGCACTCTTGTAGGAGAGAAATCCTTAAAATGTGGGATTTTAGCCTTTGCAGTCCATTTACATGCATAAAAGCCTATGTGCCACACTACAGCAACATGAAAACCCCCAAAAGCATAATAGGGCCTCTTTAAGATGAGACTAAGAAAATCGATATATATACATTGTCCGCATTTGTTGGAAAAACTAAATATTAAACAGTGAGAAATCACTACGGAGAGACTACCCACCAAGGATGGCACGCAGGTGACCCTCGAGGGTCTGCAGGATCACACTCTTGATCTCCACCACTGACTTCCCCAGGAACTGTTCGCAGGCGTAACCCAGCAGCTCGTTCTCTGTCATCACTTTCACCTGGTGTCAACGAGGACAAAGAGTCAGCTGAACACACATCCACAAACACCAGTACAAATACAGACAACATCATGTGGGTGTGGCACTCGTGAGAACATGACATGTACTAGCTTTGTGGTGTCATCTTATAATCTCTATCTGTCGAATCAATAAACACTTATCATTCTTTATAACTCTTATACTGTCAGTAGTGTGTGGAAAACAAGTACACAAATAAAGCATGACATGACAAAAATCTTACACAGCCTGTAATGCATTAGAGCAATGGATGGATGCATAGAGGCCTTTTTTTGTGTGTAAAAGTGCATCAAATTGGGTCATGCATCCTTGCTATTGACTTGGCTGTGTATTGATGAACCGATGTAATTCTGATCTATACACTGACACAGGAAAAAGCACTAAATAAACAGCCCTGGGTGGCAGGTGCTGGGATGGAGGCCTGCATACAGGGATGATCACATTATTTCCGTTACAACTCCAGTGCAAAGTTCTTCTCAAATTAGGGTTGTAACGGTTTTACAGCAACATCATAAATAGTTGTATTGTAGGCTCAATGTGTGTGTCTTCACTTTAACAGTAGAGACATATGGTCTAATGCTCTTGATAAATGATAGATGTATGTGTAACCAATAGCAGAAGATGCAGACAATTTGACCCTCAATGCCGTTATGACGAGGCTCATGATAACAGACAAAGGCATGTACTTATAAATGAAATCACTTCTCTAAAAATGGCACGATGCAAGTGGACTTTCTGTGACCGGATAATTACCCTGAAACCAACATCTAAATGCCAATCGAGTTATTACTGTATTTCTCTATTACATCTTAATAACAGGATCATTTACAGGAAATGCCATCAGTGGGATCCTTTACAATAAATTAAACAAAAGAAAAATCAATTGCATGAGGTTTACAATATAAAAGGACATTCAGTGATAACAGAAGTCACGTATACAGGCAGGAAAGGAACAAAATGGTGTAAGACAGGAGGTTTTGGGTCATATTGTACTCCACTGGAACTGGAAGAAAAGAGAGTGAGCTGGGTCCTTAGGCGAGAGGTCTGCACATGGTTTTTGTTTTTGCAACATGCACTCATAACAGGAATGAGGGCAACACAAAGTCAGTGAAGATGGACGTCATTCCAAGGAAACACATGTCTGAAAACAGAAAAGGGCTGCAGGCCAGCCAGCCGCACACAAACTAACACACACACACACACACAAGCTCAGACACACAGCAGGGGGAGCCGTGCCACAGCCAAGACTGGTGTGCAACAGGAATCTCTTCCATTTAACCCCTGACCGTATCCCCCCCCTTCCTATTCCCCTCGTGACACCACCCTTCCTCCTGCCTTCTCCTAACGCACAGCTCATTCAAGATACAAAAACTTAAAATAAAAGTACAGGAAATGTATACAAAAATAATGGCGTCTACACTCCTGACAACTACTCCCTCAACGTTTTTTTCCTTTTCCTTTTTGTGTATTAAAAAAGTGAATTCTCTTTTTGGGTCATCTACAATTGACAGGATTTTAGAAAGACAGAAATGCTACCAAAATTGTGAAGCAAAACATGATTATAGTGCAAGAGTGTAATTGATATCCACCTAACATAGTTCAAACTAAATTCTTAATTAACTTTCAAGTTCATTCTACTTTGTGTCTCTTTCTTAATCAAATACAGCACGTGTCTCTTTAACTTTACAACCACACACACTGCTCCTGTTGCCATGGGAGACACACACCCCATGTCTTTGGTCTAGGTTGGACCAATCAAACGACGGGCCTCTCTGTGAAGTAAACTGTGTGAGAGTGAAGGGCTGTTCAGCTCCCTACAGTGGGCTCATTGTCAGCAGGCATGCAGGACAACACAGAGGAGAGGAACACTGGCATGAGTGTGGTCAAAATACAGAACGGATAACGAGACACCAACTTCTTTCAGAGACAAAAGGAAATACTAGCATGCCAGACAAAAAAAGGGAAATGAATATGAGCGCAAGATCATTCGCAAACAGAAATGCAGAAAATAGTGTGTACATTATGTTTTTCAGTAGAAAATTCACCATCAAAATATTTCACTTTTTATGTATGTTAGTAGCTCAAACACTTTAACTGATTTAGGAAATGACTCAAGGGACAACAGTCCCACCGTAGAAATATTTAAAGTAAAGGTTTTGTCCTTGAACTACTTAAGCATTTAATAATTACTTTCTATATCTTATCTACTTTCTGCTGATGTGATGGAAAATTACATAGGGTCAAGATGTGAAGGACAATTCATTAGAGTGCTTTAAGTGCTTTTTTTTCCAACAGTTAATATAATAATTACTGTGATAAATGCAATGACGTACTATTTAATTACATTTTCGAATCCAATTCCTCAGTAATAGAATGGCGATTCTTTAAAATGTTGGTGCCGCAAAGGATTGTGAGATATCTTAATTTCCTTTTCTTCGGTAAAGAATGGTCCTGTCCTATGCCAATGGAGGTAGGCATTTCAATTTTGAAAATCTTTGTAATAATATATGCTTTAAATAAAGGATATAATTTGTCACGTATCTAGTGTCCATTACTTTATGCTGCTCACTTTTATTGTGTATTATGTGTGGAGTATATAAAATCAAGTTTTATTTTTTAAAGGTGGAATTTTCTCACATCTCAGGTTGAAAAACAACAAAAAAGGTTTTGGCACTGAACAGGATCAAACAAACACAGCAGACACAATGAAAACAAAAGATTCAGGTTGATATTAAAATGCACATCAGGCTCTACACAGACCCCTTTCTCCTGCCACACTAGGACCAGGTTCAGACTGAATATATCCCGCTAGGGGGCTGACCAAATACTAAACCAGGAAGCCTGGTTTGAAGGCTTTTTACTCGGTGCTAGGGTCACTCTGAATGCAGGCTTAGTCAGGTGAGTTAATGCTAGGTGTATTATGCCCAAATATGAGGGTAAATCATGCAGACAACAATTTGACTCAAACTGTATTTTGCTTAGTGTCATTAGGCCCGTGTCCAAATAGCACTTTTTATTTGTTTTGTTTCTATGAAAATGCTATCTCAACAACGCATCACCTCTGTTATATGACAGACTGGCATTGCCCAATTGGATTTTCTCTGTTTTGCAACTAAATATTTGTTTGACGTTGTTTTTTTACTTTGAGGAGCAACCAGAAGATGCTTGTTTTTATGAATGAGCTTCAACGTTCAATCTGACAGCCATAGAGCGAGGAAGTTAACCTGCGTACAGCGATAACAGTACAACTCTCATGCGGCAGCAACAGTCGGTGTCTACCTGGCCAATCCGCTCAAAGAAATTATATTTTCAGTCTTTGTTATGGTAGGTTCTGTATGAAACATACTGTCCAACCAAGAGAGTCCTCTGTTTTCTACAGTGACGACACTGGCACTTTTCTGAAATATTTTTAACTTGAAGTGCTTGAGGAAAATGGCGTTGCCAAAAAAAAAAGGGAAAAAACCCTGGGTGCACACTGGCACTCAGAAAAAGTCGCCACATGGACACAGGGCTTTAGTCAAAGATAGAAGTGTGCCTCTAAACTTGAGCCCTCTGTATTTATAAAACACCTGTGTTGTGATTATGGGGTGATGCCAGAGAAAGGGAGGTATGGGGTGGGGGATGTGTGGGTTAGTGGAGTCTGAACTGGTATTCCCAGAAAAGTGTAGTGATTTACCTGAGCCACCCCAGTGACAGTAAGAGCTACACCCTCCGCTGTCTCTACATCCTCACACTTGGGCTGCAGGGTCATAATCTCAAGCGTTATCCTGTTGAAGAATGTGGAAAAATAAAAAAAATAAAAATTGACATGTTCGGAGGGAAAGCAAAATGAAGGGAAGGGCCAGAACACAAGGAAAAAAACAGGACAAAGTGAAACCATTCACCCAAGGACTCCAGACCACCGACAACGGAGATAAATGAGATGCCATTGTCAATTCAAAATGTGAAGGATTTAAATTGTCATATTTTTCAGCTTTATTCCAAATTTGGATTTAAGATTGGATTGATCAAATTCTCTTTTTTTTGGCCATTTTTATAGCATTCATTTATTGACCCCGTTGCCAAATGTGACTCAGAGTTCAGCTTTATTGGCACAACCCAAATAAGTGACAGCTGACTGTGTCCCCTCCCCTGCAGAAGAAAAAAGCAATGAAGATGAGAGAAGCAAACACATAGTTAGCTTGTTAGTTGAACCTTTTTCCTGAGTCTTCCTTTGGCCGCGAGCACCAGCAGCCACTGCTTTTTTTTATGTTGAAATGCATTACCTGAGCCACCCCTGTCACATCCAAGGGAACACCCTCCGAGGTTTCGATATTCTCACAGCGACAGAGGATGGTCATAACCTCCAGAGACATTCTACGCAGGCAGGCAGGCAGGCAGGCGGGAATAGCAGAGGCAAAACAGTAAGTTGGACAACAGCTGTTAGGAATGTAAGTAACCAAGGTCAAGAGAGGGGGGAGGAGGGAGAGGGTGAAGGACGACCTCCTGTTTTGCCGGTTTTAGCCCTGAAAGTCTTTTTCATGTGTGCCGCTGACACCTCATAGAAAATCTTCAGAGCTACAACACAGCTTCTCTTGTTTCTCTCTGTTAGTAACTGTTCCTATCAACTGGGACAAAGAGCGAGATCCACTTATGAGAACTTGTGTTTAAAGGATTATTTAGTCAAGAGATATTTGTACGAAGATTACACAAGTCCTCTGAAAACAATCCTTATCGTTTCTTTTATAATTCAGCCCCTAGTTTTGCTGCTATAGGCTTAGACTGTCGGGGGACACCTTACTTCTTCCTTCTCTCTGTCTGTACCTGTGTACTCTCATGTTCCGAATAACCCAGCTTCCTCCAAATTTCTTTTTGGTGTCTATCTACGCTGGGATCCTGAGTCCTGGATCCTCTATCCTGAGTCCTGGATCCTCTATCCTGAGTCCTGATCTGAGTCCTGGATTTCGAGTCGTGGCTGAACCTGTCACTGCGGTCCTGCCTGACCCTCATCATACTACTTCCCTGATGGCTCCCACAGGATTGTTGACATCCTCGTGGATTCATCTTCTTATTATAGACACATGCATTTGGTCTACCTATGCTGTAAATGTATTATCTCTTTGATTTACACACGGCATCTATTGCACGTCTGTCCGTCCTGGGAGAGGGATCCCTCCTCTGTTGCTCTCCCTGAGGTTTCTCCCATTTTTCCCCTTTACACTGTGGGGTTTCTCTGGAAGTGTTTCCTTGTACGATGTGAGGGTCTAAGGACAGAGGGTGTCGTATTGTCATACTGATATTCTGTACAAACTGTGAAGTCCACTGAGACAAATGTAACATTTGTGATATTGGGCTATATAAATAAACATTGATTGATTGATTGATTGATCTTTCACTTCAGTACTTGTGAGTTTAATTGTGTACGTGATATTATGTTTCACAGCTGTTTTTTTTAAAAACAAATACTGACTCATTGTCAGAGTCAAAGACATTGGAGCTAAGAAGAGGAGAGTCTCTGGTTAACAGCTCCGCATGCGCCTCCCACTTCTTTCCAGGAGAATTGGATCAATGAGTCACAGGCCTGGACATTAAATTGATTACTGCATCATGAGCGGGAAGACACACAGCCTTCCCCCCGGTGTTTTTATAAAGCTGTCCTTATGCACACACACAGGGCTTTTAGCTGAAGTGGCCAGCCCTCTCGGTTTCTAAAATCCAACATGTGCAATGTTGACTAAATTGCAGAATAGAATAATGCGAGAGAGACAGCCGGTCTCTAAATGGGGATTTTTAAATCCAGCCATGCATCAACTCTATTTTATCGTCTACCATTAAGTTTCCTAGCAACGGAACACAAAGTGAGACACTTAATGGGAAATGGTTAACCTGAAGGAGACACGCTTGGGTTTAGACGAGGTGAGATCGACACCAGGCAAAGCAAAGCAGGTTAGCAAGAAGAAACAAAGAGACAAGCAGACCCCCAGACATAATACATAGATTACAAACAGGAGCTCCAGAGACAAGCAATATTATCAAATTCATCAGGAAAACTGTAGGCTATCTTTTCACAGATGGTACAACTATATCAGGGGCTGTTACGCCACATGAAAGCGCATTATCTGCCGTTTCATTGCAATAAAGCAACTTCACTGACATTCAATCAGCAACTTTAAACAGTGCCACAACTCTGAGATCTCACAGGAATAAATGGGGACATTTATAAGTGGTTTTAAACTTGACTTTGTCTTAAAAATCACAAAAAACTGTCTGCAAGTCTATCTCCTTCTTTGAACTTTTGGTCTCCGTTTGAGTGTGGGAATTAGTTAGTTAGTTCTGTAAACATTATGTTTTTAACTTTCCCTGAACTGGCCATTATGTACCATCTGTTTATCTTTCCAGTGTTTTTCTCACAAGCTGGATTGTTGGAGCTGCTTTTAAAATCAACATACAGCGTTGAGCTCTTTAGTTTGTTTGCACATTTAGTAAACAATGTTTTAATTCTGAGGCCTCAGTTTACCATAAATAATGTGTCTAATCTCCACTGAACTGTGTAAGATCAGGAAAGTCTTAATGAAAAATATATTTTTTTCAGGGTATCTGCAGAGACCAACTTAAAATACTGACATTTTAGGGTGTATTTTCAAGATTGAAAACACAAAGTAGTAAAAATGTGTTGTTTTCCAAGGATTTTATTGTCAACAAACTGCATAAAAATAAATATTTTACAGTAATTGTGTTGAACTATGATAATCGCTATGATGAACATGTCATCAAGTGCATCCATGTTAAATGTTATTGCTAGTTGTCCAGATATCTCCCTTAATTGATTGAAACCCTTAGAACACTCAAAAGCAGGGTAAGAATATGAAGAAAATATTAATTGGTAAGGGACATACATTGTTATTGTTTTTGATAAAGCATATTAAAGCAATATTTAGGCATGGCAGGAGTTTTAAAATCTGGATAAGAAAGAATATTCTTTCAGACGTGTGAACCTGTTGTGAGGACCTGCAGATACCCTGTTCTAAAGAGCTTTCTGGCTGATCTTGTGAGCACTGCGCCACTTAAGACTGAATTGCTCTCAAAGGACATTTAAGCATTTTGGAGCCAGAGCGGAGAGGCCTTACCTCTGGATGTCAGAGATGAGCCACCAGGCCCAAGCCCAGCCTCCCACCACATATGTCTTATGGTCTGAGCCACAGCAGCCACCTAGGAACAACAGAGAGGAAATGGACGTCACATGGTTATAAAAATCAACACGGGAAAAGAAGAAAACAGGAGTAGCTTCAATTAATAAATGTCAGAATAAAAAGGGATGGAGTGAAATACAGTAGGCCAGAGAGTTGATTGATGTTTACTTCACACTTTTAAAAAGCAACTATAAATGATGTTTTGCACTTGTATTGAAAAGAACTGCGTGCACACAGCTTGGATAATAGCTGGGTTACAGCAGGCAAAATAGTAGATAACAGACTAGTTGTAACAAATGGATGGCTGGCAGATGTAACGAAGACACAATACAAACTTATTTCCAAGGCCAAGACAATTCAAAGAGTCAAACAAGATGCCTGGCTATCGGCTAAAACCTTTTTATACAGGTATAATATCATCGGTTAACAGTCAAAATAAAACAACTAGATTGACATTTTTGGACATTCATAATATTCTGTGCACTCAAGTTAATTTAACAACTAGAAATGATGTCTGCATATACAAAAAACATTCGTATTCATACAGTTTATTCGAAGGAATAGATTTATATGCAACTGTAGCATAGAGCTATTGAGAAATGCATATCAGACAGTGACCTAGTTAACATATTCTGCAAGTGCTTCTTAGGAAGTTGATCATGTGCTGTTCAGTCATAAAATCAAACCACCCTCACTCTTCCAACCACAGTGACCACATCGTTTCTCCTGTTATACTGGGAGCAGGCCCCTCCTCTCCGATTTCCGGTGCTGTCAGTCTTTTGATTCGACACTACTCTCCCACTCAATCACTGGTATGTTTCTGTTATCTACTGTGTAACAATACCTTTCTCTCCAGCCTGGCAAGAGAGATGTATAACACGTGTGCTGGTGTTGTCCATATCATGGGCCTACAAAAGGGTGTGATCTGAGTTACTGCAGGGAGAACGCCAAGATAATGTTTGATCACAGTAAAATGAAGTCAACATTTTATTATCAATACTAAAAATTGCAGCATTTTGTAAAAGAAATTACATTACATTTACACAGCACTTGTTATAGTCTAACTTTTTTTGCAGAAACATCCCTATTCATGCTTTCATGTGCTAATACTAGGGTAACAAAGGTTCAGAAAATTATCCAAGCGAAGTACATTATTGCACAATTTCAATATAATAAAGTGTACTTGTTAATAGTAAACTTATGTGGTAGATAATACACAGAAAAAAGCAGTACTGGGTCTTACTGCATGATTTGGTTAAAGTATGTAAAGTGAATGGATAACGTCCTCTTATGATGTGGTAAAATGTTTGTTTTTACCTGCATGTGACATGGTAAATACATGTCATTTGTTTTATTAAATAACCCCTATATTTTCATTTTATTCCAGTTATTTCCAGTCAAATTCAAGATAGTTTGTTACTCTCCAAAGACAGGACTGTAGGAAAAAGAGTAACAATATCTTGTTGTGACAGTTAGGCCATTTTCCAGATGTAGATGTAAAGAAAGAGTCTCAGTCAGACTCCGGCCACAGTCTGATAAATTAATCTGGAGACTTTAGTGTGACATTCCCAGCTGTCACATGTTAACTGACAGACCCATGAGGGGAGGAGCTGGACTATCTTTACTGACACATACTCCCCCGACAACCAAACATTACAGCAAGACATGTTGACCCACATCTCTCACTCACACGCTGCTGATGTGTTTTAACATTTCCATCAACAGGGTTTCTATTAAAAGACTTGTTTGAGGGTCCTTCTGTGAAATGTCATGTCTATAAGGATAAATCTCAATCTCAATCTATCACAGAAAATATTCTCCTGGTGTGTGACTGAAGAATATTCCACAGGAAACGGGAGCATTCCAATCCAATCCAACTTTATTTATATAGCACTTTAAAACCTCCAGACCAAAGTGCTGTACAGAGAGACACATAAAATATAAAATCACACAGCTCAGCTCACAAAACATTAAATAAATAAATCAATTTAAAATAAAAGATACAAACACAAAACAAACCAGAATAAACGTAACAATTACAAAATAAAATGTGCAGAGCAGGAAAAGGGACACAGACTACTTGGAATACTAAGCGATATTCTTACCCTAAACTCATAATGACGACCGATTGAGCTAGTCTGTCTTTATGTTGCAACAGGTCTCTTGGTCTTGCCTGAAACTATTTAATATCAGAGAACAAGAGGTGCTTAAATATATAAGTACTGACTTTTAAAACGAATATGTCATACTTTATTTGTATTTGTACCAGAGCCTCACCACGAGTAGAAAGTCTAGCATAAAAATCTATGTTTGGACATGCTCTTTGACAACTTAATCTAACTCATACAATTTACAAATATTGTTTTAATTAAAGGGATCTGGGCGCAAGAGGATTCTACCATGTAAACCCACCTGACTCCTGCCAAATGCCATGGCCAACTAAAATGGTCACAAGCTGAGGTCCTATAGAAAATGCTTGGAGCAACACACCATAATAATCCCTGCCTACCAGCGGCATATCTGAGATTCCTGAGTGCCTTGGTTGAGGGGGCAAGGATCTATCTATGTGAATTAATGAGATGTAACGCACGCTAAAAAAAATCCATTCACCTGGACTCTAATTTCCATGATGCAGAGTTCTGATGAAGTAATAAAAACATTATTCACAACATGCAAATGAGCAGGGTTATTTCTCATTTTTACAGTTGTGCTTTGGCAAACCGCGTGATTTCCTTTCACATTTGTGGAATTACTGGAATCAGGATGTACAACTCACGCCCACTTGCCTCTGCTCCCAATCTGAGTTCCTCTATAACTGACATGCTCTTAAATTTGTTCACAATGGAAAATCCCAATGCTGTTTTTTATTTGTTTGTTAATCACAACTTTAAGACATGAAAACTGCACTAACAGATCAGTTGCAGCCACCTGGAAATGTTTTATCCAAGACACTGCCAATACTACATTTTGATCCAAGGAAAGATTTTCTAAAAGAGGCAAAGCTCAGTATTTCCTAAAAGTCTTAGGTTCACCAGGGATCTATATCAGATCAATGGAGAATGCAGCAACAAATAGCTTTCATTTTTCTATGATTTGGGAGCTTAACAATGAATTACACACTTAATCACATTGTTCTTATCCGCTGATTTGACTATCTGATTATAGTTCCTTCCAACATTGTAGATCATTTTTAATAAAAGAAAATCCAATATCAATCTGGGGTACCAAAACTTGGACACAAAGGGGGGCCCTTGCCTCTGTGTTTTTAAAAGGGCGGTGGGGGGGGGGGGGGGGGCATGAGATTAAGAATGTTCTTATGTGACCTGTTTCAGGTCTGAGAAACATCAGCTGATGGTGTGTTTCCATTTTAATTGAATTATTTTAGCTGTATTCCTTCTGCGCCACAGAGCAAAAAGTGCCTACCTCACCACTGAAGAAAATCAAGACATTTAAATAACCTCATCTGTACAGCTTCTCCCTTGCCAGCCATATAATGACAAAATCACAAGAAAATATCGAAATTAAAAGCAGTTTCATGAGGAAATAGTGGGCAAGAAACAAACAAAAAACCCACATCCAATCTAATCCACTACGCACTAATTTGCAGAGACAACACTTGAACACGCATTACAGCAAAGGCAGGATAAACAAGATAAATAAAGCATAGTAAACTGGTAGTAGAATTACTATGAGAGAAAAACGGAATCAAACGGAGAAGAAACTCATAAACGTGTGTACGATATAGCGGATAACACGAAGCCCAAATACGACATATTTGTCCATTTGTTACACACAGTAAACACTGGGGGAAAAACTAGCATTTCTTATTACGGTGCAGACCTTTAACTGCTAAAGTACGTTATGTGGTCTTTTTTTTCACACGCAATGTTAGCTTCTTACATGCTGTTAAATAAAGGTTGTAAGAGGGTTTTTTTTAATTATTTGCAAGGATCTTCATTCGAATAAAGCATTTCATCACGCCTGGCAGGAAGAGCCCATGCTAGGAGCTACACATCGTTAAAAAAATGTTAATGTTACCTGAAACCACAAGGGCCTCGTTTGGTCCAACGGTGTGGCAGTTTCCCATTTTATCGACAGAAAAAGACGTGTATCCGAACCTACTCGAAGCTTACTATACTAATTTCACTTATAAACACTGTTTTCCCCGTTTTTTTCCACGAACTCCCAATTATCGATGATTTTTTTTTCAACTGGCGAGTTGTGCAATGATTGCGCCAAGTCGACCGTGATAAGACCTAACGTTTCCGGTTTGGACTTCAAAATAAAAGTACGTTTAGTGGACACGTTGTTTAAATCTTTTATTTTGAAATTCACACTGCCATACTTTTGTTCTTGTTTAACTGCGTCTTGACACCGCTGATCACACACCCCTCCCCTCTATTCTGCCCCTCCTCCACCGTGAGGGCATACGATACCATAATAATAAAATAGGCGTGGTTGTTTATATATCTTGTTTATATAATGACTCTATAAACAAGAGTCATTATTTGGCTCAAATAGACTTGTGCGTTTGGAAATGTAATGACTAAAGGCAAATAGGAGATGAGGGTTATAAGGTGTGCAAAGAAACATATAGGCTACAGTGTCTTGAAATATCAAACTTTAACACTTCCTTCTTTTTCTAAATAATAAAAAAAAAAAAAGGATATTCAAAGCAATGGGTATTGATTTTCTCCTTATCAAATGAGAGCATTCACAATCACAACCTTTGACCTTTGTTACCAAAATGTTTGACAGGCTACAAACAAGGCGTGGCACACCCTACCCCCCTGAGGGATTCGCTTTTTGTCAACCCTATAATCAGAAAAGACCTGCATGACTACCTTCCAGGGGATTTAAAACTTGAGAGAATGCCACTAATTGCATGTTGTGATGATGACACGCTTTCCATGTGGGTGACTGATGTATGTGTGAGAGCCTCTGCTGAATTACAAAAGGATAACAAATGCTCCAGTGCAGGAAAAGATTGGAACAAGGCCCATGCCATGCTGGACCTTCACAACCAGCATGGAATAATCCCAAAACTGCAGCACAGTTGTCACCAAGGCCGGATTAGTACCTCCAGGGGCCCCTGGGCACTGAGCTGATGGGCCCCCTAACACCGCCCAAAGAAAAAAATGTGTGCGCAAGTAACACCACGTAATAAGTCTGCACTATTGAATAATTGTGTGTGAATCTTACAGTAAATGCTGCACACAGCTGCTTTATAGTATAAAAAGCTCCTTCACTGATCACTTCATTAATTCCCTCCCGCTGAACCAGGGGCGTTGCTTTGATCTAGCAACACCGGGGGCATGGCCCAGCTCGACAATTGTACTTTCGAAAATATATATACTGTATATTAGGGATGTAACGATATACCGAATATCGCGGTATCGCGATAAATAAACGTACCAATACAGTCGTGAGACTGACAAAATCTACCGTGGTTAATTTCTATTTTTTTTTTTTTTTTTTTAAACCTTTATTTAACCAGGTGGTCCCATTAGGCGCTTTCACACCGGAGTACTTTTCCCCGTACTTTTCCCTTTTAGTTCCGATAGTTCCTGGGATTTTGCGTTCACACCAAAAAGAGAACTTAGTTCATGAGAACTTTTCCCCCCCTTTTCAGTCCCTGCTAGAGAGGTGGTACTTTCCTGGGGAGAAAAAAGTTCCAATTTCTGATTGGCTGGGCGAATTGCAAACCACGCCCTGTAAAACTCGGAAAAGTTTTGTGAAGCTGCCGTTGTATTTGCTGGCATTAGCATTATTAGCATTAGCATTAGCCCCGCGCACCAACGGAGAGAGAATAACTTATGGCAACACAAAAAAAAACATGGGAGCGGTGGAGTGATGAGGAGGTGTCGGCGTTCTGGCGATTTATTCTGGCGAGAGAGAGAGAGAGCACGCTCGCGATCTGTCAACGGGGGGGAGGGGGTTATGCATGCCCACCGAGATATGCATGCACCTCGCGGGAGCACGCATGGCGTAAAGCAAAAACTCCCAGACATTTCAATGATCTGTACGGCAAAGTACGGTTTAGAAACTATATAATTTCCCTTTGGAGGGGATGTATAACACGGCAAACACCAGAGCCTCGCTGCGGGGAAACTTTGGCGCTGTTCCGAGTTTGTTCTAATCTGTTAAAATGACAGACTGCTTTCAGAGTTTTCCGTCATTGTTAAAAAAAATATTCGGTTAACGCGACCACTGCTGTCAGCAGCATCAGTACCAAGCGAGAGAGTTTTTTCCACAGCAGGGGATATTGTAAATGCCCAAACATCCCAGCTTCTACCTGGAAATGTGGACATGCTCATATTCCTAAAAAAAAACCTGTCTGATGATGCTGAGTGAGTGAGTTAGTGAGTTTGAGTTGAGTTACTTGAACAACTAAAGTGAAACTTGATTTATTTTATTGCAAGGTCTGATTATTCAATTTCCTTGTTTATTTGTGAGATGCAGTGGCACAAAGAAAATGCCTACTTTGTTTGGTAGTACTAGTAGGTAAAAAAAACACTGGTTGTTCTTGTTCCAGTCTGTTACTTTCACTTTGTTTTTGACACTTTAAAATACTACTATCCTACTCAAATGCTGTACAAATCAGATTTATTATTTAATAAAGAACATTTTTTCAAGTAAAAAATAAATACATTCCAAAATAGATTTTTTTTAATTTATTTTTCAATATATCAATAGAGTATCCAAAGAATACACAATATGAAATGTAAATAATGAATTAAAACTCTTAGTAATAGACCAATCTAACACCCAAACAGAAACACATGGACATAGGTTACTATATGAAAAGGTGTGCAAAAGAAGAAAATAAACTATGTTGTAGCAAGGAGATGTTTTCCATCATAAGAATTTATTATATTTCAAGAGCATCACATTTTTAAAATAGGACATGCTGTAACTCTAAGCCCATATCCTCTTATCGACAAAAAAAAAACTGGGGGGCCCCCTTTGCCCAGGTTGCCGATATGGTAGATCCGGCCCCACACACCCTTAAAGCTGCATTCGAAAGCTTTCCTGAACGTGTGTACTGTTGATTTCTAAAAGGCCAGTAGCTTTGTTGCCCAGATAAGGGCGTGAGGGCCCTTAAGAACAACCATATTAAAAAACTAAGGACACATTCCTCAGATAGATGCAAAATGTGCTATGGACAGTAGCACATCTTCTTAATTGCACCTTCTTTATCAAAACAAGTGCATCCTTATACTTGAGTATAGTATTAAGGTAGGACAATTGATAAAGAACTGCCATGCATGCCCCCACCCAGAGACACAGACTGATGCCCACCTTATCCAGCAGGTGGACCACAGACACAAACCACCGATCACCAGCATGACATCATCTCTCGTATTTAGGTTAAAGGACACCTATCATGCTATATTTGAACAATATATTGTAGGGCCATACCTATATAAAGTATATAAATATAGTTTTTTTTTCAAAATACCAAACAGATCCTGCATTTTAGCCATGCCTCATTTCGCTCCATTTGCTCTTTCCAGCACTGTTTTTGCAGGGGGCTGATTCTGTGAGCTGCAGCTGACCACGCCCCCCTGCAGGAGAGGGGAGCGTGCTCTGAACAGCTGCTGGGCTGTCAGAAGAGGGGGGAGATCTCCGTCCTCCGTGTTTTATTATATTATTATATAGAGTCGTTATTCATTTGTTTTAAAGCTCAATAAATAACAAAGAAGACCTTTGACCGGCACTTTTCTAATTTTGTCCGGAAGATTTAAACTTTAACGGACATCTTGACCGGCGAAAAAAAACCTAACTGAAACTCTGCCGCACGGTCCCCTCGTTCCTTGGAAGAGGCGGAGAGGTGGGTGTTTGTCATCTGCTGGTGGACTAACCGGAGAGAATTACAGTGCTTGCCTTGACGGGGAGGGATTGCATTGAATTAAAGCAGCGGGAGCAAACGCTTGCCTCGGGGAGGGAGAAAAAAAGCCACAGCGGAGAATAAACAGAAGGGCAACCATGGCAACCATGCGCGGGAAGTCTTCTTCGCTGCTTTTGTGGCAGACTACAGCGCCACTTACAGGCCTGGCATATGTACTACAGCGTCTCCAGCGCTTTCGAGCGGCAATGGCCGGCCATGGCCCAACCCCACATTCCCCTGATAGGTGGAGAGTTGGCCCAATAGCCGTAGCGCCACCGTCCTGATGTCAGGACAGTGTTCAAATCTGGATCAGTTTTTATCAGATCCGTTGCAGCCCCGTTTTTAGAGATTTGGGTATGGAGGAAAATAGAGAGGGTTGTGTTTTCTGACACTTGGTGAGTGGAACACCCTGGAACACCGGGGACACATATTCATGTATAAAAGACGTACAAAAGTGCATTTTGCATGATAGGTCCCCTTTAAATAACAAATCATATCTTTATGTTGGACAGAGAATGAAACCAATCAGATTTGTTTAACTCTATGGGTTGTATTTATTTAATCACAAGGTACATTTACTGGTTTAAAAACTCTCTTTAAGATGTTTGCAAATGATTCAAAGGGCCACGCCTGCAGCTGTGAATGAATGACATCTTACTTTAAAGGACTTCATAGAGATGCACAAGCTAGTGCATCTCTATTGCTGCTAAGAATATCAGGTTTGAGTTTGTTTGTTCAGTGTATGAGCTTGTTATGTACAGGACGGGGATCACAGCATTTCCACCATATCTGATATCGCAATCATCCCACAGCCCAATCGCTTTACTTTTCATCCAACTCCTCCCCTACACTTTTCTTGCTGCCTTTGCTTTCTCCTCATGAGAAATCACAAGAGGCTTTATATGATCAAGTGAATTTTGTCGCCCCATTTTAACCGCAAAATATAATTGTATACAGTATGTCAATGTATTTATTCAATGTACATTGATATTGTAGTCAGAAGAAGGCAAGGCCAGTTTATTTGTATTGCACATTTCATACACAGAGGCAGCTCAAGCTTGCTCTATATGAAGACGTTTTAGAAAGACATAAGTAGAAGTAAAAGTGCAAAGTGCTTAAGGAGTTCAAAATGAAATAGGTAGGAATAAGAAAGTATAAAAAAACAGCAACAATTATAAGAAAATTGCACTGTACACGCAGAACACGTTAAATGCCGTATGGATGGATAGATTGTGAAATCATTATTTCACCTAATAATTTTTATTTCCCCAATTTGCCAAATGCAAAAAGAGATGTTTAGTTTTCTCTCAAATGTCCACATGCACAATGAATAATTGATCCCTCATTATTAGTGATATGGGATACAGGAAACCAATAAATAGCCAACTGTAATGTGGACCTCATTGCAGAGCCAATAGGCTGATTTCATGAAAGCTAATTTGAAAGCTGCTGCTTTTTGTGTGTTACTTATTTAAAGAGCCCTCAGCCATATCTCAGCTTATCTTAAAGGTAATAGCTAAAGGCATGTGATTTGTTTGACATTGATGACCCCTGCCGAGGTTTGGGTTACAGAACACTTGTTGCGTATACAGTGTGTGTTATGTGTAACATAGCTTCTAGTCATAAATAACATTTTGTCTTTATTGGGGAGCTTCAGATTTCCCATTGATGTAAATACTTTGGTGTTCCAGAGGCAGAGCTTGTGGAATCAATACAATGTAATAATATACAGTACATTACAAAATGAAAGGATATCTTTTTATGTGATTCAGTAGTTAAGTTTTGTCTAAAAAAGGTTGCCTTTTCCTATCCAGCTTGGAGAGTTCACTCTATTAAAAAATATGTATTTGTTCTTCGAAAGAGTAAATAGTATACAGACATGTCTTGCTACCAAATAGGTGTAAAGAATGTAAACAATCAACTTTCAAAATATAAGTGTCAATAATTATTCCCACACACATCTGATGAGTTTATGACACCTCTTAAGTAAGACATACACTACCCTCTCTGTGAGCCTTGGAGCTGCTGCATGATTTCTGCTAAGCTAATCATTATGGATAATAAAAAGGAAGGTTATATCACTCTGAGTCACTTAAAACACAGACAACATTTTCATGGAGCTTGGGCCCAGATGATCGACAGAGGTGACACAGGCAGCAGACATGGAGCAGCAGCCCATCAGACCGACATGGAGCAGGCAGATCGAGTTCACCCTGGCCGGCATCGGCTGTGCTGTGGGTCTGGGCAACGTGTGGAGGTTCCCATATCTCTGCTACAGGAGTGGAGGAGGTAAGACACAAGCCTGACCTTTCATCTTCAAACTGAGTTGTGAAACCAGACCCTCTCTACTAACACAGTGTTTTACATATATATTGAGAACTGGGTGTCAAAGGTTGTTCTCTTAGTTAACAAACTGTTTAGTTAGAGCGTTTTTTAATCATTTGTCTTGATGCTGATTTTGTTGAATATTGTTCAAATTGTTCTGAACTTATCTCAGTGTGTATTTCATGTAGGAATATGAGTTACAAGCCCATACAACAGTCATGATCATATATATTCCCAAGGCAAATTACCACTAATATGCTGATGACACCTTGATATATCTGCATGTTTACAAATCAGGCTCTTTGTGAGCTACCCATAGCTTTACTAGTGTGCAATTCACCATATGTGATTTAAGATTAGTTTGAATCGCAGAGGAGATGATGTATAATTAATGATTCTCTTTAATTTAAGCCTTACATTCAGAAACTTATTGTGTTTTTCTTCATTCAAAAAGTAGACTTCCACCCTTGTACACTGATATTTACTCTGAGATTTAATACAAATCTCATAGGTCTTCCAATGCTCCGTTTATGATCGGATATGTTCAATTATCTGTGAACCACCCATGGACTGTTGTTGTCCATGGGCTTCCCTCTTAATTATGGAACTACATCCTATTCAAGTAAATAGTAAAAAGTATGGGTATGTTGTCTCTGCTCCCAGGACTCATTCCTAGTAACTGTCCCAGAAGTCTGTCCTGAACTGGGAAAAAGGTGTTAAAATATGCAGCTCCCTCCACTTGGAATCAGTTGCTATATCTTTTCTCATTGTACTAATTTAAAAGGATTCTGAATTATTTTAAACCAAGCACACGTGGCCTATGTTTTGACTGTTGAAACAGGTCTTTTTAAGTCTTATAAGTCTTTGATTTGTTCTTTGTTTTTGTTTTTTTATTGTGTTATGTTCGTTTTTATGTATTCAACCTTATTTGTGCTGCCTCTATGGCCAAGTACAGTATTTAAAAAGACATCATCTAATCTAGTTGAATACAAAACACCCCACTGTAATCTGAAATGATCCATGTGCAGTCAGTTGGAAGGGACATTGATTTACAAAAACACTACACAAGACGAAAGGATTAAAAAACTGCAATGAATGATGACTTTCATAAAAGTTAAATATTAGTTGCTGCCATAAAACTGGGACAGTGTGTGAAAGTTAACTTGATATATCTTCCTGGCAGGTGCCTTTCTGGTGCCATACCTGCTCATGCTGGTGGTGTTGGGGGTCCCTCTGCTCTACATGGAGCTGATTGTGGGTCAGTACACGAGGAGAGGGCCTGTCCATGCTCTGGCTAATGTCTGCCCACTGTTAAAAGGTACTCTGCACCATTAAAGCATTTTTCCAGCCAAATAAAATAAAAATAAAAGCTGACATTATTTTGTTCTGTCCTTAGGAGTGGGCATAGCATCAGTGGCCATCTCCTTCATCATGTGTACCTACTACAACCTGGTCATCACCTGGGCCCTGTATTATCTCTTCAGCTCCTTCCAGTCACCACTGCCCTGGCAGAACTGCAACAACACCTGGAACACACAGAACTGCACCAGTCATGATGTCACCAACAGCAGCTACTCCTCCACAGCCAGCCAGGAGTTCTTCAAGTATGCTTCACTGTGTGGGAAAAACCAGCGCTGGTGCTCAGAATCATTATATCACAGCAAGATTACAAAATCCCTGTAGTTTGACACAAGGCTGGGTGATCACACAACACTAACTTTGTTGATTATATCTATCCAAATGAAATGAATTTGAGTAATACGAGGAATAACAGTTGAAGTGTGATAAGAGTTTGCCAAAAAGATTACCTTAAGGAAGTGTGTAATTCTTAACCTTGAACCTCATTAGGCAACCTAAATGTTGATGTTTATGATAGATTATCTTCGTTTAAGATAAAAACATATCCTGTTTTTTATGTTTTATTTTGACGTGCTGTGGATGTATTTGGGATTAGTTTTCCAATATCATTATATATATAAAAAAAAACACACATCCCACACATCACAACACAGCCACCTTTTTCATTTAGGATACGTGGCAGTTTAGACAGTGGGGCTAAACCTCACATATTGGTTAACTTTTTTAAACTACAGTTAGGGGACACGTGGCAACGGCATGTCAGTTTTGGTTTAAATATTATGAGCGACATGTGAGCCAAGAAACGTCACAACTGCACAGTGGTTGCTTGGCAAATTATTATTCTGTCAAAGTTAAGAGAGGTTGGGGCAGCTCTTGTTAAAAAAGCACATCAGTTACTCTTGATCGAAAAACTGAATTGATATGCCAAATGTCCCAACTGAGAGACCATACCAAATGCTAGCGGCTCCATTTGGTTGTAATGTTCTTTCTAAAGAAAACAAAACTTTGTTGGATATACTGTATAAAGTTTCCAAAATCAGTTTTGGCAACCTTTAATTTAAAAGTGTACCACATTGTGAGTATGAACATGGGATGAGATATGCCTTACATAATTTCTTTGTGAGTTTAAGCATAAAGGTCAACAGATTGAGATGTTATGAGATTGTATAGCCTTCAAATCTGAAAATGTTACCTGATAACCATATTTATGGTACCACGTTTTAATCGATGCAAATAACAATTTGACCGACTGATCGACACGTCCGACCCTTAAATAACTAATCATAAACAATCTAATCACAAAACCATTTGCATCCACCTGCTGTAGAGAAGTTACTGGGCACCAAATATAAGGTTGGATATTATGGTAGATACTATGGTAGAATGGGGACAAAGTATTTGGCTGATAAAATGACCAATGATCAGGTGATTATGAAACAGAAACCAGTCTGGATCAGAAACATGAAAATCCCCAGAATGGAACCCTGTGGGACACCATACGCTAAGGCTTCCCTGCCCATTGTCCATTTGATTGAAATTGCTCCAGAAATGACTTGGTAATGTGTGGTATAATGCAAGGAATAACGTAGAATATAATATACAATACTAATTTCTACTTCTTTTATTTCATTTGACTTCTCTGAAGATACAAGATGCTGCAGCAGACTGGTGGAGTAGATGAAGCAGGACTGATTAGGTGGGAGCTTTTCCTCATTCTCCTTCTGGCTTGGATCATCATATACTTCTGCATCTTTAAGGGGGTCAAATCAACAGGGAAAGTGAGTGAAAAGAGAGATGGATTTAAGAACAAACAAACAGACGGTGCAGGACAACCATTGTTTGTCTCTGTTTGCAGGTGGTGTACTTTACGGCTCTGTTCCCGTATATTATCCTGATTGCACTGCTGATAAATAATGTGCAGCTTCCTGGAGCATTGGATGGAATAACCTTCTTCATTGTGCCGGACTGGAACATGCTCCTGTCAGTAGAGGTAAGAAAGAAGAAACAGAGCAGAAGAGGACATTCAAATAATCACCTATTCTGTCTGAAACAGGAGGTGCTACTAGTATTTGAATAAGCGTTGATAATGTGCACCTGGACACAATCAAGCAAAAGGCCCAATAGGAGCAAGACACACAGACATTACAATATTTTACACTGTTGTGTTTTTGTGTCTCTGCAATTGTAGTTGACATTTTGTGTTTCAAGGTAATCTACCTTTGAAGTTTTAATGTGTAATTTTCAACTCATTTTGTGAGTGTTTGTAGTTGTTTTGTGTCTCTATGTAATAGTTGTTTTCCTCTTTGTGGTCATTTTGTATGATGCTTTGTGTTCGTGATGCCTCTTTTTCTAGTCATTGTGTGTCTCTTTGTGGTCTCTCTGCGCCACTTAGCAGTTTTTTAAATCTCTTAATATTGTTTTGTTCTCTGTAGTCTTTTTGTGTCTCTGTAAAGTCAACTTATATTTATTTGTGGTGAGTTTGTGTCTCTTTGTGGTTCTTTTTGTGCCTCTTTGTTGACATGTTGTACTGCCCAATTTTATTCAAATTTCAATGTCTTTGTCATTGGTTTATTTCTTTGTTTTTAGTCTCTTACTAGTCGGTAGCTATGTGTCTCTTAGAGTGACATCCTGTAGGTTAATACCAGGAGGGGCCCTGAAAATTCAGGCCTCTGAAATGTCACATAATCCAACTGTGGGTATGGATCATTTGTACTGGCAGTGATCAGTGGGTTGGATGCTCATCTCTCTGTGTTGCAGGTGTGGGTGAACGCTGCAGCACAGATCTTCAACTCCATCGGGATTGGTTTCGGCTCCCTTTTGGCCATGTCCAGCTACAACTCCTTCAACAACAACGTTCTAAAGTAATAAACCAACATACAAATTGACCCCTTCCTTCAGCATTGACAATAATGATCACTTGGCAGTCTAAATGTGATATTAAAACATCTTCTCTCCCCACAGGGACACCCTGACTATAGCCATCATCAACTCCCTCACCAGCCTCCTGGCAGGTTTTGTCATTTTCTCTGCTTTCGGATACATGTCTCATCTTCAGGGCATCCCTATCAGCGATCTGGCTGTGGATGGTAAGAAAACAAAAATGTTTTAATAAATGTAACTCATTTCTTCAGCTTCAGGAGATTGATTTGATTTTCATTTTGGTTCAGAGTGCCATCTCTTCTTCTATAGTAATATGAGTTTGACAATTAATCGTATACATGATTTTAATCAAAGGAAAGAAAGATAGAAGGTAAATACACATTTGCATTTGTGAGTGTTTGAAGGGTTATTAATCAGTATCCTTGCAAAGCAATGCTTCATGGTATATTGTTTCGTATCATTTTTTATGAGAAAGTTAATAAGCAGAAATACAATTGGATGACATATGATTCATATAGCTAATTAAAGGCTTGATGAATGGACAAAGAACAACTGAAATTAATGATCAGCTTGTCATGCTTTATTGCTGTTTCACAAACAATAAACAAACTGTTAATCAAAAAACAAGAAAAGGAAAAGTGATATATAAGGAGAATTTACAGTTTATGCATTGTGAAATAATTGTTAAATTTAAAAAGACAAATAGTGTGTTACATTATAAGCTCTTTTGACTGTATTTTAAAGTGCATGTATTGATGTTGCATAACATTAATGCATAAACTTTAAGTCAATAAGTTGTACTGTAAATTGATGAAAGTATTTATGTTAGTCCGAATAACCTGTCAAGTTTAAGGGTCACAAGTTTAGGCTTTTTTTTATTTTAAATACATACACAAGTCAGTTAAAATTCCAAATATATGCTTGATTTTAAACCTTTGTATTTGTGGTCAAGTGACACTGAGTTGTGCAAGAAATAATCAGATCATCATAAATGATTCATATGTTGCACTTTCAATCACATTGTTTTATGATTTAGTGTAATTTTTCCCTGTGTTGGTGTATCCAGGTCCAGGACTGGTTTTTGTTGTTTACCCACAAGCCTTTTCCAACATGCCAGTATCTCAGCTCTGGGCTGTGATGTTCTTCTTCATGCTGCTCTGCCTTGGACTGGACAGTGAGGTAGACGATGGGGAAAACATTACAGTGGGAGATAAACATTGAATTATTTGCAGCAATTCAGAGATATATTGTGACTGATATTTTTGTTGCCAGTTTGCGATGGTTGAAGTGATGGTGACCAGCCTCATGGATGAATTTTATCACAAACTGATAAGGTTTTTCAAGCGGAAGGAGTTATTTGTTCTTGCTGTCTGTGGCGCAGCGGCTATTCTGGGGATTCCTTGTGTCTTGCAGGTAAGGGTGAACTTTAACCAAAGTAGTTTTAAGTCACGATTTCAACTTACCTGCAGTTTTAAAGAGCGTGTCTCTCATTTCAGGTGGGCATCTATGTGTTCCAGCTCATGGATCATTACACTGCTATTGTGTCCATCATGTTTCTTGCATTCTTTGAGGTCATAGCCATCTGTTGGTGTTATGGTGAGCTCATATGTTCAGTTGTGTTCAAAGACCAGATAATCTACGTCACATGAGAGTACTATTATAAATATATATTTATGTGACCTATATCAGTAGTGAACGAAGAAGATACTTTACTTAAATAAATTACCAGACTGTGAAAATACTCCAACTGGATTCAAAGTGTATTAAGATAACACATTTAAGTACTGTCTGCTGAATGTAGTTAAAGTAGTCCGTGTTCCATGTTTTACATTAATATTACTGCTGCATTAACGTTCATTTAGCATTTTGGTTGCTGTAGATGTGTAGGATGGTGCTAATGTTAACTCTTGTTGGTAGTTTAATCTACAGCAGGGCATCAACTTCTGAGATAAGATTCTATAATAATGGAAAAAAGTATCTAAAGCTATCAGACAAATGTAGTAAAGAAAAAAGCACAATCCTGAAAGTTAAAATTATCTTACGTACCATACTTGATTTATTGTACTTCGTTACTTTCTAACACTGCTTATATTTACCTCTATTTCTCATTGCCAAATGCTGTCAAGTCTGTCAACATGCATTGCTGTTTACTGAGTTAGCCTTCCATGCACAGGGGTGACTCGACTTTCAGACAACCTGGAGGAGATGACTGGAAAAAGAGCAAACGTGTTCTTCAGAGTGTGTTGGCTGATAGTTGCTCCCGTGCTAGTTGGTGTAAGTCAACACCATTTAAACATTTTTTTTTTAATGAATATTACCTAAAAGCAATAATGAGATCTATGTAAAAAGTCTTATAACTAAGCGTTCTTTTCCTGCAGGTTATCCTGGTTTTCTCCATCATCCAGTTCAAACCAGCGCGCTATGAGGACTACGTGTTCCCCCCCTGGGCTCAGGGGGTCGGCTGGCTCATCGCCATGGGCTCCATCATCTGGATTCCTCTGGGTGCTGTGCACACACTGTGGGTGCTGCCTGGCTCCTTCATCCAGGTGACACACATTTTAATTTTTTTATACCACCAAACACATCGCAGATATACCTATGAGTAGAAGTGGAATATAAGTAAGTGCATTTACGAACCGACCATTTTGAGATACTAGCACTCGTGTATTCCCATATGCAACTTTATAATTGTACTTCAATACATCTCAAAAGGAAATATTATACGTCACTCTATTACAACTTATATACTCAGTGGTACACAAAGTATCTCAAATTGGAAAGAATTTATCTTACCTATGAAACTGAAATACATAAGTTTATAATAATTCTCAGTTAATAGTAGTTTATATTACACTGTGAAATTTGATATTTTTACTTGTGATACTTTAAGGGCATTTTGCTGATGATACTTTTGTACTTTCTCTTAAGTAACTTTTGGATAACGTTTCGGATTTAGGACTTTTCTCGTCTGAGTACTTCTTCCTCCACTGTTATGTTTATATTAAACCAAGCCATTTGTTAACATTATTTGTCCATATCTTCTACAGAAACTGAAGCTGTCCATCACACCAGGCACGCTGGATGGAAAGTCAAATATGGCTTACTACGAGAGGGGAGGAAGAGATGCAAACACAGGCTTAGCTGTCATCAGCTCAGACATCCATCTAACTGAAAAACCTCCACTGCAGACAAACCTGTGATACCTCGCTGCTTTGCACAACGCTCTAAGGAGCTCAAATTAATCACAAATATTTTTGTATTAGTGTTAAATCTTCATCAAACTGCTGGTAAATCTAAATCACATGATTATGAAATGTTGTTGCTGCACATGCAGATATATTGAAATGAGTATTTTTGGAAACCTGTTGATCAAATGTTTGTTTCAAATTTGGTTGAACAGCGATTATAATCCGTTTTTGTTGTGTACATGTTTATATCCGGCCAACACCTCAGCTCCAAGGAGTGCTAATGAGGATATTTCCTTGCCTTCTCTTTACTTTACTAAGGGTGCCATCTTTTGGCCATGTAGGTTAATGCAAGAATGAGTGTTGATATTATGAAATGCTGCACTTTTTATTACATTTTAGCCAAAAGAATGTCAAAGTAATGCCACTTTTTGACATTCACAGTCCGTACAGCTGAACCTTAACCACTGTGTACCAATTCATTGTGGCTGACTCATTTATTAGGTCAAATGCTACAGGGAACTGCTGATAAAAGAATACACACTGGTAGTTAACAGGGTCATGCAATTCTGCCATGTCATGTACGGTGTCATAAAAACCCACAAAGTCCACAGCTTGTGTCTTATTTCTACAACGAACATATCTCAGACCATCATTTACTTCCGGGCAAATGTTTTTATTCATTCAATTAAGGAGACATTTCCACTGAAAGGTACATTTCTAGGGTATACATGTACACAGAGTTAGTTTCTTCCCCTATATAAGTTCCCAGTGTTTCCTTCTTGTAATTCCTGGTAAATGAATCCAAAGTGCAGAACGACTAATTATGCAAAAAGGTGGATAGTAGAAACCCATGTGCTTAAAGGGATAGTTCAGAGTGTTTAAAGTGGCGTTGTGTAAGGTACTATTTTATATTAAGTGTATTAACTACAGTTGATGGAAGTTGGCACGCCCCCCAGTTTGGAAAAGCAGACAGGAGTACCAGCACAGAAGCTAAGCAATGTACTGCTGTGATTGGAGGAATCAGCAACGCGTATTTAGCCACCTATAAAGTCTACATCAGTTTAAGTGGAACTGAAGTGTGCTTTTTTTTAAAAGCCACCAGACTCCATTGACAATAATACATGTTAAGTCTTAGAACATAAAAGGTTCAAGTTTATTTGTTTAATTGTGTGACTTTTCCAAAAATGTTTGCGAACCACCCAAGTCCTTTTTTCCAAGAAAATGTACGAATGTAAAGTGATAAATTGTTCTAAATTTAACGTACACTTAAACTCAGATGTTTTATAAGTGGCTCAACAATTCACCGACTATGGATAAGTACCTTATACAGCCCAACTTAAAGAAAAATAGAACTTTAACAGACAAGGGCACTTACTGTATACTTCCCCCAATACCTTAAAAGTGGTTGAACCCTGGATAGCTCTAAACTGAATGAGTTTGTGAGATCATACTGTAGGTGAAGGTGTCGAGATGGACTGTTTAAGGTTAGTAATAGTGAGTCAGACATAGTATCGTCTACGGTTAGTGAGTATGAGACCACATCTACCTAAGATCAAAAGTTAAAATATTTATAAAAAAAATTAAACAAAAGAAAATGTCATTCTTATAAACAGCAATTACTCTTTCCATTTTATTTCAAAAAAGATATGTCATATGACCTACAAAATAAACCCAAAAAACATGTGCAATCAATGGCATACTCTTCCCTCTGAAGTGACGGCCGTGCAGATGAGCACAGCAGCAGCGACTCCCTCCTTTTTTAATATATTTTGTTCCTACTGTAGTTTGGAGTCGGCTCAGCTCAGGACCGGGCTCAACGATTCCCAAATACCAGGTTGCTGCATTCAGTAGTATTTTTGTAGTGGTTTTAACAAAGTCCACGCCCCTTCATTACCTTGCACAGCCTCCTTAAGGCTCCGGCCCTCATCCACCACATCCCTGCAGATCCAACACAGCTGTAGTAGATTTGTTAATCCCCCCCATCCTACCCACCCTCGCCCAGCAGAGGTCGCTAAGGAGTCACCATGGCTGCCGTCTGTCTGCTCCCGTGTCAATGCTATAACACCTGATCCACTGGCCTCATCTGCACATCTCCAATCTGGGGGCACAAATGACAAGGAGATCAATACAGGAACTAAAAAGCATTCGACGCTGATGCATTTAATGAAAAAAGATAGAGAAGGAGAGATTACCTGGACATGAGGAGGGGCACCGAGGACAAATGTGACTGCACTGGCTATGTCTTCTGCTTTCAAACACTGAACAGTGGAGAAAAAGAAAGGATTATTGAGGAAAATGAACTTTGTTTTTCTCACTTTGTGAAATGCATCTTGTGACTCTTACTTTCATACTCTCATACACTGCAGCTGCTTTCTCTGGATCGCTGTTGTGATGCCGGAAGGCAAACTCAGTCTCCACTATTCCAGGAGATATACACTGCAGGGGAGGCAAATGCAAGAGGAATTTAGTGCTTACTGCTTCGATGAAAACACACTTTTATAACAGTAAGTTATCAAGCCGAATGACATGACAAGTGTGGGAATAAAACGAAATTCTAGTGATCCATAAGTCTGATCAAAATGGTTGTTCTCTCATGCGTTTATAACAAAAAAAACAGGTTAGTACGGCTCTGGAACAAATTAAGAGCCCACTGCAGCATTATCCGTTTCTCTGGTTTGACTATTTATAGGTATGTGTTTGAGTAAAATCAAAATAAATGTATTTGATCTTATAAACTACTGACTACTCTCTGAATTCAACAGACACTGGAATGGAATGGCTGCCATACATGTTGAGATGAGATTTAAGAAAAATGTGGAGTTGTTTCCAGGGCTGTATATCTAAATTTATTTTCCCCCCCATCCTTAAAACAAAAAGGTTTGCTGGAATAATTCTCTATGTTGTTACGTTTTTCCTCTTTGAAAATGGATGAAAAAGTTGTCAGAATAGCTTTTGTAATCCACTCATTTCGGCCACAATAGTCTTAAGTACACCAGGCGATGAAAGCGTTACAGTAGAGCAGGGTTGATTAAAATTCATTACCTGCTTTTTTAAAACATGGGATGATGATGTACTCCAGCCTCTTGTGGCCAAAAGAAACAAAGAAAAACTGAACAAAGGATGTCCCTGCCAAACCTTTTTTATTTTCCCACAATTCCACGGATAAAACAAAAAGCTAACTGGCAAACTATTTTCCCCTGGCAAAACAAATGTTTTCCCTCTCTAGCCTCTCAGAGCTTCCATAGCTCACTGCATGTACACTTATGTATGTGATCGCTTATAGGAGCATTATGCTACAGTAGGAACCTGCACTCTGATAACATGTAACTCACTGTGGCCCTGATGTGGGTGTTTGCTTCTCGGAGCTCTTGCCGTATGCCCTCGGTCAAAGCAGTCACAGCGTATTTAGTGGCACAGTAGAAATGCTCATCGGCACTCGCCACCACCCGATGCCCACCCATACTGTAACAGGGAGGAGAAGGTAGGTTAGTATCATATAAAGTACAGAGTATCAAAGGGCTTTGCAGGCCCATCACAGTTCCTAAAAATAGAAAGTTAAATCAATGAATAGATCTAAATAATTCCACAACAGCATTATAATGAATGATTTGTGAAATTGATTGATTGATTCATGAGTCCAACAGTCCTTCACATTGTTCCAGGTCCAGGCTATCAATGGGCTTTACCTGATACCAGCCATTCACACATTTACTGAGGTTTTTTCAGATTACCTTTAACATTTGTTCTTAGATTTAAAGGTGATTTATGGCTAACCTGTTAATATTGATGATGTGGCCATCGTCCACATTCCTCTCCTTCATTGATTTGTAAGCCTCACGGGTGCAGATAGACAGAGCTAAGACATTCACCTGAAGGGGAGGGGAAGACAAAAACATTTCATTAATTCAATGCATGTTCCTTTCACTGCCAAAGACATGCTGTGTAAAAGAGAAAACATTAGTAAGTTGATATCATTTACAGATCTTAAAAAGGACACTTCCAAAATCTAAAATGTATATTATAATTACCTGTAGAGCTATCAATACATCTAGATTGTTGGTTTTTGTGTGAGCTGTCGGCCCCTAGAAGTTTGGCTTTTCTCCGACATTATAGAAGTAGACACTCAGCTTAAAGCTAAACAAATACATCCAAAAAACTTAGCAGCAATGTCTCGTTCCAGAAATGATGACCCGGTTACTCAAGATAATCCACAGATTGCTTTGAGATACATTCAGGAACTATTTTCTTTCTACCAAACTACTGCCACACCGTATCATCGCACATGGGGAGGAAGCAATCGTCCTCTTATGGACAAGACGCTCTCCTGAGCTCACCTAAGCTAACTAGCATGAGCGCTCAGCTGAGGAGGACACCATTACTGTTTACTTCTTAAGTTGTCGCAATCCTATCATACATTAGTTGATACACTCAGTTGGCAGTTCTAGAAAGAATTAAAATAGTTTCTGCAAAGAACTGCTCACAACAAAGTCTGTGTATATTGAGTAACATGATCTATGGAAGGACTCCCGATAAGTTTTACAAAAGCAGAGTACCATAGTTGCATTTGAGCAAATCCATTGTCTGGACACAGAAAACGTCTCTATGGGGCGATATCATATAACATCTCACACGTTACCAACCAATGCTGATAACAAGCTTTACAGGCAAGTGGCAAAATATGTTTGTTTATTTTAGGGTGAACTGTCCCCTTAAATGTGATTCTTCAATATAAAAAGTGTTATGTGATGATGACAGTGCATGAGTTGAGCTGGTGCTCTCTGGGTCACTGTGTGAGACTGAAGCTGCTCTTCCTGTCCAGCTTGTGTCCTCTAAGCTGCTCCCGTAATGACGCTGATAGACGGGCAGGTTAAAGCCAACGTGGTGGCAAGATAGGGGGGGAAGTGACCAAACAAGGTCAGCGTACAGATTAAACACAGGCTAAAAATACACTGCTGTACACATCCATTCAGGCTGCCATGACAACAGATGGACGAGCGTTACAAATGCGGGACTCTGTAGGCGGGGACTTTGGAGCAGGGGGTCCGCAGTGGTCAAGAGCTCAATGAATCAGAATGTAAAGGTCCAAACAAGAGAAATAGTGCTGGCTTTCATTAGTGGGCCTCTCTACAGAGCCGATGAAGCAGCCTCTGTGAGGGGGGGGGGGGGTCTGTGTGCACACATTTCTGCTTTAACTCTTATTCTTCATACAAGCTATACAAACACTTCCACTCAGACTGAGCAACCATTTCAGCTCTTACTTCTGCTTTACTGTTTGAGTAGTGCAACCATAAAATCAATACTACATCAGAGGAAGAGGATAACTAACCATCCCCACTTTAAATGAATATGTTTCTCTCTCGCTTTTTTATTTTCAGCCTAAAGCATTTATATTTGTGTTTGTGTCTCAACCCACGTCGATCATGTTCCTCCAGCCCTCCGTCTTTCCGCTGAGAAGCGGCTCGTTGTGGGCCAGTCCGGCATTATTGATGCACACGTCCACGCCCTTGTGTAGCGTCTTGATCGCTGAAAACATGGACAGGATCTCCTCCTCGTTGGACAGGTCACACTTGTAAGGGATCAGCGTGCCACTGTAGCCTGCGCTCTGACATTCTGCTGCCAGCTTCTATAAAAACACAAATCAGACACAATGGAATTTGTTAGAGGATAATAAACAATTGATTATCTGGACTGAACAACTGTTAAGTAAGGGCTGGAAATGATTAACCTGCCATTATAAACACCCTACCCACTCTGCATGGAGGACAGGCACTCATCAAACCAACGCCACATCAGTGGAGGGCAAGAAGTAACCTGACAGCATCAGTGTAGCCAAAACCAGTATGTGTTGTTTTACCTTCAAGCTATTTAAAAATGCACTTTAGCTAGCAATATTAGAATATGACCCTGGAGAAGAAGCATGATGGGATGCCTTTTCTTGCTTCTGGATACAGCTGTCCTGTTCCTGCTGCAGCGGAGCAGGCAGCACTCCAACCAGGTCAGCTGGCCGAGCACCACAGTCGGTTTGATACAAACTGACACACACCCCCCCCTGCCAGGCACAGCTGCACCCGTCACCTGATGTCTCCTTTCGGGTGCCAGTCAGACAGGAGGTGAACAGGGCGGGGCTGCTGGTAGACAGAGAGGATGCACAAGAACTGAAACACTGTGTGAGCGTCTGTGCAGCCAAAAGAACTAAAGTCAAACATGGGGCCATACTGAAAGATTCCCCCTCTTCATTTTTAACAACATGCCCAAAGCTTCTGTTCCAGAAAAAGATTTTTGAAAGAATCCTTAAAAGAAAAAAAAAAGCCCATCCCTCTGGGCCTCCCTCAAAAACAAATGCCCAGAATCTCTTCTAAGCACAATGCCTGACTAGTGCTGGAGGACAAGCCTGCGAGAGAGTGTTGGGGAAACAAGAGCGTCACTATGTTGTCATCGCTATCAAACTTCCTCACTGCAGGTAGGCTGTAAGGTAGATACACTGTCAGGTAGGCCATCCATTCATTTCACTGGGGGGGGCCAAATTAAATCATTGGACAGCCTTGTTACAGCAACAGATACCAGAGAGCATTTGACTGATCTTTGGTCTGGATATAAAGAAAACTCTAAAATAATTTGCCTTCCCTAGCGTCTTTTGTCCAATCAATAACATTTGAAATGAGCATAAGTACTTATATTGCTCGTGACAGAAGCTGGACATTACAATTTAACTGGTACCTATGAGCTAACAATTTAATCTGTTTATTCTTTACTTTGAGTTGACCATTTCAACTGTTTATCTCTTACTACATTCTTTTAGTTGAGTTGGTGGGTTAAGCTAATTTAATTAAATGTATTATCTTCCCCCTGGTACCACTATAGTTGGGAATTGCTGACAATATCAACAATAATTAAGGGCTTGTCTACAGATTTAGCCATCAAAGCACTGGGAAATGATGACAGATCATCAAAGCAGCCATAGGAAATATTGAGCGTGTGACCATGGATATAAACAACGAAATTCCTGAGCTAGCTAAATATAAATGTCATGTTGATAAAGTTCACCCCTCATATGCTTTGTCAGTAACGTTGGAAATTTCCATCACAAAAGTATATTACTTGGCATACATGCATAATCATAATCTTTACATGACAATTGAAGATATCCATCTTGACGAGATTATCTAAGGCCCAAAACACATCAAACATTCTTTCACTTGCTTTATTGGCAAGACGAAGCATGTTGTTAAAATAGTGAGTAATCAAACTGCAGCTTATAATGTTCAGCACTTTTTTTTGTGGTGCAACTAATCCAAGAGAAGGCATCTGAAACGTAGGGACACCTCGCAGCCAGAAAATGTTGGAAGAAAGCATCAAAAAGTAGCATGTGACACTACAGGTGATGAAAGGTAATCATGTGGGATAATCTGTTAAATGTCTGACACCTGGACACAAGCACTTCATCCGCTCCTAAAGAAAACTTAGTATATGTAAAGCCTGCTGCTTTATAATCACGGTGATATTGGATTAAGGGATGATTTTGGCTTTTTTTTTTTTTAACAAAACCGTAATATAGCGAATGCATCCTATCTCACACTTAGCAGCGTGCAGATTTCCCAGCTCTCTCTTTAAGCCGTTTAACTGGGATTATCCAGAGAGAAGGCATTACCCGAATAAAGCTGTCAAAATGCTGAAACACTTGTTTCATCTGTCATGAGTACAAATCTCTAGCCCGTGTTGTAGAAAGGTGAACCATGCCCTTTAGTCTATTATCTGAAATGTGAAGCTGTGTTCACTGGTCTGCTCAGCTGCAGAGATGCCTTTAGAGTTCAGTATGTGAGCTGCCTTTAGACCAGATATCTGTACTTCACACTCGCCTGAATCCCTGAAGGGACAGGCTCTCCGGCAGGAAGACAGACAGACTGGTGGAGAGGCTCTTCTTTAATCAGAAAGGAGGTTAACATGAAACGGAAGCCATGCCAGTCATTAGTTAGGGGGGGAGATTGTGTCGTGTTACTGAGGTTTAAGTGGGAGCAGCAGAGCCACCAGGCTGTGATCTTAGTCCAACAACAGGAAGTCTCAGGCTGTGCTTCTGTGTGTGAGTGTGTGTGTGAGAGTGTGTGTGTGTGTGTGTGTTCTGGCACCAGCTGTACTGCTATGGCCAGTGTGAGGGCGGGTTCTGCCCACGCCCACAGTATGCTACCCCACAGATAAGCAACCAGGCCAGAACATGCAACAGCAACATAGTTGGCACAGACGTTGTACAGACCTTTCCTTCAGCATAATGAAACTGAATATTTGCAGGTTAGAATAAATACTTCCCCTGAATGAGCATTGACTCGCCCTTTCTTACCTTGAAATTCTTGATACATTTAGGTGAATGTGGGCTGCAGATAACATCAGCAAAACTATATCAAAACACCCTTTCTCCGATTCTTATTTCTCCAGTTGTATTCTTAATACTTCCTCAACAAATGCATCACTAAAACCTAACTTCTTAAAACACTTCTGCAACAGTCTCAGACTTGCACAGGGGCACTACTTGTTCTTGCATGTACTGCTTATGCTGTAGGCATATGGCAACCTAAAGCATCATTATGGAACTATTTAACCTTAAAATGTAATGTTGATACCACACTAACTTGCTATAGGAAGAATGGAGCCTCTGTCAGTCACTTTCTGTTCGCTATTTAACTTTGGTGGGCAGGTTTCACAATATCCTTGGAGAAGAGCGTGAGGATTAACAGCACTAAGTTAATTTCAGGCAACTGGATCATATTTATTAGATTTATTTTCTGGTTTTCCCTCTGATGTCCTCCAGCTTCTCTAACCTGGGGGCAGGACACAGACCTAATATCGGGAAGTGCTAAAATGCTTACTCATTTACAGGTTTAGGACTCATTCCTGCACCACCCTATTAACCACAGCGGTGTGTAAGAGAAATGCACTTTGAAACTACAGTTGCGCAAAATCACAAAAACACTGAATCATTCCTAATGTTGATTCAAGCGTGTTTAGTGTCACACTTTTTAAAGACAGGGATACAAAAATCCCTCACAATAGTGCTGCTAAATGAGCCTAAGAAACCCACAAAACAAACCTGAAGATAATTGAGGGCAATGTGTACTAGGTGCACAGGAAAGACACACCCAATTGACCCAAATCTATCAAATGCACCATCAGAATCAAATCAACAAAAATGTAAACAAATCATGACATTATGTAATAAAATTGTCTCAATGAAGAATTCTAATTCTGAGTTACATTGTGTCGTTTTTCTTTCCTCTTTGCTCTTCTGTGGACGACAATTCAAAAGGTTTTACATGCCGCTTGTTACATTCATATCGTTTTGTTCTTGGATGGTTATGAAAGACTGAACACACTGAGCTCCATTCATCAAATAAAATGTGTTTGCTATAACCCAGACAATCGTGATAAGAGCAACACGGAAAGATAAAAAAAACAGACAAATGATGTTACAACAGGTCATAAAGCTGTCACATGTTACAGTAATGGGTGTACAAACACCCACGCAACGCTCTCAGACACATGTTTACATGCCTACATGGTCACATTCACAGCCAGTAAACCCTGCAGGGGGCTGTTATATAAGCACTACAATGCATGGGGCATCATTGTCCCACACCACGTTCATCAATCATTCACCCACTCACGTGGAACTGGTGTAAATGGACCAGCAAAACAAGTCGCTGGGAGAGGAGAGGAAAGAGATAAAAATAAAGATGGCAAACCGCTAAAGGCAGACAAGCTCTAAGTGGTGAGCCAGATCAATAGCACCAGGCAGCAGGCATGAGCAGAGAGAGCTGAGGAATTAGATTTGTCTCAGGTTGACTCACAGACAAAATATGGATTGTGTTATAGGCCATTTTGCCTTCTCTAATACTCTGAAAAGACCGGCAGGTGGTCAAAAAGATCTCAAAAGATGTAATGCAGCCATAATTAGGCCAAAGAAAACGCACCCCTCTTAATTCCTTCCCGTTCCATTTTTTAAGTACCTGTGACACACAAAACCATTTTGCCTGTCACAAAGAATTGTCATCCTCATTACTGAGACTGTTGACCAGTGATAACAAAAAGTGTGCAGCAGGAGGGAGGAGCAGAGGGAGGGTTGGCAGCAGAACGTGAAACAGAAGAAGGGTGAGAAAGCTAAACCTAAAGCTGATCAAAATGCATTCAGATGTATTTATGTTTTACTCTATAAGAAGGAGCAGAATCGCAGCACATGATGGGTCCTGCAAGTGAGGAAAAATCCAACAAATACATTCATTCATATAAGACTTATTGGATGATTTTATTCTCATTGAAATGTAAAATGAAGAAAGCCATGAACCAGAGAGCCAAAAACATATTCTTCTTTTATTGATTTATTTTTGTTCTCTGAGGAACACACCCAGTACTGACACTTTACTCAATTTCATCACGGGCCACATCAGCATTTTGGTTGCACTCAAAGGGCCGGTTGTAACTTTAAGACTATATGAAAATACATATGTAAATATTTAATATAAACGTATGTATTAAATGACATTATTGCCTCTGCATTGGATCATTATCGGATAGGGTAATAACTTCTTAATTAACTACGTCTGAAAGCAGAAGTCTAGGGCAAATCATTGGAAGTCTCTTCAGTGAGAATGTCACAAAAAAATGTTTTTTTTAAAAGCTAGATTCTGGAAAAAAGTGAAAATGTAAAAAAAAAAGTGAAATTTTGAAGAAAGAAAAGTCAAATTCTGCAAAAAAGTCAAATTCTGGAGGAAAAAAAATCATATTTGAGATGCATTGTGGGACATGTAGTTTATGGGCAACGTGCTTCTGTAAATCATCATGTAACCGTATAATAAACGTATTCTTTCAGAGCTCTTGTGGGGCCGCATTAAATGAAGTCATGGGCCGGATTTGGCCCCCGGGCCTTGAGTTTGACAACCCTGCTCTAAACCCTATCATTCATTAGCTGAACTACTATTGTGGAAAAAAAAATTAGACTTCACAGAGAGTGTGGGGTCAAAGGTGAAAGTAGGCTGTATAATAGCATTGCGGCAGGGAAGAATGGATGGATGTGCATTATCTCCTTTTCACAAACTGAAAAAACAAAAAAAGGTCTAAAGGTTGGACAGGGCGTTTTTTACAACAACTTCTAAACAGTCCGAATAAGACAAAGAGATAATGCTCTTTGTTCGAAACGACACTGATTGACAGACCTCTCTGGAGTTCCGATCAAGCCCTAAGCCATAAACCTAAAAGCCTGTGCCTGTAGATGAGTAATTGAGAAACAATGTTGGGTACTGAGTTCTGCAAATGAAACAGCTTTCATAACCTCGATAGACTGAAGACACAGCAGGCAGCCTTGTGTTGTGTAACAGACTGGTGGAACCAGTGTGGTGGCATTTGATTTCCCACGTGATACAAATCAGAAAGAGGCAGCAGCACATGTTTATTTCTAAAAACACAGAGAACAGAGCGAGGATGGCATAACCAACATTCAATACTAGATGAACTAGAGAGCAGCCTTTTGTTACACATTCACATGGGCATCATATGATAAAAAATGACTCTCCAGTTGTCTTGTTTGTATTTGAAACATGCAAAGGGGTGAACCCTCACTGTTGTGAACCAGCATGCGTCACGGCTTTCTCTCATGTGATGAGTTATTCCTGCACCTGATGCCAGCCGCTGGAACAACTTCGCTCTCGCCGCAGGTCTGGGGGCAGCCCTGACGCTAGCTTTGAGCCACATCATTATGCATGCTACGTTTTTGAGCCCAGAGCAGACAACAAAAAGAGACATAGGAGAGTCTCATGGAGACAGCGTTGATCAGAAGCTTCAAAAAGAAAAACCTTTCAAACTGGGCCAGTCGGAGCTTTGTCTATTCAGCATTTGAGCTTAGAATAGCCATAAAATGTTTCCAAAAACTCCCAGCAACAAATCCCATTTGGACGCTGTTGAAGCAAAAACAACCCAATTTGCATTCTTTCTCAGAGTGCTCTCTTTCGCACTCTGCAACAAATATACGTTCAATAACAAGTGCTGGCCTGCTTCTGCAGTTGCACTTAGCATTTACGTGAAGCCCTCCCCCCTTACATATTGGCGAACACACAGACAACCTCACTATAGACTGTAAACGCAGAGAAGACGTTTCCAGAAAGTCTTCAACAGGACGGGACAGGAAGCGCCCCACCTATCAGGAGGCCCGCGGAGGGAACATCACTGCCAGTAAAACCTTACACCTTGAAAGATGATAAGCTCAGAGAGGACGGTGGGTGGGGGTGCCGGCTGAATGGCTCTGTGGGGTCACTGAGCTGTCCAGACCAATCACGTTTATCTGTAGAAGTCATTTAAAACAATCCTGACATAAGCGATGAGAAGACATTTAAAAGGGAGGGTTCAGATTGTTTGAAAATGGGGTTGTTTGAGGTACTTGTCTATGGTCAGTGTAAAAGCAATGTGCTGCTAGGTAGATGGGGCCAACAGTAAAACTTATTTTAGCCACCTAAAAAAGACAAATCAATATCAGTTTACAAGTTCGATATTTTTATAATATTCTCACCTCTTAACTGCATCCTCAAGCAGCCCTTGCCAACAAGGAACTGAATCGCTAACGCTCTTTTTCACGCCACCAGACTCCATTGTTAAAAACTTGGATTTTACGTTGCAGAAAGCACGATTGGCTGGTCACCAAGAAAGTGGATCATATTACTCCACTGGCTAACTGTTTTCAAATACTACTGTTTAGAAAGCATTTGGAATACATTTCTGACCTTTTGCTACTTTGTTAACTAATCGGATAATTGAAATTAACGTCCATAAAACTGGATGCAAAGTAGGCTGTAGACTTCAGTTTGTGGCTGCCTTTTAATATGTGTTTCTTAGACTGCACTGTCACACTATTATATTTTATTTTAACATGTTTTACTGTGGTATTCTTTAGGCTCCTTAATGCATTTTAAATGTCATTTTGTTATGTTCTTTTACTTTGTCTTAATGACGTTGATGCTTTTTATTATGTAAAGCACTTTGAATGGCCTTGTTGAAAGGTTGAATCGTACTGAGGTCAGTTTTCTTTGCACACTCAATAAAAAAAAATGGATTCTCTATTAGCATTTCATCAGAAATCTGTTTCAAATATCCGCGAGAAATCCATACCCTGAAAACAATTGAGCCTACTGCTTTGGACAGATCCATACATGCTGTCATGTGTTGCGTTGGTGAGAAGGTCTCTTCTCTTGGGGGCAGGATCCTTGGAAACATGATGGATTATTAGTTAGGTATAAGTCTTTGTCAGCTTACAGCTCAAGTGGAAACCGTACAGTCAGGAAAAAGCTTTTCTGCATGGGTAAGACAGAAGCTGAGCTGAAAAAAGCTGCGAGGTAACTTGATGAGCTCAGGAGAAAATTGACAGAGGAAATAAAACCGCAACTGGAGAGGTGAAGACAGCAGTGCTGTCATTTCTCCTTAAGTCGATGGCAAGAAGTACAGCAAGGATCACGATGTTAAAACATAAAGAGAGGACTGTTTGTTCTGTATTTGAGGCTAAATAGGATTTTTAGAACTAGCTAACTCTTTATTTATCTCCAAAATGTCAAAACAGGGCGCAGATTAAAGGAGAGGCAGTGAGACAAACAGAGTAAAGTTGTCTGACCTGACCCACTTCAAATCCTTTTTGGAGTGAAATCTATTCACTGTGAAACAGCCCTGGCCCTTCAGACACAACCGACAGATAAGGGTGAGACAGTGTCAGATTTGCAGACAGAGAGAAACTGATTGCCTTTTATTGTGTCACCTCAGCGTTTGAAGCATGACTGAGCACCTTTTACCTTCCTCCGAATTGGGCACCAAATCAAAGTTGGTCAGCCAAGGTCCTAAATTAACCTCCGGGCTCCCCTGCCGTGCCAAGGGCTTCAAGTTTTAATTTAGAATTCACTCGCTTACATAAAAGATGCTTAGGCAAGCCAAAACAAAAAGTGGAGAGGCTGCAGTAACAGGCAACCAATGACTGTTTGATATAAGCCAGTAAAAATAAAAAAAGGTACAAAACTGAAACTGAATATAATCAATGTATTCAAATGTTACTGTCTCAAAAAGACATTTGCATCGACTGTCAAGATTTGAAAAAAAAAAAAAAAAAAAAAAAAAAAAAAAATCTGTCTACATGTATCACTCCGGGTTTGAGTTTTCTTATCCATAATTAATAATCTTTTTTGGACATAATTTAAGCAGAACACTTTGCAAACTGTTATGCCAACAATACATCTGAAAACCCCACAATTTATGTTTTCTAAATGTATCTCATCTAAAAATGAAGTAGCTAAAGCTTTGAATGTTGATGGATGCCTCTATTGTAAGTTGCCTCAAAAGCATGTCAGTTTCCCTTTAGCAGTTAACAATTGTCTTAAAATACAAATATATGTATTTATGACAAAGGAGCAGATGGCCCTTCTGCATTAAGCCTGAGCTGAATCAAATATGACAACTTGCAACATGGACAAAAAAGTAATCTGTCCTGTACTGAATAGATTTCAAATTAATGCATTGGATCGTTCAGAAAAAAGCCATGCAGAGACTGGAGGTAACCATTTTATTGATCTCCAGTGAACAATGAGGAATCAGGATTTTATTTCCAGCCTGAATACTGTTGGACTCAAACCGTACATTCCAGGAATCATTGAGTGCATAGGCAACCATTGAATTGGATTGATTATGTGACAAACCCAACCCCATCCCCACCTCGGCCTCTTCCCCCCTCTTCTTCCCCCCCCCCCCCCCCAGAGCAGCACTAACACTAATCTGTACACCAGCCCTGACCTGCATAAAATGGAAAAACATAAAAGAGCAAGCAATTTACAGATATCTTCTAAGGTCTATATGCTAAATGAAACGTATCAGACCAGCTTATGGAAGATTAACACAGAAAATGCTTTTATACATTTCAATAACACAACAAGTGTCATTTGTGAACTCAAGTGAAAAGAACACATATTAAATCCCTTGTATCTAAATTCATAACAGCATTATGTCACTTCTCTACCAAATTTGGTAAAAGAAAACAAATGAAGAGAAGTCTTAAATCTTATATTTGTGTTTTAAATGAGGGAACATTTAATAGGTTGTGGCAATCATCAACTGGAGTTATATTCCCATAACGGTGTATTTACTCCTGCATCACCTTGTGCCAGGTAAGCAGATATAATAAACCCAACATATGGGCTATGTGGGCGTTCTGCTCCGAGATAAAAAAAACATAATCAGCCAGTAACTAGATGTCCTCTTTTACAGAGTCAGATAAACAGAATATAAGATCCAAATTATATGGCAGAATTAATAAAACCTGCATCCATATAGTTATATTATTCTCTTCCTCTGTTTGCCGGTGATGGATGATATTTGCCTACATAACTTAAGCAATTATTCAACTGTGCAATACTCTGCATTAATGACTTAACTGCATTACTCACAGCACTTTGGAGAGCACCACTTGGCATTGTTACTGTATTACACTGTACTTTTTAATCATCTGCTTTTTGCCAATAGTATTAGCGCCAAAGACTACTGTGTATACTGTATATTGTAATATTTATAATATACAACTTCCAACCGTGGAAGAAATTAAGCATTTCTGACTCTGGTTTTACCACTAAATTCAAATTCTGCATTGCCTGTTTCTTGTAAAGAAAATGTGCATACACACGGCTCTCAATGGCACAGTTTTATAAAGCACTGTCCTATGTTCAGAGGCCACTTCTAAACCTTTATATAACCATTGAGAATACATTGTGTGAAGAGAATTTATCTTCCAGCGAAATAAAAGCTTCTTCCACTTCCACTCTTTAACGGTTTCACAAGAGCTAATGAGAAGCTGTGCTGCTGCTACTTGGCCGCGTCCCCGTCCTCTCCATTCCTGTACAGAGCCCATGGTGACCACACTTCTCCCTTTAGCCCCCCCCCCCTGCCAACTCTATAGTCTCACAGACAACAAAACAATACTGCAGCCAGCCACAACTCTACACTTTCTACGTGATTCGTTTGAACAGAAAAAACTCAAATCTATAAATATATCCCTTTCATTATCATTTTATCGAGTCTTCTTTGGGTGTTACAATTGCTGTTGGACAATATTGACAGTGAAAGTTAAGAAATAAACACCAAAGAGAGGTCAAGAACAATCGCTTCGTGATGGACACTTGCATCACCCCACTAGCAGCATGCCAGGTTTGGCACAGCTACAGCAAGAACCCAGTTTACATTGCAGAGAGTACAATACGAGCTTTGTCCCTCTACTCACACAGACAGCTCTCTGAGGTCTTGTACAACTACAAGTGATGAAATGTTTCACAGAATGGGAGACATAGAAACCTGTCACTGATATCATTCCCTAATGTGGCCAAATATGTATGAATCTAAGCTTTGGTAAGTCTATAATAAGGAATGGTTACCAATGCTGCCAGATGTTTGTATCATGTAAAAAGGTACTATGAAGATGTGAAACGGTGTGACCTTGTTTCAGTCTTGCACAAGTCGCAGACAGGGGCTGAAGCAAGCTGCTGCAGTTAACTATTGACAGTAGAGGCCATGTGACCTGAGCATGAATGGAGTGAGGCGATCTATTGCACAATTTACAATTACTGTATGCATGTATGGGCATGGGTGTGTGTGTGTGTCAAGGTAGTGAACATTCGTGCATGATAAAAAAAACAAGATCTAAATGAATCATGAGAATTTTTTCCTTAAATACACTAGAAAGAGAAACTTGGAAATGAGTTACTCGCCTGCTTGTAATTCGTGCTTACACAACACCATCAGAGTTCCTGAAACTGATGTTGCTCCTTTTGCCAACTATGTTACTTCAAACTGTAAACAGAGCAACAGCATAAACGGGTATAACAGCCACACTACTGTATAGCGTCATCTTTACATTCGATGTGAGAAAATATTGGAATTTATGACTGCTACCATAAAATATAGCCTGTGATGTATTATTTAAAGTAGTTAAACATGTTGTGTGAGATGAAAATACAGTACAACATTTTAACATTCAACAACCACAGGCCTGTCAAGCTACAGTTTTATGCTTTAAGGAAATACATTAGCTGTCTAAAAGGTGGCCACCACAGTGCTGTAGGCTTGGACATGTGTGGACTAAAGCTTAATTATTGTCTGAAAGATAAGCAAGGTGCAGTGCCTTATGGCTTATAGTTAGGCAAGAGTAAGAGGGATGGGGCCCAGACACCTGCCCTGGAGGAGGATCTGCCTTTCAGGTGATATTTTTTTAATTACAGCTATAAATTAACTGGTTCAATATGCGTTTGAAAAATTCACAAGCAGTTGAAAGATATTAAACACTGGCGCCAATTACTTTCATTGTTGCAATGAGAGCAGGAATTGTAATGGGTGTTGACTGATCATACTGGGAGAGATTTAAGTTCTGTATTATGCAGCTATTTGAGCATTGACCTCAACATTTAAGTGTTATATGGTTCATATAATAACCTTTGTTTCAAATCACATCAGAAATGAATGTTTCTGTACAAAGTAGGGCTGAATGATTTGGAAAAAAACTAACTAATTTGCAGTTACTTTTACTGGTATTGAAAATGTGAGATGATTCATGCAATTGAAGGAAATTATTTTATCATTTTTGCATGATTATTTTCTGTTGGATCTATAGCATACAATTTGCAGGCCAGGGCATTTCTGCATCACCACAATTTATTCTTCAGAATGGTATTTTGACAAATGATAAATACATGGTTTAGCCCTAGAATGGAGTACATATAACACTGTTATTTATATGGCATGGGTCTTTTTTAACGGAACTTTTTTTTGGTAGGCAGTCAGTTTAGACCCTGAAAACTATAATCCGGAAAGACATTCTTAAGTGCACTAGTCAACATTTTAATGACAGTGTCCCACAACACTGGGGACACCCTGAGCCTCCAGAAGACCCATGGGCTTCCACTGACATCTCTTTGGAAACTGCAGTGAGGTAATTTGATTCTTCCTGAACTAACAGTTTGTTACTGTCACACTGGCAGTGGATGCAGGATGACAGGGTGAGCCACCAGCTACTGTCCCACAGAATGGTCAGTGGTTATCAGGTATCTCCCTAGCTGAAGTATCATACTGAATCCCTGCTGACCTCTGACCTTTCTGGAGAAGGTCAACCAAAAGCCAGGGATTCTATTCAGCAAGGGTTAATAATGGAGAGTGTTAACGTTGCATTGTAATGTGGTGGGAGATAAGCAAGTTAAGGAGCATCACATTTGCCTTCACATTGTTTAGTTAAAATTCGGGGTACATTAATATCTCTGTAATATTCATATGGGAAATCGATAACAAAAAGCTATGGGGATTTAGCTGATTTATATGATGGGATCGTTTAAAGAGTCCATAGTTGTTTTGTGATTCATTCAAATATGCTATCCTTGTAATTCTGTTAGGATTAATAGGGTACTTTATCTTGAAAGGAATTTGTTAACGTTACATGTCTATCATTAACGCAACATAATACCTGACATGTTATTTTTAACGCCTGCCTTGCCTAACGTCAGAACACGTCCATAGTGCTTTACCTTTAGGGCTAATGGTTTCTAGCTGAAGTTGTAAGCTAATGTTAGTGAACAGTTAATGTTAGTTAGCTAGTTTGTTGTTGCTAGCTTGTTTCATGAGTAGCATAGACCATTCGCCGGCGGCTTTAAATGATATTAAATGAAATGCTTACCTCTATTTTGTCGACATTCCTGGCACAGCCGACCACCCTCATGCCTTGCTGGACCAGTGCCCGGGCCACCGCCGCTCCGATGCCCACCGAGGCTCCGGTCACCAGGGCCACTCTGCCTTTCCACCGCTCCATCTCCTCTGTCTACACCGGTACTGTACGCGAAACAACAGCTCCTGTGCTGCTCCTCTGGCTGCTTGGTTCACACTGTCAACGTCGCAGATATTACTGTTATGTGCGATATCTTCAAAGTGAGGATGCAGCAGTTCGAGCCTCCTGTCTCTCCTGTCTGTGCAGCATCCAGGACAGCGGCGGGCAGTGTGCCTGAGCCCGGATCCATGCGCTCCTCTGGATGAAATATGAAGAGCAGTGGCGTGAGTAAATGTTTGGTTCACTTCACCTCCCACTTTAATTTTCAGCCCGGAGGCTGGGGGGGGGGGGGTTGTGTGTGGTGATCTACCGCCGCCTGCTGGGGAAACACTGAAATAACTCGCATGATACCTTCGAGTGTTTGGTCGGGAATATTCCAAAACAACAAAAGTAAGATAATTTGCATTCAGAGGTGGGAGAATAATTCCGAACTTGATTTTAGCACAAAAAAACTAGTACTCTTTTACAAGTAAGTGTACTGCATTCAAATTACAGATGTAGCACTCCAGATAGGACTCCAATGGGTGTGTCCCAGGCGAAAGCCCAGCGGATCCCAGTGCTGGGGGTGTTGCCAAAATTGCTAGAGGGCGTTGCCAAATGTCCCCATTTGTTCAATTACAGGATTTAACCATGAGATGGCGCTTCATTCACAAATACACAAAGACAACTTGGTGTTGTAGACCTCTGTTTGCATTGCAGCTCTGCAGTTGTGTTGCTGAATACTGTAGCATTTAATCACTTATTTGTTATGGTTTTCACAAGCTGCTATAACGAAAAAACATCAATATTTTAGATCAAATAAAGTATATCTAATCTTATTATCTTAATTGTAATTCAATAATATATAGTCTTTATATATTAAATAATCATAATAATGTAAATGTTTACACTTCTTTATTTTTTATGCTCATACTTTTACCTTTACAATAGTTTGCTTTATGCAGTATATTTTTTGTAATATTGTTGTGGTGTTTTTACAAAGTACAGTAGATCGAAGTAAATCAACTTATACATTAAGATAAGATAAGATAAGATAAGATAAGATGGACCTTTATTAATCCCCGTGGGGAAATTCAGTAGTTCAAACAGCAACAGGGTGAGAGTGAAAAACAGGACAGCACAGATTCACACAGATGAATAAAATCAAAAATAAGATCAGCGATAAAAATAATAATAATGAGAAACTATGAAATAAGAAATGAATCAAATTAAAATGTAATTATCATATCATATATTATATAGTGTATTGTATTATTAAGTAATATCATACATTAACCCCATTATAGCAGATGCCACATTGAATGGATGAACACATTTATGCATCAATAATTACAACAGAGTATTTCTAAATACAAGTTGTAAAAATACTTATATGTATTTAATACTAATAACATAATGATTAATTTCAGATGATAATACTTTTCAGGGTTAGGGTTAGGTCTGGTCTGACAGCGCTTAGCTCTCTGCTGCAGAGAGGAAGAGAATTCACTGCTCTAAACAAAGTCAAAAATCAACATACAGTATAGTCAACATACAGTAGGGGGGTGGAGATGGTGAACGGTATGGTACATGTTTGTAAACACAATCCCCAGGATGTGTCCTAATCACAAACCTACAGACTGGGGGTTGGGAGATCACAGGAGGGGGGGGGGGGGGGGGGGAGAGCTGTGGAATGTGACCATTGTGGAATGTGACTTCCTCCACACATTCCGATGGCCAATTCATTTTAAACAAAGAGTTCTCAACATACAGTATAGTCAACAATCCCCAGGATGTGTCCTAATCAAACCAAAAGAGAAAATGCAGATATTACACTCATAAAAGAAATGGTAGACATATCAGTACTCTTAGTGTTATTATCCAAAGTTAATGTAAACTTTTGAATAATGTACTTATTATTATAGTGATGAACATTAAAAACAAAGCACGTTGGCTGATTTTCAAATGCATATAGGCTATGCCACCCATTTACATGTAGGCTACACTGCTCTTCCAGTCAAGAATTTGAATTTGAATGGGATGGGGAGACGTGTGTGATTAAAAATGAGTGGCCAAACTAAAGGCCGCTACACACCCACCTGAGATCAAAGAACGCGTACCGAAGGCGTCCCGACTTTTACGTCAGCTTCGTCGCCTGCGTCGGCTGCGTCGGCTATGTCGCCCGCTACGCTGCCCGCCTACGAACACACCGCAAATACTTCAGTCGACGAGTGACAATAACTGTCCTTACCAGCAGGCAGCGGTAGTGTGTATTCGACTGCAGGTCTCCCTTGAAAAAGAGATCTATGATCTCAATAGCCGCGTTCACACCGGAGTACTTTTCACCGTACTTTTCGCGTTTAGTTCCGTTAGTACCCCTTATGTCGCGTTCACACCAAAAAGAGCACTTAATCTCGGGAACTTTTACCCCCATTTTTAGTGCCTGCTGAGAGATGGTACTTTCCTGGGGGAAAAAAGTGCCCCAGTTCTGATTGGCTGGGCGAATTGCAAACCACGCCCCGTGCAACTCTGAAATGTTTTGTAGAGCCGCCATTTTATTATCCTGGCATTAGCATTATTAGCATTAGCATTCGCCCAGTGCACAAACGCAGAGAGACTAACTTATGGCAACACAAAATAAAACATGGGAGCGGTGGAGATGAGGAGGTGTCGGCGTTCTGGCGATTTACTCGGAAGGCTTCAGTCCCAGCAGCTTCTACTGAAGCCAGTCCCCAACTCCGGGGACTTCCGGCCGGGGACTCCGGGTGGCAGTATACGCCGTGAAGTTGTTTGCGGCCTGCCAGTAAACCCAAAGCAGAAGAAGACAAAGTGACGTCAGCGGCTCATTTGCGTAATCTTCCCTCAGGTGTGAACGCGATCTGTACTAAATGCCCTGGGGTAATAAGTGCCGGCACTAAATACGGCAAAGTACTTGGTGTGAACGCGCCTAATGGGACCAATCTGGTTAAATAAAGGTTTGAAATGAAATGAAATGAAAAGAGGCAACAACCGGAAGACAGACTGCCTTTTATACACCAAGAGAAGAAGAACAGACTGAGTGATATAAACAAACAAACACAGCGTCTGGGTTCCATTTTCACTCTCTCTCGTCGATCGAAAACATGTCATGGCACTGTCCCAGGAAGATGGAGACAAGACCCTGAACTACGGCAGGCCACCCTGCCACACACCACCAATAATCCAGCTCGAGCCAAGCAGCACAGGGATGAACTATGCCAATATTTTAACGGTGTCGGTGCAGTGCCTTTTCAGTGGGATAAGATATAGCAAATATGTCTAAAGAACTGTACAATGTCAACAATCGACTACAATACGATAAAAATAGTGTGTAATACAATAAAAAAAAGAGTTTGCCAAATATGTCTAATGCTGTGTTATCAATGGCTGTAGTATCAAGGTACGAAATAAAGTTTTGTATTGCCTATCCTGCTATTTGTGTTTATTCTTTTAATCACACAGCGTTAATAAAAAATAAAAAATGTGCCTATAACTGCCAGTAGCAGCCGCACATTATTATTGGTTTAACTACTAACAGTATATTTTTAACACATTTTAAAATGACCATCTTGAACAGCTACAACGTTGAAATACTTCTAGGCAGATTGTGGAGGATAATGGGAGAAAGAATAGAGGGGCAGACAGAAACACCCATCTGAATAATGGACACTTCTTGCAAAATTTACATTTCCATGTGACGCTCACAATAGGTAAATGAACAATGAACAGTGGTAGACAGTAGCTCATTTACTTAGGCACTGTACTTAAGGACAATCTTGAGGTACTTGAGACTAATCCTGCAACTGTATACTTCTGCTCCACAACAGTTTGAGAATGAAGAAACCATCACGTATGAAAGGTTACATGTGAATAGAGGGGGCAGAAACAGTCTTGCAAATGTACATTTCCATGTGATGCTCACAATAGGTAAATGAACAATGATCATGCATCAGTAATTATAATCAATGATATATATATAAATAACACTGACAGGCAAATGATGTATCATCATGTACATATCATGATGTATCTGACTTTTATTGTAGTATAGCTAATTGTATCCTCATTCTCTAATGGCTGTAGTAGGAAGGTACGAAATAAAGTTTTGCATTTTGCAGTAGCGGTAAAAAGTGGTTTATTTATTATGTACAGTGTACAGCCAATACAAAACGATAAAAATAGTAATTAGTGTGCAATACAATAAAACGTTTGCCACAACTGTCTGTAAAAACAAATATACATTACAAATCAGTGAACTGTCTGTACAAATAATTAGCCACATATTTACAAGTGCGCGAACTGTCTAAAGGTTTCATCTCCATGGGTCTGTTCCATTAAACACTTAAAATAGCTCTTTTCCACCTCATGCAGGAAGATTGGCAGCATATCACATGTCAACCGCGCAGTCTGTTTTCGTAGACTTTTGAATGGACCGCGATTTCGTCATTAAGTTGACCCTTGTCAGTTAATTCTTCCAGGAGCGTACCTCAATCAGAGTGATTGCTTGTCCCGACTTTCCCGACGCCTCCCGCGGCCGATTCAACATGTTGAATCGGCCGCGGGAGGCGTCGGAAAGTGTGAAAAGGTGCCGTAAAGAGACGACGGTGCGGGACACACAAACCTGAGTAGGGCGCCGCGAATGCCCGACTGCCTCTGACGGCCTCTGACGGCCTCTGACTCCCAAAATCGGACTGGTGTGTCCGGGCCTTTAGACTTAGTTTTTCAAAAGAGAAAATGCAGATATTACACTCATAAAAGAAAAGGTAGACATATCAGTACTCTTAGGAAAAAGAAGAGATGGAATGATGGAGCAACTGCGCTGTCATATGTGTGGGCTGGACCTGTATAGGTTAATTTACAGGAAAGGAGTGAGCAGAGCAGTTGATGATATATGATCACCTGAGAGCTGCCGTTTCATTCAGACTGTTTAAAAAAAAAAGACGGTCTGATTTTAACAACTCAATGTGTGATTGTTATAGCAGTAATATTATACACTAATAATACAGTAAACTATTAACACTGTACATATTATTGTTTGCCCGTGGGATTAGGATTATCGGTAGTGAGAGCCGTGCTGCATTTTCCTCCGGTCGGATGTGATATAAAAACAAACCGATTATTTTTGTAGTTAACTCACGTGGAATAAACTACATGTATTAGTGCATTCATTTCAATTCAGCGAATTATGATACATTAAATGATCGTGAGGATGATGATTACAAATCGTTTGTGAGTGATTCTACAATTTAGGGTACATTCCATGTCCATTGATGTCCATTGATGATAATTATAATTATTCTAAGTATTTTCTTCAAAAATATCATATTTTGCCTATTATTGGAAAGCATGTTATAATATCACACAAACATTATGTGTATCCTATGCTTTATTTAGCTTGAAATGTGTCATGATGTTCTTAAATTGTCAATTTTTGCTCTGTCCGTTTTTCAGTTGAGGGTGTCTTGGTTTCAAAATAATGAATAAAAACCATTAAAGTAAATAAAAAAAAGTATTCATTTATTTCAAAAGTCTAAATACTAAAGAATAATAACATATTTTTAATTGATTTCCTCCTTTAAATAATTTAAATATCTTAATATATGAATGTCCGCAAAAGTTCTGTCAACTATGTTACTAACAGAACTCCCCCCTTTAACTCAAAGATGGTTTGTCCCAATACCATGTCACCAGCATCACATGATGCCATGTTCCTCTTTGGCAGACATTTTGAACACACTGTGGTGATTGTCCTCTAATTTTTTACAATATTTTATGTATAATAGCACATGGTCAATTAATATACTCATTGACAATCAACAATGTTACGTACATTGTTATGGTTTACAATTGTTTAATGATTTTAATTCAATTATATGTTCAAATGTGATGTTAACCTGTTCAAGAAAATGACATGTGGTCATCCAGGCAAGGCCTACCATTGAAATGATGGGTCAAAATAGGGAAATTGTCAACTAAGTTACCTGTCAACTGAGTTACCCAGTACTGTAATAACTGTAGTAACTTAGTTGACAGGTAACCTAGTTGACAATTTGTAGGACATGTAGACGTCATTACACATCATTATCAATGGAATTTTGCACTTCTGCCTTGAAATTAACATAGTGCTGATGGTTAATAATGTGTCCAGTCAACTATTTTATTTGCGTCAAATGTTTGACTTTCATTGTCAACTATGTTGCACCTCATTTTTTCAAATTTAAAATATCTAAAATAGTGCTTCTGATATCCTTTATAGTATAATGTATATCTACACAGGTTGGAGTTTTACATGACATCTCTTAAAACTATCAAAATGACCTGTATGGTAGTTTTATAATACAAAATATCCCTAAACTTAATGACAGTGCTGAACATATCACATGAAAAAACAAAACTTTAATACAATTATTTTTTAAACTTTAAAAAATCTTTGGATATATGGTAGAATAGACTCAAGAGCCTTTCAAATGTGATTTTACTTGAAGTGCAGGACTTAATCAAATGATTGTAATGACATCAAGTTTGTCCGTAACATAGTTGACAAACTGAGTAGTGAAAACATCCTTTCCCTTAAAATAAAATAAAATAAAAAAATGTTTAAGCTTTGCAACTAGTGGATATGTTACACTGAAGAATATACTAACTTGAACCACTGATTGTTCTATTGAGAAAGAACACTTTCTTTGTACTGTTTTGTTGATGTGAAATGCACCCTAAATTATAGAATCACTCTTGTATGAGCCGGTCTGCATTTCCTGACAAAAAAACATAGCGATGGTTTTGTATTTACACCAACGTGGATTAAACAACATTATTTTTGAATGGGATGGGGAGACGTGTGTGATTAAAAATGAGTGGCTAAACTAAGACTTAGTTTTTCAAAAGAGAAAATGCAGATATTACACTCATAAAAGAAAAGGTAGACATATCAGTACTCTTACGGGCCGTCTCCACGGCAGCGTTAAAAAATCTTGAAACGCTTCTGCCCATTCACTTTGAATGGGGTGACGTCACTTTTTTTCGCTTTCGCCGAAATGCATTGTGGGCAGGCGAGCGGAGATTCTCAGGATTTTCAAGATCCAAAGTTGAACAATGTTCAACTTTTGAAGCTGAGGAGGAAGCGTCAGCCAATCAAATCCCGTGTACGCAAATCTGACAGTTCAAGCTCTAGCCAATCAAACGGCGTGTATGCTGGGAGAGCCAGACCGCAGGTCATTTCCTCATATTCCAAAAAATGGAGTAGAAATTAGCGGTAGCGAATCAATCACCCGGTGCTTTATGACCAGACCTACCGGGATATAAACCGGAGGAGCCAGGCATGGAGGGAGGTGGCAGAGACAGTGGTATGTTTTCGTCTGTTTTGGGGAGTTTATATCCAGTTTACTTCGGGCTTTTTGGCTTCGTATGTCGCGGGCGGGAGATTCATGTGATTGGTTGATCGCAAAAAAATCCCCAAGCCTCAGATACGCCCACCTCCAAGATTTTTTTAACGCTGCTGTGGAGACGGTCCGTTAGTGCCAAGTTGTCTCAGACAATCTGCATTTCCTAATGTGGGACAGTTCTGTGCAAAATGTGGGACACTGACGGGCTGTCAGGAGAGAGAGAGAGAGGGAGAGAGGAAAAGAGAGGATCCGTTTCTCCCGTGTTATTATCCAAAGTTAATGTAAACTTTTGAATAATGTACTTATTATTATAGTGATGAACATTAAAAACAAAGCACGTTGGCTGATTTTGGACCCCCTCACTATTTGTTTTCACTACTTTAATTAAATGTTTGATAAGTGCATGCAGATCACAGTACAGTATGCTCGTTCAGTAAAACACGTACACAGATAAATTATTTTGTATTTTTATTGAAGATGTTTTTCTTTAAATTGAAGTTAAATGTATCAATCTGGTGCACTTTGAGGGCAAAATTAAGAGATTTATGGATACAGCTCTCAACACTCATATGAAACAGAACTGTTATAATAATGATGAGAAACTATGAAATAAGAAATGAATCAAATTAAAATGTAATTATCATATCATATATTATATAGTGTATTGTATTATTAAAGGTGGGGTAGGTAAGTTTGAGAAACCGGCTCGAGATACACTTTTTGTTATATTCCATGGAATGCTCTTACATCCCGATAGCAATGAATATCTTAAGTGCTTTGACAAAAAATCCATTAAAAAAATTCATCTGTGGAAGCCGTAATACTGTAAAAAGTACGACCAATCATTTTAGCCGGCCCGGCTAAAATAACTGGATGGCCTACCTGCCTGTCAGCCTTCCATCTGTGCACAAACTTATCTCGTGCCCTCATTGGTCATGTGCGCGTTCGTGTGTGTTGGAGGAGGGGCTCTGTAAGGAAGTGGCAGATTTTCTCCGGTTGTGTTTTTTCAAATTCTAGCGATCTCGAGCCGGTTTCTCAAACGTACCTACCCTACCTTTAACTCACGTGGATTAAACTACATGTATTAGTGCATTCATTTCAATTCGGCGAACATATGATACATTAAATGATCGTGAGGATGATGATTACAAATCGTTTGTATGAGCCGGTCTGCATTTCCTGACAAAAAAACATAGCGATGGTGCTCCATGTTTGACTGAGAGGAAGAGGAAGGATGGAAGGAACATTTGCCTGTTTTTCAGATGTACCTAACAAATTAAACAAAACTTAGATGTGAGTCTTACCGAACATGCGTCAGTCATTTCCTTAAAGCAGTGCCACTTTTACTTTAGCAACAACTTGTCGTTTTTTAACTTCTTAAGTTATTATTAAACATATATATGTGTGCCTTATTTGAGGGGAGATTATCCTTATCCTTGGCAAGAGTGAATAAGGACAAGATGTGACCCGCTTTATTGAAATCAGTCTGATGTTGTTACGACACATTCCAATATAAATGTGGATTCATGTCAAAAACTCCATTTGGAGTTTAAACAACATCTTTGCTTTCAGAACATGAAATGTTGTGTCTGTGAAATATTTAGCTGAATAATTGGAGAACACAAACCATAAGGATATCATTGGAGAGCTAAGAATCTCTTCCAACAGTGTAACCCAAAATGTGTTTCCAGGTTGAAGAGTCATACATCTTTGGTCCTTCCTTCTTCTAAGTGTTTAATACATTGAACTAGAAGGGTGATTTAGTAATACCTGATTAAAACAGCCATTTGTCTTTTTACAGATAATACACTTTATTTATGTATCACCTTTCATGCAGGATACAACCCAAAGTGCAAGACAAGATACATACAAATAACAATAAGTACACAATAAAGAGTGAGGAACATAATTAAAAACAAGTTATAAAATACAAACAGAAATAGTTAGATCACATAACAAGGTATACTACTAAAATTACCACAAATTAAAAGCCAAATTTAAAAAGATGGTCTTTACTGTTCAAAATTCCAATAGAGTTTGCTGTTCTAAGATCCAGTATTAAATTATGTTCTTCATCTTCAATTTAAAGTTCTAAAAGAAAAGCAACCTAAGGTTACATTTAATAATCTTCACTGGGTGAGCCTGTGTGTTTCTGTGTGCCATCCTAAATCAATTAGGAAAATGTTTGTCCCATTTGATGGCAGGGCAGTCAGGGGAGCGGAGGGCACATCCCATGTCATGTTTTTCAGGTATTTAACCAGGGACGTTGCACAGAGATTACACTGTAGAGATTGTTGGTGCTGAAAGTCTAAGCTGCCATAGATCAAAGTTGAGACACCTCTGCGGAATCATGTTGACGAAGAGCTGCTCCACCATCCTCATCATCCTCAACTTGATCCTCAACTTGCCCCTGATCGAACAGACCTCACAACAAAGCAGAAGGTTTATTCACGTGTCGGACAGAATGACCTGGTCTTCAGCCCAAGAGTACTGCAGGGAGCACTATACTGACCTGGCAACTATCAGAGATCAGAATGACATTGATGCAATCCGGTCAATATCACATCCATGCCATTGGAACAATCGCTGTTGGATTGGTCTCCTCAGGGACACAACTAATCAAGTTGAGTGGAATTGGTATGATGGAGGTGAAAGCACCTTAAGAGAATGGAAATTGGGGCAACCTAATGACGTAGATGGAAACCAGGATTGTGTTTCATTGGCAACTGTGTTGGAGTGGAATGATGACAAATGCGATAAACAACTTTCATTTGTGTGTTATGATGGTTATGATGATGATGTAATCTTTGTGAAAGAGAACAAGACATGGGAGGATGCTCTGGAACACTGCAGGAATCTTGACATAGACCCCAGTGTAAGTGACACATACTTAAATCCAACACACTCTCACTCCCAACGCGTCCAGGAGCGGTCAGAATTCCGTGGCGTCCAGTTGTGACGCGCCGAGTTTCCATCAGCGTCATAAACGGATGCAAAGAGCTTTCAACTGATTGCAATGTATTCCCATCGGCGTCGGTATTTGACGCTTAGGGAAGCACGGCATTCGTTTGTGTCGGCAGCTGTTAAAGGCAATGTGAGCGTCCATTCCCATTGGATAACGGAGAATTGTACACCCGGAAGTAAGTATTCTCCTTACTGTCGATTGATTTGACAGTGATATCTCCATTACTCATCCACTCAAAAACACCAGATTACCTTTGTTAATTAAACGACATTGATAGGTTTAAATTGTGTACAATGCTTTTGTGTTTTTCCCCTACAATTCTGAGACAACTTGTTTTCTCTGAAATGTGGAGCGCCAAAGAGACTACACTACCCACAATCCCCAGCTATTGTTGTGACGACTTTTGAGTTTTGGATGGCCGAAGACACTACACTACCCACAATCCCCAGCTATTGTTGTTACGACTTCTGTCCGCTTTGCGATTACATTACCCACAATCCTCAGGTACCGTCGTAAAGACGGCATACCTTTGCACTTTACGTGACCAAACCTGGATGAGAGAGTCGTGGTATTCAGTCTAAGAACTTTCGAGAGAGGAAAATGAAATATTTATTGGACACTGATTATGACTTCCTCTTTGCGCAGGAACTTAGACTGAGTACCACCGGAGATGTTGACGATGTGTGTAAAATGTGGCACAAAGGAGAGTGTATTATCTCCATCGGAGATAGCAGAGCTGATGGAGTTGGCATCTTCTTCAAGGAAAAATACATAACTATTATTAGAAGAAGGGACATAATTCCAGGAAGGCTGCTTATGGTGGATTGTTTTTATAAAAATGAAAAATATCGTCTTATTAATATTTATACTGCCCCTGACGCAACAAATAAGTTACACATATTTAGAAAACTTAGAGAAGTTTTAACAGTTGGTTATAAAATTATATTATGTGGAGATTTTAATACAATAACGGAAGATATAGATAGGTGTAGTACAGTTGTTTTTAAACTGAGGGCGGAAGGAAAACTGCTGAAAGAAATCTGCAGCGATGCAGGCCTAATCGATGTCTGTCGCTCACTGAATCCCTTTGGAATGGATTTCACGAGATATGACAAAACAACTAAAACCTGTATAGACAGGATTTATGTATCGAATCACTTCTCTGTAACCAACTACAGAACCTTTTTTAGTGACTTTTCTGATCATCTTTTGGCCCAAACGTCGTTGTCCTCCGGAGCCCCTTCCATTAGAGGCTTCTGGAAACTGAACACACAGTGCCTAAAAAATACTTGTGTTTCAACAGAATTAAAACTGGAAATACAAAAAATTATACAATTGAGATGCTTAACAAACTCTGACATCAAATTATGGGAAACATTAAAAAGTAGGTTAAAATGTTTTTTCAAATTTAAATGTAGGGAACTCAATAAAGCAAAAAATATTAAATATGAATCATTAATCAAACAATACATTCATTTAAAGCAGATGAAAGTTAAAACTAAAACGGTAAAAGAAAATATATCTAAATTAAAAACTGAAATTGATCAATTAAACCAGGAATCATATAATATGCATACATCTGAAATAGATCAAAGAGGCAACGTGGCTCAAGCCATTAAAACCAACCAAAAGAAAATCCAAAGTAAATTCATCAAATGTATAAAAAATCAAGATGGTTGTATTGTGTATAATGAAAAACAGAAACGGGAAGTGATAAGAGATTTATGTTCTGAAGCATATAAAAAAATAGACATTGAAACGGACTGTGTTGAAATTCTGTTGGGAACTATCCCTCCGTACAACATCCAAGAATTTGATTTCCTTCTCGGTGAAATTAAAAAAGACGAGGTGATCCAGGCGGTGAAAGAGCTGAATGTCGGTAAGAGCCCCGGTCCTGATGGTCTGCCCACTGAGTTTTATCAATTATTATCTGATGATGTTTTAAACTTACTGACCTCTATGTTTAATGAAGGTCTCAGCAGTGGTTGTATGGGTGACTCATTTTATGAAGGTGTCTTGTCTCTACTATATAAAAAAAATGATGAAACTGATATAGATAATTACAGACATTTAACTATTATGAATACCGATTATAAGATACTAGCAAAAATAATAATGAATAGATTAACAGATATATTAGATAAAATAATAGATAAAGAGCAAACATGTGCTATAAAAGGTCGCCTTATGTGGGACAACTTATCAATTTTAAGAGAAATCATAAATAAACCAAAAAAAGAAAAAGGTTTCTTTATTATTGGACTTGATCAAAAAAAAGCCTTCGACTATTTATCCAGAGATTATTTATGGTCGGTGATGAAGTCCTACGGATTTCCTGAAGCCTTCATAAACATGATTAAGTGTCTGTATTTTAAGTCTTGTGTCTGTGTAAATGTAAACGGTGTGTTGACAAATGCATTTAATGTTGAAAGAGGGGTTAAGCAGGGGTGCCCTCTAAGCGCAGCTCTATACGTGCTAGCCATAAATCCATTAATTAAAATAATAAACAATGACAGTTTAATATCAGGAACACCAGTTGGCCATGCGCCCAAAATAACTGCCATCGCCTATGCAGACGATGTCACTGTTATTATAAAAAACCAACAAGAAATGGATGTTCTAACAAATCACCTAAACCTATATGAATTGGCATCAGGAGCTAAATTGAACCATAACAAAACTGAAGGTGTTTGGATCGGCGCCGACGATACCAAACGCGACATCAACATTCAAGTGAAAAAAGAAATTAAAATACTTGGAATAACTATTTGTAGCGACAACTGTGCTGAACTCAATTGGGAGAACAAACTAAGAGAAGTCAAAGAACAAGTTAAACAATGGGAGAATAAAAATACAAATTATAAATCAAGAATAAACATAATAAAATCATTCATACTTAGCAAGATCCTTTTTTTAGCAAACATCTTTCCCCCATCAGCCCAAATAATTATGCAACTAAACAAACAGTGTGTCAATTTGGTGTGGGGTACAACAAGGGAGGTTACTAAACGTAATTTGTTATTTAAAAGTAGGGAATATGGAGGCCTGGGAGCCATAGACCTGGACATTAAACTAAAAATTACCTTTGTAAAAAACATCTCGGCTGCTATAAATAGGAAAGCACCTTGGGTCGAGGATGGAAAAAAGGGATGGAACAAAAGAAGAGGCAGAGCTAGAAATAGTCCATATTATAAATTAGTTTATGGTGATTTCACAACTGAAGTTCAACATTTAGGGATTGATTGGATCGGACTACAGAATAGAGTGATTTTTAAAATGGTAAATGATTTCAAATATGGAGGTTTTATAACATACAAAAACCTAAACCCTGACGAAGGTAAAGAAGTCCTGAAATTAGTGAAATGTAAACAGATATCAGAGAGCATGAGAGACGTGAGGTGGCTGATATCGGTTAACAGACTTGCCGTCAGAGCTGTGGTTTCATGGAGCTGCTATGTGAAAACTAAAACATGCCCCATGATAAACTGTGAGGAAGATGAGACCTTACAGCACCTCCTCATGGACTGCCACAGAGCCGAGGAGGTGTGGTCGCTCCTACGGGGCATCGGTTTGGAGTTCGACGTAGAATATGCCTCAATCATGTATTGTATTCTGGATGAGGGTATGGTCATAAAACACAGGGAACTTTTTCAGTTAGTAATTTGTATAACATGTATGAAAATCTGGAAGACAAGGTGCAAGATGATACTAAATCAGACGATAATAAACAGTGGCACCATCGTGAAACAAATAATCTCTGAACTAAGGAGAAGAAAAACCCTGGACAAATCCCAGACTCTGCCATGGGGCATTTTGAAGCTGTGACCGAACTAAGCCTCGCTGGAATATGGACGTTCTCTCTGTTTATGTTATTTATATATGTATGCATTGTGATTTATATGTATTATTAATGTAACTTGTGTATATCATGTACTGCCAAATAATTTAAAATAAAGTTTTATAAAAAAAAAAAAAAAAGATGAGAGAGTCGCAGTTCTTCAGAATCAAGGTAAGAGCATGTGTAACACATAGTTATAGGAAATAAACTTAGCCACGAATAATAATAATAATAATAATAATAATAATCTAATCGGCGCCAATGTTGCTTCTGGCACCTTTCTGAGGGGTATAGTAACTAAATAATATAGGGTATTACCTAAATATAACAAATGAACTCGCCTGAGCTAGCTTGCTAGCTAGCTAGCTAGAACACGCACTGCAATTTCTCCATAGAATTTTGGAAAATAGCTCGAAATAAGGTCTGTGGTTGACACACATTTAAGAGACGGATCATGTTTTGTTCAGCCGGATAATCTCCACTCTACTAGGGTATTACCTAAATATAACAAATGAACTCGCCTGAGCTAGCTAGCTAGCTCAGAGACGGATCACGTTTTGTTCAGCCGGATAATCTCCACATGTCTACTCTGCTTTTATAATTTTCGAATCGTAAATCTATTAATAATACTTTGTATACATGTGTTTTTAGTATTAATAGTAATAATACTTTTATAATTTTTGTACAAATTACTTATTTAAATGACTGGTGGCAGTGATTTTGCTGTGCGATGGTGTGAAAATACCTTTAATGACAACAGTAGTAAGCATTAATTGGTTATTAGCCAAGTAGAAAATTGTAAACAACAACAATTACACTGGCATTGTTATTTTATTTTTGAGTTTCTAAATTATGTTGTTTTCTCTCAACAGATCCTGCAATTTGTTCTCCAAAAAACAACCCTTTGTTTTTCCAAACTCCAAACAACCCAAAGGCACTTTTAAGAGCCAAGTCTGTCTTGTTAAACTGTCCTTGCTGTGTTGTACTTGATAGTCTCTTCCTATCTCTCTATTTATTTCTCTGTCTAACTCTGTTGTCAGTCTTTCTTCTGTGTCTCTGTCTGTGTCTCTTCACTATAATGAGTGATTCTGATCTTGAGGATCTCCTGAGAAGCGCAGATGAGCTGGTTGAGCAGAAAGAGTTAAGGGATGACCTACGGAGTGCTGATGATTTGCTTTGTACTGCTACTGCTGCTGTTGTTGCTGCTTCCACTTGGAAGCGGCAACAACAGCAGCAGTAGCAGCAGCAGCAACAGTGCCAGCAGTGTCAATGATGTGCTGGAAGAAGAGAGACAGTGAGGGAAACTTGATCTTTGCAAGACCACGTTCAACCCGGAATGTCTCAAATCAGGGTCAGTATAAGATATATATTTCTAGGCACTTGAGTATATGAAATGAATGAAAACATAACTCTTGGTAAGGGAAAAGTAGTACAATTTAATGGTATAAAATAAATGTTTTTTCTGATACAGCTGGCTGCAGTCGTAACACTGATCCCCCCGTTGCTGCTCCTGACTGTGATCTGATCTTTGCTCCAGTTATCGCTCCAGAGACTGTTGGTATGTACTTCATTTGGTCTGGTTAGCCCGAAACACATATTCATACTTGTATCTTTATGTGATACGTACTTCATTTCTAAACTTCATAATTTGCTAGAATTAAAAACACAGTAGTTACAGCTTTCAAAACCACTCCATCCAGTATGTTTTAAAGAAAACTAATCATTGTGCTTTGGACTTTATTGTACCGTTTTAACAGAGGGGTTTCTACGAGATCTCCAGCAGTCTCTGAGCGATACTACAGGAGATGAGGTGGTAGCACAAACCCCAAGTGCTTCTCTGCTGGCATCGACCAACTGGAGCACTCGAAAAAGTTTTTTTTCAGAGAGCTGGAGGGCAGCGAGACCACATCTAGTTAACACCGTAGTGGCCCAAGCAAATGTGGGAACACACATTTGCCAACAGTGTTGGGGCAAAACGTCTGTTGTCCGGTGCCGGGATTGCCGACCACATCCCTTCTTCTGTGCTGACTGTGATGTCAGCATGCACTCCAGACACCCCCTCCACAACAGAGATGCTACTACTGCAGGTTACTTCCAGCCATTGGCCCCAACAACACATGTACTAAATATGGCCCTTTGCTCCTGTGGTAAGTTCTGGTTTGTGAATGTACATTTTCTTGCTGGACTTGTTGAGAATTTCATTTTGAAAATGTGAGCTTCCTCAACATCTCTGTGTTAATTCCCAGCAGTGTGCTTAAGTCTCTTTTTAATGTTCTGATGTAAAGTTAAATCCTAAATATGTCACATAACAATGTAGTATTTTTCAAAAGAGACAAATTATTTTTAATTCCCATTTGAATTTTTTTCCAGTGCGGTTTGTACCTGTGGAGATCCCGGACAAAATCTGTGGTTGTGCATCAGAGTCATTGAGCCTCAAGCCAGGAAAGACTGTGACTGTGATCACAATGAATGGTAAGAATGGGAAAAATGTTTGTCTTGTTTCTTAAGATAGATGTTATTGAAGTTTCTTCTTGATAATATCCAACCCTTCTCAAAGACATGTGGGATAGCTTGTCTATTAAACCTTAACATGGGTATTGAGTAAAGAATACCAAATGTATTAAAAACACCTTGTCTGTTTTTCAAGGACGACATGAGCTAAGCATGCCAGAGTTGGCTTGTGAAGCATGCGCTGCGACATGGACGACTGGGGTTGACGACCTTCTTCGGAGTGACTACTGGCCAGCTACCCTTCACTTCGCCACCATTTATGCCACAGATGTTTTCTTCTCATTTGAAGAAATGAAAATGGCTGCACCTGGACTATCCTTTCAGGCATTTAAGGATGCTCGATCAGCGAACGTTGCACTTCGGCCGTGTGAGTATTGAAGTTACTTGTCCTTTTTGATCTATTTGTATTGTACAAATTGTAAGCTGTGTCCTTATAATTTATAATTTATTTTTGACATTATCTGTTGATGTCCTTATTTTGTTATAGACTGGGAAGATCTCAACTGACAGCTTCATCAAAAGTTTCTTTGAGTGGGAGGCTGTGCGTTATGAGGTCGACATCATGTGCAAGGAGGAGCCCTTCACCTGTCCTGCGTGTAGCCCTGATATGCTTGCAGTTTCCGTGGATGGAAACCGCAAGCATTACCGTTTCAAGAATGCAGCTAGGTACTATAGAAAATATATAATGTCACAGTATTTGAACAAATAACGAAACAAAACTATCTTGATGTGAACCAATCAATCAATCAATAATCTGAGATGTCATACATTGCTCCTTTGATTTATTTAGATCTGAGGAACAGGCCATCTTTGACGGTGTCTTTATAGCCAGGGATGAAGACGTCTCAAGATTTGTGGACTATATACACACCACAACCAAACATGTAATATTGCAGACTCTAATTATGTATAATATAATATCCTAATGAAGGGTTTGGTTAGGTTAGTCTTTGCACCATTTTCATCAATACATTTTTATATATTAGGTCTCCGGAAGAGGTGTTTGTGGAGGACAGTGGTCGGCAGCCAGAGAGACCTCCCAAAAATCAGCCGGCAAGCTGGATGAGGAGGGACTAGAGCTTGCCGTCTGTCGACATGGAGTGCTCCTCTGTGCTCTCAATATGTACAGGGGAGAAATCTTTGCTTATCCCCTGTACCTACAGAAAAAGCTGGCCAGTAGTATGTTCTTTTGCATGGATGTGACCTGCAAATATTGGCCCTACCTCCAGAGAATCACAAAAAGCTGTCCAGAGCTCCAGCATCTTCTCGACATGAAGCCCTTTCTCTCAGTGTTTCATGCCAAAGTGCATGACTTCAAATGTGAAGTAAGGAATTGTTACCATGTGACACAATCACTTTATGTAAAAACCTCCTTGTGAATAGTGACAAGTTGTAACGAGTCGTACTTTTGAATATATTTTAAACAGGTGAAATGGAGTGGGGCATATCAAGAGGGGGCTGGACTAACCCTAGGGGAGGAGGTGGAACAGGTCAATGCCTTCCTCTCTCGGATAGCAGTGACCACAAAACACATGTCAAAAGCAGGTGAGTTACGATAGAACCTTTACTGTCAGTTTTCAAAAAATGTTCAGAAAGGCACAGATTACACTAACAAATTACACCAACAACAGAAACTCATAAAAGCTCATTGACGGTTATGACCATAGAACACCATTTAGGATGGCAATATAGTATAAACCCCAGTTACAGTATAAGAAGTAAGAGGAATAGTAATAATGTGATATTCTCTTTTGCAGGACGTACAGACATGCTGACGCTGATGGCCATGCGCTGGAATCAGCAAAAAGTCAGCAACTTGGCCACCTCACTGTCCCGCAGATATCTGAAGGTAATAACATAGTTTTAGAAGAATTATTTGTGGCTGCAGCCTAAATGTAGATTTCTGTATTTATTTGTCTTTAATTGTTTGACGTTTGTAGACCACAAAAGCTCTGGAAAAGCAATTGCAGAACCTGGAGTCCATGAAGGCTGAGTTGGCAGTGACTGAAAAGCAGCTGGAAGACTGGGTCAGAGATGTGAATGAGTGGGCAGAAAGTGAGGACAATCTTAATGACGTTTTTCAACTTTTTTGTAGTCATGATTTATCAATTTATTTTAAATCTTCAGAATTAGTGATAACCCTCTATTGACATTTGCATTACTTATTTTTCATGAAGCATATGTAATAAAATAATATTAAAACATTTGATCAAATGTCACTGTTATTGTGAATTACTGTGCTTAATACACCTATTTCCTCTAAAAAGCAACAACAAACAACCCAAGGGATGCTGCTGCCTTGGCCAGCAAGATCGAAATGCTGACAGTAAGTGTCAAGAGACGTTCGCAGCGTCTCTACAAAGACACAGACAGCAACAAAGGTCGTTCCCGGATCCGCCGCAAGATCAGGGATGAGAAAGGGGTCCTGACAGCCACAGTTGAGAAATACAACTCAATGGTTCCAAGCACAGAAGCGCTGTGCCTCGAAGCCATTCTGTCTGTGGAGAAAGCTTGGCCATGGCAGCTACCAAACAGTGGTAAGTACACCAGTCTGCTGAATGCTCACAGCAAATGTGGAAAACCTTCATGTCTGATATATAAATCTATTTAAGACTTCATAGATTCTTTGAATGTTGATCTTTCATACACATTCATTCATGTTTTCTCATAAATGCTTTCCAGACTCTTTCGACCTCAGGACAAAGAGAAGAGCATTCGACCTTGTCATGGCAGTGAAGAGACTACAGGAGGAGAAGAAGATTCTCGTCACAGAAATGAACCAACACTGGAAGGTCCTTTCAACCCGCAGTGATTCCCTGAAAAAGATGTCCTGCCTGCAAAGTACAGTATATATTACATTTTTACTTTGCATGACTTTACACATCAGTGATAGGTGATGAAGTAACTCATATTGTCTTTATCTTATACATTTAAGATTCACCATTGGGCCTGAGCGAAGACGGGATGAAAGGTCTCCAGAGCATGTTTAGGAAAAAGCAGCACGACATCGGAGAAATGAAGACTCATGCTAGACGATGCTATCTGCAGCTTTTGACTGGAGCAGAGACCATCAGCTTCTTGCAAAGTCTTTCAGATGAGTCTTCTGACTGCGACTCTGACAGCTCTGATGACACACGGTGAAGCCCCCTCCAGACTACCTTCTATTTAACATCTACATGCTCCCCCTCTGTGAAATACTCCGCCAACATGGTCTCAACTTCCACTCCTATGCCGACGACACCCAACTCTACATCAGTACCAATCCATCATCCCAGCTGTCACTAGTCAACTGCCTCCGCAACATCCAAACCTGGATGTCAACAAACCTACTGAAATTCAACAAAAACAAAACAGAGCTCATGGTTGTGGCCCCAAAAACACTGCTCCGGGAGGTTGGAGATCTGCTCCTCACCGTCGATGGCTGCTCCATCCAGCCTGGGCGTCACTCTGGACTCTAGCCTCACCTTCAACTCCCACATCAGGTCTACTGTCAAAACTGCTTTTTTTTCACCTTCGAAACATCTCCAGACTCCGGCCCTCTCTCCCCGACCCCGTTGCAGAAACATTAATACATACCTTCATCTCCTCACGCCTGGACTACTGCAATGGAGTTCTGTTCGGGGTCACCTGCAAAGCCCTGGACAGGCTCCAGTACGTCCAGAACTCTGCAGCCAGGCTCCTCACCCGCACCAAGCCCTGGCAACACATCACCCCATCCTCCTCCACCTTCACTGGCTCCCGGTCAAGTCACGCATCCAGTACAAACTCCTCCTGCTAACCTACACATCTCTCCACTCCCTAGCCCCTGCATACGTCTCTGACCTCTTTCAGCCCTACACCCCCTCTCGTCAGCTGCGGTCCTCCAAAAAAAAAAAAATGACACATTTCTTAATGTCTTAATATGTATGTCCAGTAAGTTATTCTTCCGGTTGTTGATATGCTGTTGAAGGCATTTTCTATCATTTCATTTTATTCAGATGTTATTACATGTCTACTCTGAAACACTATGTAAACAAGGTCCCATAACAATAAAGTTGATAACAATTGTTTTGACTGTTCACTCATGTTCTGTTTGTATCTCTGTTTAGCAAACACACATACTGATTAGCACCATGAGGGGGCAGATACACCTTTTTGTCTGATGTTTTAAAATATGTGCAATAATATAGCTATATCCTGTATATATCACATTTAAAACAACCTTCAGTTGACCAAAGTGCTGTACAAGCAATAACTACAATATTAAATAACACAATGGGAGTACAATAATAAAACAATAATTAAAAACATGATAAAAAGCACAATAACTAGAAACATTTTTTTTTAAACATACAAATGTAAAAATGTAATGTTCAACTAGTATTAAAAGTAATGACTAACATGAATAAAACATCTTCAGGTGTTATATATACATATCTGTCCTACACTAATAATGAAACAGATAAAATGGCATTGTATTCTGTGTACCTCATTTGTTTGATCCTCATAAATTACCTTTCAAACACCTCATCAGTTGCCTGTTTTTGACTTAGCCTACATAATTAGCCTACACCTGGTACAATGCCTTAGCCTCATATAGTCCATATTTAGCTTGATAATGGTAGTTAGATATGTAAATTAACATAATGTGTTTTTGATAGCATTGTATACCATGTGTACTTTATACGTCTGTATTATTCACCTAGTGGTTAAAGCACGTTATTACACGTTTACAGTCATTGCAATGCCGGTAAGGTTGTGTTGCTAATCTCTGCTGCATGTTTTGTTGAATGGGTTACATTTGATGAAAACATTTAAATATTAAGAGTACATACAAATAGGGGGAAAGTAGAAGGTCAATGATAGAAATATAGAATAGAAATATAGAATAGAAAATATCAACAAGATAGGCTACTGTAAGTGATCTCTACAATAAAAGTTTAGTGCCGGATGTACACAGATATTAATAGGAGGATGTGCAAATCAGGCAAACTAATCAGGCTTTATTAAAACATTAAATAATACTTTAAGTTAAGGTCTTTTAAATACATGTAAGCAAAAAGCTTTGGTAAATCTACAGATAAATATTAAGCCTGACAAAGTACTTAAAGTCTAATATTCAGGGTTGCCAACTTTGGGTACCTGGCTGGAGTGAGATTTTGATATCATGGGTTTAATTACACATATGCGCACTAAATGACTGCTATCATGTCAGTAGCGGGACCTTAGCATATATATTGGATATATATACAATATATGCAAATACACAATATTGGACACAGACTATAAAGGGCACAAAGTTTCATTCACTAATGAAAGTCAAACACATGTTTGTTTCCACTATTTTATTGTGCCTGTAAGCAAAATAAGCAAATAATTGACTTATCGTACGATAAATAAAAATGAACTCGATAAATTGCCATTTACATGAGGATGTGACAAGCAGTTTGAAAGGATGTACTTGAATTATTATTATATATTATCATTATGTCAGTGGTCTAAAATGGTCATACAACGGTGCCGACAATATTATCGTTTATCGCAATAATTTCCGGGAAAATGTATCCAACAAAATAAATTATCGTGAGAGGCCTATACATGAAACACACACACACACACAAATCTACAGACTTACTCCAAACTGCCAAATATATTAATTAACACACTCTCACTCTCATATACTCTTTGACTCTATTTTGGCCTAGTAGAACAATAAGCAGCAGACTTTTACTTTTTATCATTTCTACTGGATCTCAGATCTGCGCATGCGCAATACGGGTCGGGGATTGACCAACCGGCTCCCACTGCTCTGCTGTCTGTTAACGTTGTTAAGAGTGGTGGGGGCGGGGAGGGAGCGGATTGACAGCTTGAGCAGCTGTCAACTCAACATTGTAAATAACCAACCAAAAAGGATCGCCGGTTCATCTTGTTTTTGGCGTGAGAATAGTTTGGGCAGCGTGAGAGCGTGAGATTGAGAGTGAAAGCGTGTGTCACACGCCAGATGCGTGAGAGTTGGCAACTGCATAATTTGTTTTGGGACTTGACAATCAACTTTCCTGCAATGTTAACTACGTTTAAGCACTTATTTTAACTGACATTACATATTAATTATACTCTTATAAGATGTATGTAGATAGTATAAGAAATGTGCAGAATATGACTGTTTAATGGTGGAGGTATAAACATATTGATAGATCTCTTGTAATGCACTGTTGACGAACCTGCGAGGTTTGTCATTCATTGCATAACTACACCGTAGTTGTGTATATGATATGTCAATAAACCTTAGAACATCTTGAAAGGGATGTGCCAAATAGGTTAAGGTTACCCTCTGAATTGTGGTGGAGTAGAATTACAAAGTAACAATAAATACTGCTGACAGTTAATGTATCAACGTCTCCATTACAAGTTTCAAAAACTAAACCTTTCTTATTTACACTATTGTCTTTGATTTATTTCCCAAATTATGTTTGTGAATTTAATGATTGTCAAATACAGTTCAACTGGGGAGTAAAACTGTTATAGCAAACCAGATAAGTCACATGTTGACCTGACAAATCTACATTTTCAAATAGTGCTTTTAACAGGAGCCAAATTGTGCTACATTTCAGGTGAATACTTTGATAGTAGGTTTAGAATAAGTTTCTAGGTTTTAACATAATGTTTCTCATATGGTCCGTTGCTGCAGGACTGTCACATATCGTCTTTTAGAGATGCTCCTGATGTTCCGGTCCCTGGCATTTAGAAGATCTGGTCTGCGTTTCCACGTTTTGGGGCAAATTCAAATTGTACCAGTATTATTCATGACATATACAGAAGACCATAACAAAAATTGATATCTATCTTGTGTTTTAAGACTGAGGCAGCCCGAAAATAATGATTGTCACATTTGCATTAACATACCAAAAACTAAAACATTTTAAATGGCTTTACCCTATTGAGAAATAATTGTACAAAAAATACACAACAGAAACAACAATTTATTGAAACAATTTATTGAAAAAATGTATTGTGTGTGTGTGTGTGTGTGTGCGTGTGTGTGTGTGTGTATGTGTGTGTGTCTGTGTGTGTGTGTGTGTGTGTGTGTGTGTGTGTGTGTGTGGTGTGTGTGTGTGTGCGTGTGTTGTGGTGTGTGTGTGCGTGTGTGTGTGTGTGTATGTGTCTGTGTGTGTGTGTGTTGTGTGTATGTGTGTGTGTGTGTCTGTGTCTGTGTGTGTGTGTTATTATGTTGAGCTGCTATAGTTTTGGGCAGGCTCCCATGTGTCCTCCCAGTCCTTGCCACTGCAAAACACACATAAAGAACAGTTGAATAATTATTAATATGTCATGCTATATATATTTCTGATGCTTAATCAGGCAAGTAAGTCAATTTAAAATAGGATTTGAAACATTAGCTTCAGCTCAATGTCCCTCTTCGACTCCTCTCTCCCCCTCCTCCAGGACTTGACCCGGAAATCAATCAAGACACGCCATGTTGAAGGACGTCACAATCGCTTCAACGCAAACGGAGGAGTCGAGGAGGGGTGAGGGAGGAGGCTTCCAGAGGAGACGAAAGGTAGGATACACGAGAGCACACTACTCGCGCATCAGACCTCCGCCCCCAGCTGCACAGCCTCTGCTCACTGCAGCTGATCTTACCGTTAAAGGAGGATCAGAGTCATTAAATGTTTAAAGTGCTTCATTAAGAGTAAAATATATTAAATCTCTTAAACGAATCAGGAGATCGAACTCTATAAAGACATTAAAGTGTGTGAAATATACTTACAAATTCTATAATAATTTTTTGATTATAAAATAATAACGTACTGTTCTTACTTGTGGTTTGTGATGCATGTGTGGTAGACCCACAGCACGTCAAACATTTAGGATATATACAAATACGGGTAGCATAACTAATACATATGTTAGTGATTTGTGTCTCTCTTCTGTAGGACAAATTACATAACAACATACAATACAAAAGTATTCAATTGAGATGAGCCTACTGTATCAGTGTATAAACCCTTTGCTTCCAGTACAACACATACATGTATGGTCATTAAGGAAAAACTTACCACTTGGAGCATGGTGTCCAGCGAATTTTCACTTCTTGTCTTTGCTGAAAGGCATGATATGAAATGGACAGAAATATTAATGAGAGATACTTTACAAAGTTAGGTGATACAACTTTACAGAACATTATTTGTACCATTTATAGACCATCAATAAGGTTAGATTTCTACACATAAACAATACTAACAGACAACAGCATCTGAAACCAGAGATACAGAAGAATCCACTATCGTACCAGTATGGAGCAGCTTCTTTAAGACTGGGAGTTTCCTACAACACAAGGTTATAAGGTGATGCAAAACGTAGTCCTGTAATGCTTACAATGACAACAAAAGGTGCAGTGTCGAGGATGGATTGAGGAACCTCACTGCTCCATACTTGTACGATAGTGGATACTTGTGTATCTCTGGATTCAGAGGCGTTATATGTTAGTATCGTTTGGGCTCTGTGCAGATATCTCACTGATGGTCTGTAGACGGTACCAATAATGTTCTGTACGTTTTTATGTTATTTAACAAGAAAAACAAAAAGGAAGAAATTATAACACACTTACATTAAAAACTCTTCTTTCCCCAATGCTCTCATAGAGGAACACCTTCTGGGTCCTGTGTTTCCTGCATTCTAAAAATAAATAACACCATTTTAATAATTAGGTAATAAGTCTTCCAAACAATCATTTAAAGAAATGTATTGTATAGTATATAGTATAGTATAGTGCAAATCAAACCTTTTCGACTTTTCTTTGACGGTGGAGGCGGTGGAGGAGAAGACAAGGAGGAGAGAGAAGGCTGGGAGCATGGAGGAGGTGGAGGAGAAGACAAGGGGGGGGAGAGAAGGCTGGGAGCATGGAGGAGGTGGATGAGAAGACAAGGGGGGGAGAGAAGGCTGGGAGCATGGAGGCGGTGGAGGAGAAGACAAGGGGGAGAGAGAAGGCTGGGAGCATGGAGGCGGTGGAGGAGAAGACAAGGGGGAGAGAGAAGGCTGGGAGCATGGAGGAGGTGGAGGAAGAGAAAAAAGATGGAGAGTAAATGTCTCCGGAAGCTCTGGCTTCTGGCCTCTGGCTCTGGCTCTGGCTCTGGCTCTGGCTCTGGCTCTGGCTCTGGCTCTGGCTCTGGCTCTGGCTCTGGCTCTGGCTCTGGCTCTGGCTCTGGCTCTGGCTCTGGCTCTGGCTCTGGCTCTGGCTCTGGCTCTGGCTCTGGCTCTGGCTCTGGCTCTGGCTCTGGCTCTGGCTCTGGCTCTGGCTCTGGCTCTGGCTCTGGCTCTGGCTCTGGCTCTGGCTCTGGCTCTGGCTCTGGCTCTGGCTCTGGCTCTGGCTCTGGCTCTGGCTCTGGCTCTGGCTCTGGCTCTGGCTCTGGCTCTGGCTCTGGCTCTGGCTCTGGCTCTGGCTCTGGCTCTGGCTCTGGCTCCGTCTCTGTCCCTCGCTCCGTCTCTCGCTCTGGCTCTTGCTCTGGTCCAGGGGGGGCTGGTGGACCAGCAGATGTCGATGCAGCTTGTTGTGCAGCACACACTGCAAATGTTGAAAATAATACAAGGGAAAATTAACAGAACACATTTTAAGGAAGACTTATTTTTGGCCTTACTTGCAAGAAATTAATTAAATGCATTGAATTTCCCTCTTATTAGAAATCAACCAGGTAGTTCTTAAGTGAATGAAATGCAGGTAGTGTGAAAATAATGTTTTTAAGCTACCACAGCTGACTTTAGACATATTGCTATGTTTCTCATATCAGTGTTTAACACAACAACTTATCGTATTTAGTTAAGACCATGATCATAATGAAAATGTAGTTGCAGTCTGGAGCAGCTTCTCTCATTAAACTAGAAATAATTTAAAACTTGCAGATAAATACATTAAATCTGTAATGAAACATGGTGATAAGACTTTTGACAGGTTGTTGCCGGGTATGTTTTTGCAAAGAACCACGTGCGTCTCACAGAAGAAAATAGGCATGACTTTTCGGATGCCCAGATAAAAAGCATAAGCCGTAATGATAAGCACACGTGCAGCGTACGGCACCATGTGTGTCCTGGACATTAGGGTGCGAGGTAGGAGTGTCATGATGTCTAATTTCATTGAATGTCTTTTGCCTCAACTCGTCTCTCGAGGTGTCTCCTCCTCTTCTCCCATCTCATGTGAGAGGGATTAAGACATGAAGAGAGGAGGCAAGAGTTACAAACTGGGAAAACAGAGCAGCCTCATATCTTTATGATGCCTGCAGAGATGTGTTTGTATTACAGACACATGCATAACGTGCATGCTTGCTAACTACAGGTGAGTAATGTCGACATTTGCATTCAATTCAACCCTTTAAATATTTGTGTATAGCACATTTCAATGTTGTCCAAAGTGCTGTACAGGCTTAAAACACAATACAAAATAAAGAAATATGCATACAAATAATTAATTATAAATAAAAACTAAAAAGTAGGTAACTGCAATACCATTAGTGTGGTACCCTCATATTAGTATCTTAGTGTTCACAGTGATAACATGCTGGCCCTGACAAGCCCATGTTGACAGCCTTTGTTCTATAATACAGCATAGGTTGTATTATATAAAAAAGGCTCAGGGGGGGGATGACATTTTAATGATATAACGGGATAGATGTAACAGAAGTGTGAATTTGATGAATGCATTGACACAAAGCCCATGGACGACTACACAATGAGATAATAAAGTACAAGTATGATCTTACTTTTCAGGAGGTACTCATAGAGTTTCCTCATTTTGAGTAGGATCTCCCTAACGACCCCATCAGCATTTCCAAAATGGTGGACCAGATCCCCACGGATCTCCCCACTGCGGCCCTTATTGGAAAGGAAAAGGACCGGGCTGGAGCCAAGGGTGTGTAGTTTAAGAACCTGCAAGAATTGGAGTGAAAAAGATTGCATACAGGCACATTGATCAATGATACAAATCTTTTTAAAGCCAGAAAAATGGTTTCACATTCACTGAGGGCAAGGCTGTTTGACAAATAAGATATGTAATCGTCTGAGAGGCCAAACATCTTAAATAATAAGTCATTTAAACTCACAGATAGCTCGGCCGACTTAACGGTCCTGCTGGCGTTCCTGTTGCTCTTCACAGAAGCCCCCCAGCTAGAGTCCTTTAATTCCGCTTCTTTTTTTTAAAATGTTTTATTTATTTGAAGGGGGCAGACACACACCACACATGTTTTACGCCCAAGGGAATTTGGGGCCTGGCAGGAGGGGCACAGTTGTTTTTTGGGCTTTGTCATTCTGCAAATGAAAGTTAAACATAGAGGGATTATCTCAAAAATGTTTGCTGTCAGTTGATCAATTTGTTCTCAAATACACAAATATGTTATTAAGTTCATGCTCTATATTAAATGCAATTGGAGAGACAGAAGATACAGTCTAATATGCTGTGAATACTTGAGATAGTGCGCAAACTTCCAATGGTTTGAATCAAATTAATATATTCATATGTGAATATTCAATATATTCAAACACAAATGACAAGTGGGGTTTTTGTATAATAGAATGTAACATTTAAACGCCAATTAACATTCTGTTAATAATTAGGCTAATGTGTACTGACTTCTAATGTACTGTGTAATTTGTTCACATATAAACATCATGACATTAAATTATGGCATTCCTTCTTGATGACAGCTTATGGTAAAAAAAACAAATGACCAGCAACCGCAGTGACGCGTCCTAAACATTTTACGTCATTACACCGAACATGTAAAACACTCCCGCTAAGTAATAAATAATAAATAAATAATAATAATTACAAATACTTTCGCTCCAGAGAGTCCTCTTTGTTTTGATGAGCGATACAACTAACAGTGCTAGCTCCTTTGATGACTACGACATTGTACTAACACAGCTAGCTAGCCACACGGTGGCTAATGCTAGCTTCTAAATGATCCGTTATTACAAAAAAGAAAATAACTGTTACAGACTACATTTTCTTTAAGTTTCTCGTACTGTCTTACGAATCCTGCTGCCTGGGTGGGACTTGAATACATAACCCAAATATTTTATTTGAGTTATATTTGAATATTGTCGAAAATTAAGTGAGCAGTCGAGTTTATTACAGCTTACCTTGCTGGTGTCTCAAGGTTCCGAGCAATGTATCACGTGAACTACGTGACCTCGAGACCTGGCCTTGCGAAGATAGCTGAGGATTGTGGGTAGTGTAGTGTCTTCGGCCATCCAAAACTCAAAACTACTTGTTTCTCAGAATTGAAGGGGAAAACGTGACAAAAGCATTTTACACTAAAGCCTATCAATGTCGTTTCATTAACAAGGATAATCTGGTGGTTTTTAGTTAATAAGTAGTGCAGATATCACCTATTTATGTTTAATCCAATCACAGAGCTTGTTGACTTATCACGAGGTTTTGTCGCAAAGCGGACAGACAATCACAACAATAGCTGGGGATTGTGGGTAGTGTAGTCTCTTTGGCGCTCCACATTTCAGAGAAAACAAGTTGTCTCAGAATTGTAGGGGAAAAACACAAAAGCATTGTACACAATTTAAACCTATCAATGTCGTTTAATTAACAAAGGTAATCTGGTGTTTTTGAGTGGATGAGTAATGGAGATATCACTGTCAAATCAATCGACAGTAAGGAGAATACTTACTTCCGGGTGTACAATTCTCCGTTATCCAATGGGAATGGACGCTCACATTGCCTTTAACAGCTGCCGACACAAACGAATGCCGTGCTTCCCTAAGCGTCAAATACCGACGCCGATGGGAATACATTGCAATCAGTTGAAAGCTCTTTGCATCCGTTTATGACGCTGATGGAAACTCGGCGCGTCACAACTGGACGCCACGGAATTCTGACCAAGCGTCGCTCCTGGACGCGTTGGGAGTGAGAGTGTGTTGTTAAATCATGTCTATGATCTCGCTCACATGGACTTCGGTGGCAACAACTTGCTTGCCAGAAAAAAGGTCCAAGATTCTGAGACAGCAGAGGTTTGGATCGGGCTCCGTTTCCTGGCAGGGAGGTGGCTGTGGGTGAACGGGACGCCTCTGCAGGAACAACTGAACGCCTGCCCTGAACCCAAGAGGCGCTGTGGGACAATGTCCAAGACGGGGGTGCTGCATCCCCTCATGGACTGTTTAGAGAGAAGGAACTTCTTTTGTTCACTAAAGTAACTGGAAAACATGTCGGTCAGAGTTTGAATATGTAGTTGCATGTTTTATTCGTCAATATTTTAGCATGTTTTTGTGTTTGCGCTTGTGTTGGTAGAGGAGTAGACATAGTGTCCATATTGACAATTTTGTGAAATTCAACTAATTGATTTTAGACACATGAAAAAGTGATGGACCACAGCATGTTGTTGGTCTGGTAGCACTTTCTATGAAACCCATGTCTTTATTGCATTATAAATATTCTCAAAATACAATATAATTAGCTTAAAGCACTGTTAAATAATGACACAATCATTTTACTTCATAATATACATGTTAGACTTAACAATATTCTAACTTAAAGCATACAATGAGCAATTGTAATGACTTACATCTAGTTTGTAATGTATCATATTTGCCTAAACCTCAGGAATATAGCAAAAACAGCCTTCTTCCACCTCAAGAACATTGCCCATATCCGACCTTCCCTCTCCTTCACATCCGCTGAAACTCTCATCCATGCATTCATTACATCCCGACTGGATTAATACAAAAGCTTTCCTTATGGTTCACCCGCAAATATCCTCAATAAACTGCAATGTGTCCAAAACTCCGCTGCCCGTATGCTCACCTCCACCCGACGCTCCAACCACATCACCCCCATCCTCCAGGACCTCCACTGGCTCCCCATCAACTACTGCATTGACTTCAAAATATTAGTACTCACCTACAAAGCCATCAACAACCTGCCCCCCCCCCCCCCCCTACCTCTGTGACCCCAACCAACAACACACCCCTACCCGTCGCCCTCAGGTCGGCTGATGCTAATCTACTACAGCCCATCAGGACAAAGCTCTGGACCTGGGGTGACAGGGCCTTCGCTCTAAAAAAAAAAAGTATAATGTCAGACTTTTTTGCCGTCCGTCAGGACCATCGGTTTGGTGTTACAAATATCAAAACAATAAGCCTTATCAGCCGTAACTATCAACATAATTGGTTGCCATTCAACAGCTTGGGTTCATTCACAAACTGCAACAAAAACCCACATTTTGTATTTCAATATTTTTAGTAGGCCTAACGATATACTTTTAATATACATTAAAATGTAAAGGAATGTGTGGATAAAAAAATACATCCATCATAAACTGAACCTAAAACAGCGGTATAATGTATTGTGTTAACGCTGTAAACTTGACAGTTATTTAACCCGCACCACCTAGTGGTTAAAGCACGTTATTACACGTTTAGAGTAATAGCAATGCAGGTAGATTGTGTTGCTTTTTAATGACTGTTTTAAATGCCTTTTTCTTAATGTCTTTCATTTTTGTAAAGCACTTTGAATTGCCCTGGACCCAAGAGGCGCTGTGGGATAATGTCTAAGACGGGGGAGCTGCATCCCCTCAGGGACTGTTTGAAAAGAAGGAACTTCTTTTGCTCAAAAAAGTCATTAAAGAACATGTAGGTCAGAGTTTGCATATGGCGATGCATGTCTTACTTGTCAATACCTTAGCTATTTGATGTGTAAGTGATTGTGCCTCTATATTTGTACCACTTTGTAAAACGTAACTTCTAGATTGTTGTGCACATGCTAAATTACAGCATGTAGGGCATATAATACTAAAGTGTGTATTAATGTGTTATGATAATTGTTATAAAGCATTATGATTCACGAGTGCTTATAACAAGGTTCAAGGTTCAAGGTTCTTTATTGTCAATCTGACATAGCTACAGAGTAATTATGCAGTTGAAAATCTTATGTCACAGGCTTCTCCAACAATGCAACATAATAACATAACATAATAACAATAAGAGCAAGAGCAATACAAAAATAATAATAGTTATAAAAATGAAATAAAGTTATGATGTGGAATAGTGCAGTATGAGTCTATATACAAGTTATTGGAATGATATATATATATTAGGTATTAGATACATACTACTGAGTAGCAGTTGAATGTTTGATGTTGTTTCAACAGTTCAATTGTTTAACAGTCTCACTGCCCGCGGGAAGAAACTGTCTCCGAATCTTCTTGTCCTTGCCCGGATGCTGCGGTAACGTCTGCCAGACGGCAACAGAAAGAACAGTTTGTGGCTGGGGTGATGGGGGTCTTTGATAATCCGTAGTGATTTCTTCCTGAGCCGCTGGGAGTAAAGGTCCTCCATGGATGGCAGCTCCGTCCTGGTGATGTGCTGTGCAGTTTTCACCACCCTCTGTAAAGCCTTACGATCGAGGTCGGTGCAGCTGCCGTACCAGGCCGTCATGCTGCCAGTGAGGATACTCTCTATCGTGCACCTGTAGAAGTTGCAGAGTATCCTGGAATCCATTTTGAACCTCCTCAGCCTGCGGAGGAAGAAGAGCCGCTGTCGAGCTTTCTTGGTGATGGTGGTGGTGTGAAGAGACCATGTCAGGTCCTCAGTGATGTGGACCCCAAGGAACCTGAAGCTTTTGACTCTCTCCACCGTAGTCCCATTGATGGCGATGGGGGCGTGTCCCTCTCCCTGCTGCTTCCTGTAATCCACAATCAGCTCCTTTGTTTTGCTGATGTTGAGATGGAGGTTGTTCTCCTGGCACCAAGATGTCAGGTTTTCGACCTCTCTGTATGCCGTCTCGTCATCGTCTGTGATCTGGCCGATGACGGTCGTGTCATCAGCAAACTTCACGATGGTGTTGGAGCTGTGTGTGGCCACGCAGTCGTGGGTGAACAGGGAGTAGAGGAGAGGGCTGAGCACGCAGCCTTGAGGGGCACCGGTGTTAAGAATCAGGGTGGAGGATGTGATGTTTCCCACCCGCACTGCCTGGGGTCTGCCCGTCAGGAAGTTCAGGATCCAGTCGCAGAGGGCGCTGTTGAGCCCGAGGTCTCTGAGCTTGATTAATTAACTATTATTATACAGTCCTGCATATTATAACATGATACATTTGTTTATAATATATTGTATCCACTAATCGTCTGAAAAACAGCCTGCACATTTGAGTAACTACAGTTATTGTGGCAGGATTGTGCTCATTGTATTCAACCCTTTATCTTCTTTTTCAGTAAAGGTTTTTTGTTGAAAATGAACAGTATGAAACCACTTTTTATTGAAAAGAGTTTTAATTGTTAACAAGGCATATCAATATACAAAACATTTTTAAAGGAAGTAATATGGAAAATAAAAGGATTTATCTAAAAAATTTAATAATTGTTTGTAACCCAAAATTGCAGTTTCAATGTTGCTCATGCAGCTTTGAAATACAAGCAAAAGTGAGCTTTTGTTACAGACTGGTTTGAACTAGACTGAGAGGAAGAGAATATTTACCTGGTTGTCGGATCTACTGTACATAAACAAATTATACAAAACTAAGCTGTGAGCATTGTAGAACATGTGTCAGTGTTACGACTGGGGCACACACAAAATGATAGGACCCAAATGCACGACTCCAGACAAAAGATGATTCAAAAAAGGATTTACTTGTGGTGATATTACAATATAATACAAAAACGCTCAAAAGACTTCTCAAAAGCTAACCTAAATTCACTGTAGCACAGAACACAACTGGCTGACAGGCATCACAAGAATCAAAACGATCTGGCACTTGGCACAGAGAAAACAGGGAATAAATACACATACAAGGGACTCCACAGGTGCAAACAATAAGGGCGGGGCAGGTAATCAGGTCAATTGGCACACCTGACCAGGTAGGAGTCAAACTACCTGAAATTAGAGAAGGATCTCACAAAGTAAAACAGGAAATGACAGACAACAAAAAAGGGTTGGCAGACGCGGACTTGACAATATGAACTAAACAGAGAAATAATACTAACAAATCTGGCGAGACACAACAGTACCCCCCCCTCTACGGCCGACTCCGGACGGCCCAGAGTCCTGTGGATTTAGCCTGAAAAAGTCATTTATCAGGCTCTGATCCACAACGAAGCTTGCTGGTACCCACAACCGATGTTCTGGACCATATCCTTTCCAGTCTACCAGGAACTGTCGGCCACGTCCTCTCTTCCTGACTGCTAGCAGTTTCTTGACGTCGTAGATCAGACCGCCGTCTAACATCCGGGGGGGAGGAGGGGGCTTGGATGGAGGAACCAAACGACTCTCACGAACCGGTTTGACTTTAGCAACATGAAAGGTAGGATGAACTCTCAGGGACCTGGGCAGGCGCAGGCGAACAGCCACCGGGTTAATAACTTTGGTTATGGGAAACGGACCCACAAACCTCGGAGCCAGCTTCCTGGAGGCCACACATAGGGGTAGATCTCTCGTAGATAGCCAAACCTTCTGCCCGGGTCTGTAGGCAGGTGCAGGACGACGATGTCGATCTGCTGCTTTCTTCATGCGAGCAGCACTCTTCAGGAGAATCTGGCGGGCTCCTGCCCAGACTCTGCGACACCACCTCACCAGGGCATGTGCTGATGGGACAGTCACTTCCTTCTCTACTTCTGGAAAAAGAGGAGGTTGGTAACCATAGGCGCAGTGAAACGGGGAGAGACCCGTGGCAGATGTAGGTTGGGTGTTGTGGGCATACTCCACCCATATCAGCTGCTTGCTCCAAGTTGTGGGATTCTGGGACACCAGACACCTTAAACACGTCTCCAGTTCCTGGTTGATCCTCTCTGATTGACCATTAGCCTGTGGGTGGTAACCAGATGTGAGGCTGGCAGTGGCTCCTATCAGGCTGCAGAATTCCTTCCAAAACTGGGAAACGAACTGCGGCCCACGGTCTGACACCACATCTCGAGGAAAACCATGCAACCTGAAAACATGAGATAAAAGAGCTTCTGCTGTCTCTTTAGCAGAGGGCAATTTAGGCATGGGGATAAAGTGAGTCATCTTGGTAAATCTGTCCACAACAGTGCAGATGGTGGTGTTACCTGCAGAGGGCGTCAGTCCAGTGACAAAATCCAGCGAGATGTCAGACCATGGGCGGCTTGGAATGGATAAAGGTTGCAGTAGACCCATGGGAGACTGGGTAGAGGTCTTATTCCGAGCACAGGTAGTGCAGGCTGCCACATACTCAGTTACTTCCTTCTCCATTTTAGGCCACCAAAACCTTTGTTTTATCATGTACATAGTTCTTTTAATACCTGGATGACATGTTAGTACAGACGTGTGAGCCCAGTGAATCACGTCAGAGCGGACAGATGGGGGAACAAAGAGACGGTTAGGAGGACCTCCGCTGGGTACAGTTTTTCCCTCTAATGCTCGGTTTACCTTAGCCTCAACTGGCCATGTCACCCCTCCTATTACCCGAGTGGGTGGTAGAATGGATTCGGTCTCCTTGGAAAGGGCCTCTGGGTCAAAAAGCCTGGATAACGCGTCAGGTTTGGTGTTCTGTGAGCCAGGACGGTAGGAGAGAGTGAAGTTAAACCTATTGAAAAATAAGGTCCATCGTGCCTGTCTGGAGTTTAACCTCTTAGCCTTGCGTATGTACTCCACATTTTTGTGGTCTGTCCACACAATAAATGGCTGTCCTGCCCCCTCTAGCCAGTGCCTCCACTCATCCAGTGCTACCTTCACGGCTAATAACTCTCTATTGCCTACATCATAGTTTCTTTCAGCAGCAGACAATTTACGTGAAAGGTAGGCACACGGATGGAGCTTACTGTCTTTCTCTGCCCTCTGTGAGAGGACCACCCCGATGCCCTCGTTGGAGGCATCCACCTCCACCGTGAACTGTCGTTGAGGATCCGGGATGGTAAGTATTGGAGCTGTTGTGAACACCTTTTTTAACTTCTGGAAAGCTTGGTCTGCCTGTGGAGTCCACACAAACTGAACAGAAGGAGAGGCGAGTACATGCATAGGTGCGGCAATAGAACTAAAATTCCTAACAAACTTCCTGTAGAAGTTTGCAAATCCAAGGAACTGTTGGACTTTTTTCCTGGAAGAGGGTGTGGGCCAATCAGCCACAGCGCTCACTTTAGCAGGATCCATCATTATCTGGTCAGGACCCAGGATGAAACCCAGAAATGAAGTGGAACTGACGTGGAACTCACATTTTTCAGCCTTTACATAAAGTTGATTGTCCAACAACTTCCTTAATACTTGGCGAACATGAGGAACGTGTGAATCCTCATCACGGGAAAAAATCAAAATATCATCAAGATAGACAAAAACAAAATGATTCAAAAACTCCCTCAACACATCATTTATGAGAGCCTGAAAAACTGCAGGTGCGTTTGTTAGACCAAAAGGCATTACCAAATATTCATAATGTCCGCTTGGAGTGTTAAAACCAGTCTTCCACTCGTCCCCCTCCCGTATCCTTACTAAGTGGTAAGCGTTACGCAGGTCTAGTTTTGAAAAAACTCTAGCACCTTTCAAAAGTTCAAACGCTGAGGCCATAAGCGGAAGGGGGTACCTGTTTTTTATGGTTATGCCGTTTAGGGGGCTGTAGTCGATGCAGGGTCTCAGGGATCCATCCTTCTTCTCGACGAAGAAAAAACCAGCTCCGGCGGGAGATGACGAGGGACGGATGAGGCCCGTTTTGAGAGAGCCGTCTATGTACTCCCTCATAGACTCTCTCTCTGGAGCAGAGAGAGAGTACAGTCTTCCCTTGGGCAAGGGGGACCCAGGCAGGAGATCGATGGCGCAGTCATAGGTGCGATGAGGAGGAAGGGAAGTCGCTTTAGTCTTATTGAACACCTCCTTGAGATCTCGGTAGCAGCTGGGCACGTTCGAAAGGTCGGGGAAGTCTGAGTCTTGGCTACTTTCATCTTCCATGTCAGTGTCTATAATGGGCTCTCACAGTTTCAGCAGTTTTTTTCCCTGAAACACGAATGAGAACAGTCGCTTCCCCACCCCAAAACTTTACCAGTCCGCCAATCAATGTGAGGGTTATGTCTACACAACCAGGGATAGCCCAGAATTACTGCATGTTGTGCAGAATCAAACAGATGAAAAGTCATATGCTCTGTGTGTTCATGATCAATAGTTACTTTAAGAGGCATGGTTCTATGAGTCACTTTGCACATGAGAGTACCGTCAAGAGCGCTAGCCTCAAGTGTCTGAGTCAAAGGCACGGAGGCAATTTTCAAACGTTTAGCTAACCCCCAGTCCATTAAATTAGCGTCAGCCCCTGAATCTACTAGTACTTTCAAACATATGCTGTGCTCATTATTACTAACCTCTACTTGGGTCATGGAACGTGAAGGAAAATCTGCGGTTGTCAGTCGGCTCACCAGCACCCTCCGTCTTACTGGTGAGCCCCGTCTTTTAACGGGCAGGCTCCCAGGAAATGTCCCTGCTTCCCACAGTAGAAACATAAACGGTCCCGGAGACGCCGCTGCTTTTCCTCGGGAGACAGCCTGGCCCTTCCGAGCTGCATGGGTTCCTCTTCTGTGGTCCACGAAGCAGGTTTCACGGTAGAGGAGGAATAGTGGGTACGAAATCCGGGCCGTCGTGGAGATCGTGCAGGAGGTGAGCTTCCTCGTTTGGCTAGCGGAGGTGACGCTTTCCTGGCTTTCTCCCTCCGTCGCTCTTGCAGCCGAGTGTCTGTGCGTATAGCCAAGGCGATCATACTGTCCAAATCCGGCGGAAGATCAAGAGGAACAAGAAGATCCCGCACACAGTCACTGAGTCCGCTGAGAAACATATCATATAGTGCGTCTTCATTCCATCCACTGTCCGTGGCCAAAGTGCGAAAGTCAATGGCGTAATCAGACACACTCTGATTCTGCTGGGAGATCTGTGTCAGGGCTCTGGCAGCTTCTCTCCCCGGTGTGGTTCGGTCAAAGATTTTTTTTATAGTCTCAATGAACAGTTGTAATGATTTACACACCGGAGAGTTCCGTGCCCACTCCGCCGTAGCCCAGGCTTCCGCTCTTCCCGTGAGGTGGGACACAATGAACGCCACCTTGGCTGAATCGCTGGGGAAAGCAGCAGGCAGGCAGGTAAAATGCAGGTCACACGGAGTTAGAAAAGGACTGCAATTACCAGACTCGCCTGAGAACTTCGCAGGAGGAGCAAGACGAATCATGGAATTTGGCACGAGAAAATCAGCTGTAGTCTCTGGGGCTGGGGCAGCCACGTCGGAAGAAGCGGCGGGCACACTATCCAAACGAGTGAGTATATTATGGAACTGTTCAGCCAGACGATTGATCTGCGTCGTAACCGCATCACGAAACTCACTCTGGCTGTCAGTCAGGGCCTTCACTCCCTGGTTTATGCCCGTCATGTCCTCCTCCTGCTGCCGCAGGCGTTGAGCCTGAGATGAGAGCGCTGCTCTCAGGGTTTGAAAGTCGGCTGAGTCCATTTGTTGGCCAGATCGTAATGTTACGACTGGGGCACACACAAAATGATAGGACCCAAATGCACGACTCCAGACAAAAGATGATTCAAAAAAGGATTTACTTGTGGCGATATTACAATATAATACAAAAACGCTCAAAAGACTTCTCAAAAGCTAACCTAAATTCACTGTAGCACAGAACACAACTGGCTGACAGGCATCACAAGAATCAAAACGATCTGGCACTTGGCACAGAGAAAACAGGGAATAAATACACATACAAGGGACTCCACAGGTGCAAACAATAAGGGCGGGGCAGGTAATCAGGTCAATTGGCACACCTGACCAGGTAGGAGTCAAACTACCTGAAATTAGAGAAGGATCTCACAAAGTAAAACAGGAAATGACAGACAACAAAAAAGGGTTGGCAGACGCGGACTTGACAATATGAACTAAACAGAGAAATAATACTAACAAATCTGGCGAGACACAACAGTCAGTGCATTTCCTTAAAACAGTGCCACTTACACTTCTATATTTTAGAAGTAACTTGTAGTTTTAACGGTTTAATATTTAAATAAGTACTTTGGATATTACAACAAAATATATATCTGAAAATCTATTGCACGTCCGTCTCTCCAGGTACAGGGTCTCCTTGACTTCAATTCTGTATATGTTCGTTCCTCCTTGACAGTGTTTTAGACTTTGAAAGATCTGTCCATAGATGATAAACTGTGACAGATATTTATAAAAGTGGTCTCTGACTAAAGAAAAGTTTATTAATGTACATGCGTACATATTAAAAACATGAATGAATTGGTTTTTCTCATCATCGCTAACTGCATTATTAATACATTGTCTCAAACATGGTAATGCAGCAGCTAAAATATTATTAAAAATGGTGATATCACAAGAGCTATGCTGCCTACAAAATGAGTACGTAATAGAACATTAATCCCACGGTTTCATTTAAGAATGTATTTACTGGGTGAGCCGTGTTGTGTGTGTACCATCCCATATGAGTCAGGGTGACATGATTGGTCACTTTGATGTCAGGGTCGTGGAGGTAGGACAGTCTAAGTTTCGGGCTCCTGTCATTGGTAGACAGGTGGTAGTAATTCAATTTGCGTGTCACATCCCCTTGGATTTGATTTAAAACGTTTGTTTTACCAGGGGGAGAATACAGTGTGAGTATCTATGAGCTGAAAGTCAAAGCTGCCAACAAGCAAAGACAAGACACCTCTGGAATCATGTTGACGAAGGGCTGCTCCACCATCCTCATCCTCAACTTGATCTTCCACCTGGTCCTGATCGAGCAGACCTCACAACATCAAAGAATGTTTATTCACGTGCCGCTCAGAATGAACTGGTCTTCAGCCCAAGAGTACTGCAGGGAGCACCATACTGACCTGGCAACTATCAGAGATGAGAAGGACATTGATGCAATCCAGTCACAGTCGTTTCCTTCTTGGTACTGGATTGGTCTCCAAAGAGACACAACTAATCACGATGAGTGGAATTGGTCTGATGGAGATGAAAGCACCTTAACAAAATGGGAAACCAATCAACCTAATGACGTAGATGGAAACCAGGATTGTGTTTCATTGGCAACTGTGTTGGAGTGGCATGATGACGAATGCGATAAACAACTTTAATTTGTGTGTTATGATGGTTATGATGATGTAATCTTTGTGAAAGAGAACAAGACATGGGAGGATGCTCTGGAACACTGCAGGAATCTTGACATAGACCCCAGTGTAAGTGACACATACTTAAATCATGTCTATGATCTCGCTCACATGGACTTCGGTGGCGACAACTTGCTTGCCAGAAAAAAGGTCCAAGATTCTGAGACAGCAGAGGTTTGGATCGGGCTCCGTTTCCTGGCAGGGAGGTGGCTGTGGGTGAACAGGATGCCTCTGCAGGAACAACTGAACGCCTGCCCTGAACCCAAGAGGCGCTGTGGGACAATGTCCAAGACGGGGGTGCTGCATCCCCTCATGGACTGTTTAGAGAGAAGGAACTTCTTTTGCTTGAAAAAAAATAATTGGTCACAGTTTGAATAGGTAAATACATGTTGTCATGTTGTTGTTGTCATTGTAGCAAGTGTATGTTTTTGTGCTTGTGTTGGAAGAGGACCAGACATAGAATCCGTATTTGCACCTTTGTGAAATGTAGCTTCTAGATTGTTTACTTGTGAACATGCTAAATTACAACAAGAGTAATGTTGGGTAACACTTTCTATGACACCCATTTCTAATAAGCATTATAGATCTACTTATAATGCACATAATAGAATGTGCCTTAAGCATTGTTATTAGTAATCACTAAATGTTCATAACGCTATTTAGAAATAATAATGTGTTTTTAAATATATTATTAAACCAGCACTTATTAATACTATTACTTAGTTGTATACCCCGTTTATCTAGGCCCTAGGTATCTTGTTTTATGTATATATGTCACACTGTGGGACTGCGGGAAACGGAATCTCGAGATTTCTGTATGTATAACACATGTAGAAATGTTGACAATAAAGCTGACTTTGACTTTGACTTTGACTTTGATTAATTAAACACTTTTTAGAATTTCATAATTGTGTTTAAATGTCATCTGTTCAAGTTTCATAATTGTTCACAAGCAGAGGTGGGAGAAGTGTAGAAATACTCTCTTACAAGCTAAAGTCCTGTAATCCAAATGTTACTTAAACATATTGGCTTCAAAAATAAACATGGTAAAAGTACCAAAAGTACTAATCATTGTGCAGATTGTCCCATTTCAGAATAATATATATGATATCTTTTATAATGATTGATCATGAAAGTGTTCTCAAAGCTGGTAAAGGTGCAGCTAGTTTGAATGACTTTGTATACTGCAGGGTAGCTTGTGAATTTACTCCAGGTGGAACTAAAGTCTGATTGAACACTTGATTATATTTCACATCATTCATCCACATCTGTAAAGTAACTAAAGGTATAAAATACATGCAGTGCAGGTACACGATTTACCTCTGAATTGTAGTGGGGGAGAAATACAAAGAAGAAAAAAATGGAAATACTCAAGTAAGTACAGTACTTGAGTAAATGTACTTAGTTACTTTACACCACTGTTCATAAGTAATGGTCATTCACTGACACTTAAGATGTGTTTATATTTCTCGTGACTTCAAGCTATCTATTAGCACAAGCACCAGCTTTTTTATATGCAAATGCCTCAGGATAGTAAATGGGTAAGGCATTATACAATTATTATGTTTTCACAACTTAATTACAAAATAAATTGAGTTACCAGCAAGTATGAAGTAATGTTTTACTTAACATTTTAAGTCATTAGAAAAAATACTTTGTAATTTTAATTTTTACAACGCATTTTGTTTATTTATATACATTGTATAAGCAGAATGCTATGCATTGAAAGTAGCCAATGTTTTATGATACATTATATACGTAAAAAACCTTACTATTTTTAATTATAATCTTTCTTACATATAAACATAAAATATGTATTTATGAATTGGGGGGGAAAAGCCTGTACATTTTTTAAATACTCTTTTTTTTCTTCAATTACATATTTTTGTTGATGGTTTTCATTGGAAAGATTGAAGAGAACATGTGATATCTGAAATACATTTTAGATATTGGCTGAAATTCCAATCAGCTTTTATAAATACAAGCAGTAATGCAGCCTGACACAATATGATGGAAGCCGAGGGGCAAACAAGAAGAAGAAATATGTGTCAACCATTTTCTAAGTCTGATCTGCATTGTTTTTCCTTTGGTTATGACTTAAAGGGCCCATGTCATGGCCATTTCCACTGATCATAATTACATTGTTGAGGTATACTAAAATAGATTTATACTGTGCAATTTTCCAAACTCACATTGGTTTCGCATACAGCATCTCTGTCAAGCATGTGTATTCAGCAGTATTCACTTTCTCCACTAAACGACTCGTTGGAGCTCTTGCCCCCCCCTCCCCTGTGAGCCTAGTGTGCTCCGATTGGTCAGCTTGGCCACTCTGTTCTGATTAGTCAACCACCAGAGAGGCTCCGCCCGCTTTTTTCGGGGAACATCAGTGTAATAATGGCGTCGGTACAGCTGATATTTTATACTAACTAACCGAACTGAACCTACAACTGTTGTTATAGAAGAGTGTGACGGCCCCAGGGCCTTTGTGCAGGTGTGTTGCAGGGCTTACGGTGGGGTGGAGCTGAAGAGGGTAATCAGCGCGATCACGGACACCTCCGTAGCCGGTGCTATTAATCCCAGCGGCCCGGAGTCTCTCTCCAAAGCGGCTGCAGAAGGACGAACTGAGCGACCCTCTCCCCTCGACCACCTATCTCTGCATTTACCACAATAAATGTGCCGTGGTTTTGTAAACTCGTGTATGTCTCCTTGCCTTTCCGTTGTGGCCTACGAGCCGGTCATAACAAAGAGTAAGTTATTTTTACCTGTAATAAACTACTACTGTTTGATGAGAAATCAAATCATGGTTTGCTATATATGAATTCAGGGAAGAAAGGATAGGCCTACTAAGTATTTCCATTAAACTTTATTTTTAGAAATGTACAAAATGAAGATAAATATACATATATACACACGGTATATCATCCATTCCTCCTCGCATCTTGCCTGCGCACAGCCGGTGCGGTGCCTTTTAGCACGAGGCCTCAGTAGTAGTAGAAGTCCCGTCCCCGTCATGGATTGTCCGCCAGGATCTGGCTGGACGAAATCAAATGCAAATCACAAAATATTAGAGAAACTTAGTTGTTTTAGATTCGTTAGTAGTAGTTGTGTAATGAACAGCTTGCCTGCTAATATGCTAACCTAGCTTTGTTTACCTTGGTAGCTAACACGATATGAACGTTAGCTTGGAGGAAAGGCAACTATAATGCAGTGTAATAAAACTACTATGAACAAAAGCTAGTGGTTCATATTAGGCTAGCAATAACGTGTTTATAATTGCAATCGTATACGGGTATTCTGCTACCATACAATGTAACTTGCATGAATACATTGTTTTGCGCTAGCATACAGCTAGCCTCGTTAGCTACATGCAGTATATGTACTGTCACAATGTACGGTAAATCACCCGGAGTATACTGTATGAGTATTCCGTGTGTGTGACTGCAGACATTCTCCTGCCATGACAAACATGTAAGGCCATCTGCTGACATTGTAGTTGATATATTTAAACGCTAGCAACGTAGCATCACAAAAATGTTTTTCCGACCAAAACTAGCTCTAGCTCCGTGTGTTAGATCGGTTGCATACACGCTACGCCAGCTATAATGTAATTACGTTTCGCGACTGACAGCACGGCAAATCACCCGGAGTATACTATCAATAGGTATTTTGTGTGTGAATGCAGACATTCTCCTGCTATGAGATACATGTATGCAAGGCCATCTGCTGATATTAGAGTTGACATGGAAACTCTAGCAACTTAGTTAGCACAGTTAGCACTGTGTCAATGGCTTAGCAGTCCAACACAGTTTACACATTTAAACAGTCTTGTTTGATAAATACACAAATAACAATGCAAATTTACAGGTTGTATACCCAGATCTTCCCAGAAGCTTTCGTCTGTGAAATGCCGGTTCTTCGAACCTCTGGAGGAGGAACACGCCGCTGCTGGTGTGGCCATAGCTCTTCGGGATTGGTCCATTTCGTTCCGGGTACCGCATGACATCAGGCGGTACCCGGAAGAATCAAATGGGCAGTGACGTATCTCCAACGAGGCGTTTTGGGGAAGTATTTTCTGTGTTAGAGTTTTACTCGCTACAGGGTGTACTTTGAGGGTTTTGACTCTGCACACCGTTTACATGCATAAAAACCTTCATAACACACAAGGGGACGGGTAATAACCGGAAAAGCATGACATGGGAGCTTTAAGAACAGGCAGGAAAAACGTAGTTTCGTAACCTTTTGTATGTTTTGGTCGGAATCATGTTTTAATCATTTCAAGTCCTATTTAGAACATAGTGTTGCTCATTTGCCTCTCAGGGCTTCCGTACAATAAAGAAGATGGATGATCGCAACCGTTTCTGGACCTCGTCTATTGTCACAGCTCTTTTTTTCTCTTTCTCCTGAACAACCTTGGTATGTTTGAAGTAAATAATACTCATAACCTTTTACACAAATGTCATACTTGATGATAACTTTATAAACTATTGAGAAAATGTACCCCTTGAAGTAAGAAGATATGATTCTAAACTGTATTGAAGTAAAGATGTATTATTTTGAATTGTATTTTAGTGAACATGTTTGAACTGTTTTAAGTAATCACACTCCTGGGTCATATACACACCCTGTCCCTTTCACCTCAACACACCAGATGTTGTTTTTTAAGGTAGATTTGGGTCTCTTTTTATGGGGGCACTAAAGGTTTAATTGTTTGAAAAAGAAAAGTTTATGAGATAACTCCCCTGGAAAAGGTAGGGAGGGGAGATCGGGACGGAGATAAGAATTGACTTTTGACCTTAGGGGACTTTGGAATTTCAAGTCCTGGTGAGAACTATTGAACCCGGCCAGAAGCGAATCCAGCCAGTCAGGGCACTTGGAGGAGGTGGTCAGTTTAAACAGCTCCTCCCCAGGGGTTCTCTAATTCGCTTGGGAGAAAAGTGGGAAGGAAGAGATGACCCATCTCCGCCCCAAAAATGGATAGAAATACTGATGATTTTGAGTGTAAAATGCTTCTGGTCTGTTGAAAGCTGGTGCTAGAAGACGGTAAACCGCATCACAAACCTGGAGTCCATACTTCTCGTTTTCTGAAAGCTGGTCTGTCTACCTGTAAAACCGCATCATCAGGCCTGAAGCCCGGAGTACTCGAGTACTCTGTATAACTTGTATATGTGTTTGGTTTCCTACTAGAAGTAAACTCAGATAATTTGTTATAACTTTGATTCCGGTGTTTTCAATTCCTTTCTTAATTTAATAGAGATCCAGCCTCATCCAACGAACGGCGCGTAGCAGAGGTATTCTACTCCAACAAGTGGTGACTCCCGACGTTTGTGAGCTGATCTCTAGAAAGGGACACCAACAGCCAGGGGACAGAATCCAGTCCAGGGGGAGGACACAGAGATACTGGTGACAACTAAACCAATGGCCATATACAAAAGGTGAGCAGACACCTGTTTTGACTATCAAAAATCTGTGATTGATTATACTAAAAAATTTAGAGTTGTCAGCAGCGTTCTCAGTGTTCTTAGTCACGGTGGGAAATACAATACATATTCAAGTTGGAAAAGTTTGATTAAGTGCTTAGTGTCGGGTATTCAGTCCTGGACCTAGAGCAAGATAGTGTTTGAGAGAGGCGGGTAAAAAGTCCCAGCCCTTCACTCACTAAATACGAAGACTACGGAGGTGTAAAAAACAGAAGGGTTAAATTCCCCGCAGATCATGATAAGATTGATTAATGCGGTTACCTTTCGTGGTTCTTTAAATGTATAAAGTGTCTGTAATTGTTATATGGTGGATGAAACAAGAGGAGAGAGACGCGACCTCCAACTAATAATTTGGAACGACCGTATCTCATCACAAAACTGTTGTGGGGATAATCAGGCTCATTAAACGTGACGATAAAGAGATTTTGTTGACTGAGTTTTTAACTCTTGACCTGAAGTCGCAATCACCGTGAGGAGATTGTAGAAGCCTACTTCTGGAAGTCACGCTATCTGTTGAAATAAACATCGCACAATAAAAATTTGCCTGACTGTTAGATGATAAGGTATGAGAAGCTCTGTGTGATTTTTTTAAGTCAAATCTGTGTAATACTTGAGAGACAGAGAGCAACAAGAAGGTGGTATAATGTCTGAGACCCTACCTCCACCCTACGGAGATAAGGGCTCACAAATGCCACTTATGAGTATCCCATCTAATACTCCTAAAGGAAAACACATTGTTAGACCTGATATTCAGGGAAAAGGAATGTTGGAAATAGTAATGGAAGATATTGAAAATCTTAAACTGGATCAACCAACCATGTTAGTGAACCCTGCTAATATGGAGCTAATACATGTAGAAAGAATAGCAGCAGCTCTGGCAAAGACAATAGGTCCTAGCATGCAAGCACAGAGCGATAATATGATAAGGGCTATTAAACTGACCCTTTTTGGAAATGGGATTTTCCGTTACACAACGGAAGACTCAATTCAGGCCTTAAAGAACGCTTTACAAACGAGTCAGGGAGAGTTTAATGTGTTGCTATGTTGCTCAAAAGGGAGCTTACACTTTTGGGAAGAGATCTCCCCTTTCTCTGTCCTGAGGTGCTGCAGAATCACAGCAGCACACAGGGTCAAAGACAGGCGTGACCTCTGGAGAGGAAGAAAATCTAAATCTGAACAGACCACAGAGCCCATTAAAAGGTTTTATGGCCTCTACACTGAGAGGAAGATCTGGAGATTGTAAGGAACTCTCCCTAAATATCCACCCCCACCCAATCACGAGGGCAAGAGTGTGCCTCTCACCAATAAACAAATCATCTCTTAACCAAGTCAGATTTCAAAGTAGCCATAGCTCCAGTTGTTAAGAAAAGAGGGAGATTCAAAAAGTTATCAATAAATTGCCCAGTATATTAAATAAATACAAACAGACACGTATCAATATAAGTCAGATAATGTAGACGAGGTCAATCGTGGAAGAAGGCTGACATTTAATGCCTGATATATAAGTAATAGTAATAATAAATATATAGCTGATATTAAATAACTGATGTATAAGGCTCGATGTTTCTGAAAATAAGAACACCGTTAACGGCGTTCTATTTCAGAAAAAGGGGGAAAAGGATAGGATATACATCAGACAATATGTATGTGAGATTATTACGTTTTTAGGAGAAATTTATCAATTTAAAATACTAGTTATGGTATTTTTTGTTTTGTTTTATTTGTTGCTTTTAAGAGAAATTGATACATTTAAAATAATCTAGCTTTGGTTATTTTTTGTTTTGTTAGTTTGTTCCTTTTTTTGTTTTATTTTTATTTTTGTTCTATTTTTTAATTTTTAATTTTTAATTTTTAATTTTAATTTTTAATTTTTTAATTTTTGTTTATTATTTTCTGCATAGTCTCTTGTCCACACTCCAGTCTAGTTTGTGCCGCCAATAAACACTAAAGAAGTAGAAAAGATGATTTCAAAACCATATTTCCAGCAACTTAAGGGCTTGGTATGAGACTTCTCCACACAGGCTGCTGACGTCAAAAGGGGGACCCGAGAAACACAAGGCCAACACAGCAGATTACGTCTGGTTGGAGGGGACCTCCCATGCCGTTCGCCTAGATGGAAAGGGAGACAACTGGTACCACTGGAGCCAGTGTGCGGTCGGGAAAAACACCTGCGAGGACCCTAGACGACATCAGGAAAGAGTTGGCCCTCGTCGCGAGGACCCTAGACGACATCAGAACAGATCTGGCTCTCGTCAAGGCAGTCGACCCAGGAGGCGCCATCAGCGGGCCGGAGGAGGAGGATCAGGACATCTCTCCAACAGTCGACCCGGAAGCCGCCATCAGCGGGCCGGAGGAGGAGGATCGGGACATCTCTCCAACAGTCGACCCGGAAGCCGCCATCAGCGGGCCGGGGGAGAACAATCAGGCCACATCTCTCTAGCAAGCACCCCAGAAGCCGCCGTCAGCGGGCTGGGGGGACGAAGATATGGCAAACCAAGACGGCACAGGGAACTCCATTTCCCGCTGAAACAGGTTGATATAGCCGGTGTGGAACTTTGTCTGAACAATCAATTTTTTTTTTTTGAGGAACTTTCAACTTTATTTTTATATCCCATAAAAAGGGATTTGTATTTTTTATTCTACAGAACTATGTGTTACCAAAAGAGGGAAAAGTATGATAATGTCTTTTCTGATTTCTGTGGCTACTTTTATTGCCATTTTGGTGACATGTGGTTGTTGTTGTGTGCCTTGTATCCGCTCATTGTGTGTTAGACTCATCAGTTCCACAATTGAGGGAAAAGCTGCCCCTTCCCCTCCGTACCAAATGCCCTTGTTGGCGTATGCGTCGGAGGGGGAAGAATATGATGACTCAGCCGACAAGGACGAACTTTTTTAGACATATTTTATTCTCCCTCCACTGTCATGAGAAGTTCTTGTTGTGGACTGTTCCTAAAGGTTTAAAGTGCTCTATATCCCAGCTTCTGATGGGTTTATATAAATGTTGGGACAGACACAGTAGGAAAAAAGAATGACAGTGGTAATGTTTCTAATGCTATATGTTGATCTTGTGAGGTGAGATCAAAAGAGGGATTGAAGTAAGAAGATATGATTCTAAACTGTATTGAAGTAAAGATGTATTATTTTGAATTGTATTTTAGTGAACATGTTTGAACTGTTTTAAGTAATCACACTCCTGGGTCATATACACACCCTGTCCCTTTCACCTCAACACACCAGATGTTGTTTTTTAAGGTAGATTTGGGTCTCTTTTTATGGGGGCACTAAAGGTTTAATTGTTTGAAAAAGAAAAGTTTATGAGATAACTCCCCTGGAAAAGGTAGGGAGGGGAGATCGGGACGGAGATAAGAATTGACTTTTGACCTTAGGGGACTTTGGAATTTCAAGTCCTGGTGAGAACTATTGAACCCGGCCAGAAGCGAATCCAGCCAGTCAGGGCACTTGGAGGAGGTGGTCAGTTTAAACAGCTCCTCCCCAGGGGTTCTCTAATTCGCTTGGGAGAAAAGTGGGAAGGAAGAGATGACCCATCTCCGCCCCAAAAATGGATAGAAATACTGATGATTTTGAGTGTAAAATGCTTCTGGTCTGTTGAAAGCTGGTGCTAGAAGACGGTAAACCGCATCACAAACCTGGAGTCCATACTTCTCGTTTTCTGAAAGCTGGTCTGTCTACCTGTAAAACCGCATCATCAGGCCTGAAGCCCGGAGTACTCGAGTACTCTGTATAACTTGTATATGTGTTTGGTTTCCTACTAGAAGTAAACTCAGATAATTTGTTATAACTTTGATTCCGGTGTTTTCAATTCCTTTCTTTAATTTAATAGAGATCCAGCCTCATCCAACGAACGGCGCGTAGCCGAGGTATTCTACTCCAACACCCTTCATTGACATCCACACACACACACACATGCAAACACAATGACACATTAGTGTCTTTTTTCAGATCACAAAGAAATGATCATGACCAGTTTAGGCCTTGCTATTGTCCTTACTATACAAAGGATTATCTTGTCACATTTACATCATAAGACACTCCTTGCAGTCAGCAATAAGCACGCCAGGTTCAGTTCAGGTTTAGGTTATTTATTTGTACCCAGCCGTAAGTAGATATGTTGTGCAGTTATCAAACATGAACAACTGACAAACCGTTAAAAAGCTCCCAGGCTCCAGCACATTAATCAAGCTACATGCACACATTATGATATGTGATAAACAAATCTCAATTTGTACCAGTTTAATAATAAATAATCTAGAATTTCGTGTTTGCAAAACTTGATTTTCATCATATTTGATTGTTTATTTACATTTCCTGGCACTGGCAGTAAAGACAATTAAAACCTCAACCTATGCAACCCCATTCAGCAAAACTCAATTTCTCAATGCCAGTGTTTTAATAAAGCATTCTATAAATAGTAGAAACAGACGATTTTATAATGTTGTTGTTGTAATAGTAAACAGACTTAGCAAAGTTCATTATCCAGCAGTCTCAACGCAGAATCAACACTAATTTGGACTGAATTGAATGCAAGTTTAATTTTCACTTTAAACTCTATTTTGGTCTCCACCAGCTGTTGTCAGGACGATGAGAGTTGAGAGACTGAACAAAATCAGTAGTTGGAGTCTGAAAGACAGATATAGAGAACTATTTATTTTTGGATTAGCACAAATTGGAATACATCGAGCCTCATGACTTTGGGGTTTCCTGTTTGTATGGAAAACAATAAGCAAACACTGGGACCTCTAGTTAAAGAATGGAGCTGAAGCACTATAACACCTTTTGATTTAAGAATAGTTTTAAAGTGATATATTTTGCAGTAAAACGCCTTATTAATTCATCTGTAATAATCTTTTTCAGATGCGCTGCATTACATGCATTATGGAATATGTTATTATGAAATAAGTAATAAATTAATAGTAAAAAAAAACTTAATATTACATATTTGTGTTGACTCAAAATGTTTGCATTATTGATTTACTGTAGGTGTCCACTGCAGGGTCATATATTTGTTGTAGCATTTCATATGAGCAGCTATGTGAACATTCTTTAAATGAGGCAATTATGGTACGTGCTGTATTTGCTGTACTTGCATCAAGCCAAAGACACATATCCACTGACATGGACAATAAAGTCAATCTAATCCAACCAATGTAATCTAATACTGTGAGACACAGTCACTTTTTCCCCACTATTGAGAAGAATATGATATATTCTATATATTGCACAGCCCTGGTAACCAAGTGTGAAATCATTGTAGGGGTCTTCAGAATGAAGCCCACAGAGCTTGACATGGAGCGGGACAAGGCCCCCTGGGAGATCTGCCACCAAGGGAACTCTTCCACAAGTGGAAGTAACCAAGCAGAACCATAGAACAGGTCGGTGAGAATCTCCTTCTTGAACATTTCGGTTGCATGCTGTCACCAGGGGTCATAGTACGGGTCAAAGAACATGATCAGAAATTGGCTCACACAGTTACAAAGTGGTGGGGACCTACCATGAAACAGGATAAGAAATCAAGACCTTCTACTGTGAGACCCAGCTGAACCCCACTGGAGCCAAAGGAAAGCAAGGTGGGTCTGAGGGCCATTTCAGATTCTATTTGAGCTAGTATCGGTAGAAAAGAGTTCAACGTTTTTTCCCCCACTCTGGGCAGGAAGACAGTTCATGGAAAGGGCTATTTTATTTTTAAATTCAGTTCCTGACGGACGCCAAAAAAGCCCGAGATTATAGAATTAAACAAATAAATTAAAACAAGGATAATTGTGTGTTATTGTTTTGTAAATAAAAGTGTGTTATTTAGAAAAGAATAACAAATTAGGAGGAAAAAAAGATTAAAAAAAATACAGATTTCAGTATTCTGAGGCTCTGAGCCACATTTATTTTCCTAACGGACGGCAAAAAAAGCCCGACATTATACGATTTAAAATAAAAACAATAGTCGTGGCTTGATATTGAGTAAGAACATGTTTTTATGAACCACACAGCTTCCGGTCTTCCAAGACCCGGCCGGACAAAAAGACGTGGTGCAGGCACGAAACACACTACCAATAGAAATACATTGCTTTTAAAATCGTTCTGTGTGACATAGGAATAGGACTACAGAAGTTGTCGAGGACGTTGTATCGTAGACCTCCCCTCCTCTCTCTGCCATCTGTCTGTCAAACTCTTTGCTCACTGGTTTCTTTCTCGATAATAACATGCATCTCTATCTCTCTCTTTTAAAGCTTTTATGCAGGAGTAATTACGTTTAAGTTATAAGACCTGTAATGCATTTGTCTCATACATTTATACATTGTATTTAAGCTTTTTATAATGACAATGTGATAGGTCTGCAAAATGTATGTATTCAATACTGCACTGTATCTGTATCAGAGCTTACAATTTGTAGAGTTGTACACTGTTGTATGCTGCGAAAATAAACAAGAAGTGTGTGAAGCTATGATTTCTGCGTTGTTCCTTTATGATGTGAACATCTAAAAGTTACGTTTGGGAACCTCTCCACCTTTTACAATTGATTTGACTGGCCCACCAAAAGAACAGCTGGCCCCTGTGCTTTCAAACACGCTACACAGTGATCCAAAGTAGGTTCTTCCCACTGCCTTGTTTGACTTTGACAGTGACACAAGTGACTTGTAGTTTACATATAAACCTATTTGACTGAGAGGAATAGGAAGGATGGAAGGAACATTTGCCTGTTTTTCAGATGTACCTAACAAATTAAACAAAACTTAGATGTGAGTCTTACCGAACATGCGTCAGTCATTTCCTTAAAGCAGTGCCACTTTTACTTTAGCAACAACTTGTCGTTTTTTAACTTCTTTAATTATTATTAAACATATATATGTGTGCCTTATTTGAGGGGAGATTATCCTTATCCTTGGCAAGAGTGAATAAGGACAACATGTGACCCGCTTTATTGAAATCAGTCTGATGTTGTTACGACACATTCCAATATAAATGTGGATTCATGTCAAAAACTCCATTTGGAGTTTAAACAACATCTTTGCTTTCAGAACATGAAATGTTGTGTCTGTGAAATATTTAGCTGAATAATTGGAGAACACAAACCATAAGGATATCATTGGAGAGCTAAGAATCTCTTCCAACAGTGTAACCCAAAATGTGTTTCCAGGTTGAAGAGTCATACATCTTTGGTCCTTCCTTCCTCTAAGTGTTTAATACATTGAACTAGAAGGGTGACTTAGTAATACCTGTTCACAGATTAAAACAGCCATTTGTCTTTTTACAGATAATACACTTTATTTATGTATCACCTTTCATGCAGGATACAGCCCAAAGTGCAAGACAAGATACATACAAATAACAATAAGTACACAATAAAGAGTGAGGAACATAATTAAAAACAAGTTATAAAATACAAACAGAAATAGTTAGATCACATAACAAGGTATACTACTAAAATTACCACAAATTAAAAGCCAAATGAAAAAGATGGTCTTTACTGTTCAAAATTCCAATAGAGTTTGCTGTTCTAAGATCCAGTATTAAATTATGTTCTTCATCTTCAACTTAAAGTTCTAAAAGAAAAGCAACCTAAGGTTACATTTAATAATCTTCACTGGGTGAGCCTGTGTGTTTCTGTGTGCCATCCTAAATCAATTAGGAAAATGTTTGTCCCATTTGATGGCAGGGCAGTCAGGGGAGCGGAGGGCACATCCCATGTCATGTTTTTCAGGTATTTAACCAGGGACGTTGCACAGAGATTACACTGTAGAGATTGTTGGTGCTGAAAGTCTAAGCTGCCATAGGTCAAAGTTGAGACACCTCTGCGGAATCATGTTGACGAAGAGCTGCTCCACCATCCTCATCATCCTCAACTTGATCCTCAACCTGCCCCTGATCGAACAGACCTCACAACAAAGCAGAAGGTTTATTCACGTGTCGGACAGAATGACCTGGTCTTCAGCCCAAGAGTACTGCAGGGAGCACTATACTGACCTGGCAACTATCAGAGATCAGAATGACATTGATGCAATCCGGTCAATATCACATCCATGCCATTGGAACAATCGCTGTTGGATTGGTCTCCTCAGGGACACAACTAATCAAGTTGAGTGGAATTGGTATGATGGAGATGAAAGCACCTCAAGAGAATGGAAATTGGGGCAACCTAATGACGTAGATGGAAACCAGGATTGTGTTTCATTGGCAACTGTGTTGGAGTGGAATGATGACAAATGCGATAAACAACTTTCATTTGTGTGTTATGATGGTTATGATGATGATCTAATCTTTGTGAAAGAGAACAAGACATGGGAGGATGCTCTGGAACACTGCAGGAATCTTGACATAGACCCCAGTGTAAGTGACACATACTTAAATCATGTCTATCATCTCGCTCACATGGACTTCGGTGGCAACAACTTGCTTGCCAGAAAAAAGGTCCAAGATTCTGAGACAGCAGAGGTTTGGATCGGGCTCCGTTTCCTGGCAGGGAGGTGGCTGTGGGTGAACGGGACGCCTCTGCAGAAACAACTGAACGCCTGCCCTGGACCCAAGAGGCGCTGTGGGACAATGTCCAAGACGGGGGACCTGCATCCCCTCAGGGACTGTTTAGAGAGAAGGAACTTCTTTTGTTCACTAAAGTAACTGGAAAACATGTCGGTCAGAGTTTGAATATGTAGTTGCATGTTTTATTCGTCAATATTTTAGCATGTTTTTGTGTTTGCGCTTGTGTTGGTAGAGGAGTAGACATAGTGTCCATATTGACAATTTTGTGAAATTCAACTAATTGATTTTAGACACATGAAAAGGTGATGGACCACAGCATGTTGTTGGTCTGGTAGCACTTTCTATGAAACCCATGTCTTTATTGCATTATAAATATTCTCAAAATACAATATAATTAGCTTAAAGCACTGTTAAATAATGACACAATCATTTTACTTCATAATATACATGTTAGACTTAACAATATTCTAACTTAAAGCAAACAATGAGCAATTGTAATGACTTACATCTAGTTTGTAATGTATCATATTTGCCTAAACCTCAGGAATATAGCAAAAACAGCCTTCTTCCACCTCAAGAACATTGCCCATATCCGACCTTCCCTCTCCTTCACATCCGCTGAAACTCTCATCCATGCATTCATTACATCCCGACTGGATTAATACAAAAGCTTTCCTTATGGTTCACCCGCAAATATCCTCAATAAACTGCAATGTGTCCAAAACTCTGCTGCCCGTATGCTCACCTCCACCCGACGCTCCAACCACATCACCCCCATCCTCCAGGACCTCCACTGGCTCCCCATCAACTACTGCATTGACTTCAAAATATTAGTACTCACCGACAAAGCCCCCCCCCCCCCTACCTCTGTGACCTCAACCAACAACACACCCCTACCCGTCGCCCTCAGGTCGGCTGATGCTAATCTACTACAGCCCATCAGGACAAAGCTCTGGACCTGGGGTGACAGGGCCTTCGCTCTAAAAAAAAAAAAGTATAATGTCAGACTTTTTTGCCGTCCGTCAGGACCATCGGTTTGGTGTTACAAATATCAAAACAATAAGCCTTATCAGCTGTAACTATCAACATAATTGGTTGCCATTCAACAGCTTGGGTTCATTCACAAACTGCAACAAAAACCCACATTTTGTATTTCAATATTTTTAGTAGGCCTAACGAAATACTTTTAATATACATTAAAAGGTAAAGGAATGTGTGGATAAAAAAATACATCCATCATAAACTGAACCTAAAACAGCGGTATAATGTATTGTGTTAACACTGTAAACTTGACAGTTATTTAACCCGCACCACCTAGTGGTTAAAGCACGTTATTACACGTTTAGAGTAATAGCAATGCAGGTAGATTGTGTTGCTTTTTAATGACTGTTTTAAATGCCTTTTTCTTAATGTCTTTCATTTTTGTAAAGCACTTTGAATTGCCCTGGACCCAAGAGGCGCTGTGGGATAATGTCTAAGACGGGGGAGCTGCATCCCCTCAGGGACTGTTTGAAAAGAAGGAACTTCTTTTGCTCAAAAAAGTCATTAAAGAACATGTAGGTCAGAGTTTGCATATGGCGATGCATGTCTTACTTGTCAATACCTTAGCTATTTGATGTGTAAGTGATTGTGCCTCTATATTTGTACCACTTTGTAAAACGTAACTTCTAGATTGTTGTGCACATGCTAAATTACAGCATGTAGGGCATACAATACTAAAGTGTGTATTAATGTGTTATGATAATTGTTATAAAGCATTATGATTCACGAGTGCTTATAACTATTATTATACAGTCCTGCATATTATAACATGATACATTTGTTTATAATATATTGTATCCACTAATCGTCTGAAAAACAGCCTGCACATTTGAGTAACTACAGTTATAGTGGCAGGATTGTGCTCATTGTATTCAACCCTTTATCTTCTTTTTCAGTAAAGGTTTTTTGTTGAAAATGAACAGTATGAAACCACTTTTATTGAAAAGAGTTTTAATTGTTAACAAGGCATATCAATATACAAAACATTTTTAAAGGAAGTAATATGGAAAATAAAAGGATTTATCTAAAAAATTAAATAATTGTTTGTAACCCAAAATTGCAGTTTCAATGTTGCTCATGCAGCTTTGAAATACAAGCAAAAGTGAGCTTTTGTTACAGACTGGTTTGAACTAGACTGAGAGGAAGAGAATATTTGCCTGGTTGTCGGATCTACATAAACAAATTATACAAAACTAAGCTGTGAGCATTGTAGAACATGTGTCAGTGCATTTCCTTAAAACAGTGCCACTTACACTTCTATATTTTAGAAGTAACTTGTAGTTTTAACGGTTTAATAAGTACTTTGGATATTACAACAAAATATATATCTGAAAATCTATTGCACGTCCGTCTCTCCAGGTACAGGGTCTCCTTGACTTCAATTCTGTATATGTTCGTTCCTCCTTGACAGTGTTTTAGACTTTGAAAGATCTGTCCATAGATGATAAACTGTGACAGATATTTATAAAAGTGGTCTCTGACTAAAGAAAAGTTTATTAATGTACATGCGTACATATTAAAAACATGAATGAATTGGTTTTTCTCATCATCGCTAACTGCATTATTAATACATTGTCTCAAACATGGTAATGCAGCAGCTAAAATATTATTAAAAATGGTGATATCACAAGAGCTATGCTGCCTACAAAATGAGTACGTAATAGAACATTAATCCCACGGTTTCATTTAATAATGTATTTACTGGGTGAGCCCGTGTTGTGTGTGTACCATCCCATATGAGTCAGGGTGACATGATTGGTCACTTTGATGTCAGGGTCGTGGAGGTAGGACAGTCTAAGTTTCGGGCTCCTGTCATTGGTAGACAGGCGGTAGTAATTCAATTTGCGTGTCACATCCCCTTGGATTTGATTTAAAACGTTTGTTTTACCAGGGGGAGAATACAGTGTGAATATCTATGAGCTGAAAGTCAAAGCTGCCAACAAGCAAAGACAAGACACCTCTGGAATCATGTTGACGAAGGGCTGCTCCACCATCCTCATCCTCAACTTGATCTTCCACCTGGTCCTGATCGAGCAAACCTCACAACATCAAAGAATGTTTATTCACGTGCCGCAATTAATGAACTGGTCTTCAGCCCAAAAGTACTGCAGGGAGCACCATACTGACCTGGCAACTATCAGAGATGAGAAGGACATTGATGCAATCCAGTCACAGTCGTTTCCTTCTTGGTACTGGATTGGTCTCCAAAGAGACACAACTAATCACGATGAGTGGAATTGGTCTGATGGAGATGAAAGCACCTTAACAAAATGGGAAACCAATCAACCTAATGACAGAGATGAAAACGAGGATTGTGTTTCATTGAAAACTGTGTTGGAGTGGCATGATGACGAATGCGATAAACAACATCCATTTGTGTGTCAAGATGATCTAATCTTGGTGAAAGAGAACAAGACATGGGAGGATGCTCTGGAACACTGCAGGAATCTTGACATAGACCCCAGTGTAAGTGACACATACTTAAATCATGTCTATGATCTCGCTCACATGGACTTCGGTGGCGACAACTTGCTTGCCAGAAAAAAGGTCCAAGATTCTGAGACAGCAGAGGTTTGGATCGGGCTCCGTTTCCTGGCAGGGAGGTGGCTGTGGGTGAACGGGATGCCTCTGCAGAAACAACTGAACGCCTGCCCTGAACCCAAGAGGCGCTGTGGGACAATGTCCAAGACGGGGGTGCTGCATCCCCTCATGGACTGTTTAGAGAGAAGGAACTTCTTTTGCTTGAAAAAAAATAATTGGTCACAGTTTGAATAGGTAAATACATGTTGTCATGTTGTTGTTGTCATTGTAGCAAGTGTATGTTTTTGTGCTTGTGTTGGAAGAGGACCAGACATAGAATCCGTATTTGCACCTTTGTGAAATGTAGCTTCTAGATTGTTTACTTGTGAACATGCTAAATTACAACAAGAGTAATGTTGGGTAACACTTTCTATGACACCCATTTCTAATAAGCATTATAGATCTACTTATAATGCACATAATAGAATGTGCCTTAAGCATTGTTATTAGTAATCACTAAATGTTCATAACGCTATTTAGAAATAATAATGTGTTTTTAAATATATTATTAAACCAGCACTTATTAATACTATTACTTAGTTGTATACCCCGTTTATCTAGGCCCTAGGTATCTTGTTTTATGTATATATGTCACACTGTGGGACTGTGGGAAACGGTATCTCGAGATTTCTGTATGTATAACACATGTAGAAATGTTGACAATAAAGCTGACTTTGACTTTGACTTTGACTTTGATTAATTAAACACTTTTTAGAAATTCATAATTGTGTTTAAATGCCATCTGGTCAAGTTTCATAATTGTTCACAAGCAGAGGTGGGAGAAGTGTAGAAATACTCTGTTACAAGCTAAAGTCCTGTAATCCAAATGTTACTCAAACATATTGGCTTCAAAAATAAACATGGTAAAAGTACCAAAAGTACTAATCATTGTGCAGATTGTCCCATTTCAGAATAATATATATGATATTGTAGTGCCGAGAGAAGGGAGTCGGAAGCGGTGCATCGAAGGTGCAAATCTGTACTTTACTGAGCAGCAGAAATGTACATGCTGTCGTGTCGCAGCACGAGAACAGAAGAGAAAGTGAAAGAGGAGGACACACAGTAGGTACCCCGGAGGTACCGTCAACATATATGTCCGGGCGGAAACAATACCCCCAACCTGTAGTTCCCGGATTGAATTATGTAACCCCAGTGTATGAATCAGTGATCACTACACAATCTTTTATAATGATTGATCATGAAAGTGTTCTCAAAGCTGGTAAAGGTGCAGCTAGTTTGAATAACTTTGTATACTGCAGGGTAGCTTGTGAATTTACTCCAGGTGGAACTAAAGTCTGATTTAACACTTGATTATAATTCACAACATTCATCCACATCTGTAAAGTAACTAACGGTATTAAATACATGCAGTGCAGGACACGATTTACCTGGATTAAACAACATTATTTTGTTAAATAAAAACATGGTGATGTTTTGTAAATAATTACATGTCTCTTATTTAGCACAGAATATGATCCTATCCGTGACATATGGATCTTAACAAATATCCGCTATATCAGATACCTCTACTGTAGATCTATCAGCTGTTTTTTTTTATTTCACATGAGTTCCACTGTGGCAGCTTTTTAATCACTGCACCCCCTGGTGGATCCATGATCCATTGCAGCTGGTTTCATTATAATTAAATGTATTTATCAAGGGGGCGTATCAAGTCCTGCGGGGGGTTTTCCTTTTCAGCAGGGGCCCACCCCGCACATATCACGGACCCGCACGGGTAGGCGTCTGACATGAAGTGCTACATCTGTATACTCAAGTAAAGTACAAAAGTACTGGCATCAAAATACACTTAAATGACCAAAAGTAAAAGTACTCATTATGCAGATTGACCCATTTCAGAATCATATTTATTATAAATGATTATAATTATTGATGTTTCAAAATGATTATCACAGCTGGTAAAGGTGGAACTAATTTGAATTACTTAATTTACAGCTGGGTAGCATGTGAATGTAATCGAGGTGTAATTTTTCAGTATCATGTTATAATTATTCCATATCAGCAAAGTAACTAAAGTACAACGTATCATACAATGGAAATACTCAAGTAAAGTACCTCGGAATTGTACTTAAGTACAGTACACCAGTGGTTGTATTAATAGCATCATCAAAATAGTAATGTTATCAATATATATTCATATGGAAGTATTTACTTATATTTACACAATGGATAAAGATATACACATGATCTGAAGCCTCACATATTTTCAATCAGTGAGAGTAACGTTTATATTCTGAGTATTTGATTATTTAGGAATAGCAAAAATGCTACAGACAATTTCTTCATCACTTACTGAAGTTTCCAAGTATCCAGTTTTCCTGCAAGAATTAGAACTGGTCCCAGACCATATCAAAATTCTATGAGTATATTAAATTATGTTACACACTAAGCTCACAGTAAATTCCAGAAAAGCTCACATCTGAACCCTTGTATTTTACTATTTCTTAAGGTCATAATGTACATGTGTTTGTAAGAAAAAAATACAACGAACAAATGTATAATGCATATTAATAAATATTCTTTATTTAGTAAATCTTTCACATTGCGCTCTTATCACACCCACATCTTTAATACAAATGGATGTTTATTCTCTGTAAAATCATTTATATTCAGAATGTCTGTACACATTTAATGGTACAACCTTTACCACTACACTGAAGTGTCACCAGAGAGAAACAAAATAGGAAAAAGAAAAGAAAAACATGAAATAAGACTCCTAAAATGTATCCCTAATGTCACAGCTTGAACAGCCTGATTAGTGATTCCACTGTGCACCTACCCAACAACCCTACACAAGACCAACAACAAACAGCTAGGCTTGGTCATAGAAAACAATTACCAGTGACACAATGAGATGGAAAAGTGTATAAGTGCAAAATAGAGAGATGATCAACAGAAAGTAAGAATCAAATTCACTTTAAAGAAGAAATGACCGAACAAGACATCAAATTTACTTCCGAATTGTATCTATTTTTTGAAAGATGTTGCAGCAGTGGTCACAAGTGTTTTTCCCAGCAAAGATGCCATTAGTGCAGTTAGTTGACACTGGTGGTGGTGAACCACTTCCCACAGACTGGCTTGCTCCTCTCAGTGGCGCGGCAGTAGTTGGTGAACTTCTCTTTCAGGAGCTGTCGGTAACGGTCGCGGTTGTTGTAGAAGGACTTGTTTCTTTCAAAAAATGCCTTGATTTCATCCTGTGTCAGACAACTCTCTTCATCTGAAGCCACTTCTGAATGATCCTGTAATAGCAACGAAACCGAAAATCAGGAGGTTACATTGAGCCATACTAAAGGTCCCATGTCATGCTTTCCCGTCCCCTTGTGTGTTATGTAGCTTTTTATGCATGTAAACGGTCTGCAAAGTCACAAACCCTCAAAGTACACCCTGTAGGGAGTAAAACTCTAACACAGAAAAGACCTGTCGTCTATGCTACCCCAGAACGCCTCGTTGGAGATTTCTCTTTTTCCATTTTCTTCTTCCTGGTCATGGTGACGTAACGCCGACCAAATGGACCAATTGGTCCTGGCTGTGAGTGTGTGTGTAAAACCACCATTTCAGCTCAGGCTGAGTTCCGCGGTGTCTCGCAGACCCCACGCAACAACCAGGAAACGACACCAGTAATCCAGCTCACACTGTCCGCTCCTCGAGCCTCAAAGGGCGGAGCAGCGAGCCGCGCAACGTCCCGCCAACACGGCACCCAGACCCCACGCAGCATTCTCATCTGTTTGTCATTACTGGTGTCATTTTCTGGTTGCTAACAAACGCCATTGTAACATATAAACGCTGATGTCCCGCTGTAACAGTGGTTGACTCATCAGAACAGAGTGGGCGAGCTGACCAATCAGAGCACATAGGGAGGGGGGGGGGGGCAGGAGCTCCAACAAGGCGTGTAGGACAGAGAGTGAATACACATACTATACAGAGATGCAGTATGAGAAACCAATGTGATTTTGGAACATTGAACAATGTAAATCTATTCTAGTAGACCTCAACAATGGAATTATGATCAGTAGAAATGGCCATGACATGGGACCTTTAATCAATTCTTATTAAGAAAAAAATGAGGGAACAAAAGCAATTATTTTAAAGAATAAACTAGAGCTTTCATGCAGCAGTTTTCATACAGGAGCAGCAGCAACACGGCCTTATCACTGTATAATATTCTGAAATGTTATTGTAATTTGTCATACTAAAATGTCAGATATGCTCTTTTCTGATTAAATATAGAGGTTTCTTGCTTTTACTGACAAACATGACATTTCAAGACATCAACTTGGACTTATAGAAACTTGGATGTACATTTTACACTATTTTCTGACATTTTATAAACAAAACAAATCATTAATCGATAATGAAAAACATTGTTTCTATCATTCATAAAAATACACATTGTCTCCTGTAAGGAGGATATTTATTTTAGTATTAAATAAAAATAAAAAATACTGACCAGAAGTTCCACGAGACTTGTGTTTGCCTCTGGATGCCTTGCATCGTGCCTGAGGTTATTGTGATGTATTGCCCACGGTAACTGTAGTGCAAGGCTGGCAAATGGGCCGCCACATAAGGAGGAAAAGATTTCTTTGGTACGGCAAGTGTGTGATGTTGGTTGACTGTGGCCTGTGATCTCTTCTGACAAAGAACCGTCATCTTTTTGTCCCTGTGGAAATGAGCATACTTGTGTTAATTCACAACGGTAAATGTTCAGCATACAGAATGTGTCTTCTACAGTGTGTTCTCTTACCTGGTCATTGCATAAACCCTTGCCCTTCCTTTTCTTCTTTTTACTCTTGCATTGAGGGTTTTCCACAGAGTGTGGCCAGCAGTCCACACAGCTGTCTATTCCATCCTCCTCCTTTTCTTTAGCACAGTGGTGAGCATTTGAGTCATCTCCTGCAGAAGGTAAACAAAGACACACTGTGAGAAAAAGACCTGAGACACTCTACTATACGTTAAGACTCTGTTCAGAGGCCTCAGCATCTTAAAAGCAGCTCAAACCAGACCTGTTTCGTCATGGTTGCATATTCCCTCAGAGCAGGCAATATCAGAACCCACTCGCGATCCTGTCTCACTGCCCTCCATACTGGAGGAGTAGCCGCAGTCACTACCATTGCTGTGGGGAGCCACATCTGAAAAAAACACATGGATACATATTTAAATACAGAGTTAATGGCTTTTAGGGATGTTCGTGTCGTGGCTGTCACTTTCTTTCCTAAATGTGAAAAATATCATGTGCTCTACGCTGCAAATGGCTAAATCAAAAACTAAAATAGGGCTGTTTGTAGCGGAGGCATTTGATTTTGAATTAATTCCAACAAATTACTCGTTAGTTCCAATGACAGCCTTGTCCTCCTCCGTGCAATGTTATGCTGCGTTCACACCGGACGCGATGCGAATATTCGCTTCGCTCTAATTGCTCCTATTGCATCGCTCTAAACGCTCGAGTTTCACCGCGGCTGCCAGCGGTGTTTACTCGCATCATTCAAACAAGACGCGCTGGCTCGGGAGCTACAACTACAACAAAATGAACATATTTTACCGTGATTAAATTGTAATACACGTTTCTAAATGATGCCGAAGTAACAACATACTGATACCGGTTAGTAAAAACCATGAATTAATGCTTGACAAGTCTGCAGACAAGACGGCAGGCAAAACACCTTTTAAAATGCTTGTTTTCTGAATGAAGATCGGGTCGACCAGGCTAAGCTAACGTTGTATATGCTCATTCCACACTCATAACAACGGCCTACAGACATAAATAAACCAGCGACTGTATTCACCATGACACAGACAGTCTGTGGTTTGTACTTGTTTAACTTTTGTCCAGTTTCTGAACAGATATGAGGAGCTGTGAGCTCTGTGTGCTAAATGCTAACAGCTAACGGCTGATGTTGTGTGGTTGAAAGTCAGTGACGGCAGGCTGAGATCCTCACCGCTGATTGGCTTCCGCGAGAACGCGCCACGTGAATTTGACGCTCGAGTTGAAAAAATTGAACTCTCGCGTTTAACGAGGCACCGTTCAATCGCGCCGCGTCCACCGCTTCATGCTCGCCGTCGGAGCGTATTCGCGTCTGTGCGCGTCTCTGCATTGACTTTACATGTAATCGCGCCGTCCCAAACATCGCATCGCGTCCGGTGTGAATGCAGCATTACCCTGTTTTGTGTTGTCTGGGCAGATACAGGAAGTGCTTCCATTGGCAGCCACACTCTGATCACATCCGGTCTCCTCCTCCTCATTGTGGCTACCACAGACTTTGCAAGCATCCTCAACGGCCTCGAGTGAACCCTGGAACACACCAAGTGGGACAGACATAAATAAATACATGCAAATTAATGTTTATCTGCAGGTGAACGCAGATTTCATGAGAATTAACCCTTACCTCATCCAGAGTTTTCTCCTTGTCCTCTCCCTCCTGCTCAGAGATCTCAAAGCCACACTTGTTTTTGCGACGATTTTTCCGCTTTAGCCTCTTCTTCTCCTGCTTCAGCTCTTTGGCCCTCTCCTCCTCTGACAGCTCCTCCACAAACTGCTCCAGCCGACTGATCCCCTGCATCTTCTCCACAGCCATCTGGTGGCATGGTAATATATAGATTATCAAATGGCCATTATGCGTTTATTCTCTGTCTGAAATACACCATTATTCCAACTTTTGTACCTCAAAATGTTTACGTAGTGCATCAATCCCCAAATGGAACAATATCTGCCAGGTCTGCTCCTCTGCTCTTAGTTTCTGCCAGATCCTGTGCAGCCGCTCATACAGGTGAATACCCAGACAGGTCAGGACTTCTTCTTGTGCAATGTCAATAGTCTTGGCATGTCTTTCTCTGCGTCTTCAAAAACATCAAAAACATTATCATCAAATGAAAAGAAACATGGCATGATATAGGCAAGGCATGCAAGTTTATTTATATAGCACCTTTCAACACAAGGCAATTCAAAGTACTTTACAAAAATGAAAGACATTAAGAGCATATTATAAAAAACACTAATTTAAAAGCAAAGATATAAAATGGCATTTAAAAACACTAATTTAAAAGCAAAGATAATAAAACACAATAACACAAAGGTACATGAATAAAAGTTACAGTGCCGTGTGAGATACACACATCTGAAATGTTTAGGTCTGACTCTCAATCATTGCTAACTTTTTAGCAGAAATAGTTTTCTATGACCTTTCTTTTTTAACTTATCCTTTAGTTATTTCAAGTGTTTCATGCTAAACGAACCCCCCTTTGGAAAATTATAATCTGACCCCATGGTACCTTTTAGTTTTCGCCGAAACAATTCCTCTTTTTTAAATGCACATTAGTTAAGTTTACCTTGTCTTTCCAGGACAATATACTCCATTTAAACTGAAGCAATCATTGGTTGAAAGAGAGCTCTGTAGTATTCATGGTGTAAACCGTTACTTACTCGTAGCTTCCCGAGAACTCAGGCTCAGCCCGGCCGAGGAGGTGAGCGATGAAGTCGGTCTCGCAGCACACGTGGATGTGGCGTTCGTGGGGGCAACAGCATAGTCCCTCGTACAAGGCGGCGCAATACCCCTTCTCTTTAGTGCAGTCCAACTCCCCGACCAGGATGTTGTAGGCCCTCAGCACTTTGTTCTTACAGTCAGTGCAGAACCTGTGGACAAGAATGATCCACACGGTTAATTGAAACCTTTTTGTACCACTGACACAGCAATTAAGAGGGAAAGAACATGTTTGAAATAAAGGCTATGATAATAACAATTTACCTGTGTTTACGCAAGTATGTCTCCAGTGTCTCTAAGAGGCAAGCGCTATCAATGAGGACCACCTCATCCCTGCACTCCTGAGACATCAGCTCCCACACATCCATCCAGCTTCCCCTGTAAGCAGACATACAAATATTATAGCTGTGCCATCACATTGAACAGTCATCATCACTCAAACATGTAACTATTGATTGTTTTGCCAACATATGGATACAAAAAAAAAAAAAACTGTTTACAAAAAATGGCTCTGGCTTAGGGGGAAAATGGGCATGTACCAAGGGGAAGGTAAGTGGTTAAATCCCCAGCCCCCTGCCGTCAACATGTCAAAGTGTCCTTTGGCAAGACACTCAACCATAAATTGCTTCTGTAGCTATGTAGTCTAAGGCAGTGTTGTAGTCAAGTCACCAATTCACGAGTCCCCACTTTTCGAGTCCAAGTCTGAGTCACCTAGGGAGAGTCGGAGTCGAGTCCGAGTCCAAGTCCGAGTCCAAGTCACCCAAGGAGTGTCCGAGTCGAGTCCGAGTCACAAGTCTTCATGTATTAATCTTAGTGGATATATTTGTTGAAATGTAGCTCTAGCTCCTCTACATTGCTTTTATCCTGTCATTTTATACTAATTTGTCTATTGAACTGCTGTGAAGCCAGTTTGGCTACAATTCTTGTATAAAAGGTGCTATACAAATATAAAGCTTATTACTAATATTCATATTAATATTATTTGTATATGACCTTTAATATGTCTAACTATATTTAAAATGAGTTTTAGAGAAGTGATTATATTTGTGTGCTAATATTTTCTTATGGTAAAGTTTTCGTTTTGCACTTTTATTTTGATACTAATAAGATCGGGACTCTTATTTTGAAGGAACTCATACCGGAAGTCAATGGACAACGGAGCAGTGTAAACACACATGTATAATGAGGATAGATGACAAATAAATTGACCTATACTAAATAGTTGCATTCGGTTTTTAGCACCTGGCTGATAAGGGCATAAGTTCTTACGTTGGTAATGATTGTATAAAAGTAAGGGTGTGCAATAAACAGATACCATCAGTTGGAGAGTCTGACCATCATTCAGGGGGACGATACAATTATTATAGTGAATGTTTAAATGATATCAATAAAGATTAAGCCCCAGAAAGCACATGGCTACTTAGCATGCAAAATGACGACATGACGCGAGTCCGAGTCCGAGTCCGAGTCCAGGACTCCATCTCTGGTCTAAGGTATTGAATTATATGCAAGTCAGTTTGGATTAAAAAAAAAAAGCTAAATGACATGTAATGTAATACACAACACTTGCAACCCTTTTAGGAAATTCTTAACAAACAATACCTTACAGAATTCGCACATCCAGCAGATATTGAGCGACATTAGCGTCCATTAGCGTGCCTCAGTGGTTGCGTTTCTGACAACCTGGCATATAAAAACAGGTCTAATATTCTCTTTATTTAGCTCTAGTTGTATATCTGGCTCATGCTTGGCTTAAATGTCATGTTTGACAAAGTGCTCAACAACATTCAAACTGTAAAAAATTAAAAACATCAAATGGCACACGATGATGACTGACCCAAAATATAGACCTTCCGTTTTCTTTCTACTGGACAGGGGACACAAACTGTCCAAAAGGAAAGAAGACTGCCTTCTTTCAGTGTAACTCTTAAAACGTACAACTCTCTCTTTGATCCCTTCACTACGGTTGGATAAAAGATGACTTAAAATGCAGCCTCATAACACAAACAGCCTTAAGGTCTCTTTAGAGAAAGAAACCACTGATACAACAGGAAAAAGTCATTTTACTCACCCCAAAGGTTTAGGTTTGTGTGTTTCTAAGGAGTGCAACTGGCAGCGTTTGTTCTTTTTACTTTTTGGAATGGCATCAATCATGTCATTCAACTTTGACCTGAAAAAAAGAAAACAGTGCAAGTTGTTCACATATGACACTATCCAAGAAGAAAGGGACACAGTGTCAGAACCTATTTTTACTCAGTATGTGCATTGAATTCATGTATCTGATTATAAGGCCTTACATTTATATGTATATAATGTATTGACAATAAAAGTAATACAAAAATGCTTAGACCATCTTTTTATTGGACCAAAAAAAGAGGCAAAGTTGTACCTAACCCTAAATGGTTGATGTTTTGGGTTTTTTCTTACATTTTGCTAATTGTAAAGTTGGTAATACATTTAATTTTGAGTACCATTAATAAAAGTAATACATCTTAATTGCCTTAAGCTGTAGGAACACTGTACTAAAGAGCATTATTTCAGCTTGTATACTGTAGCAGTATGCTTTCATAATCTTCCAAAAAACATAGAGAGCATTTCTTACTGATGTCACATATTAGGAACACACTTGTTTGTATCTTACCCGTGGACGTAGAAGAGGGTGTACAGCTTCTTTACGTCTGCTAAACATGCTTTGGTGACAGAGAGCATGCCTGTGGGTTTCACAGTGAGGGGCTCCAGGGCTGGGTTCCCAGATTCCACTAAATGTGAGAAAAGGTGCTCCACACTTCGTCTGCAGCCCACGCATGGCACCAGCTGAGATAATGCACTGTACACCTCTCTGGAAGTCACCATCAAGGCAATATTCAAGTCCTGTTGCTTCAACTTGGAGTGATCCTGAAGGAATCATACATTTGTTACCACTTTGTTGACAAGTCACATGAGGCTTCTGTCAGCCTCTGTACACGGAAGATTACAACTAGCGCTTACCTCAGAAAATTGTTTCCAATGAGACGTGTTTATTTCTTGGCTGTCAACATCCATGACACTATCAGAAAATGCCATCACCATCTGACAAAGAGAGAAAACATATTACAGTTAAAGTACAATATTTGTAGAAATGTTTTATTTGCAGCCATGCTGATAAGTTTCACATGGCAAGATTGCAGTCTTTGTTGTTATAGTTTATACTATATTGACACTGATTGGCTTGCAGGTGTCTTTGTACAGAGCAGTTAGCAGAACATTTTAGGTGTACATTAAGGTGTAGAAATGTCAAGTAATAACAAAAAAATCTATCGTTGTCTAATGCATAGTATAACAATGTTAGCAAAAATGTGTGTCCCTCCCTGGATTTAAATGTTTAGATACTAATCAGTGCTTGGTAATAACTTAGCCTTTATTTGTGGAAATCAGTCAGAGAACTGATGGAGTGCTAACACCTGACCCAAAGAGGATTATGATTAGCCACTTTACACATGTAATCTCCATTCTTTTTTGTGATCACCAATATGGGAAAGCTGACTAACCGTGAGAGAATCATCGATATACAGAGGAATCTGTCTGGCGAGAAATGGGTAGTCCTCCTCTCCTTCCCTGCAAACTGCTACCAGACGGGCCATGACTTCTTCCAGTGGGCTGTGGTGCTGCTCGCCTGCAGGTGACACACAATAAATCACATTTGCACAAGCTATACCAAGCTAATGCTAATGTATTACAGGTCATTGCAAGCTAACTGTAATATCACCTTGTCACCAAAAGCTATGTTTCCGACAAACAGGCAATAAAACACGGCACACAACACCCACTATTTCCTGACGTTGATAACATCTGATTTAACGTTACTCACACAGTTGTAGTACAGAAAGGTTTGTCTTGACCCAGATTAGTTAGTTAGTAAAACAACCTGATAAACGACAGCTTGGATGGATGAAGGTCTATGACGCTTCAGTTAGTTATGTGTTTGAAGCAGTTTGAGCAAGACATATATGAATTATGACTATGTTTACACCTTGCTATTTGCTAGGCAGGCTAAAGCAGAAACGTACGGTAACAGGCGGCTAGCCAGTTAGCCTCCTAGCTAGTTTGATTTGCCAGAACGATTTTAGAAATGTAGGAAGCCGGCCATATTCTTCGCACAATATGTTCATACGATGAATGTAAACTGAAGTTTATATCACCTTAACCAATAATACATATACTGCAGTGGTGATATCGTATGTCTACGCCCTGTCGATGTCAGCAAACTTGGCTAACTCACTAGTTAGCATCGCTTTCCTACAAGGCTAATGCTTGAATACGGCTAATACAAAGTTGACTGGGTGACTGGCTACTTAGCAACTGTCACTCTCATGGGCTTCTCCTATTTACATTTAAAATATTGAAAATAACATGTCACCTCGACAGATGAAAGGGACACCTGATTTAGACTAATTATTGGGTTCACTTACCTGCTACTGAAAGTTCTCCTTAAATAATAAACAAGTGCGACAGTGAGAGAGCTGCTACGGTGGCAAAATCTTCCTGACTGATTTCACCTTTGCCCTCTTCACGTCATAGCTGGCGTGTGGGTGTGGCCTCCAGGGGGCGCTTTATTTATATATTTGAGAGAAAATGTGTTAATAGTAAGCCTACAAATAAAGTTTATTAAATCAAGTATGTTTCAAATGTTTAACAAAGCCCTTGGTATTTCCACTTTCTTATTACTTGTTATTTCCACTTTCTAATTAATATTAATATATATATGTATTCATAATTATGTTTCTGTATTAGATTTGAACCCTAGCCGATTTTTGGATACAAATAATAAGCAGGGAAGTAACAAACAAGAAATAAGAATATTATAACTTTATTTGTGTACCTTTCATTCATTAAAATGCAGCTCAACAAAATAAAAAAACACAATAGAAATAAAATACAAAAAAAGTTAATAAAAAAGCACAAGATCCAAGAGGGTGAATTAACTAGTAGAAACAGTAGCAAAAAAAGATAGATTCTTCGTTACCTAAATGCCAGCCTGAATAGGAAGAGGAATTGAGGTGATTACACTTTTTTTTTTTAGCTTGCATTTATAATGTAGCTGGGCAGGGTGTTCCAGAAACTTCAATCTAAAAGCAGTTTCCTCACTTGATTTTTGGGCTACTTTAGGAAATGTTGAAATACCAGCATCCGAGGGCCTAAGGCTCTTCTTAAGAAAAGACAATAGATATGTACATGTGCATACATAGAAAGATCTATAGATGCAGCATCAGTTTAAATGCCATTTTCCCTTTTACAAAAAGATCAGATGTTGACATTACCCTTGCTAAATAAGAAGAAAGCATGATTTAGCAATGACTCAACGAAAACTTTTGGATTTATTATATTTTGTTTTCCAAGGCCTCACTTATTTTGAGACAACATTTTATCAAGACATGCATTTACTTCCATAAACAAACAAATAATGTACAGTTGTATGTTCAATATCACAGAAAATGTCTTCTCGTAACATAACATCTATGTCTTCAGCGTTTTTAAATGTCCAAGTCTGCCATTCAACCCCCAGAAAAAAGACTTTACACAAATGAACCATGTTTGATGAATGCAATTTTACCAGAATTTCAAAGTTATTCCCAAGAAATGTAAAACCTGTATTACAGAGCAATTAACGAACATGTAAGAAAGCAAAACACACACTGAAAATGAGCTACTGCAACTGAGTGTGTCCACTATGTAGTTGGTTAAGCCTGTCATGACATTTGCAAGCAAGAAAAATAACAGCTGATTCCTGCTGACGGCTTGAACAATACAGTGTCTTTCTATCTCGTCTGTCTTTTTATCAGAGTCTGATTGTTTTTTATACAAATTCCATGATGTGGGCATCAAGTGACAGCCTGATGATCTTTTGGAAAACAGTAAAACCATATCAGCTGTACCAAGACAGGACATAAAAAATAAAGACTGAGCCACACTCCACAGGAAGAAAGGTAGATTAGCTAAGCGGCGAGACACTGGCTCAACGAATGTCAGACATGCGAACAAAGCAGTGTACAGGACCACACTTCCCAAGAACAGGTTAAAAATGGTTTGGAGCCACTGTCTAACATTGGATCTGGGTTGCATTACATAGAGTCCAACCTGAACCCCTGCCATATAGATGGCTACGTAACCCAGGACAGAGAATATGCCCTCCTTGTTAGCATGGAGAAAGTCCTTTTCTCTGTCATTGTTGTGGATAATGAAAGCCTTTAGGCCAGATGTCTCCAGAGTGAATTGATAACATCCGCTGATCAGAAGGGCAACGAGCCATGATTTATTGGCTGGTAAAATGGCCAAAAGCACAGAAGCCACAACTCTGACAATAGCTAGTGTGAAGAAAAAGTTCCAGTGGACGCCATATTCTGTCACATGCTCCTGGTAGCCGGACATCTTGAGGCTCAGAAGCCTTCCCATGCCAAGCACAACCAGGGGCCACACAGACATGAGCTGCTTAGCGATGTGATTCATCTTGGATCCTGAGATGTTCTTCCCCCGTGCCTCTGGACACACAAGGGCATTTGCAAAGACATACGCTCCAACACCAAAGTCCATAACACCTGTCCCATAGGTTTCAGCTTTAGCATATCGCCTTGGAAAGACACTGAAGTCTACAGCAAGAATGCTGATGGCTGTTTTCACATTCACAAACACTCGAAAGATGGTCACAAAGGGAACCTGTTTGAATTGAACGTGGCTCTTGAGGAAGGTGCTGACAGTTCTCTGAGCAGATTGAATACTGACATGGTGGATGTACCATAATACAAAGGCTGAAACAACGGTAAGGCCCAAGATGACCTGGTGGAGAACGCTGCTCAGCACGGTGCACGACAGGACGAGGGGAAGGATAAGCAAACAGAAGTCTAGAATCAGGTGAGAAATCAATGGAAGTGGCAGAGGAAGAGTCTTTTTGGCCTGATAGTAGATAGTCAAAATCAGTCCTCTGTTAATGAGACATAGTGGGGCCAGAAAAGAGCCCAGGGCCACCTCCTGCAGACTGGTCCCATTGAGGTTACTGATAAACGCTTCCTTCAGGTCCTTCTGAGACATGGCCTGAAAACAATAAAATGATTTATTTTAACTTAAATCAGAGAAACACATTTGGAGACATATACATATAAAAGCATGTAATAAGACACTTTTAACAACATTTAGGACTCTGTGACAGCATACAGGGTCCGTGTAAGACCTTTCTGATTCAGAGGTTAAAAAAAGTCTCCCCTCATTGCATTATACACTTGATTTCATATTTTCAGCTCAAGCAGCCTTTGTTTGTTGGCGTAACCATACAAATGTGACTTTGAACTGCACTAGTTTTCACATTTTCATATGGTATTTTATTAGTATCACTCACTACGACTCATTATTACATTCTCATTCAGTTATCTGATATAGCTATAGACAACTACGACGTAAAACAAGGTAGTTTTCTGTCTAGTGATCAGTACTTACCACGGATTTTACTGTCAGGCTTCGGAAATTCAGCTTCACAAAAACCTGTTTCACAGCATACCTGTTTGCAGTAGCTTGAGGTCCCGAGCCTAACCCACCAGGATGCCGCTGCAGTAAATTCAGAGCTACTATGCTTCCGGATTCAACCCCGTGACGCATTCAGGATAACTCGGATTTATGGAAACATCCAACCTCAACAGGTCCTGTGTGTCTAAATATTCTAAATAGTAGGCTATTTGACTTATCTTACTAAAACTATATCGTGAATACGAAGGTCAAATAGCTCTGTTTCAGTGTCTACATCAGGCAACCGATAAATGAAGACTAGACTTTTGGATAAGTAAAAATAGAAATAGAAAAACAAAACCTCCTGATTTTAAGTCTGCTTAAGTGGCATTCAATATGCATCTATGTCTCAGACATAACATATAAGTAAGTGTAATTATAGAAAAATACCGGTGTAATGTTCAGCTGGGTCCCTGAAGCATCATGGGAGGGCGGGAATAAGTGTGGGCTTCAGGAGTTAAAAAAGCAGTCGGACAGGCAGCAGACACGGGAAGTTATCCTCTAGGAATTTCTGACAGTAATGGAAAAAATTAAGCCTCGAGACTGTAGTGTAGAATAACCAGACCTTGGCTTGTTTAAAATATAGGCGAAGTTCCTATCAAGGTATTAGGCTGACTCTTAAGACGAACACGAAGGTAACGGTACCGTAAATTAAATGACTTCTGCGGACAAACGAAGCAACGTTAGAGAAGGAGGACACAGCAATGGAGGGGGGACGGTAAGTCAGGGGAAGACCCGGCTACAATTTCTGCTACACTTGCTGTTTTGAGGTTTTCCCTTGTTGAAAGTGTTGAAGTTAACAATAAGTTAACATGGTACATTGACCTTGAGTTGCTTACCTTTATCAATGTGTACCTGGTTCTCACTTTTGATTGGCTGTTTCGTATTCAAACGATAAGTATACATTTTCGTCAACGCGAGACTATAAACTGTATATGAGACCGAATAACAACTCTGTAAAGTAACGTTTAATGCGCCGGATGAAAATAGTTCCCAATGCACCAAATCCAGTGTCATAATTTGCCAACATTGCTTGATAAAAGGTTACCATATACAAAAACACTCACAAACACAGACTGTTTGATTGTTGTGGGAAACTTTTGAAAGTACAGCATGAGTTGCCGGTGGCTTACATTTAAATAATGTCTGAATATTGAAGAAGGAGCCTGCTTGCAAGAAGCTTTAATATAACAACATTCACTATATTGCCAGAATTGTGACTGGAGTTGGTATGAGAACAGCAGCTATGAAAGCAGTGTACTCAATTTACTGCAATAATGTTATAAATCATAACATTAAGATCATCACCATTACACATGGTTTAAAATGGCCTTATAGGGTGAAGGGATGTAGGTGAACTTTTATTGGATTAAATGTGTCTGCACAAAGCACCTGTCAAAGCTGGCTGTTGGGCTGCAGGTCTAGGCCATGTGACCTCGGCAGGATAAAGCAGACTACCATTTGTCAGTCTGAAGTGATTGTGACTGAGAGAATTACACATGACGCATGGACCAAAATGGTCCTGAACAAATGCATGTTAGCAATTACCTGACTAAGACTATGGGCTGTTGTAGGCCTCTAAAGTCAACCATGGTGCCAATGGATATAGCATGTGATGTAAGAATTACATTCTAAATTACAATTGTGTGATTGTTGACGTTGAGAGCTCTCTCAAACACAAAAATAAAAACTTGAACACATAATTGTTGAGTTGGAATATTTTAAGCACTTCATAGCTCAGGGGCGTTTAACTGATTTTTAGATTAACAGAATATTGACATTTTGAGCCATAAAATAAGATTGTTTTTGGTAACTTTGACAATACTACCCTTGCGTGTTGTTCGGTCCCATTTTAAACACAATGTCCCATTTTTCCTCCTTCACATAGGTGAAAGGATTTGTCCGGAAAGTCCATTCTCCACACCCATCCCTAAATGATTCACTGGAGGGAGAAATTCAAGCCTTCCTCATTGATGAAGACCAACTCCACACTTATGACGACCTCACCAAAGTCAACCCAGTGACCCCTACAACAGGTAACAACTGAGGCTATAATGTCTCTTTGACCTTGTGTCCTTAAATCGCTGTCATGATGTATTATTGGGCTTGTTGCTTGATGTATTTTTACCTGTTATAGATTTATAGTTATGTTTGTTCATAAAGGTACCACTTCCATTTATTTTGAAGGCATACATCTTGACATCCCTACCATAGCATGTCAGTGAGTCGTGGATATGTTGCCTCAACTTTGTTCTTTATTTACAAACTGTAGCCAGTACGACCCAATGTTTTCCAGCCCATGTCACCTTGGATTGCATTTGCTGCATATTGTTTAACCAGGTTAAGATTACATTTGCAGCGATGATAAAAAAGTAAAATAGAAATGAATGCATGAATGACTGACTGCTATGCCACCAAACTGCTGCAGTGTAGACAATGAGAGGGAACCTTTAAACCACTTAGACTTATTATGCTGCATCTGTTATATGGATCTGGTTCTTTTATATTTTTAAAGACATTTAATAAAAGACTAACATATGTTTGCTATTTTAATGCTGATTTCTTCTCTGGTATTCTTTTTTTCCTGTATAGTATCATTTGTAAAATATTTGCTTGTCTTTTCTCCCTGTTAATGCCTAATGATATTTACTATTTTCACTGGTAGTGCTGAAATGCCTCCAGGCCAGGTACAGGGTGAAGGTGTTCTACACCCATGCTGGCTGCACTTTAGTGGCCCTGAACCCCTTCCAGCCAATCCCAGACCTGTACACCCTGGATGTGATGAAGGAGTATCACTGCGCTCCTCAGCCACAGGTATTAACAGCTGTCCCTTCAGACCCCACATACATGACGTCTTATCCATCGCCAATCACAAAGTGGAATTTGTGCATTCATACAAACATCTCAGGACAATTATTGACAAAAAATTGAGCTCTGAAGCAAATTGTGAAGATGTGTGCAAAAGGGGTCACCAGCGTTTGTATTGTCTTAGGAAACTGTCCTACAAAACCATGAGGATCGTGTTTTATTGTGCTTTTATTGAGTGAATTCCGTCCTTCTCTTCAATGTCATGGTTTGGTAACCTGCCTTTAAAGAGCAGAGACTCTTATGGCGCGTTTCCACTACAGCGCGGAGCACGGTTTAAGAGGGCTGTGACGTCAGCGGCCCGTCTTTGGTTGCGTTTCCACTTGGCCTAGTACCGGCCGGCGGGTCCTAATTCACAGTTTTTCTGGCCTCATAAAATCGTGGGTCTAGGGCCAGAGACAACGAGGCTGAGTCGGGCTGAGTATGCTAAACTAGAGAGAGCATCGCTGGCAAGGGGGCTACAACTACAACAAGATGGACATATTTGACCGTGATTTAATTGTAATACACGTTTCAAAATGATGCCGAAGTAACAACATACTGATACCGGTTAGTAAAAACCATGAATTAATGCTTTGACAAGTCTGCAGACAGACGGCAGGCGAAAAAACCTTTTAAAATGCGTGTTTTCTAAATGGAGATTGGCTAAGCTAACGCAGTATATGCTCCGACCGTCCACACTCACAACAACGGCCTATACAGACATAAATAAAGCAGCGACTGTATTCGCCATGACACAGGCAGTCTGTGGTTTGTACTTGTTTAACTTTTGTCTAGTTTCTGAACATATATGAGGAGCTGTGAGCTCTGAGTGCTAACAGCTAACGGCTGTGTTGTTTTTCTGGGGTTCTCATTGAAGATGACGTCACGGCTCCGCCTACACTGCGTTACTATAGATACTACCCCAGTTCCTAAACTGTAATGGAAATGCGCCATAAAGTGAGCCAGTCCTAACGAGGCCTAGCCATACCGAGCAAGGCCGTGTAGTGGAAACGTGCCATAACTCAGATCATAAAGTGGTCTAGCAGAAATAACATGAGATGGCTATTTCTTCCTTATGGTAAGGAGGACCACCAACCATTTAAAAAATATTCTGTTGGTCAATTGATGATCTTGAATCTTGAATGACTGCAGAAGTCTTCTCTCAAGCCTAATCAAGCTCTTGTTAATGTGTGCTGTTTTCTTATATACGTTTAGATGGTAGTACAAGCAATCATGTGGATAGTGAGGGTGGGGTTGCGATAGGTGCGTTGTAAGAGTTTTTTTTTTTCCAAAGGCCGTTTCCTGGACTTTCAGGATTAAATCGTCCCAAACGTGTCAGCAATAAGCAATAATTCATCCTTGTGTCTGATGTCTACCAACTTCGTAGAGTTTCACCACGTGATAACATAATGAACATTGCTTTAATATTTTGAAATGTTTTATGCCAACAGGAGTTCAAACCACATATCTTTATAGTGGCAGAAGAAGCCTACAGGAACGTGCAGAACCAGCTGGAGCCGGTGAACCAGTCCTTGGTGGTCAGCGGAGAGAGCGGTGCAGGAAAGGTAAACCAACTCAGTTTCTTTTACTCACAGTTCCACAGATTGGTCATTGGCCAGTTCAAAGATTGTAGACTAAGCTGGTTTCAATAATTCTTTGATTTAGTCATGCTTTGAAAATAATCACAGTATATCTATCTGCAAAGAAAAATGCATTCTTCTTATTTGTTGTTTTTTGCCCTGTAGAAGACTGTAAAGGCATCTTGGATGTGTTAATCTGATCTAATTGAAATCTATCAAAGTAAATGATTGTCAAACCAGTTACTGCTCTGAATTCACACAATGCTCCACAGGAGTGACGTGTTACCTTTACAGCACCCCTAGTGATTGGTTGTTTTCAATAAACAGAAGTGTTGCTGGCTCTTTTCTCTCACAGTTTCCTGTTTAAAAAAACACCTTTCTGCTCAAGGTTTTGGATACATTTATAACAATAATAATTCCAAAGCATGAACAAATATGTAACATCTAATGACAATTTTTCATTATTCTTCCCATTTACTGATTTAAATATTAGTTGGGACATTGGAAACAAATCTTTCAGAACGCTGCTGCTCGAGTCCTCACTGACACTAAGAAAGTGGATCACATCACTCCTGTTCTGAAGTCTTTACACTGGCTTCCTGTGTGTCAAATAATTGATTTCAAAATACCTACCATACCTGCAGGTCCGCTGCAACTCTCACTACTTTTAAATCCAGGCTGAAGACTTTTCTTTTTGCCGCTGCTTTTAATTGAATTATTCACATCTTAAACTGCACTGTAACTTTTATCCTTGTATTTTTTCTTTTAATGTTTCTTAAAAGAATGTTTTCTTATCTTTGCTTTTTAATGACTGTTTTTAAAATGCCATTTTCTTAATGTCTTTAATTTTTGTAAAGCACTTTGAATTGCCTTGTGTTGAAAGGTGCTATATAAATAAACTTGCCTTGCCTTGCCTTGCCTTACAAATCTAAAATGTAGATATATGTCCTTGAACAGCAATCAGCTAAATGAAGGCTATGTTTGTCAACAAACAATTTGAAGATGACACAGTGGTCCATTGGAACAAGCGATGGACATTTTAACTAGTCTAGTGATTCATTGAAGGAAAATAATTACTAGCAGAAGCCTTCATCCGAAGTGATGGCAGTATCAAAGTATCAGTAGAAACAATCTAAGTGGATCTGTGATTTGTTTCTTTATAGACATGGACGTCTCGTTGCCTGATGAAATATTACGCCACTGTGGCTGCCGCCTCCTCTGTGGTGAACAGTCAGGACACCGTGGAGAGGATAGAGAGGAGGGTGCTGGACTCCAACCCCATCATGGAGGCTTTTGGTGAGTGATCTCTGGTGTCACATTAAAGGAAAATATATATTTGTTTAACTTGAACCCTTTTTACCCATGTTTTTGTGTCCAAGTGAGTAATGGGCCACAACTGTTTTTTTAATTGGACCAGTTTTGAGCTTGAGCACTTCGGCCTGGTGCCACTATTTCTCTGTAATGTTGTCAGATACTTATAATAACAATCTGGGTCAGTAGCAAAAACAAACACTTCAGTTGACTTACAATGGAATTGCAGCCCACTTCTGGACCAATTTCACAAATTGTTGTTCCCATTAGTCACTTTTAGACTAAAAAAGAGGGGATAAAATGGTGAGGGGTCAGAAATGTAACCTTTAATGTGAAAATAACCACACTTTTCCCTTGCTGTAGGCAATGCCTGTACTCTGAGGAACAACAACAGCAGTCGCTTTGGAAAGTACATCCAGCTCCAGTTAGACAGGTGCTCACAACTGACCATGCTGCACTTTCTTTTTCATCATGTGAGATAGCATTGGTTCAGTTGGTTTAATCTCCAACTTTTTATTTTGTATATGAAGGCGTCAGCTGTTAGTGGGGGCGTCTGTACAAACGTACTTACTGGAGAAGACCAGGGTGGCTTGCCAACCGGCTAATGAGAGGAACTTCCACATCTTCTATCAGGTGAGTTAACAGGGCTGCACTTGATTATTTAATGTTAACACAATCATATGTATCATAGAATGAAATGCAAAGAGCTTATTGTTTTCCAGATGCTGAAGGGGGCCACAGATGAGCAGAGGAAGGAGTGGAAGATGCCATGTGGCAAACATTTTGTGTGGCTGCCAAATTCAGAAAAAACAGTCGAGGGTTGGTCTTTGCATATGTTTTAATTATGTTTTTTTCTTTTTATTCTTTATGTTTATTGATTCTTACAACAAACTTTTCTTCATGTTATTTTTTATAGAGGATTCCTTTCAGGAGACTGTCGAGGCAATGGTTCATCTGGGCATCAAAGCAGAGAGGCAGAGGCAGTTATTCAGGGTAAGGGACTCCTCAAAGGAAACACTTATTGGCTAGTTAATAATACACTTTAATGTATTTCTAAGTAGATAAAGGACATTTTCAATGTTAAATGAATGTGGGGTATTTTGTTAACAATTATAACCATCAAATGAACACATATTTATATTATTATTTCTGCAAACAACTATATTGTGGTGTGGTTGAATACACACAATGTATTCATTGTTTATAAACTGCCTATGCATGCTAAATGTGGGGTTAAAGTACAGTGTTACATCATCATCTTTTTCAGTTACATTTTTTAAATGTTCTTTATTTCTTTGTAATATAGTTTGATTTCTCTTTAATGCATTACAGATACTATCAGGGATTCTGCAGTTGGGGAATCTGAATTTCTCTTCAATGGATGAATCACAGCCTTGTGACCTAGATGAGCAATCTAAAGGTATTGAAAATGATTTTGTTTGAGGTATCTTATTTTTCTTTTACAGTTATTAAGTGCTTAAAATGTCCATTGTCTAAAAATGTTAGGCTGACATAAATATAGTATGATGCTCAAGGGATTTATTTGGAAGGAAACCTTCAAAATGAGGCAAGTGAGAGAAAGAAATCTGATCGTCCATTTTCAAAGTAAAGTTGTTTTATTTTCTTGGTTTGGGACCTAAGAACAGGTGAAAAGTTTTGCCGGGAAATTCTTTACAACAACAATCACCTCTGTTGCAAAAATTGTTCCTGGCAAAACTATTACAGTTTTACAGATGTGGAAATGAGAACGATTGAACTGGAAAGCCCGGTTTACCTGTTCTTAAGTCATAAACACATTTTAGATCGGACTTAGTAAAGGAAACAATATAGTTTATATTCTTCTCCAGCCTCTCATTGCTTCTGTAGACTATAACTCTGAACAAACCAGAACCGATATACAAAATACGAAGTAACCAGTCTGCCTTCCAATCCTGCTCTTTTTCAGACTTCTTGCAGAGGGCTGCTGATCTGCTGTGTGTCCCCGCTGAGGAGCTTCTCATGAGTCTGAGAGTGAGGACGCTGAAGGCGGGGAAGCAGAGCGTCCTCAAGCCCTGCTCCCGGGCCGAGTGCAGCATGAGGAGAGACTGCCTGGCCAAGGTCATCTACGCACAGTAAGAATGATTCTGACATCAGATAACACACTCTGTTTCAAAGGACTATGCAGGAACTTGTTTTTGTCCTGGAGCACTCCTCGTTTCCACCAAACACTCAAATGTGAAACCATCATGCCCTGTTGTTTACAATAAACAGTGAGGAAGATGCATCTGTTAATCACTCTTTATATTGATAGGGATTTCTATGCTTTGGAGAAAGAGTATGAGATTGTCTCTTTTTTACCAACAGGTTATTTGAATGGCTGGTTACATTCATCAACAACAGCATATGTGCAGACCAATCCACATGGTACAACTTTATAGGTAAAAGCCTTATCGTCTCGTACTTTATTGAATATAAATACATTTATTTGTAAATGTTAATACCCAGTTTCTATTCATAAACTCACAAATTCCTCCCCTCTCTGTGATCTCCAGGAGTTCTAGATGTCTACGGGTTTGAGTGTTTCCAGATCAATAACCTGGAGCAGCTGTGCATCAACTACGCCAATGAGAAGCTGCAGCAGCACTTTGTGGCTCATTATCTCAAAGCTCAGCAGGTACGGATTTCAGTTTTCCATTTCATGCACCTGATCTCTGGAGGTCCGTAGTTTCACTGCCCTTTACACAAACATCTTTGTGTATTTTGTGCTTGAATAATAATATGAATCTCTTCTTCTTCCAGGAGGAATACGTGTCTGAGGGGTTGGAGTGGTCCTTTGTCAAATATCAAGACAACCAGAGCTGTCTGGATCTTCTGGAGGGAAGTCCTGTCAGTGTGTTTTCTCTTCTGAACGAGGTAAGCTGTTTTAAAAAAAAAAAAAAAATACATATTTTCTGTTGAACTATCAGAGTTTTCAACAGAACAGCTTGCATAACCCCCACACTTAACAGCTAAAAAGACAGCACACAATTATAATGGTAAAACAAACCAAAATAAATAATACAAATAAAAACTAACTTTAAAAAACATAAAAACTAACTTTAAAAAACATAAAAAGACACAGTTTAGAGTGAATAAAACAACAGTCATTACTTCTGCTTCTTAAATCACCAAGTTTTTTTTTTTTCTATTGTCAGCATGTTTTGGACACATTACAGAATTTCATTTAAATCATTAACTAGAAAGAAGGATGGTTGGAAATGATCTTACTAGTTTTTATGGATTTACTCTTTCACATTAAAGCCAATGTCATTTGTTTTTAATAGAATGAAATACAAGTAACATCCTTTAGCTCTTTAAACCTTTGTTTCAGTGCAGTCATTTTCTGGGTTAATCCCTTTCTTTTTGTCTCATTAAATATATGTATCTGAAGTTAGTAAGATATCATCTCTATATAATCTTTCTAAAGCAAAGTTACAAAGTGCTTTCACAGATAAAAACAGAGGCAGTGGGTAGTGTGGAGGAGTAAGTAAGTAGGTTGGGGTTGACAACTTCGTTCATACCTGCTACAGGAGAGTCGTCTTAATCGTGCCTCAGACGCAAAGACAATGAAGGTGCGTCTGGAGAAGGAGCTCAGCGATAATTCCAACATCAGCTGGGACAAGTTCAGCAAACAGCCTCACTTCACTGTGGCCCATTACGCTGGCCAAGTCGCCTACCAGATACAGGGGATGGTGGAGAAAAACAAGGTGTGTACAAAAACAAACAAACATTTAAATAGGGTTTGGAAAGTTGACCACAGATCCCATCCATTCATCTTCTGCTGGATTCTGTGTTTTAGGACCCGGTGCCACCAGAGCTCATCAAACTGCTGCAGAAGTCTGAAAACTCTCTGCTTCACCACATCTTCACCGACAAGGAAACTGAGATTCCTACCAGCAAGGGGCTCAGTAAAGTCACTGTGGTCTCCAAGTTCAAGGTGGGAGCCAATTAAAGCTTTTATTACAAGGGTTGTTTAGCTTGTCTGTAGAGCTCCCTCTGGGAGGGTGATGTCATGGCACTGATGCCTTTAATGTCTCATGGTAGAACTCTCTGGAGAGCCTGATGAGGATCCTCCACACCACAACTCCTCACTACACTCGCTGCATCAAACCTAACCCTGACTGCAAGCCGCTGACCTTCAAAAAGGAGGAGGTACACCATGGCAACAATCAGAGGCAACAATCAGAGGCAATGCTTTGCACTTTCACACGAGATACCTGTTCTAATGGATGTTCTCTCTCTGCTTTCAGGTCATCATGCAGCTGGAGGCCTGTGGGATTGTGGAGACTATTCATATAAGTGCTGCTGGCTTTCCAATAAGGTGACCTTTGTTCATTTTGTAACTATCTAAAAGGCACAGTTTACCCCTAATCAATAATACATATTTTGTATCTTAGCTACTTATAAATCTAGTGTGTTTTGATTGGAGTTGCTGAGTGTTGGAGATATCGACCGTACTGCACCTGTGTGAGCGTACTCCCCTTGTCCATGAGGAGATGCCGGTTTCCTTCTGTACGGTGATAAGGTAGTTAGTTCTTTGGGACAGACGACTGAATTAGCAGCGCCACAACAATGGCCAACATTTTGAAATTGAGAAACATTTTTCCAGGGAAAGTGTACATAAAAGTTACAGTAGATCGCCTTCAGTCAGTTTTCTAATCTGTCGAAATGATGTACAACCTTCTGATTTCTCCATCATTATTTAATAAAATTGGTCAATGACACATTTTTCTTCTCTGGGGTGTCATTTGGTATAAAGAAAATAGTCCCCACATAAAACTGCTAGGGTCTCCTTCTGGAAAAAGACATTGCTGTTGATATTTCCAACACTCGTCAACTCTCATTAAAACAAGCTATACTCATAAATAGCACTACAGGTAAGAAGACAAATATTTATGTTTGATAATGTATTGCTTCGTTTCTCTTGGATTTTTGTTGACTTGTGATTTCTGTTCTACAGAATTCCGTTCAAAGGTTTCATGCAACGTTATGGACTGATTGCAAAATATTCACATGTCAAGTCAGGCATCCATTCTGTTGGTAAGTACAGTTCGTTGTGGGATCAATTTCAGCTCAATTTCTGCATGTTAACTGTGGACAAAGAGTGAATGTATTTCCTCTCTTTAGGTCTACTGATTTATTCTCCTTTTCCTTCATTAGACCTCTTAGTAAATGAGACTCTCAGTTCTCTACTCTCCTGGGGACTTTCCTATTTGGTGTATAACAAGGGAACTATCTAACAAAATAAGCAACTTCTTCTGAACTCTCCAGGTAAATGCATGCACCTCTGAATGCCAGAGCTCGCTTTGCATGTTGTGTCTTGTTTCTGTACGGGTTCCTGATCAGTGGCTGCTTAGACTTGTACTCTTCTTTTCATCAGCTGCTTTTTGCAGGGATTACAATGTTTTTCTGTCCGGCTCTTTGTTCCAAACTGGAATATTTCAACAACAATTGGATGGATTGATTTCATGATCCTCAAAGGATTTATTGGACTGACATTGGTCATACAATTTTTTTGTTTTTGCACCACCATGATGTGGACACCTGAGAATTTTAGTAAAATGTTTAAAACGCTTTTGGATAGCCATACAATTTGGTGCAAAATTCGTGTTCTCCTCAGGATCATTTACAAAAACTCTGGTGATCCCCTGGTTTTACCTACCTAAATTGTAATTAATCCAATAGTCTGATTTATGACCAAATGCATGCAGCCTTAGCTGTAGCAATGTTGGTAAAGGAGCCTGCTAATTCTTATTGAATGCTGCCAAATGTAAGCAGATTGGACATTTTCATTACAGTGGCCCTATTATGGTCCTTTAAGGTTCATATTTGTATTTTGTGCCTTTGCTGTGTCATGTTTTCATGCTTTAACGTTCAAAAAGCTTTTTATTTTTTTCATACTGCCTGTGCTGCAGCACCTCTTTTCACCCTCTGTCTGAAACCGGAGCCCAGTCTGCTCTGATTGGTTAGCTATTATGTAATTGGTCAAAGGCTTAGACATGTCCCGACCCTTACCCTATCACAAACTATGTGTCGGAGTGCTAGCCAATAGAAGCAAGAGTTTTATATAGTGATGTCACCATGTGACAGAAGTAAACAAAGAGTCGAACTGAAGCAGTTCAGGCAGGGGGGAGAAAAACTCTATGGCCCTTTTTCAATTCAGAGTAATCCTAGAAGTGCTGCTGTTGATTCTGATGACTCACTGACAAACAAATACAATGTGTTGAAAATAAATCCAAAGACAGGTAGTGCTGCTCTGCTCTAACCTTAAGTCTGTCTTGTGTTGTTCACTGTGTTCTGACTCCAGTCCTCTCTGTCTTAGATGCGGGGGCTGACTACATTCTTCGGCGCGGGGTGGAGAATCTCCTCAGCGTCGTGTTACAGCACGAGGCGTTCGACCCCCAGTGCAAAGATAACAGTGGAAAACACAATTCATGGGTTCACTGCGGGAGGACTAAAGTTTTCCTCACTCAGTTGATGGTCAGTGTTTAGATGTCTTCCTCACACATCATTTAGTGAGTGTGTATAACATGAAGAAGTCATTTGCTTATTTGGTAAAAAGTGTCATGCATTTTTTTCAATGTGGTCATATATTGGGGATTTCTCTGGTGTATTTGGAGTACTGACCTGCCCTGGCTTTTGTCTCACAGCTAGATTTTCTGGAGTACCAGAGGAAGAAGGTCCTGTGTCAGTGTGCCTTCTCCATTCAGTGCTGCTGGCTGCGGTACCAGCGCCACAGACGCTGCGCCCGCCTGCTGTCTGCCACTCGGATCCAAGCAGGTGAACTATTTGAATGCTCCTGAGTGGAATCAGTTGATCTCTGTGGCCTCACCCTAATGAGTCTGCTGGCTTTGACCTGAATGTCTGGCCAACAGGATCTCATCTGATTAACTGTTCATCATGACAGATGTTCTCTTGTGCCCACAATGCACGGATTAAACCTGCAGAATGAATGGCTTGGTCAGATGTGTGTGTGTTTTATGTCTCCTGCAGTGGTGCGGTCCTGGCTGGTGAGGAGGCAACTCCAGAGGTGGAACAGAGCAGCTGCAGTCATCCAGAACACCTGGAGGATGTGGAGGGTGAGATTTGAAAAGAATACATATCACATCTTGTGTTTTCTTGTTCCAAATTGTATGGATTAAGGCTGTCAACGTTACCTGCTAACGCTCCTGATTAATCTGGCAACCTTAACGCAGAGGGTGACCACAGTGGTTCTTCGTAACAGCTGCCTTGTCGAATCCTTTAGCTTAGTGTCAGAACATTTTCCGACTTCATGCCAATAATTCAGAAATCATGTTTTAATAAATAAAAAAAACCCTCAGATTATTTATTTCCAGTTTGTCACGCATTTCTTTATTTCTACACCACCCATGTATTTTATTTATCTCCCCCCAAAATACAAATGCCTATTAGTATTTTTCACACTAACAGGCAACAACTAAGACTTTTGATCACTGATGACATATACCATGTGAAACCCATGTTGTTATATTATTGGCTTACAAGCCTTCTTAGCAGCGGCACTGGTGGCAACCACACGTCACATCTAACATGTGTGAACATTCTGTTACATCATGAAAATGTAGATCTGACTTTTTTTCCTCTCAAGGCTTCCGAAGTCTGCGGCTGTTATAGAAGCGCATGACTAAATCTAAACAGGAACCTCAAAAAGCCTATTAGATTACATTCACAATGATTATTGATGTAAATTGTCACCAATAAGTAAACAAACGTGTATTTATGGACAATATGCATATTTGTTTTTGTTTTTTGTGGCAGGCACTATTAAAAGCCTTGGCTGAGACAGAACTGGACGATGCAAAGGACCTACTGGAGGCGGACGTGCCACAATTGAACGCCATCATCAGGGAGCGGGGCTCCGTGCAGCTCTCCTTCATCCAGGAGCCCGTCTCAGTGCGAGGCTGGCCCCTGGGCCTGGCTCTGGCCTCGGCCCCGACCATCACCATGTCTCTTACAGCCACGGGCTTCCAGAAGATGGTGTCTGTGATGGCCTCCCTCAACCTGCCCTCCAGGAGAGGGGAGTACAAGTTGGAGCCCAACCAGTACTCGCAGGAGCTCGCCTCCATACGGGCCCAACCCAAGGTGAGGGCACACCCACGCCAATTTTTCCAAATCTCAAGTTTTTTATATATTGGTGGATTCTTACGATTGAATTCTTCTTTCCTACTCAGGGATCTGTAAAGCTGCACTACCGGCGGTCTCCACTCCTCTACGCTGACAGGAAGCCCGACATGAAGAGTGACATGAGCGGGTTCAATGCCATCCTGCTCGAGAAGACTTTGTAAGAGCTCCTCCTGTCGCTGAACACTAATGTCTGATTACTTGCACACAGATTAAGGATAATCTGGCACAGAGGTGCTTTTGCAGTGAAGCATCTGCTCTTCCATAATGTGACAGAGGGAACAAACCTGGCATTTTATTCTGGCATTGTGTTAAAATGTGTTTAAAGGGACCATTTTCAGCTTCATCTTTTTTTTTATTATGCCAAAGTTGATCTCTCTCTGTGTTATACACAGCTGCCAATACCTGCAACACATGCCCCGGGGAATAGTAATATTTTGAACTACCAGGAGGTCAGGTAAGATAATGTAGTGTGCTGTGAACCGGGCCTTAATAAGGTCTGTAGTACAATCAGAACATTGAACAGCCACATTTGAGATCAGACCAATAGAAAACCATGATTGAACAGAGTAGTGATTATGATAATGTCACTGCAGGACAAGACAAAATATTTTTGTATTATTCGTAGTCCTTGTCTGGAGAACTGTAAATACATGGCACAAAAAAAAACCAGACTTCAGGTTTTTGTCTCCTTGATGCCTCTTCAGAACATCTGACTCCTGATCGAAGTATTTGGCCTTTGTCTAGTGCCTTTCTTATAATCTACACTCAAATCATAAATGTGCTTATTTATTTAAGGGTGATTGTTTATAGATTTATTTTGGGTGTATAAACACATAGGTCGGATGCACAGATTATCCGGTTATTAGAACCAGCATTTATTTTGAAAGTAAATTATGCTTTAAAAAAGTAAAGTATTGCACACGTAAAGCACATCTTGCACATTCAAACTACACATCTGCTAATATGAAGCTATAGACACACAATTAATGACCAAGCAGACACGTCACTTATGTGATACAGGGAAAGAATAAACCCAGGTTTATTCAAAATGCTGCTTTTTGTTCGACAAGGGTCTTTCTTATTCGCACATCTGTCAAATGTTTGGCCAAAACACTGTGTGGATTTGCTGCAGAAAGTCCTGCAAAACAATACCAAAGTCTTTGTACTCTAATGTTTTGTGTCGGAGAATAAACTTAAGTGCCATCAACTTTTGCTATATTCTTTTTCAAAATATATTTTATAATAACGTGACAATTGTATTCATGTAACTGACATTGATGTTTAAAGCTTTTGGCTAAAAGGACATCTCTTGTTATATTTCATATCTTAATTTGATTACTAAATAATGTCTTAACCTGTTTCCAGCTGTTGATTTACTTAAATGTGTTTTTGAATAAAACAAAGAAATGTATACTGCTTGTCAGTGGTACCAAGGGATCAATGTGTAAAACTTGAAATATTAATATTTAAATTACTTATTGAAATAAACTTTATGCATTTTCCTTTCATCTGAATGTGTGCTTACTTGTGATCAGCAATTCAACAACAAACTACATTATGAAACCTTTTTTGTAGACTCAGGAATTCAAATGGTTTTTAAACATTTTAGCATTTATTTAAACACTTTATACATAAAAAAAGAAAATAAGAGTTGATTCACGTGCTTATTCCAAGACTTTATACAAAAATATAATGAAAAATGATCTGAGAGACAAACTAAAGCAGGGGTGATTTTATGAATCATCGCGTCCTTTGGCTGTTAGCTTCATACACTGATCAGAAAACTCGACAAACAGAGGCTCCTGCATGGCCGCCTTCATCGCCTCGTCTTTAACATCTGCGCTGTCGATGGAGCGCAGCAGCTGTCTCAGGTGGGGGTTGCAAAGAAGATCTCTCATCTCGTTGGACTGACCTGTAGAGACATAAGAAAACATGATTTACCCAAGGCTTTTTTGGAAATGTAATGTATGTGGCCGTGAGTAAATGCAAGTGTTAGATGGAGAAACGTTTGACATGGGACACTGCTGATAAATGCAGAGAAGACGAGAGGTTCTGTTGGATTAGTACCTAACAGCTGGAGCTTCTCTAGAGGCACTTTGTCGATGATGTCCTCTTCATGCAGAAGATCCTCCTCAGTCCTCTCTGCAAAGACAGGGAAGCAATTGTGAAGTTAAATGCGTATTTCAATCTCACAGCCTTTCTTTGCTGTGACTTCATCTACAAATGAGAAAAACGTTTGACTACTAACACGAAGAGAGTCAAATGCTCAAGTTTTCTTTGTTTAAATACAGTAACTGTTCCCAATTCTATTGATTAAATAAGTTGAACAATTTAAAATGGCTTGAGACCATAAGCACTCTGTCTAAATGGCCCACCACCACCTATTATTTTATATTTGATTTGTGCTGGGAGAGTAAAGCATAATTTGACAACTTAAAAAAAGACTGAGACAGTGGGATGCACAGCCTGGTGATAACAGATTATCAGATAAGGACGATGGATGTAGTTTGTCATTTGACCTAATTCTGGAATTTTTACACATGTTTTTATCAAATAAATAAGGATGAAATAAGATAAACAATTTAACACTGCATGAGACGATAAGCACTGTAATAACAGAATTTAGAGTTTTACTAAATTGCCCACCCCCACCTCTTTATGATATATTTGATTTGTGCTGTTTTGGGTGGATATGGACACACAGGGGGGATCAGGGACAATCACAGGAATGATAAGGACATACCTGTGTAGAAAGAATCCTTAGCTTCAGTAACTTCAGAAACGACAGGAAGGCAAGAGTCTGCAGACAAATAAAGTTAGAAGGTTGATCAGTGAATGATGAGCATTTGAATACGTCCTATGAGAATGAACACAGCTTGTCTGAACAGCACTTCACTAACATACTGAAATCCAGCTCCTTTACCTTTATGGTTCTTGTAGCAGCCAAGTGAACAACTGAAACAGAAAGAAAACAAGAATTAAAAACACAAGTATGATCATAATATTTACCTAGGTGCAAAACTGAATCAAGGTAACACAAATACATTCTGTACGCATTGTTTTACAGTATATTATAAACAAATTGTATATGAACATGTTCCATTGTGTTTATTCTTTCCTGAATCTGCAGCACTTCAGTTTTCTGCATCAATCTGAATGTCTTAAAGTTTGAAACATTGCAAAAGTATGAAATTAATAAAATAATATTTTAAGTGATTAATAATTGCATTAATATATATTAATGTCGTTTTTTGCATTTTATAACTATCTTTAAAATGATAGGACTATTTTTTATATTGGATGATAATGCATTTTAACACGTATAGCCTACTTTTATATTTATAGAAATTATTATTATTTAACAGAATTAAAGCAAACATAATGTGAGGCATGTTATTGGAGCCTACATTATCATTGTAAAAAAGGGATTCCATATGTTTACAAGGGTTTCCTAATTTAATAAAGTATAATAAAATCAGAGTTAATGAATGTATCCTTCAAAACAGCGGAAAAGCAGCCAGTGACTTCAAAACGCGAACTGTTTTGACTTACGCGGGTTGCCGTCCCTCCCATGTGTTGTTGATGTCGAAAATGGTTTTCACTTGTAACTTTAAGGGACAATACTTTGCATCAGTGGCATATTCTCTACATTTTCGCATGTTTTTCTTTATGCATTTTCTTATTTTGTTAACAGGTGTTACCACGTTTTAAAGTGAATACGAACCATGCTTAAAGGCCATTATGTTTCAGCACTGTAACTGAATCCTAATTTAGCTTAAATGTCAACACTAGCACTTGGTGGATACGGCTGCTATTTGTATACACTTTTTTAATTTAGGTCCGACCTACATACTCAGTGATGTGCCTTAACAATATAAAATATTGGCTATTGTTTCCCCTATAACTGTCTTCTCACTTTAGCCAAACAAGCTAATTGAAGGCTAGCTAGCTAACAGATGGTTATTTAAAGTTAACGTTACTTACTATCTTATTTTGCAGGCTGGACATCTGTATTTCGGCGTATGTTCGCTGCACACACTGCATATCTGCATCCTGGCGAGTTGGTGAAAAAATATGAAGAAATGTGTAAAAATGCTAGCAGATCGTAAGTGTGTTGACCAGGAAGTTAAAGAAATAAGTTCCGGTTGGGAGATATTCCTTCAAAATAAAAGCATGTGACTTCGCCTGGGGTTTCAGCCAAGAGTCAACATAGATTAAACCCAAACACTGATATTTATTAATGCTCATCATCCCTTTTAATTCATAATTTATTCTATTTAACAATTGATTTGTCAATTCTTAATCTTCATTTGTAAAACATTTATTTCCAAGGCTTGTTGGATAGGGCCAAGATTGTTTTCATACATTTCTCAAATTAAACTGAGAGACACCCCAAATATTTCATATTATTAATAACTATCATGACATTTTGAATGCAAAAATACATCTCTTTCTAGGCTGCAGGCTTAAGTATTTAAAAAAGAAAGACCTGTCCCTTGACCTAATGAACTCGGTATCTGGATGTGCATGACACTCATCTGGGAAACAACATGTAAACAGAGCAGGGCCTCATTCCCCCTGAAAAAAACACTGGACATGGAGGGAGAAATTATATATGAAAAATTCAGATTGTAGAGAAACTATAGAAAACACAGACGCAACGCAAGCGTGTAATCCACGTTACTTAACATGACTAAAATAGTTTTAATTAAAATACAAATAATGTCTATTTGGATTCAGTTATGAGCAAAAGAAAAGACACAATCCAAGCTGGTTGAATCATCACCCATTTTTATTGAGTCCAAATACTGTATCATATCTCCTGCACCCACAGAAATGACTACACATATCTCTATATATTTATCAAGCACACACCACTGACCTATATTGCTCAACACAAACTATTTTTGCACCGGCGAGAGACAAGCAGGTTCTTGCTACAGAGTATGGAGAGCTGTCTCGTGTGACTGATTACTGGGCATGTTCCCGAAGTCACAGCGCTCCATTCACTGGGTCAGGAACAGGGAAGGCAGAGAGAACCATGGCCATCGTCAACATCAGGAATCCAACTTCGTGTCCGGATCTGTGTGGAGATCAGGAAGAAATGGTCATCACAAATAATATCCTGCAACAACATTTGTCTTTTCATCTAAAGATTATTTTGTCAATTTATAATTTGGTCCATAAAATGTCATATAAATAATGTCCAATACTGTTACCCAAAACCCGTGTTTACATTTTCACTTGAAATAAATTCTCACATGAAAAAAAACAGCAAATGTTTATTTGTGGTGTAGAAAGTGACTGAAATTAGAAATATTTTTACCATCCTGGCCTGATTTGTATTGACCCATTTTCCAATTTTAAGGTTTCAAAAACACCATAGCAATTATATAGCCTTTGCACAAACCCTAATAGATGAATACAAACATACAAAAAGGGATTTTTGTTATCTGTTTTTGGCTCTACCTATCGATTGACCTAATAGGTGGAACAAAGCAAACTTGAATTCCGAAGCATAGATTAGAACGGCCCTGACACAAAGGCAGGTTGTTCAGCTCACATTCATGGCAGTAATCTGCAGGATCTTGTTATGTAAACATCTTGGTACAGTATAAGGTCATTTTTTTCATGACAAGGAAATTGCTGAATAAATAAGTGTTTTTCATCAAGAATAAACACTTTTTCAGACTACAAAGGCACATTGTTACCTGTAAACGTCGAGGAAATCCATCAAGAAGAGGAGCTCTTGGTTCTCTTGCGTTTCAGCTCGGTGTTATGAAATTTTTCTGCAATCTTCCTCTCGTGTCCAGCGGGGCAATGGCGGTTTGTGTTCAGCTCGATTTCTCTCTTGGTTCTCCCTTTGCCACACGCATGGCACGAGAACTCGAGCAGATTGTAATAGTCATACTGGTCGTAAAATGTTTCCTCGAAAAAAACAAATCTTTCCATGTCTGTAGCCATTTGGAGATGGGATGCAGCAGATTTTACCAGACGAGTTCAACAGCGAGTAAACAGCTGTAGCCAGCCAGTGTTTATATACAGAGGGTCACGTGATCGTGGCTGTGACCAAGGAACTACATGTACTGTGCTGTAATAAACACAGTGTACTGTTTTTGTCGGGAAATATTGATATGTATTGTTAGTTTGTTCGTTGTTATTTCACTAGTATGCATGTATTTCCTCACATATTACTGTAACATATAGTATTGTTTATTTTGTTAAGTAGTAGGCCTATGTGTGTTTTTTTCTGTGTCGTGAGTATTTCAACAAGGGTGCTGTGTGCATGTTTGGCAAACCAAATAACATCCTATTGCTGTTATAAGAATGTATCTAACGTGCAATACTTTTAGCACTTTATTAACTGACATTTGTTTGGGTTATGGTAAAAATAATTGGTAATAACTTACATTGCACATAGTGAGTCTACTCTTACTCGAATGTTGTCGCAAGTATCCATTTCTAAAAGTTATTGCACACACCTTAATAAAAATCACACATAATAGTCTGCAATTGAAATGGAAACTGAGCAATCTGGTGCCACTAAATGTTTTTAAAGCTCGATTGGATGCTACTCAATCGGAAGCTGTTGGTACCTGTTCATGTGGATAGTTATGTAAATTGTAATCCCTGTAATGATGCTGTATGATCCTTTTTGTTGTTCTGTTTATGTTTTTATGTTTCATGTGGAACCTACTTGAGCAGGTCTCCCTTGAAAAAGAGATCAATGATCTCAATGGGATACACCTGGATAAATAAAGGTTTGAAATGAAATGAAATAACTGTTACTGTTACAAAATAAAGGACTTACACTGAGCGTTTTTGGTTTATAAATGTCTTTTATTTGTAATCGATCAATAAATGTGCGTATTTTCCCATTGTATACAGTCTATATGTGTATGAGCCTACTTTGTGCTTGCATATAAGATGACTCTAATGTCTCCGCATAGAAAGCCTTGCTCAGTGTTTATGTTCTGTTTTGTTCCAGCGCACGGCCCGCCCCTCACGGTGTGGCACGTCCTTACGCATTTCCACGTCGCAGTCCTGTCTCGGGCGAACTCCCTGCGTATGTATGCGTGTCTCCAGCTAGGCCAGAGAGTGATGGCGGCGCCCGTCCTGAGAGTGTCCACCCCTCGGTGGGAAAGAATAGCTAGGCTTCTCGTTTGCCTATTGGGCATACTGCTCTCTATATATGCCTTTCACGTCGAGACAGAAAAGGCTCGGGATCCGAGTTATAAGGCGATGTGCGACGTCAGCATCTCCATCAGCTGTTCGAAAGTGTTCAGCTCAAGGTAATTTGAATTCAGCAAAGAGCGCTCAATGAAGCTGCTGCTATTGTGGCAGCCTGGGAAGGGCTGGCGGTTCAAACTGTCAGAGGCTCCCAGCTAGCATCTGCCGGCTGCCCGCTAACGTGTCGCTAATGCTAACTGAAAACTATTAGTGCCGGTGTTCTGCGGGCTGGCTGTTAGTTAAATAACCTTTCTGAAATAAGTTAACTTTGTGCTTATCATTCAATAAGCATATCATTAGCTTTCTAGCTCAGTGAAGCTAACTTTGCTAACCGTCAGCTAACGCAACACATTTGTTAACGTTACACTTTAGCCAGTTAGCTATCAACAGTGAGTCGTCAGCATTGTAAAACTGAATCAATGGGCAAGTTGCTGATGGCTTATTTGAACCGGTCCTACTGGATGCTGTCTGTGTATGAATGGGTAGCACATCTGTAAACGCAACTTTAGCACAAAAGTTGACCACAGCTTGCTCAGACTAACGTTATTGGTGCATGGATGTTGCTGCTGAATGAGTCCATTCATTCCGCAGAACTCTGCTATGATGTTTGCTGGTTAGCTAGCTTAACGTTGTTCATATGGGGCAACTTTTAGACATACTAGCTAGCTCTCGCGTTAGCTGTCACGCTGCTGTCATTAGCTGCCATGCTAATGTCACCGGGCAGCTATCATTCAGTCCGAGGGGTTAAACACTATACACCGGCTAACTAAAGGGACAGTGCATATAAATGCTCCAGAGGTCAGTGTGGAGGACTGCAAAGGTGGATACCTTAAAGTTCCAGTGCTGCTAACCACCACACCGTTTTACAGATAGCTAAATGTTCATAGCTACATTAGTAAAGCGGCTGCAGGAGTTCTATTTAAGCTATGTGTGCGTTGAAAATAAATCAGATTCGTTAGTCACAAAGATGAGCTTGCAAGCATGTAGAATAACCTCCCTTTAAAGTTAAGATCACAGTTGTTTCATTCAAACAATTATCTGAAGTTACCATACTAGCTTGATTGTGGGCAACTGGAAATGACTCAAGAGAACCCCACCTATTTAAACAATTTTGAAAGTCTTTGCAGGCCTTGAACTCAAAGACTGGCTGGAATGTAACCTGTTTAGGACCCATTACATACGTGTAGGATAAGTGACTCAATTCACTGTCTGAGTACTAGAGATGCTATAGTTTTTGTCACCTAAAATAAGATGTCAACCATCAGCTCTGACTGAATGTTAACAAATATAGAAGAAATGACTGAATGAAGAAAAAAAATCTTCCTTGAATAATCTTAGTTCTAAAGGCGAATAAAGCTTAATATCCAGCAGTCTAATGGAGATAATGTGTATTTGTTATGTATGTAGAATGGCCTGTTTTGTGCATGCCTCTTAAAGACAAAGCTTTGAAACGCTGACCAGAATCAATCAATAAATTAATCAATACATTGTATTGGTCAGATGTAATCAGATAGGGAAGGTTCTATCCTTCAATCCTGCCAGGTCCTTCAATGTTTGCACAGTGATGCTAAGGGATTCATCCCATTTTATTAAAAAACTAAAATAGTCCACAAAAAAGAAACTCTCCAGAAAAGAAACAAAACAATGCCTATAGTGATACATTTAAGAGAAACATATTGTATAACATCTTAGATTTAAATATTACATTTACAAAAAAAATAACAAATTTAAGAATTAGCTTGAAATAATAACATTTCTTTGCAAATAAAACCCGAAATGCCAGATCCTTCAATTTGTGTATTGTCAATTCTGTAGTGAATATAATGGGATGCATGACTATCTGCATTGTAGCAAACCGTAATTCATTATATACAAAGATAATAGACTTCTACAATGTAATACATCAAATGAAATTGCTAATGCACACCAAAAGATGCATCCAATTCTTTAAAAACAAACACAATAACATGGGCATGTGGTTCTGGTGAATACAAATGAATAAAACAAAGGTCTGAGTTATTGATCCAGTCTCTTATCTCCATGCTTCTGCAGCACATCCTAAAAATGAGAAATAAAAACCTTTCATTCCGAGTGAATTCTAATGTTCACTAAAACATTAAATAGTAAGACAAAAATGAAAAGACATTCATGTGTGTTGTATTTAAATAGGTCATTGTTTGTTCATGCTTTTACAAATGATCTACTGATCTTCTATGCTGGAACTGACTTATTGATTAATTTGACGTATCTTTCTTAAAGTCATATGGCAGAAAACGCTAAGTAAGCAAGATTCAATTAATACTTTGCCTGACTGCAGTAGGAGGAGTTTTAAGAATTTTGCACAAAATCATATGCACTCTCAAAAAGTTTGTAGCACTACACAGATGAAAGACTGTTTCCTATGCATTACAACTGCACATACCCATCTTCTCTTTGGATAAGAATGTTGTATTTTCTTTGGATGAAATCCATCTTCTCTTTGTTGATGTTGCAAATATAAATGTTGTTATGCAGGACAAAATTAAGACCTGATCTGATGGTAGTATTTGAATGTCACCCTTTTAAAACATTACTAATAGAGTTGTTGAAATCAGAGAAACTCATTAAAGTGGCTGCCTCTATGGACTGACAGCCATCACGTGCACCACATCCTCTGGTGAAACAACCAAGCCTTGATTTTGGTAATCAAGCAGCGTTTGAATTTAGGTTTTTTCCTCACCTTCAACTGTGGCAGGTCCAGATTAGATTTGAAGTACTTTATTGATCCCACATTGGGAAATGGTTTTGTTGCAGCCACATATTTACAATACATTGCACATAAAAAATAACAAACATAAACCATAAATAGATATTTGAATATCTATGAAGTATCTATAGAAAACACATTATAAAATACACAGGATAAGTTAAAATACACTGTAATAGACCAACTACTACTGAACCAAAAAAAGGCACTGAGGTCTTTGAGTTTGGGTACATAATGTACAAATGAGTGACTCTGGGAAACTGCTTCAGACTATTTTTTTTACTGTTTTGTAGTAGAGCTGAAATGATACGTTGACATATTATTGACTGTGTTTTAAAACTCACAAATATGAAGTTTCCTGTTTTTATTTTCTTATATCTGATTTAAAATTTGGACTGACATAATAAGACTTGTAAAGACATCACTGGGCTCAAATAAACTAGGTTGGACATTTATTTAACCTTTTTATGACAGTATCTACACCAACATAGGGATGGTGAAATACCAGTGTTGATTAATTAATTGATTGATAACTGTAATATTTATAAATAAATATGGATCCAAAAAGAACAGAGCAGATTAATCGATCATGAAAATAAATGTTTTTTACAGCTGATTTTCCCTGAACACTTTTATGTACATTTGTATTTGCCTTACCTAAGAACTAAATGTTTCTAAAAAAGCAAACTTCACCCAGCCAATATACATTTTCTTTTAATTTAATTTAATTTAATTTATTTACATATACGGTACAGTACATATTTGGGGTTTGATTGTTCTCGGGTGTGATTCCGTCTCCTTAGTTGGTTGCTTTTTGTCATCCCGAGAAAAGTTGTAACTGCCTTCTCTGCTGATGTTCTTCTGGTTCAGGTGGGGTCGAGGATTTGGACTCCTCGGTTCAATCTTTGGAAATGACAGTGCACTGAACCAGCCCAACAGTGTCTACGGGATCGCTTTTTATGGCTTTCAGCTTCTACTAGGTAAGATGTCATTTTATTTAGAGCCCTTTTTTGGTATTGAAAATGTAGGTGACTCAACCATTTGCTTCCCTCTTTTATCGCTGCATTTGCCAAAAATGTCTCGCATGGCACTGACATCATTTTTAGTAGCCATGTATGAATACAAATATGTAGTTAAAGACTAAGACTGCAGAGATAACTGCAATGGTGGATTAGGGCCATTATTAGTTTAAAAGTAAAGAGGGGGAGAGGGGGGTTTATCCAAAAAGAAAACTCTTGAAAATAATCAAATCTATGATTTTAAAGTGGTACATTTCGAGGAAAAACCTGAATATTCTCTGATATTAAAAAAGTAATATCACACAAAAGCACAAATTTAAGGAACAAAAAAAGAGATTAATAACACATACATTTGAGTAAGATTTAAGTCGGAAGCATACTAGAAAAAAAACTTGAGGAGCTACATGACTTTGTTTCTCAATGTTTGATCAGTGGGGCACATGGTGATATCCTTTATCTGTCCATTGCGTTGGAGTTTCTGATGCTCATAAGCGATCACATCATCCATATCAGCATGTAGTTTTCTTCTGAATGGTGGCCTGCAGATCCGCCTGGCCACCTGGCGCCGGCTCAGAACAAGAGGGCCTTTTAGCCGCAGCAGTTAGCACTCACACAATGGCTGCCCAGTTAAGCCAAACTGTTACACAGGGTCAAGATTTCCATATTAAAGTCAAGATCAGAAGTCTTATTATTCTCACAGCCATGGAACACCCAATATTTGTCAGTAGAAACAACTCCAGAATCTGCATATTCAAGGTTTAACCTTTGATTAATGCCATTGTACAGCATGGGACAACATTAACACTTACTGTACACTCAATGTATAAAGACATAGAATAATGCAATAGCTGTGGCTTTTCCAATACATTTTCCTTTCACTGTAAATAAATGTTATGTAGAGAAGAGGGGTTGGCAATATGGACAAAATCCCCTCTCACGCTATTTGTTTTTTCGTATCACATGATGAAACAATTTCTGGTAAATCAATCAACTGAACATTTATATAAAAAAAATATGTATTGTCTATTTTCTCTGGTACTTAATTAGCTAGTTCCCCCCCCCCCCCCCCCCCCCCCCCCCCCCAAAATGTGTCTTTATTATATATTATATTGTCCAGCCCTAGAAGAAGAGAAGATAGAGATAAACTCAGAAAGTGCTTATTTTCCATGCTCAAAGTACTCTGCACTACAACTGCTTTATAAATGTCTGCTTGTGATGGATGTTAGCACTTGTATGACCCGCTGTAGTGGAAAGGGTACTCAGATATTTAACTTAAGTTAAAGTAGCAATTCCCCCGTGTAGAACGTTTTATAATCATATATATTGGATTATAGTTATTGATGCATAAATGTATGGATTATATTTATTGTTACAGCATTTACACATATATATATATATATACACACTGCTGGCTAATTTACTATGAGATAATTCACCATCATTTATTTTTGTAAATTATAATTGTTTTGATTATTTTAATCTGCAAAGTAACTGTAGTGAAGCAGAATATACAGAATTTACTCTAGACTGTAGTGAAGTTATAATGCATCATATAACTGAATACTCAATTAAGCCATAATCTTTCAAGTACCTCAACATTATACTTAAGTACAGTAATTGAGTAAATGTTCTTAGTAACTTAACACCACTGGATCTCATTTCATCAGATTCTATCACTAATAATCAGTAAACAATGTGTAAAGCACTAATAATGCCTCTAATTTAGTAACGCCTCAGTGATTTCACAATGAGTCATTACACACCTCACCCTTTAAAGCTGTCGACCTGTGTGACTCACGCATGTTCAGACACTCCAACTACAGACGAACTAGATATTCTGCCAGTAAGAAAACACAGGAACTACAGTTGATATTATTATTTCCTGTTAAAAATATCCAGACAAAATAATTCCAATACATTTTTTTTTTTTTTAAAGTTTCAATTTATGATATTATCCTAATTATCATCTGCTTAAAACTTTTGAAATTGCAAAAAAAAAAATCTGGAATCTCTTTGTTACCTTTTGTACATAAAAATAAAATGATTTCTATTATTATTTTATATTTAGTGAACATCAAATCTTAAGTAATGTAGTTATTAAGTAGCAACATTGTGCCAGTTCCTGTATTTAGCTCATCTGAGCTAAAAATCTTTTTTAAGTCACTCTGTTTGGGTATTGATGGTTATCCCGTTTATAAAAATTCACCATTATTAACTTATTTTAAGTGTTTTTTTAACGCAATGAAGGAAAAACTCCTATATCGTTCCATCCCAACCAGGAACCTACTATGTCAGCTTAGGTATGGACCAGCCAAATTGTTACTAATGAAACATCACAAGCTTGGCCTCATGTGACAACAGAATAATATGACCTGTGTTTAAGCTGAATGTCATCACGAGGTGGCTGGGTACAGAAATAGAAAACTGTCCGAGGCTGTAAGCTCAGAGTCATCAGGTTACTTGTGTGTTCTAAGGTTATGTCTTTTTTCCCTTTTGTTTCAGTTATTTTGTCTAAGCTTTAGTTTGTGTTTCTTGCCATAGGAATGACTGTGAGTGCAATGGCCGCCCTTATTCTCATGACGACATCCATCTTGTCGGTAGTGGGTTCGCTCTACCTGGGCTACATCCTCTACTTTGTCCTGAAGGACTTCTGCATCATCTGCATCACTACATATGCGCTGAACTTCATTCTCTTTACTCTCAACTACAAGCGACTGGTTTACTTGAACGAAGCCTGGAAGCAGCAGCTGCAGGCCAAGGAGGACTAAAGCTGTGGAGAACGGCAAGACAAGTACGACAAACAAACAAAGAAAAAGTAAAAAAAGAAACGTGACCTCTGAACATTTGACTTGCCACCAGGAGACCTTGCTTCCAAACGATGTTTATTCTGCTGTGTGTTAAAAAAAAAAATGAAGAAATTTAACTTAAATGTTGGGCCTAACATCTCAATGTTGCAAACACGGAAGGATTTCGAAGTGAAAGGTGTTTTTTTTTTTTTCTTCTTCATTGTTTAACATATTAAAGGGGCTGGCTGTGTGTGTGCAAGTGTGTGTGTGTGTGTGTGTGTGTGTGTGTGTGTGCGAGTGTGAGAGATAATGAGTGTGAGAGATAATGTCAACCCGAGCAAGCAGAAGCAGGAGGCCAGAAAACAGATCGATGGAGGACGGCTCTCTTTTGAACAAAAAGGACCACAGGATGGAGGAAAAAGTGACATTAAAGGGGTTTACTTGAAACGGTTAGAAAGGTCCTGTTACTGCACAGTGGATCTGCACTAAAACTCGGAACCGAGTAAAGGGTCCCAAAATTAGAAAAACATTCATTAGGTCATCGTACAGTTTGCAGATAAGGTTCAATGGCATGGTGGTGGGGGTAAAAAAACGATTAACATTTATACAGACTAGTTTCTTTTCATGTTTACACTTTGTGGTATGTTTCTTTTATGAAGAGGACCACTAAAAATAAAACACGGGACAATGTGAGATATTGTGTGTTAGACCAGTCAGATAGTTTTTTTTTGTTGCAATTCTGTAAATAGCTGCTGAGCAATGTTCCAGGCTAGATTGTGATTTAGTGTTGACACAAACTTTTTTTTTTTTAATGGAAAACCTACCAACAAAACAGGGGAAAACATGAGTAAATCTGGAACAAAAAAGCGATAAAGGTCACAGCAAGGTGGATGTGTTCTCCTGGTCAGGCATGCAGTTCAGAGTTATGTGGATTTCTTTGTTGTACGTGGTCATTATGTCATCTGAAGCCACAAACACACGAAACTGAACTATGGGTTCTTTTCACCAAGTTTGCAAAAAGGCACCCTCACCCCCTTTTTTTTGTTGGTTAATGTTTGATAAGCATTCCTGACACCCACAGAAGTGGGATCCATAAAGACTTATGTGCCTAAGAGTGTTAAGGTGAATTACCGTTTTCTTTTTCGGTGTGGGTGGGGCGGGTTAATGTCATGTTAACACACGTTCTGCTCGTTGTTTTACTGTCACAGGTCCAAGGCTTTATTTTTATGATCAGTTTTGTAAATGAAGATACCAGTGAAGTGTTTCTCCCTCCCTATTAGAGTCTCACGAGGTAGCGAAGGCTGCTACACTGTGATTGTCTCCTGAAGTGTAGAGCGGCCTGGTGGCGGAGGCGTCTCTTATCTTTGCTGTTTTAAAAAGGCTCATCTGGCTTTTTGTTCACTGTCCAGCCTGTATACATTTGATGTCAAATTGAACAGTAACGGTGATTTTGCAAAGCTGAGTTACAGTTCATTTGCAGGATGGGAACAAAAACGTTGTCACGATTTATGTTGAAGCAGCAGAAGCGTGAAAAGGAGTACGATTCTGAAAGAATTCAACACAGTATGTTAAGCCATATGTTGAGTTTGTGGGATTTCTCTGCTCTTGTAGGAATCCAGAGTTTTCAAAAGACACAGAAGTGGTTGATCTAACATAACAAGGCTTCTACAAAGACGGGTCACAGAATGGGGAAAAGAGCAGCCACAGCTGGCAGTGGCTCTGAAAGAAAGAAATCCACAGTTTCGTCAGTTCAGTTAAGTGACAGAATAGGACAATTGTCTCTGTATCATCTAAAACCCACTGATCAAAAGTCTCCAGACGCATGGTACACTATCTCTGGGCTTTAAGCAAATGTTGGCCATCTGACAATCTTACACACGCGCTGTCGATAGATCCAGAGCAGTTGTAATAATTGTGATTATGTGATTCATCTGTGGTGTTAAACCAGCTTGTTCACTCTTTCCATCACTGCTACTTTCCATACACCCTTCCCTTTAACAGAACTGTCCCCGACACTTTATTTTTGGGTCGCTTAAGTATTGATGATAGCAACTTACAGGAAGGTAGTGTCAGTGACGTGCTTCCTGTAATACCATGAGGTCATAGCTTGTGGAAACGGAGGTGATACTTCCCTCCCCCGCCAGGGTATTGGCAAAGTTAAATTGTTGTCTGTTCATGCATGTTGGAACGTGATTACTACTTATCATAAATAAGTTGTGTAATGTTATTTTAGGCCATCTTCCAAAGCATAGTATCATATTTCTTCAGGCTGCAGATAAAGGTTTCCTATTTTAATGGATGCTTCAGGCACTTAATCCTTCACAGTGAAGATGATGTATACTGCTCACTATGTCCATGTTTGTCTGTTTCATTATAACTGATACATTTGATGCAGTTTGGCAGCCTACTAGCTTAGTAACATAAAGGAATACTCCCACCAATTTAGCATACATTCCAATAACATTTATTTAAAATCGATGCAATTTGTTTTATTCCATGTATTCTTTTTCCTTTGCCCAAACCACCCACAATACAACTCGACCACCAACTGTTTTATCCGGAGATTTTGGTTTGGTATGGCCCAATATGACATCCTCAAATGTCTTCTAAAATATAGGAATGGCTGCCAGAAAGAAACTCTAATGGTTTGCTTTGAAAAATGGTAGGCACTTGCGCTACGTGACATGATTGGTATTAAACTGGCAAAAACATGCAAGCACTAAAGTCCTCTTTAAAAGAAAAAAGTGTAGTCCTCCATAAAATGATTTTAAATGTTGGCCCGTGACTTAAGTCATCTTTAAGATCTCCCTACTACAGTATTGTCTGGTCGGGCTAACATCGGGTTCTGTTTCATGTCAACTCAGAATAAGATTTTGGTCTTTAGTCTGGGAAAGCCTGTGCATTCATGTAGAACGACAAGTCTTGTAAGGATCCTCTTGCACAAGTCAAACTGACATTACATGCTTGTTTCTGTGGCTACAACTATGTGAGTGTCGACCGTAGAACAGGAGGCGGCCGACCATTAGCTTCATGATTCTTGTCATACGCAAGCCTATTACACTAGTTGTGTGCAGTTACTTTAAAGAAATGGGTCAGGAATTTGGATGATGAGTCAAAAGTTTGAAATCTTTGGCTGGTAACACATGTTGTGTGATGATTTTAAGGTCAAAAAGAAAAAGGTCAAAATGATCGATTAGTGCATTTCATGAATATTAGGGCCCTGAGGTATAACTGCCATGTTAGTTGCATCACCAATGCCAACAAAAGTGCCTTCCGTTTGATCACTAGGCCTTGAGCCAAAGACGAGCAACAGTAATAGCCTTGTAAAATGAAGAATGGTAACTGTAAAAAGCACGTATGCTTGCCTTCCTTAAGATTTAATCTGATCAATTGGTAATTTCCAAAGATGTGATTTAAAGTGCAAAAAACGATTCCAAATTTGGCAGACAAAATGCCCCGTCAAATCAATGGTCATTCCCCTTTTTCCTTCCTTAACTCCACTCTGTAATTCTCATCTTTATTTTGTCTAGCTAGGACATGTCTATTTAAACTACATGATTGTAATGTATTTCATCATTAATAATGCCCTTTAGCTGTTTAGACTGTTAACATTCTGGGTTACTTTAGTAAAAAAAAGTTGAGGGGGTTGGAGGGCTCGGAATCCATGTGTCAGCATAAAATGTTCATTGAATTTATTTGTGGAGGAAAACTTAATGGGTTTGCTTCTGTATTGCCAAATATGTTTTAAAATGCTGTATTTTCTTACATGGAAAAGTGTTACATGAATGGTAGGAGGGTGTGAAAAAAATAATCTGTTTAAATCCATTTTACCTTAAGGGAAAACTGTGGAAAAGGTTGACATGCGAACATTTTTAATTGTCATTGTCATGTGGAAATGATCTACCATTAAAACATTCCCTCTGAAACTACCTGTCATTTTAAGTTATTTGAATAAATACAATTCTGTTAAACAAATTAAGATAATGTTTGCCAACATAAAACTGAACTTCTGAAACAGGGAAGACGGCTTAAGGGCTTGGATGTATATGAATGAACACCTCACTAAAATAAATGCTGAGATCGCCAGAAAGGCCCGATTCCTGAGAAAACTACGAAAAATACAATCAACATGGACTGCAAACTGCAAAATCTTCATCAAGCTTAAAGGTGGGGTAGGTAAGTTTGAGAAACCGGCTCGAGATACATTTTTTGTTATATTCCATGCTAGAATTTGAAAATACACAGCCGGAAAAAAATCTCCCACTTCCTTACAGAGCCCCTCCTCTAACACACACGAACGCGCACATGACCAATGAGGGCACGAGATAAGTTTGTGCACAGATGGAAGGCTGACAGGCAGGTAGGCCATCCAGTTATTTTAGCCGGGCCGGCTAAAATGATTGGTCGTGCTTTTTACAGTCCTACGGCTTCCACAGATTACATTTTTTTATGGATTTTTTTGTCAAAGCACTTAAGATATTCATTGCTATCGGGATGTTAAGAGCATTCCATGGAATATAACAAAAAGTGTATCTCGAGCCGGTTTCTCAAACTTACCTACCCCACCTTTAACATCCCGATAGCAATGAATATCTTAAGTGCTTTGACCAAAAATCCATAAAAAATGTTTATCTGTGGAAGCCGTAGTACTGTAAAAAGCACGACCAATCATTTTAGCCGGCCCGGCTAAAATAACTGGATGGCCTACCTGCCTGTCAGCCTTCCATCTGTGCACAAGCTTATCTCGTGCCCTCATTGGTCATGTGCGCGTTTGTGTGTGTTGGAGGAGGGGCTCTGTAAGGAAGTGGCAGATTTTTTCCGGTTGTGTATTTTCAAATTTTAGCGATCTCGAGCCGGTTTCTCAAACTTACCTACCCCACCTTTAACGGATCCCCAGAACAAGCCAAAGTGTTAATCATCAGTGACCTGATGCCTGTACTACGAAGCCGGTTCAACATAACCTGGATATGTTTGAGTTACCCGGTTGACCTAATCCAAAACAAACGCGCTCTCGCTAAACTGTCCTACGACGCTGGTTATCAACTCGTTAACTCAAGCCAGGGTTTCTCTGGCCCTTTCTAATTTCTCTAATTTCCCCTCCTCGACTCCTCGGTCCTCCGGTAGTGACCCGGAAATGGATTTCAGTGCGCCATGTGGAAGGACATCTAATTTCTCTAAATGCACTTCGAGGACCGAGGATCGAGCATCGACCATCGAGGAGGCTCTCTGGAGGAGCTATAATCGAGGATACACTAATGGGTCCTCCGCGCCAGTCCGCGGATGTATTTCCGGCAACAGTAATGTTTAAAAGAGTCGTGACCCACGGCCGGACTTATCTCAGCCAATGACAGCTCTGCATGCATCCCCTGGATATTATTTTATTAACTGCTTGAATCAGACGCGATGTTTACAGGGAGAACAGCTGTGAGGTCCGAAAGCAGAGCAGTGTGTATAATATATATCACTCAGTATAACAGGCCTACATTACTCTCTTTATTTGTATGCTTTAGTTTAGTAGATAGCCTACCTACAAACAAAGAGTCGATATTTTTCTAAAACCATTTAGTGCTTCACATAATAAAATACAGCTGTATCCTGATATATATTATATGCTTTAGGAGCTGGAGGTGCGTGTTGTACAGTGTGTAGGTGCGTGTGGTACAGTGTGTGTATACGTGATAGTGTTACGTTATTATGAGAGTGCTCTCATACTTGTTTGAATCTGAAATTGTATATATTTATATAAATAATATATATGTGTGTGTGTATATATGTCCGCATCTGTAGCCTGTTATTGTCTCATTATACCGCACTGTGAATGAATTAAAAGTAAATATATAAGTCATCATGAACACATCTGTCCATCAGACAGAGTGCTGCTGTGCCTCCGGACGTCTCTTTAAAAAGACTGCTCAGAGGAGAGGATTTCTCATTTCTCTAACCGCCTGCTGCTTCCTCCCCTCCTCTCCTCGATTCCCCTCCTCGACTCCTCCGCTCGCATCTCCTGTGGGCGGGACTAAGACACGAGGATAGGAGTCGAGGAGGGGAGTCGAGGAGGGGAATTAGAGAAATGAGAAAGGGCCACAGTCCCGCTGAGTGCGCGTTCACATGAAAGGGGCGGGGTTAGCAACATTTGACCAATCACAAACATGGACAAGCGTACTGACAGCGCAGCGTCATTCTTCCTGAATGAAAAGTAAACTATAATATTAGACAAATATGAAGACGTTAAACTTTAAACATCCATGACTTAAACACTTTATCCAGGATAAAAGCCACATAGTTGCACCTGCAAGGTGAATACAGCTGGTAAAAAAAAACTGTTTGAATGCGTACATTAACAGGTTTATGATATCACTGCCCCGTCTAAGACACGAGTGGATCTGACTTTAATTACATTTGACTCGAGTGTTTCGTCAACTTAATGTGTTGCTTAAAATAATACTTCTGCATATGTGACACTGTAAGTGTTGCACGGCCAGATACGGCTCAAGAAGCTGACTCAGATAAGGAAATATATGATACATTATGATGTGATATTGTTAAATCAATAAAGTATGCACAGTCATCTTTCTTCTCTCATCCATTTATTCAGGGACATGAATCAGCATGGCTGTGCTGCGTAATCAACATGAGACATAGAGCGCTCCGCGCTTATCATGCGTCGTTATATGTGTCTATACCTTTGAGTAGCTGATCTAAATAGATACATTCTTGTATAGCTGATGCTAAAGACATGTATTCTGCCTCACAGGTGGATAATGCCACTGTTGGTTGTTTCTTTGTTTTCCATGAGATCAGAGAGCTTCCTTTACTTAGACTGACACAATATCCTGATGGGCTACGCCTGTCTGTTGCATCTGATGCCCAGTCAGCATCACAGTACACTTTTAGACCTAGTGCCTCTCTGTCATTTCTCTTAAAGCATAACTCCTGTTCTGTTGTGCCTTTTAGATACCTGAACACATGTTTTACTGTGTTCCAATGTTCCTCTGTTGGTTCAGCCAAGTGCTGAGATAGTTTACTGACCACAAAACCTATATCTGGTCTAGTGCATGTGGAAAAGTAAATTAAACTTCCCACTGCCTCTCTGTATTTTGTTGGGTCTGTCAATTTTTCAGAATCATCTGTTTGTTCAAGTTTTGGCTCACATGGGGTCCCCCTGGCCTTGCAATCCTGCATTTTGAACCTCTCTAGGATTTTCCCTATATATTTCTTTTGAGACATTTTAACTTCACCTTCTGTTTGGTGAAAATCAATTCCCAGGAAATGTTTCAACTTTCCCAGGTCCTTCATTTTAAACCTGTCAGAAAGCATAATCTTTACACCTTCCAGTACATTTGTGTTGCTTGCTGCTATGATCAGATCGTCAACCCATACAATCATGATGACCTTTTCATCATGTTTCTCTGTTGTATACACACAATGATCAGCTGGATTCTGTATGAAACCGTTCTCACTCAGACATGTATGTAATATCATTCCAGTTTCTACCTGATTGCTTGAGGCCATAGAGAGACCTTTGCAACTTACAAACTAGGTTTTCCCTGGTTATTGACTTTTCTTCATAGCCTTCTGGTTGCTCCAGATTTCACAATCAATGGGTGCATGCAAATAGGCTGTCTTAACGTCCATCTGGTGTAAAATGAGTCCCTCTTGTGCTGCTTTCTGCAAGAGTACTCTTACACTTGTCACAGCTGTGGGTGAAAATGTCTCTTTGTAGTCTGTTCCTGGTTTTTGACTGTAGCCTTTTGCTACAAATCTTGCCTTGTATTTATCTGATCCATCAATGTCACTTTTGAGTGCATAGACCCATCTACCCCCCACTGCCTTTTTACCTGGTGGCAACTGGGTGAGGTAGAAGGTCTCGTTCTCCTCCAGAGATCGCATCTCCTCGTCCATGGCATTCTTCCACTGCCTTGACTTTGCTGACACTATGGCATCATTGTAGGTTTGAGGGATATCACAGACTGCTCTGTAGCAAAAGTCCATGCATGTTTGTGCTTTGTCCTCTGCATCCTCAGTCTCAAAATCCTGTAGATGAGTTGGTCTCTTTTTGTTTCTCTGTGGATACCTTTTGGTTACAGTCTCTGTGGCTTTACTCGGCTGTGTACATTCAGTCTCTTCAAGTAAAGTCTCAGGTACACACATCTGAATACCATGACTTGATACATTTTCCACATTTATATCATTGCCTATGGCCCTGGAGTGTGCATCCTCATGACCACATTCTATATGTGATTCAGATGTTTGTGTTTCCTTTTCTTTTGCGCTTTTGGTTGTGAATTTCACCGACCTGTGCTTTTGCACCCTCTCTGTTTCTGGGTAATACACCAGATAAGCTGGGCTTGCTCACATCTAGAGTCTAGCTTCCCTTTTTCTTGTTTGTAAGCTAAACATGTTTGCAGTTTGGATACATTTGGTTCTTTGCCTGTGAACAACTCGTATGGCGTTTTCTTTGTGCGCCTACTGTAGCACCTGTTTCTTACAAAAGCTTCAGTCTGCATAGCGTAGTTCCATAGCTTGTCTGGTAACCCACTCTCTATCAATAAGCATCTGCACATATCATAGAGAGTTCGCCAGCTTCTCTCTGCTGTACCATTTTGGTGTGGTGAATAGGGTGCAGACGTTTCATGTCTAATCCTATTTTTAGTTAAGAGTGCCTGAAAGTCTCGGCTTGTAAACTCAGTGCCGTTGTCTGAACGAATACACTTGACTTCTCCATAAGGTGCTATGTCTGCCAAGAACCTTTCTGTGGCTTGCACTGTATCACTTTTTGACTTCAGAAAATATACCATCACAGTGCCTGAATAGTCATCTGTAAATGACTGTGCATATCTGTGGCCTTCTCTGCTCAGTGTTGACATGGGACCAGTTAAATCAGTATTTACTAGCTCCAAGGGTTTCTCAGCCTTTCTGTCTGGCTCCCTATTTCTAGTCTGTGTGAATTTTCCTTGTGTACACACTTCACATAACTGAGTAGGCTTAACTGCTGTTCCTTTTATCTCCATGCCTGTCACTACACTTTGTAATTTCTGTACATGTTCATAGTTGCAATGACCCAAAATCTCATGCCAAGTTTGCATATCATGACACCCTTTATATTTTTCAACATTTTCTGTAACAGTTGGTAATACAAATGTCCACTCTCGTGGATGTCAAACCTGCTACTGTCCTTGGTAACCATGTGGCTTTCTCCTTTCTTGAAGGTGATTGTCGCTCCTCCATTTGCCGCTCTTGCCACAGAGAAGATGTCATGTGGGTATGAAGGTATGTACAGTGCATCCCGTAGCTGTGCTCTGTGCTGTCGTCCAGTGTTGTCTAGCAGATACACGATCGCTGTTCCTCTGCGTTGTGCTATTCCGCTGCATTTGGTCCCGTCCGCTAACTCCACTGAATGTGTCCCTGAAAGGAATTAGTCATCAAAGCTGTCAAACTTTTAAATATCGTTCACGATGTGGGATGTTGCTCCAGCGTCCACCATGATGCCTCTCATCTCTACGTTGTCTGGAGGTCTCCTGCTCTTTGTGTGCTTTGCCTTGAAGAATTGGTCTTGTTCGCTGTTTTCCTCCTCTTTCACTTTTCTGACACCATCTTGTCCGCCTTTTTTCTTGCACAGGGATTCTTCGTGTGTGTTATTTTTGCAGTAACCACACCACACTTTTCTGTAACATGTTCTTGCCTTATGCCCTCTTATTCCACATTTGTAGCATATAACGTTAGCATCTTCTTCTTTGCTATTGTTAGCAGACATCCTGCCGGGGCCTCTGCCTTGTCTAACATTAGTTTTCATCACGTTATCTGTGGTTTATTTTATCTTACATTTTTCTGCCTCTTCGTATGCACGCGACTTCGTCTCCTTTTAAAGTCTATGAATGTAACGTTATCTTCATTCTGCGTTACATTAACAGCCAGTGGCTTAAAGGTGTCTGGTAGTCCTCCTATTGTCGCTCATGGTCTCACCTGTTTCCCATAAAGCCGTGATAATGTTCTCCGCCCTTATAAGGTAGTCGGTAACGGTGGGTTACGTATTGTAACCCTAGTTATATAAGCACAGGCGGAGCCCTCTACTGGACTATATGGGTACTGCCCTTGACCTTCCTATGCGAGCGTTCACCGGCCCCCGGGGGCGGGCCTACCTGAGTGCGCGTGCAGGCCCACAGTATATAAGGCGGCCTCGCCTCCCGACTGACAGGAGTTAAAACAAAGCACAAATATAATTCAGTTAAAAAGGATGTACAGAAACACTTTTTTGGAAAACTATGAGAATGAAGAAAGGTGATTGAAGATGAGAAATTATTGTAAATGTATGTATAAATGTAAATATGTAACTTGCAGAAATGATTTAAAGGATAATCATTGATCAGCAGTAAGTAAGGGGTGGGAATTAATAAGCATTTGCTTCCTCCTGCTCCCTTTCGGACACATATGATTTATTATTATTATTAATATATATACATATTAATATGAACATTTTTGTTGAATATATAAATATTATTATGAATATTTATGTTGAATATATAAATATTATTATGAATATTGATAAAATAGTGTATTCTAACAATACGGTATTCTGTTTTTCACATTTGTTTTTTTTAATCTGTTTGAAATAAAGATTGAAATGAAAAAAATGAAATTAAGACTGACTAAACTTAAACAATGCTATAATGTTGTTACTGTGGCATTAAAGGATATTAAAGGGAATGCGCTTCAGAAAAAAACATTACCATGATATGACGTTAGACTTGTTTTGGTGATACATTTTCTCCTTTATATCGTTAACTTAAAACGGGTGGGAAAAGGTTTTACCAGGAAGAAATCCTAAATAATTGTAATTGTTTTTAAAACATCGGTAATGGTGCACTCGTGTGGCTAAAATAAGTATTCCAACAACAAACATTTTAAATGATCCTAAACCCTTTCAAACCTTTAAAAACCTCACAGGTGAAAAAATATATCAAGAACTGAGAAAGATTACCCTGTCAAAATGTGTTTTTCACCTGTTCAAAAGTCATTAACAAAAACATGATAAGGAATTAAATCAGTTGTTTTTTCTCATTTGGCTCTCAGGGCTCCCTTACATTTTCTTGCTGGACATCAACAGAAAGATCTCTTCTTAATGCACTTCCAATTAAAGTTGCTGGGACAAAATCCACAGCCCTTCCTGTTTTAACTATTTCAAAGTGTATCCAAACAATTAAATAAGGCTTAAGCAGTTACACAAATCAAGTCAATATGTTCCATTTAGTTTTTAGTGTCCTCTTGTTACTGTCCCTCAATCACAGTTTGGCAAGGGAATACTCTCCAGTGAACAAATATGTTCACTTTTGAACATATTTGTACACTTTAATTGGAAGAACATTAGGAAGTGAATTAACAATAGTTTTATTAACCACCAAAACACAGAACCATACTATTTCCTTAATGCAACTTGATAGTGTCTATACTGTCTAACCCCGGATGATGTATTCTTTTTTACATTTAAGAAAGCTTCTCCAGAGCAACAGAAATCATTGCTGACATTTCTTTCACAGGCTTAGCACTCGTGATTAGTGGAGTGAACTAAATGTAAAAAATGGTAGGGTGCCCCTTTAGTCCCATTCTAACATCAACGTCATATAAAATCCAATATTTCTCTACATCTTATAGAAATGTAAAATTGGGTAGTAATTTAGTTACTGGCAATGTTAGGGTTTTAGCAATTTGAGTATAATTCTTCAGGTTTTTTTACTTTCTAAAACTATCATATATTTAATAAGCGAAAACAATACTGGATGCAGATGCAATGAAATACTGTTGAACTTTAAATGACAAAGGATATTAAAAATCAGGAAGTGAACATATACAACAGCCCTACAGTTGATAAGAAAACCATGTGTCACCGTGACCAAGAAAAACTAATAACTAGCACTGATTAACACATTCATCTCCGGTTATGCAACAATTATTGTGTAAATAGCTATCACAGTTGGACCAAATCCAAAGCAAGCATTACAAAAGGAGGGAGAAAAGTGCCTTGAACTGATTTTTATTATTATTTAAAGGTCCCATGTCATGCTTTTCCGGTTATTACCCATCCCCTTGTGTGTTATGAAGGTTTTTATGCATGTAAACGGTCTGCAGAGTCACAAACCCTCAAAGTACACCCTGTAGGGAGTAAAACTCTAACACAGAAGCCGTTTAGAACAGAGAGTGAATACACATACTATACAGAGATGCTGTATGAGAAACCAATGTGATTTTGGAAAATTGCACAATTTAAATCTATTCTAGTATACCTCAACAATGGAAATATGATCAGTAGAAATGGCCATGACATGGGACCTTTAATGCTATAATAGATGAAAGAAATCTGAAACTGAGTGTAAATATTCAGTATTTGTTCAGCTGTAACACCGAGGTCAGTCATGTGATGGCGAACACGCAGTCCCTGATTGTGACAAAAGATCTGATCACTGTCACACCGCCATCAATAATTCTCTTTTTACTTAACGTTCTAGTCGGGTGTCACATCTTTTAAACCTTTCTTCACAGTGACTTTAAAGGGGCCCGATGACGCTTTTTGGTGTCTTCCTTTTCCTGTAGTGTGTGATATAGGTTTTGTGCATGTGAATGGTCTGCAAATATTAAAAGTCCCCTCCAGAGGGAGTTTCTTCCAGACACGCCCAATTGGACTCCTTTGTTTACTTCCGTAACACAGTGACATCACTATGCAGTGGTGTAAAGTAACTAAGTACATTTACTCAACTCAAGTACAATTATGAGGTACTTGCACTTGAATGAGTATTTCCATTTGATGCTACTTTGAACTTCTACTCCACTACAATTCAGAGGCAACTATTGTACTTCTACTCCACTACACACTACATTAACATAGTACCTTTAGTTACATTGCTGATATTAAATAATGATGTGAAATGTAATCAACACTTAAATAAGACTACACCTCACCTGGATTAAATTCAAATGCTACCCAGCTGTAAATTAAGTAATTAAAATGAGTTCCACCTTTACCAGTTGTGATAATCATATTAATACATCAATAATTATAATCATGAGCTATAATAAATATGATTCTGAAATGGGCCAATCTGCATAATGAGTACTTTTACTTTTGGTACTTTAAGCATATTTAGATGCCAATACTTTTCTACTTTCACTTGAGTAACATTTTAATTATGGACTTTTACTTGTAACAGAGTATTCCTACACTCTGGTACTTCTACTTTGAATTAAGTACAAGATCTGAGTACTTCTCCCACTTTTGGTGAAAGCCTGTCTCAACAGCCGCAAACATTGCTCTACTCTAATTTCCACGATATCTAAAAACTTTCTTTCTCCATCAATACATTGCTATCGCTTTACATTTACTTTTTAAGAAAGAAAACAATTTAAACGAAGGAACACGGTGTGAATTGAGTTTAAAGGTCCCATGTCATGGCCATTTCTACTGATCATAATTCCATTGTTGAGGTATACTAAAATAGATTTATATTGTGCAATTTTCCAAACTCACATTGGTTTCTCAAACAGCATCTCTGTATAGTATGTGTATTCACTCTCTGTCCTAAACGGCTTGTTGGAGCTCCTGCCCCCCCCTCCCTATGAGCCCAGTGGGCGTCTGCGAGACACAGCCCGAACACACACACACCCGCAGCCTGGCTGGGAGTTTGTGTGTGTGCTCACACACCGACTCACAGCCTCGCCGCGTCCCGCCGTCTCAGGGAGGAGAAATCAGCGGAGCTGCAGCTGAGAAAAGATTGAGTGTGTGTGTGTGTGAGGAAGTCCGCGGATTGGTCAATTTGGACCAATCCACGGACTTAACGTAACGGCTCCAATGATTGGTCCATTTGGGTATGGGCACGTCACTGTACCCAGGAAGAAAAAGAGAAATCTCCAACGAGGCGTTCTGGGGCAGCATAGACAGGTATTTTCTGTGTTAAGAGTTTTACTCGCTACAGGGTGTACTCTGAGGGTTTGTGACTTTGCAGATTGTTTACATGCATAAAAACCTTCATAACACACAAGGGGACGGGTAATAACCGGAAAAGCATGACATGTACTTTAGAAACATTTTGAATGCAGGAGTTTTACTTCTAACAGAGTATTCCTACACTTTGGTACTTCTACTTAAGTACAAGATCCGAGTACTTCTCCAACCTGTCACTATGTAACACTCGCTCTTTTATTGGCTGGCGCTCCAAAACATTGTACGTGATAGGCTAAGAGGCGGGACATCTTTAAGCGGTTTACTAATCACAACAGAGCCGGCCAGCTAACCAATCAGAGCAGACTGAGCTCTGGTTTCAGACAGAGGGTGAAAAGAGGTGCTGCAGCACAGGTAGTATGAGAAAAATAAAGAGCTTTTTGAACATTAAAGCATGGAGACATGTCACAGTAGAGGCAAAAAAGACCTGCAAATTAGCATAATATTGTGCACAATGTTACATAAAGAAAACCCACAGTTGGCATAATAAGTTAATGTTTTGTCTTTAATAGCTTGATTCATATCAAAATTCATTTTCTTTCTTTATAAAAATAAAACACTTTCTCTGATTGGAAAGAGCATTGGATCACAGACAGTACATATTTTCAGTTATTTTATCTTTGAAGAGCTAAAACATGCTTGCTGTTAAATTCTTAGAAATGACAGCGTGTTTTGTCACAATAAACTAAAATCCTATTTAGATTAAATTATTCAAGACATTGTCACCCAAACACACAGAGGAAAGGAAAATGGACGAGTGTGGTTGCTCCCTTCCCTTCTGACTGGAGGAAAGTTCAGATCCATTCACGGAAGAAGGATTTTGATTGGTCTTCCACTTTGACCTTTTTATGATACATACATCATGTGTATCAACATATCCTGCAAACACTAAAAGTATAACACTGTCAGTTAGGTGTATCCTCATAAAAACATCACAATTTGAATTATTTTTATAAAATGTGAATAGCACTTTTGACTACTTTTTGTTTGTATCAGCATAAAGAATTGCTTTTATGTTATGAAAATATTCCAGATTGAAGGAAAAATATGTCATTATACAGGGTTCTTACACCTTTTCCAAAGTCAAATTCAAGCACTTTTCAAGCATTTTCAAGGTGCATTTTCAAACTTTTCAAGCATCTTACAGCTGTTGTAAATTACATATTTATATACACATACTTATACTCAAATGATTATTTCCCTACCTCACATTAAATCAGATGTTCTTTATGCTATAAACAACCAAATGTGTGTTTCATAATAGCATTCTACATGAGGATGAAAAATGAAAAATGTTAGAAAAGAAAACTAAGTTTAATATTTCAAAATGTGTGACCCATCTGTACGTAGACTGGGCATCCCATATAACCTGGCTGAGCCAATATAAAACAATCAGCCAAATAACTTTTCAATATATTATTGATTACTATTTTTGAGGTACTTTTAGGTTGGCAGTAAACACAAGTCAGAGGTAAATGGTGTACTTTGACTCCACTACATGTATTTAATACCTTTAGTTACTTTACAGATGTGGATCAATGATGTGAAATATAATCAAGTGTTAAATCAGACTTTAGTTCCACCTGGAGTAAATTCACAAGCTACTCTGTAGTATACAAAGTCATTCAAACTAGCTGCAACTTTACCAGCTTTGATAACACTTTCATGATCAATCATCAGGGTTCTTACACCTTTTCCAAAGTCAAATTCAAGCACTTTTCAAGCATTTTCAAGGTGCATTTCCAAGCTTTTCAAGCATCTTACAGCTGTTGTAAATTACATATTTATATACACATACTTATACTCAAATGATTATTTCCCTACCTCACATTAAATCTGATGTTCTTTATGCTATAAATAACCAAATGTGTGTTTCATAATAGCATTCTACATGAGGATGAAACATTTACATTTTTAGAAAAGAAAACTAAGTTTAATATTTCAAAATGAGACCCATCTGTACGTAGACTGGGCATCCCATATAACCTGGCTGAGCCAATATAAAACAATCAGCCAAATAACTTTTCAATACATTATTGATTACTATTTTTGAGGTACTTTTAGGTTGGCAGTAAACATAAGTCAGAGGTAAATGGTTTACTTTTACTCCACTACATGTATTTAATACCTTTAGTTACTTTACAGATCTGGATGAATGATGTGAAATATAATCAAGTCTTAAATCAGACTTTAGTTCCACCTGGAGTAAATTCACAAGCTACCCTGCAGTATACAAAGTCATTCAAACTAGCTGCACCTTTACCAGCTTTGAGAACACTTTAATGATCAATCATTATAAAACATATCATATACAATTATTAGGGATGCTCCGATCGCCAATTTTGGGGCCGATCGCCGGAATCAGCTTGTTCCAGAGGTAGATAAAATAGCTAAGTGTGTTAGGTCTAACTCTTAATGTGTGTTCTGCTCCGCTCACCGGTCCGTCACAGCGGGTGGAGCTGCAGGATTTCTGCTTCACACACACGTTGCATACCGCTATTTTATTGTCACTTTCGGACACTTAAAATACTGCCAGACTAGTGAAGCCATTTTGGCGAGCTTGTTTTGCCGCGCACAGAGAAAAGTGTCATGTATTTTATATGCAACGATAGCCTAATCTAAAATGCTCTACTATGGCGTACCTTTCGTGTGGTGTGTGGCGTCAGCGCAGACTCTCGCATCGTTATTGTTGCACACTTTGCAGGAGGCTACTCTTGGGCTTCGCTTGACCCTCGTCTTAGCCATGGCTTGTATTTGTCTTCTGCTAGCCAACGCTCGTTGAAACGGCAACCTCCTGGCATACTGTCATCTATCACTCTCATCAGAATGCCCAGGTCACACACGTAACAAAAACACTTGCCGGTCACGCGCATTGCGCGGGAAGGCCGGAGCGGAGCTGTTTTATGTAAAAGCGAAGCAATTAAGCTCGCTCCGACTTCTTTATTTTCTTTTAATCTAAAAAGCGAAGTAAAGCATTTACAATTTCAAGCACTTTATCCCAAATTCAAGCACCATTCCCAAAATTCAAGCACTTTTCAAACCTTGAAAACACCTCGTACAATTTCAAGCATTTTCAAGGATTTCCAGCACCCGTATGCACCCTGAATCATTATAGAAAACATATCATATACAATTATTAGGGATGCTCCGATCGCCAATTTTGGAGCCGATCGCCGGAATCAGTATCGGCCGATACCGATATCGCTCTTTTCCTCTCTCTCTCTCTCCTGACAGCTCGTCAGTATCTCCTGCAGCTCACTGATCCAGTAATGAGCGACCCGACAGTGAAGAATAAATATATTTATAACTAGTTTAGCTTGTTCCAGAGGTAGATAAAATGGCTAAGTGTGTTAGGTCTAACTCTTAGTGTGTTTTGCTCCGCTCACCAGTCCGTCACAGCGGGTGGAGCTGCAGGATTTCTGCTTCACACACGTTGCATACCGCTATTTTATTGTCATTTTCGGACACTTAAAATACTGCCAGACTAGTGAAGCCATTTTGGCGAGCTTGTTTTGCCGCGCACAGAGAAAAGTGTCATGTATTTTACATGCAACGATAGCCTAATCTAAAATGCTCTACTATGGCGTACCTTTCGTGTGGTGTGTGGCTCGTCGTCAGCGCAGACTCTCGCATCGTTATTGTTGCACACTTTGCAGGAGGCTACTCTTGGGCTTCGCTTGACCCTCGTCTTAGCCATGGCTTGTATTTGTCTTCTGCTAGCCAACGCTCGTTGAAACGGCAACCTCCTGGCATACTGTCATCTATCACTCTCATCAGAATGCCCAGGTCACACACGTAAGAAACACACTTGCCGGTCACGCGCATAGCGCGGGAAGGCCGGAGCGGAGCTGTTTTATGTAAAAGCGAAGCAATTAAGCGCGCTCCGACTTCTTTATTTTTCTTTTAATCTAAAAAGCGAAGTAAAGCATTTACAATTTCAAGCACTTTATCCCAAATTCAAGCACCATTCCCAAAATTCAAGCACTTTTCAAACCTTGAAAACACCTCGTACAATTTCAAGCATTTTCAAGGATTTCCAGCACCCGTACGCACCCTGATTATAGTGTTGGTGGTTGAGTTTATATGAAAAATGTTTATTTAATCGTGTGTACACAGTGCAATGTTGTGAATTAATTAACTGACTTAAAAAAAGAAGAAAAGACAGAATTATTCCAGCATTTTTTCCAGTAAGCATAGTATATGTATATCAGTTGCATGTCCGGTGGCGGGTGTCAGAGGGAGCAGGGGTACTTGGTCCAGGGAGGCAGTCTTCCTGTTTCATTTGCCAGCCTCCAGTACCTCTCCTTCAGGATGAATGCTGCCGCTTTGGGCTGCCTCTGCCTGGTGAAAACACCCTTCTTGTTGCCCACCACACGGGTGATCCCTGCAGACACAAGACCACAGGAACTTTGTCATGCACAGGACATAAGAATATACCCTTTAAAACGTAGCAAGACTTAAGAAATCTGGTTATTAATATCCATTACATTAAGCTTTCACAGTCATAAGAGGTGGCTATTCAGTCTAACGGAAGATGTGTAGACAGCATTCCTGATACTGATATCTACAGGGAGCTTTTAGAGCCAAGATGGCAACAGGTTTGTTTTTGTTGAGGAGTACCTGATTCCCACTGGCAGTGAGGGAGTGGGGAGCCGATTGGCTGATGCAGAGCGCAGTGTAAGTTTAGGGTTATGATGAGGCTACTGATCATCTGTGCAGACGTGTCTTTCACACATCTGTGCTGCAACACGTTTGTCCATTGTACAACTAGTGTAGGAGCCACATGTGAAGTATTTTCTGTGTTTGTTATGTCACATTTTTTTAGTCACTATATGTGGTGGGCGTGTCTATTGGATTTGTGTGGTTATATCCGGTTGCTTTTACCTGTGCACTTTGTCATAGATGGAGGGGGAGTGAGCTGGAGAAGGACAATTTTTGTTGACCGCATGCACGCATACGCAATCACTATACTGGATATGGACTAGAAATAATTGTATGTTTGCTTGTTTTGTTTGCAAATAAAAGGTCAAACGCATACCAGTGTAAATACTTATTTTTCTCTTGTTTAGTCCCTCGTGGCACTAATATTGGATTACTACAGCCGCAACAACTAGTATTGATAAAAGTTCTCACAAATTGGAGAAAAAGGATCTGATGAGCTGATAACTAAATCGTTTTTTTTTAAAAAAACAACATAAAAAACACGATGGCGGGAGAAGTTGTAAAGAAGAGTGTCAGTGTGTGCAAACCCAGAGGGCCCAGGATACACACATTAAAGGCGTTATCCTCAGCTGATGTTTTTTTGTCAGCTAGCTTAGTAGATAACGCTTCCTGGCTCTGTTATATGGTTGGAGGTTGTAGTTTTTGAAAAGGATATAGTTCCTATACGTCTGTGGATTATCTTGCGCAACAGGGTCATGATTTCTGGAGAGAGATATGTTGTTGACTTGAACCACATACTGGGTGGCCTCCTCCAGTGCCTATATCTTGGCTTCTCACACCAAAACAATCTAGATGGATACTGTTACGACCCCCTCCACTCCACTAGGGGTCTCTGCCTTTGTGTTCTGCTGGCTGGCTCTTGTTTGTGTTTCAGGCGATCAACCTGATGAGCCACACCTGGGCCGTCGACATAAAAGGCCAACACCAACCCATACTGCCCTCTCACTCTTCTTTGTTTCTGCACATTTTCCCACACCCATACACGCAATCATTACTGATAACTGACTTCCACGTTTATTAGGTTTCTTTGAAGACCTTTGGTTTTGGTTATAGTAAATAAATACGCTTTTTGTTACACTTAACTTGTCTGGTCTCCCATCTTTGTTGCAGCCTATGAACCAGGCCGTAACGAATGGGGGCTCGTCCAAACTTTTTGACGTTGGCCGTTTATCAATCGCGAGGATATTGGCTTCCAAGCCAATATTTCAAGGATGCTACATCATCGAGTGCCGCCGAATGACTGTTCCAATCTCCAGCATACTTGGAATTCCACCGAGGCCGCGTCCTTAGTTTGGGGGAAATTTCGAGGCTGCACATGGGTAGACTTCGCGTCCTTAAAATCCCCACAATGCTTTGCGCATGGACCAATTTCCCCAAATCTGTGGCGGAAGATGTAAGGCGTGGCCTCTCATATGACGCACACCTGCACACTTGCTAGCCTGTTCCACTCTTTGTTTTCCGAATGCCAGGAAGTATTCTTGCCTTGCTTCTGAAGCAAGATGCTCGGCTCGGCTGTGCTACCAAGTCAGCATCCTCGCGATTGAGAAACGGCCATTGTTTCTAATTCTGTAGTGCAGCCATCTTTTTCTGCTTGTAAGTGGATTGAAGGGCTGAGACTGATTACAACAATCAGATCAGCTGTAACTTGGTAGGCAGGTGCACCTCGTTGTGTGCATGCTGGTTGTTTGGGAGACATGGACAAGTGTGGTGAGTAGATGTTTGTTTTTGTTGGATAATGTAAGCAGTTGTAATGAAATGCAGGTGTGTGGTGTTTTTGTTTTTCGTCGCTAAGATGTAGCCGATTTTTGGTGGTCCTGTGAGTGTCTTTCACTTCTGTCCCTGTAGGCTTCAGAACGGACTCCCTTTGGAATTCGTTGGGGGGTTTTAGTGTGGTGTGGACGTGGTTAGAGCAATTAGCTCGGGAGCACGTCCAAAGCTGCGGGTGGAGTTGCTGGTTGCTTTACCGGGCTTGTGGGTTTCAGTGCATAAATACCCACCATAAATAGCACATGAAGACTAGGGGGGAGTTTAGGTAGTTTCTGTTTGGTTTGGTAGATAGAGGGACATGACTGCTGTTGTATGTGCTATTTGAGATCGGCTGCAAATGTGTTAAGTGACATTGCAATGTTTACATGAGTGTTTGTTTTAATGTTTGTGTTTTCCTGTTAGTACTTAATCCTGGTAAACGGTTTGGCTTTATTAGTTCTAAAACAAGTCTGGGTTGTGGTGATATCTTAGTGCAGGATGTTACAGTGGTTTATGTGGAAGTAATCAGATGGTAGCAGGAGGGAAGTGCAAAATGGTAATTTGTTGGAAGTGTCTACAAGTGGTTAGTTAGACCTGTAAGCTTCGGGAACACAAGCGCTGCAGTTCATGCCTTGGTTGGGTGAGCTTTGCGTAGTTTTGTTGCCTCTTTGTGCTGTGCTTCTGAGGAAGACTGATTCTAGTTTGTGATAGCTGGAATCTTGGTGAAGGCAAAGCTTTAGCAAGCTTTGTCTAGCTGCAGGTAATTTGTCGGACTCTGGTGAATGTTTATCTGTTTTTGGACCTCCTGTTAATGCTCTTCCATGCATGGCCCATCACCCTTCTCTTCAGTGTGTGTTCTCTCTGATCTCCATCTTTCCTGTAATCTCTTAAAAGGCTTCTTCAGGCACTAGAGTTGCTGGGTTGGAAAATGGAGACTGGGTGAACACCGATATGAAATTCAAACCGGTCAGTATGTAACATGTATATGTAATTTTGAACTTTGCATTTCAATATTATTCTGTGTTGGTTGCTATGTTTGGACGGTGTTCCTAAGGGGAACCCCTTTTTTTAAGGGGGGGGGTGGTGTTACGACCCCCTCCACTCCACCAGGGGTCTCTGCCTTTGTGTTCTGCTGGCTGGCTCTTGTTTGTGTTTCAGGTGATCAACCTGATGAACCACAACTGGGCCGTCGACATAAAAGGCCAACACCAACCCATACTGCCCTCTCACTCTTCTGTTGGACACGGCCGCGTCTTTGTTTCTGCACATTTTCCCACACCCATACACGCAATCATTACTGATAACTGACTTCCACGTTTATTAGGTTTCTTTGAAGACTTTTGGTTATAGTAAATAAATACGCTTTTTGTTACACTTAACTTGTCTGGTCTCCCATCTTTGTTGCAGCCTATGAGCCAGGCCGTAACAGATACATAGAACTGCAGGCGCAGTGTATAAACTGGGAGAAATAACAGCAACTACGGTACCTTGCACCGTCATGAAGTCAGCAAAGTTCCAGATGAGTTCGCCGATCACATATTGCTTCCTCTTCTGGTCGAATACGTCGTGGCAGCTCTTCAGGACCACCTTCTGGTACTCCTCAGTAAACATCGTGGGTGGATCCTAGAGAGGAAATGAGACATTAGCAAGCATTAGCATGCTTCTGGGGAAACAAATCCAAAACAGATTTAGGGAGGCGGAGGAAGACAAAATCATTAATGTATTACAGGCTATCAATGCTACAAAAAAGAAAGTAATACAAATACTGGTGCACTGCAGTGGGGTGAATAGAGTTCTTACACTGTGAAGCCCTGGCACTGCATCGGCTCCATATTCACTCTGGATGATGGGCTTCTGGTACTTTCCATACCAGTTCTCAAACTGAGTGTTGAGCTGAAGGGGGATGACCTCCAGGTGGCCGGGGTCGTGGTACCAGGAGAAGTAACTGTTTATGCAGATCACATCCACATAGGGAGCCTAGGGATGAGAGAAAATACTTAATATGAGTCTTAAAGATACTCTTCACAATTTTTAAATGTTCTTTTTGAGAGTAAATTAGAAATTAAGAAATGAGGCAAGATACAAACCATTATTACCTTACAGAAGAGTGAATGTTTGCACGATATAAGGAATTATGGACTGGCAGTGTTTTTCCCTTTTGGCCATGACAGAGTGAAGCAGCAGTAATTTCTCACACAGCCAGTTATTTGCCCTTAGGTTAATAAATAGTGGCTGCAGGTAGTCGGCTAAATAACCAGTACCTTTAGGTTTGGAATTACACCCCGAAAGATATTCCTCACAGCCCAGGAATGTGGGGCATGTAAACAACTTAGTTTGACATTGGGTTTGCAACCTCTGAAGGTCAGCAGGATAACACACACTTTTACATCAGGCCTTTAAGTCTGATCATGACTGATCTTCTTTACTTTATGTATATAGACTATATATATTAAGTAAAGAAGATCAGTCATGATCGCACAGAGACACACTTTTTCCACATTACCGGTAGTTATCTTCACTCTACATAATGTGTAGAATTGCAGAATAATTATCCGATTATATCATCAGTATCTGCCCTTAAATAGATACAGTATTTTTGTACTTATCCCTAGTTTCACATGTTTTAGTTTTTTCCCCCTGATGTCATCCAGAACAAAACCAATGATGTCAAGCAACTGTTGCTTTTGAAATGTATCATAAAATCCAATATGGGAAAGTGTCAGTATCTGATTTTAAAAAGTGAGTATCTCATATGTTCTGCATTCACTGGCTTCATGTTGAATATCATAAAAACTCACCCCTTTGTCCCGGGCATAGTGACTGTTTGAGACGTAAGTGACGGGCCGGGTTGGATCCAGAGCTTTGGTGTGTTGTATCAAAGTCCTGTAAGAGAAACATAGTTTTTGTTTCATGATAACGTTTTGTATAGTCATTACAATGTCACAAAGGGCTAACTTTTGTTGTTAAAAAAACACCATATCTGTATTTTCAATATGTGTCTTGTCCACCAGTCATCCAGAAAATGTTGCACACAGAAACCATTCACACAGTCTGATGCATATTTCTATTCTATTTTTGAATATATTCCCACAACAAGAAAGTTAACTACATTGGTCAAATGGACATCGTTAGTCCAGGATGTGCCTATGGAATGAATAACATTAGCAGGAAATTGTCATTTAGCTGCTTAGAGCTCAATCCCCACCATCTAATCTTCATACATCCTTTGCTTTGCGATCAGTACAGAACATCTCAGTTTGTAAAGCTAATTGAGTAATCATGAGGGAGTGTTTATTTTGCTCAAAGTCTTTTAGTCTGTTAGTCTGCATGCATTTCCGTTGGACTCGTGGGCACAGTTTGTTCTCGGCACACACCTTTTAGTCTGTTAGTGTGACATGCATGTATTTCCGTTGGACTCGTGGGCACAGTTTGTTCTCGGCACACACCCTATGCTGCTTTTTTTTACGGTTACGGCAGTAGAGCAGGTTGAGCCTCAGGCAGATACTGAGCTCCAGCTGTTAGTGTTCAGGGCAGGTTCACTCTTACTGCATTCCACACAGAGGAAAAAAGGGATAGGCTCTGACTGAATAACAAACAAGTACACCCCTACAGCAACACACACACAGAGTGTCTAAAGCTTCAAACCTTTTAAAAGTTTGTCATAGGATAGGATAGGATAGTTAGTTTTTGGGATAGAAAGTGAATAATCCTGCACCCAAAAGGACCAGATATATCAGTTTTGGTACTTTGATGAGTGGATCTAAACAAGACTTACTTAAAATAGAATTCAGCAGGGGGCATCTCTGAAGCCGGCTCATTGGCTACTGACCACATGACCACGGATGCGTGGTTCTTGTCCCGGCGTACAAGCTCGTCCATCACGTCCAGGTGATGGTTTAGGGAGGCGTTTCTAAAACTGCGACTGCATCAGCAAGGCACAAAAAACAAAGAAACTGAGTTGACATCTTCTATAAAAAACATTTGTACGATTTTGTACATGTGATTAGTTACCTTTTTATCCCCTTAAACATTCTACATTACTGTCTTGCAGAGGATGTATCGGGCTCAGGTTTAAAGCTAGAGATACCGGTACTAGTATCATATGAAACTAGATACCATAAAGGCATCCATTTGCACAACCCATAGAATGTTAGCTTTTGGGATGCAATAGCGCTCCAAAGTTAGGCTACATTTTGTGTAGGGAAAAACTTGTATGGCCATATTCACAGGGGTCTCCTGACCTTTCACCATAAGATATCTGATTGGAAATGGGTTCTGTGAATACCCATGAGTCTCCTATTTACATACAAGCCCAAGTTCTGCTCTTCCTATGCAGTTTTGGGCAAACACCATGCAGAATGGTACAAAAATCATGCAGTGTTTAGCATGCAGAATGAATGTGTTGTTCATTTTAATATTTCTGCATGGTGGGTTCCCTTAATAGTCTTGGAATTGCATCAACTGGGGGGGACTTGTAAGCTGAGAACTTGAATATGAAGACCCCATTATACTTTTTAGTGACCATAATAGCCATTTAATTGACAATTTTTTAAACGTTATACTTTACTTTGTATAAAATGAGCTGTTGTGAGCTCTAGGTTGATCACAGCCTCATGAAACTCCATAAACACAAACCATAAACCCAGGTAATTGAGGAGATTTTTCTTTTGTAGGTATATTAACAATAAGGGAGATTTTTGAGTAATTTACTTCCATCCAATCGCCAGAGGGGAGAGGAAGAGGTTAACCCGGCTCATAACTCTACCCAAAGTTAATATGAAATACTTTATTTTCAATACGCTGTTGATAATATGCAGCTTATTATTATTTCCCAAAGTGGGTTTTTCCAATCTGCAACTTAGCTGCAAACTAAGGGTGAAAACAGTCAGGAGGTTTTCAGGAGTAGCGATGATGGACTCCTCTGTCTCTTTCCTTAAAACGCTCTTTCTACCAGTCACATGTTCATGCAGTCGCCCACTCAGAACCTTCAAACACATCCAAAGGTCAGAGGATGAGAGCGGTGACACCTACATGTCTTTGATGCCCACCCCCGGGCACTCGTCTATCACCACGATGCCGTGGCGGTCACACATCTGCAGGATCTCCTCAGCGTAGGGGTAGTGGCTGGTGCGGAAAGAGTTGGCCCCCATCCACTTTAATAGGTTGAAGTCTTTAACAATAAGGGACCAGTCAAAGCCTTTACCCCGAATCTACAACACAAGGGAAAAAGTGGAAGGGAGGATTTATTGTAATGAATAACCTTTTTATATCAAATGTCCTGTTTTTTTAAAATCAGAAATATATTGTCTGATGACGTGAGGTCATGTTACAACAGATATGTTGCTTTCCTCTAGTGGTACTCACATCAGAGTCCTCGTGTTTATTGACTCCATGGAAATAGAAGGGCTTCTTGTTGATGAGGAACTGTGTGCTGGTAACACTGACGGTGCGGATGCCGACTGGTAGAGTATACACATCCTCATGCGTAGATCTCTCATTGGCTGCCTTGAGGCGAACCTAGAAAAAAAAGTCAGAAAAAAGATTTCTTGCAAATCTTTCAGGTGACATAGTAAATAGAAGTGCTGAATACCTAACAACTAAAGCTAGTCAAGGAGTTCTAAAACAAGATAACACACAGAAAGGAGGCGCAAACATTTCAGTTGAAGAAGAAAAGTGAAGGGTGTTAAGATGTTTTCTGAGATTCAAAGAGACATTTGCTGTTGTCCAGGAATACATCACATACAGCATTACTATTATTACAGTGCTTAGCTTTAAAGTTGTGGTACAATGGGATAATTTTACATTATTGTATTATTATAAAAATGTGAATAGCTTCTCCTCCTGACTTAAAGGTGGGGTAGGTAAGTTTGAGAAACCGGCTCGAGATACACTTTTTGTTATATTCCATGGAATGCTCTTAACATCCCGATAGCAATGAATATCTTAAGTGCTTTGACATAAAATCCATACAAAAATGTCATCTGTGGAAGCAGTAATACTGTACAAAGCACGACCAATCATTTTAGCCGGCCCGGCTAAAATAACTGGATGGCCTACCTGCCTGTCAGCCTTCCATCTGTGCACAAAGTTATCTCATTGGTCATGTGCACGTGCGTGTGTGTTGGAGGAGGGGCTCTGTAAGGAAGTGGCAGATTTTTTCTGGCTGTGTATTTTCAAATCTAGCGCACTCGAGCTGGTTTCTCCAAAATTACCTACCCCACCTTTAAAGGATGTTAATATTAATTTAACATGGAACACTATAAAGAATGTTTTCACTGTGTAGGAGCCATTTTATGGGTGTTGTTGGTGTCTCAGTTTACTTTATATGTATAGTGCAATACTATTTTGAACACTTGGTGGCGGGGTTTAGATGCACCGGGTGTATAAAAGGGGTCATAGGTGACAGGAAAGGACGAGGACACAGGAGGAAAGAGCGTACCGATTCCACCAGCCCGGCAGATGCTCACCACAACCATTGACTTTATATTAAACCTTGGTATGTAAAACGCTAAATAAACAACATTCTAAACTGCAGCAAAGGACCGGAGATTCATCTGTTTGCGTCTGGATCACTCTCCAACCCTCCAGTGAAGTAATGGCAAAAGGATATAGGACATTGGAACATTAAAATTGCCATTACACACTGTTTTACCCTCCAAACTGAGCACCATCACAAGGTAGAGGATGTAGTCTTATCATCATACTGATGTAAATATGCTGTTACCTGCATTATAAACGGTTTACACCATGGACTAAAAAATGGATTCTTATTTTTTTTAAGCTGACTGAATGTCTGTCACACATATTCATGTGACCTGACCTGATAGTCATATTGACTAACATGCTGTCTTACCTCCATAGAGTAAAGGTACCCTGGACTCTCATGCATCAAATACGGCCACCACAGATTGACATCTACTACTTTGAGCACTCCAAATGGCTCGGTGGAGGAGGCCACACAGTGGCCATCTTTGTCCATCAGAGTGACCTTCACTCTGGCTGTGGTAGCACCTTGGACTGATACCTTGTAATTGACTTGACCTGAAACAAAGGGAAAACAACTCTATGAATAAAGTCACATAACTACTCTTCTTTGGTTTAGATCCCATGTAGCTTTATTGAGCAGTTTCTTCTTTTATAAGTTATTTGGTGGTCATGAGTATTTCAATTACTTTAAAGTGTGCATGCATTATTTACCAGTGTTATCCAAGAAGTCCGTCACCACAGTGATGTCATCCACATAGGCCGTAGGAGTAGTATACAGCAATACAGGTCGATGTATACCAGCGTAGTTGAAGAAATCAAAGTAGATGTTTTGCACAAAAAAGCCTTTCGGATACCTATTAAGCAAATATATTAACCTCATTATCTACATACAAATTGACACGTATTTTGCCCCAATATGACATAAAACCAGAAGAAAAAAAAGCTAGATTTGTAAAGCACTGGAATTATTTACAATTCCTCACAGTTTTAGACATTGTAACATGGACAAAAGCAGATTAAGTGTCACTTATTGTGTAATTGATGAAAGCAGTTCAGGTAAGAATAATTATGCAAACTTGTTAATTGCCATTATTAAAAAGTGGCTTAAATGAATCTGAGCAAATAAGTTTTCTTCAGTTATGTTAGCTCACACAATAATTTAGGCAAGCGTCATATAGGGTTTTGTTTAAAGATAAAAAGTGTTTAGGTTACTTGGTGATGTCGTCGATGTGCTGGATGCTTCCTGGAGGAAGAGTCTCCAGAGTCAGAGTGTTGTTGACGGCGATGGTGATCCTGCATGGCTGGATTGGATCCTTGCGGATTAAACTGCCTACCTCAGCCTCAAAAGGAAGATGGCCGCCGTTATGCTCTGTCACCTTCACCCCGTTCACCCACTGCAAAGGGTAAATAATTCAAATTAGCCTGATGTCATTATCACAAGAGATGGAAAATGGATCAACAGAATAATTTTTTCCAGCAGATGACTTATTTTTCTATGTGTGACTGGAATGGTTTAGGGAAGCTACATGTGATATACTCACCACTATTGAGTAATAGTGAGCACTTCCCACTCTGATAACCACTCTTGTTCCTTCATCAGTGATCCAGCGTGCAGGCACCACCACCTCACGCTCATACCACACCCAGCCAATGAAATCTCTCAAAGTGGGGTCCTGCGTGATGTCATTGTAGCTGGCAGGAACTGGCATGTCAATCACTGGGCCCGTCTAAGGAAAACAAAACAATGAAAAGGCAGTATTTCATTATTAAGAGCGGATCTGCTGTAGTTGGTGATGAGGTTGGTGTAACTGGGATGATTATGATTGAATCAAAACTTATTATGGGGAGTTAATAGTAGCCATTTTTACCTGTTTCAGTGGTGCAATTTGCCTCTCATGACATAATATAGTTTGGCCTTTGTAATAATGATGATTTGAAAGATGACGTATATTGACAATGTTGTAAAATATGTGCACAGGTCAATACATTGCTTTGCACTTTTAATATGCCTTGCCTTATGAAAGGAACATGTTTATTAGTTGTAGATTTCTGCACAGCTACAGGATGTATACAGAAAAAGTAGTGCACGGAGTCTCACAGTGCTTACAAAGATGCAATGAGGTCGTTGCTTCAGTTTCCCAGGTGTGAATGGGGCCAGTCAACTGTGCTCTCTGGTGTTGCCACATATGAAAACACTGGCGCTATGTAGACTGCATATGAATTGCTTTTTTATTGCAATTGACCTTTTGAGTCAAAACAAAGGTTCAATGGAGTCTACGTTTATAGCTTTTCAACGAAAATGAATGTACACGTGGGTTATTTGACCCCTTGTCGGTAACTTATCTCATTCAGTAGTTATGAGAGTATTCAAACTAACTTTTTTAACTAAAACGCGAGCTGCTTTATGTTTCCGTTAGCTTCCCTGCTGCTCACCTCCCTCAGGCGACTTTTGTACCATGCCTTGTCGAAGCCCTGGTTCCTGTTTGGAGACTTGTCAGCCCTGAAGCTCCAAAGCCCGCTCAGCTCCTTCACCTCCCTGGAGGAAGACTCCCGGGGGAAGAGCATGCCGGTGTCCAGCAGACATGCCGCTTCGAACAGAGCAAACAGGCACAGCACACGGAACAGCCCGGGCCTTTCAGGTGAGAGCATCCTGTGCAAGTCTGCTAATTCTGCCCACTCGGAAAGTAGCTCCGCAGGTTTCCTTTGCTTACTCAGTCACATGATTTGAGTTTTTGTAATCACGTGACAGGAGAGTAGCTTTATCGTGCTGCTTTCGCTTACTGTCGGAAATTGCTCAATGAAGAGGTGAGCAGAACATTAGCCATCATTTTGTCGTCCTACCCCACCAAATTAAAACGCCTGGCTTGTTAATTGAAAAAATCCACAACACGAGAAAATGAATACTTTATTCTAAATTAACATTATATTCTCAGCACTGGCTGAAACGATATCATCCTTCACGGAAGCAATGTTGAATAGATGACACTAGATGGCGCCAGACACTTGCTCATCAAAGTCAACAAGAGTGCAACCGAGCACAGAAGCATCCTTTACCTCTTGTAAAAGTGTCCAATAGGCCTGGAGATGTGTCAGGGTCATTCTATTCTATCAATCTTAAATTCTGCATATAAAATGTTTGGGAGGTTTGAATTCAGAAAAATAATATATTTGGAAATGTATGCATCCATTCATAAGTATAAGGTGCAACATTTTCAAGGTTAGACTGAAGTACTCAAAGGTATTCAGATAAAATCAGACTACTGTTTTTGTATCAAATGGATAACATGATTTATAACAAATATTCCATGTCATGAGTAGTCATCAACTAACTACATTTCCAAATAATCTGACCAACCCTGTTTTTTCACAGACTGTAGATGCTCAGTCTGAAGTGAGCTGTGAGAATACTTCACTGGAATTTGGGGAGTAGATTTTTCAGCTGAGTCAGAAGGTGTATCCTACTGCAAAATTATTAAAATTGTCCACCTCCTCAAACATGTAATACTAACCTGTTTATCTCTACCAATTTATAAAGCAGTGGTTGATGTTTTGTGTCCACAACAGGTTCAGTTCTCTATAAGTTGCAGGTTGTAATATAACATTTATAAGACCCTGGTGGCCCTGGGGTGTCAGGCTCTGACCATGAACTGCTGCTGAACCCAGAGGTCCGTCTGCTTGTGATTCATTGTTGCCTGTAATTTCCCATCCGTCTTTCCCCTTTCTGTAAACTATCTGCAATCAGAATGCTAAGAAGGTATAAAAAAAATCTATAACAAATCTCTATTCAATTATAGCACTTGTAGTCATACATATTTTGTTGGGGGAGACAAATGTGAAGCAATGTCTTAGTTTTGTCATATGTCTTAGTGATCCAAAAGGAGTGAATTGGGAGTGATTTATAACAGCACTATTCTGGTCATGCAAAGGTATTTAAAGAGAATTGTGATGCATGATCTTAAAGTGCACATTTGTGGAGCAATTATTAGCGTAAGAACGTATTTCTGAAGATCTTTAGGGCAAGATAAGGTCACAGAAACTGAACAGTTGTGTTGGAGTTTTTGACTTCCTACTGAAATAGATTTTGATGTGAGGAAAATGCTATAAAAACATCATGCAACACTGTTACCGGCAGTAAGTCTATTTATGTCAGTTTTTGACTATTTCCTAATAACCTGGCTGTATGTTGAAATGAAGTTTTACAAGTATCTGTAGTCTCACTGAATGGACCCGAACATGCCTAAATCCACTTTTGGTCTACTCTACATGGGACATTGGCTATCCAGGTATGTTTATAAGCCCTGATTGCACCAAATGGACGTGTTCCCACGTAACTTCTAAATCCCAGAGGGAGTGATTCCACAGACTCTTGCAGATTGAAAGGCGCAATACTTTCTTTGTATTTCACTTATATATGTCTGACATTTTCTTTAAGCGTATAACCCCTGGTTCCCCTCCAACATTTTGTTCTGATTCATTCTGGCTTTCTCGTTAAATCAAAATGACTGGAGTTGAAAACTATCCCCAAGAGAAAAGGAAATCAGCTGAATTTAGAATTCTTTCCTGTTAAAGTTATGTTGTCTGGCAAAAGACGTTTGATGCACTGTGCTTCTTAAGCACATATTTAAGTGACACAACCAACCAACAGAGCTGCGATTCGCCTGAAATTATTATAAGTTTGATATTGAGTTCAGTGTTAATTTCTTGTATGAAGAATCTCTCAAGTCATTTTCCCACCAATTCATTTGGGATGAATCAAAAATAAAAGTACTTTTAATGTATTTTTGGAGCTTTTCCTTTGGTTCCCATGTCAGTGTTGTCGTATGTTCTACATACCTAACTTTTGATGACAAATCCCTGTGGCAAAAATCAAATGGTCATTTCAAAAAGTATTCAAGCCTATTGCCACCATCTGTTATTGTTGACCTTTTATGATGCAGTTGTTATCGTCATGGCTTGCAATCTTCGTTAAGGCAAATAATGTGCTTTTCCATATTGGATTGATTTGATCCAGGAGAGCTGAACAAATAAGTACATGTTGGGGCATGCATGCACATTTTGTATTGCTGAAATGACACAGGTTCTTTAGAATGTGTTTCACAGAGCATTAAATGACTTCAAGCCATACTCACTTGGCTTCCCACTAGTGATGTGACATTCGCGAACGATCCGATTCTTTTGAACGGCTCTTTGGTATGAACGAAGGGAACCGAGTCCTACTTGTTGAGAGCCGTTCTTTTTAACGTTGGTTCTCTGCCTGCCATAAATCCACTCACCTTCACTGGGAACTTGCTTTCCTGAATGCAAATGTTCCATAGATGATGGCATAACACATGCTGCTTGAGTAGTAGTTTGGCTGGCTGAGAGATGTAGCAAGCTATACATTTTCTGTGTGTAAAAGTAGATTCTGGCAATACAGTCAATCATTATCCTGGTGATTATTTCGCAGGTAAACCTATTAACCCCGCCCCCTTAAAAAAAAAACGGCTCTTTTGAACGGCTCTTTTGAACAGCTCTTTTGAACGGCTCTCGGAAAGGAACGGAGCCATAAGATCCGACTCCCTTCAAAGAGGCGTAATTCCCATCACTACTTCCCACAATGCTTCATAGGCAGCATTTTATTTCCTACCTGCTCTTACTTTTCGACTCATCAGTTTTTAATATTAATTTCACTCCTTCCCAAAAGTTACCCGCCCCAAAACTTTTTTTTTGCATGGGTGAAAACACATCTCTACCCCAAACAAAGAACCTCTTTGACTTAGCAATTTAGTTAAAGGAACAATCTAGTGCTGTGGTTACTCATCTCAGGCATGGTGTATCTTTCTTTTTCCGTGAAAGTACTATCTTTGCAGCCTCTCTGATATAGAGCCATGCAGCTAAAAAAAACACTCAGAATGCTCAGAGGAGCTGTGGGTTACAAAATAAGTCATACCCTTGGCTGATAAAAAGAACAGTCAGAGTCACTGCCATTACAGAACAATGAGGCAAAGATGGTTCAGCATTTTGCAAATATGTTCTTTAGACCATTTTGTTGTCCTAAAAATGTTTTGTTCTTTAATCTGTACAGCAGTAATCGTCATTTGCATTTACTCGGCAGTTTATGATTGAGGGATTAACATTGAGGGAACGTAATGTAAGCCTATATGGTTGCTTTTATTAATATAAATTGCTATAAATAAATAGGAATAAAAGTGGCTTAGGTCTTTCTGTGTGCTTTTCCAACACCCAGAAACCAAAAACACTTGGATGTTAAATATTGGGGTTAAAAAAGTCTAATCACAAATCGTTAGCCTAAAACCATCTGTCAACAACTTTCATGTGGCAGGATACACTCAGTAGAGTATTTTAAACTGGCCAAAAACAGAAAAACATGCTGTACGAAGGGCTGGGCCCCTCACTAGTGGTGACGCACATTGCCTCATAAGTTAAGTTATAAGTTAGCAAAATCAATCAAATGTAGGTCAATTAAGCTTGATACTCTAATATGCTTTGACAAAATAAACCGCCTGCATCACAGCTTTCCATAGGGTTTCATTTATTTTGTTACAAAATGTGTTGGCAGCTCATTCCTTAAAACAGTAGCCTCAGATTGCTTATAATAATGGAAATGTTAGGGGCATTTTTCAAGCTTGATATGGAAATAAGTGAATGGGCTTTCTGATCAACTACGATTTCTTAGAAACATGTTTAAATTGACTGAATTTATTTGAAAATTGGGCTTATTAACTCATGAAAATTACTGTGTCATTATATGTTAAGAAGTACAATATAAGAAAAGTGCAAGTTTCAGGTGTAGGCTTAGATGTTCGAGGGTAAAAAACGGTATCGGATTGTTATTGGTATTGGCATGGTGTCATTAACTGTATGTTGTAGCACATGAAAAAACTGTTATCAAGCCATCCTAGTTTCTACCTTATTCAGAATGTGGTAAACTAGTTCTCAATCAAATATAAAGTCAGCTCCAGAAGCCCAGACTGCAAAGAGAAAGCACCATCAAAGAGAAGCTCTTCAGCTGTCATCTTTCTGAAATTCAGCTTACAAGTTATTTAAGGTTCTGTGACATCGTTTTATTCCTTTCTCTCAGGCTGTCATTTTCTAAGCACATGTCATTTTTTCATCTTTGGCATGCTGTAGAAGATCTTTTTGAATTTGATAGTTGGCGAAAAATAAAAAGCAGTCCGCAATTTTTTTTAACAGTTCTGAAAGGGGGTTCATCCATGCATTATTGATAGGTAAGCATGGGGGAAGGAGAACTACAAAGGGCGGGAAAGAGAGATAAAGGGAGACTCAATTCCCCAAAGCCAGCATTTTTGCTGATATGCTTTTCACAATGTTGCTGTGCCTGGGTTACCATAACCTCAGTGATGAAAGCACACACAGACATGTTCAGTTGTGCCGGGATGTAATAGTTTTAGTTCTGGTTGGATTGCTCAGTAAAATACATTGCCTACCACTAAAAGAACATGTGTACCACAACAGATATGAAGAGAAAAACATGCAATACAAGGATAGTTGCTGGCCTCAGGGGAATGGGGTAAACATTTCTTTCTAAAACATATCACCATGAAACCTCCCCAGTTGAATACTTTAGGGCAGTTAATGTTTTTTGAAGTTTTTTGTTTAAATATATACACGAGGCAATGCATTATCTTACTAAATAGTGCTATTTACATACCTTTCCACAACAGAAATCTGAACAGTGGATACATTCAGGTTTACAATTCTTGTTTAATTTTATTGCGTATTACAGTCAAATGTTTATCAGATTTAACAGATTTATCACTCCGTCTATCAGAAACGACGGTCAAATCCTTGTTTGGTTTTGTAATAAAATGCTCAATAAATAAGGCTGTGAATGAATAAATGAACCAATCCCTTTGTAAAAACCTTCAGAATGTAGCTAGTAATAAAAGTGGAAAGTTTGGTGTATTTAAGAGTTAATAAGGTGGAGATTTCTGGCTCAGGATCATTTTTTGAATTACAAGTTTTATGAAATGCATTATACTAACTTTTAGTAAACATAGAAGTAATTTACAGATGGAAATAGGGACAAAAAAGTAATATTAACACTAGTCTGGGAAGAGACATGTTAAGGGAAAATAATAACTACTTAATTGAAAAACAATCGTTTTGCCTTTAGTGCAAATGTATAGAGCAGTGTGTGCATTCTGTGTCAATGATATGATGATGTTCCTAAAACTCAATCTGTGTTTTGTGCAGATATATAATAGATTAGATATCAGTTCAGATTCTTAATTCATGGCTTGTATTCAGTTTTCTGAATGAACCATAACAGTTTTTTATCTGGTGGAACCTGGTCTCGAACTTGCCCTGTCATTATGAATAAAGTCTCAAGCTTCTCCATAGACAGTGAATTGGAGACTGATTTTGTGGACCCATACAAGGTTTCTTTTGTTATATTCCCAAATTAGTTTATTCTATTCTCAATAGATTTCTCAATTATTTATATTGTCAACTGTAACTTATTTCCCTATTCTTTGTCTAGAATGTGTCTATATCTCACACACTTGAGTTTTAGCGCTCTAGTTTTTGGATTTCGGAGAGATTGTCTATGTTTACTATTATGTTTAGGACTTTTTTACAGTGTGTCTTAACTGAATAGTGCTTTGATAGCATTGTACGATACTGTTCTTGTTTCCAGATGCCCTGTTTTACTTGGTTCCTGTCCTTTGTGTCGAAAGCGCTGGAATCTCTGATAAGTGGAGATGAGATGAGGAGTTGATATCTCCTTATTTCACTAGAAAATGCTGAATAAAATGACTTGTGGTAAAACTGCAAGTGAGCTTCGAACAACCTATTAGTAGTACTTTCTGTCTATATTGTATGTCATTTACAGTCAATATGACAATATATCAGAGTAAGTTTAAAGAATGGCAAACCTAGTCTAAGACTAATAGTAACCCATCTTTAAATAGGTCTCCAGTCTGATTTTAAACCCATGTCTAATAATAGTGATGGACAGTTATTAACCAACCCTGTCTCCTCAAAATTACGTTCCCACAGAACTAAACTGCATTCTCAATTACGTTTAGCTAGAAACTTATTTTCTCCCACATTACGTTTGTTTTGGACGTAAATCAAATACGTTTATTTTCTACATATATTTGCCATTTATTGTCTTTCTTTCCGACAATGCGCCCGACCACGCACGGGGCTACTATTAATTCGAACAATCTTGCTGGCCTTTATTATTATTATTATTATTATTATTATTATTATTATTATTATTAGAATACTATACGTTTATATAAAAAGAGAAATTAATGTTACGATCTCACGTTTTCTGGCCACTGTAGTTGCTTTAGAGAATTTTACACCCGGAAGTAAGTATTCTCTCTAATGTCGATTGATTTTACAGTGATATCTGCATTACTCATCCACTCAAAAACATCAGTTTATCCTTGTTAATTACACAACATTGATTGGTTTAAATTGTGTACAATGCTTTTGTGTTTTTCCCCTTCGATTCGGATAAACAAATTGTTTTTTCGGAGTTTAGGATGGCCGAAGACACTACACTACCCATAATCCTCAGCTATCGTTTGGGACTACACCAGTCCGCTTTGCTTTACAAACCCCGTGATTAGTCCTCAAGCTCTGTGATTGCAGTTTAGTCCTGTGGGAACGTCATTTTGAGGAGACAGGGTTGTATTAACAGACGCTGCTAATGAGCTGGTGTGGTGCGGTGGTACTTGTGTGTTTCCTGTAGTGCTCTCTGCATCCTGTTTCTTTTCATTGTCAGGAGTTTCTACTCTGCTTAGATAAACATGTAGGCTACTCCTTGATGGCACATCAGATAAGGACCCGAGCTTTTTGGACCATAATTCAAACCATCCTGCTTCGGATTAGTCTATCAGTGTATTACTCTTAATCAGAGCTTGACAAAGTATTTTGATATTTTATTAAAAACAAAAGTAGTAATAACCCACTGTAACAATGCTCAGTAACAGGTGAAAGACCTGTGTTGAAAAAACAACAAAAAACAAATTAAAATGTACTAAGTGTAGCAAATGTAAATGTTAAACATAAACCCTTTGAGAATAATTCAAAATGGAGACTTTGTGGTTCTGAAAGATAATCTATTTATGAACAAAATATAGTGATTATCATGTGCAACAAGTAAACTAATTAAAATGATTGGGAGGACTTCAGGGGCTCTACCTATCTATCTGTGTGGTCTTAATCTATCAAATTGTCAAAAGAAATTGTGCTGTAGTAATGAGTAATTGTAAATGGTTACATTCCACCATTTATCTAAGTTTAATGATTGACAGGATGAATAACATTAATTTGTATGGAATTTAAAAGAGAAATGACAGGGAGTTTCACTTCTGTCTCACCAATATGAGTCAGATCAATAAGGAACTAGTCGTTCCAGTAAACATGTGCTACAAGGTGAAAACGGTCATTTAGAAAGCCTTCTGTCTGCTTTCTATCTTACAACCTCTCTCATTATGTTGTAAAACACTGAGCACTTCTTAATTCCATAACCCAAAGATAATGTGAGCATTGCGTCAAATATTCTCCACTAATAGATTATGAAGTGAGTTGAACATCATAGATGAGTGTGTAAATTCCTAGAAGAGGCAGGAAACAGTTGGAATTTAGTCATGAGCTGTTCTACAGTAGGTACGTGACCTTCTAGCATCTAAAAAACTAAGATTTGTCAGGAGACAGATTTAGATCTTAAAACATTACGGATTGTAATTGTTGTGTTTTATACTCAAAAGTGAATTAAGCTTAATATTTATTTGTGTTCACATTGCTTCAGTCACTGGTATGTTTTTATAATCAATGCTATTCTTGGTAAAATGTGTACCTACTGATCTGCTCTTTTTAATTTGAATCAATGACACTCTTAATTCTCAGTTTGAAGAATTGTGTTTCATTGTTCCTAGAATCCAAATAAATTAGGAAAAAAAAGGTAGGTTTTTCTGCACCTGCTGCATGAAAAAAATACGGACTAACCCTGGAGAGTTAAAAACTGTGGTTAACATATTTGTTTTCTTCCTTGTAAAAGATAACTTTGAAATAAATGGGACAAGCCTTGTTAATAAAAGCTATAAATAAATAATTGTTACATTAGTCGCTATACTTATGCCTCTCATAGTAATTTTCTGCATTAGGATTGATTATGAATTGCTATGTGCTGCCTTGTGTATATTAAAGGTCCCATGTCATGGCCATTTCTACTGATCATAATTCCATTGTTGAGGTCTACTAGAATAGATTTACATTGTTCAATGTTCCAAAATCACATTGGTTTCTCATACAGCATCTCTGTATAGTATGTGTATTCACTCTCTGTCCTACACGCCTTGTTGGAGCTCCTGCCCCCCCTTCCTGAGTCCACTGTGCTCTGATGTGTCTTTATGTGTTACAACAGCGTTTTTTAGCAACCAGAAAATGACACCAGTAATGACAAAAAGATGAGAATGCTGCGTGGGGTCTGGGTGCCGTGTTGGCGGGACGTTGCGGGGCTCGCTGCTCCGCCCTTTGAGGCTCGAGGAGCGGACAGTGTGAGCTGGATTACTGGTGTCGTTTCCTGGTTGCTGCGTGGGGTCTGTGAGACAGCGAGACACAGAGGAACTCAGCCTGAGCACACACACGTGAGTGTGTGGCGAACTGTGAGTGGAGATCCACGGAGCCGAGGCTGAGAAAAGATAAGGTGTGTGCCGGCGAAACTCCGCGGAGTAGCGCGGCTGAGAAAAGATAAGGCTGAGTGAGTGTGTGTGTGAGGAGCTCCACGGATTGGTCCATTTGGACCTGGGTATGGTCACGTCACTATACTCAGGAAGAAAAAAATGGAAAAAGAGAAATCTCCAACGAGGCGTTCTGGGGCAGCATAGACAGGTCTTTTCTGTGTTAGAGTTTTACTCGCTACAGGGTGTACTTTGAGGGTTTATGACTTTGCACACCGTTTACATGCAGAAAAAGCTACATAACACACAAGGGGACGGGTAATAACCGGAAAAGCATGACATGGGACCTTTAAAGGTTGCACCATTGTCTCAGTACATGGATATGAGTGTGGGGAAAATGGAGGAAGCTAAAATAAGGGTGTAGCTGTGTCCAGGTGGGCTCATTCAGAGAGCAGTATAGTGGCAGATTGGCTGTGTGGGCGCATGCATGATAGAGTAGGAAGTCATCTCTTAAGTCCCGCTGCGCCTCCCTCTGTGCCAAGGCTTCACACTGCCAAGGCTCCGGCTGTGATCAGGAGCCTGCAGAACGGCCACCACATGAACAGAGATCTGCTCTGCTCCACGTTGTATTATCGGCTACTCTCCTGCAGTAATGCTGAGTTTGAAGAGGTAACACTGGTTGTTTCTGCTGCAGCTTTATAGTGATTTCACTGCCCATCCACATAGTTCACCAGGTTACTGCTGAGAGGATTTCTATGGAAGCCCACTTCTGCCAATGTAATGGAAAAAAAAGATCCTGTGAGTCATTATATTGAGTAACCTTCTCAAAAAGTATTGCAAAATAAAGAGTTTCTCAAAATAATGACTTAGTATTGCAAAATAAAGTGCATTGCGAGTTATGACTTATGGTGCGTTCACACTGGACGCGATGCCATTTTTGGGATTACATGTAAAGTCAATGTAAAGACGTGAATAGACGCAAATTCGCTCTGGCGATTGACGTGGCCCCTTCAATTGCGTGATGCACTCTCGCGTAAGCCAATCAGAGGTGAGGATCTTAGCCTGCCGTGACTCGCGGTGAATCAGAAAACCAAACGGTAGCCTCACAGCTCCTCATATCTGTTCAGAAACTAGAGAAACATTATAAATATACAAACCACAGACTGTCTATGGTATGGCAAATACAGTCGCTGCTTTATTTATGTCTGTATGACGTTGTGAGTGTGGACGGAGCAGCTACATGTTAGCTTAGCCTTATTTTGAGAAATGTTGTCTTTGAAATAAGGAGGTAAAGTATTCTGCCATTTTTTTTCTTTTTAAGTGGAGATGGGCTTTTTTAGGGGCTGTAGATGTATTGTTGGTGTGTCAGATCTAGTTTTATTAGATCTCAGGATTTATATGATGTAATTTCTCTGTTGTGAATGAAAAATAATGTTACCCTCCCCTGCATATGACATAACAGCGGACTGGTGCAAGCTGCTACCCGTGGACACAGTAACACAGGTGCATACAGCAGCTTCTCACACCATAACTCTGTGTGAGGTGTGAGAGCCCCAGCTGCACAGACCCACTCGATCGATTTGAATTCCAAGTCGCAATAGCCTCCCTGTCCAAACAGCGCGCAGAAGATATACCGCTGAACGATGGCTGTAACCCTGAGATACACAGGATCATTAGGGGATAGTTAGGGATCACAATGATTACTAAATCTCAGCAGAAATTTAAGGCAATATCCTGTGTGTTCACAATATTTTTTCCTCAGCTACATATATATTTGAGGGGCATTACAAGCTAAAGATTAACTGTTTCACCACAACCTGTTAATGGCCATCACAGGTCATGCGGCTGCTGGGCCGTTTGCAGAAAAAACGGAATAGCTGTCATGGGAGAAAGGCCGAACAGAGGTCAGCCATGTGGATTTTGATGCCTCATCACTTTTAGTGACAGGAAAGCATGTGTACAGCTATTTGCTGCTTGTATGTTTCCACCATACTGGGTTGAATAATTATTCAAATAACTAAATAAGGAGTTGTATTAGGAACAATGCACTCAAATGGGACTAAAACCGACTAAAAACTATAATCCTTTGTTTTATATGTTATTGAGCTGTGTACTTTATGTAATTTGGTCGTCTGTAATGGCCCCCCTATCCCTCTGCATGCCTCAGAGTTGTGGTTGTCATACATGTACTTTTAGTTATTTAACTTATACTTAGCTATCCAGCTTGAAACAACGTTTTTATTATACACTTGTAGAACAATCTGTTTGCTTTCATCAGTTGAAGGATTTTAATCATTGTCTTTTGTATCTTTAATTATCAGAGAGATAAACTGAGCAAACATTAGCAGTAAACTTCCAGGCGCACTGCCCTGCATTGGCTAGGAAAACACAGTGTTTTTGCATTGGAACACTGACACTGCTTTATTCAGTATTTTAACTGGTTTATCTGTTTTGGAAGGGAGGAGAACTCTGCAGAAAATTCGGCTTCAGGGAAAAAACTCCTAGAACTTAAGTTTTAGGAGAAACAAGTTGAGCAAATGTAAGCTTAAAGCTGCATCCACCTGACCACTGAAGGAATCTTAACTGGGAGAAGCTGACTGCAATGATGGCAATGGTGTGGGAGACAACTACTCCCATGATTACACGCTACTTTACACGCTACTTAACACGCTACTCGTCTTTTGTTATTTCTTTGATTTAGAGATCCCCAGTGGCAGACAATTACATATTGTCAGTTTAAAGTGGAGATATGCTAATTTTGATATTCATATTTGTTATTTGTGCATCTTATGTGACATGTTTACATGCTTTAATGTTCAAAAAGCTCTTTGTTTTTCTCATACTGCCTGTGCTGCAGCACCTCTTTTCACCTTCTGTCTGAAACCAGAGAGCAGTCTGTTCTGATCGGTTAGCTGGCCGGCTCTGTTGTGATTGGTCAACCACTTAGGCTAGGTGGCGAGACATCTCTATCACGTAGATTGTGTTGGAGCGCTAGCCAATAGAAGTGCGAGTGTTACATAGTGATGTCACCATGTTACGGAAGAAAATATAGGAGTCCAATGGAGGCCTTTGCAGACCATTTACATGCTGTTAATCTAGTGTTTACATGAGCAAAACTGATTTGTGACAAACATGCTTGGAATTAATTCAGTTAGTTTCTTATTATAGAAACATGATTCCTCTCAGGGCAAAAAGGATGGATGCTTTTACACCAACATATACCCAGACAAATGAAAAAGTAGAACATGCACTCTGATCAGGTGATTTCTGCCCATCTTTGTCCTCACACTGCCAGAGTGAAACCGCAGCACGGGAGAGAGAAACTGAGCTGGAGGGAGAAGAACAAGTAAAGATGGGGAACAGGCATACCTCATGTCATCTCTCACTGTTCTCATGTGGGAACACAAGCGCTGAATAATTCATAGCCTGTGGGAGGTGAATAATAAATACGTGCAAGTGATTAAAGGGTGCATGCTCATTAGCAATGGAGAGGGGAGAGGAGGGCTCCCCCCCCCCCCCCCGCTGAGTGATCTCTCACCTGCTTCACCAAATACAAAGGAGCTAAAATCACATACTTTATTGGGAACACATTTGAAAGCAGGATTTTAATACTTGTAGATCACAACATAACCCACATTCATAGGCTCTGCTCGATGCATTTAGTTTCCTCTGAAGCTCTCTGAACGCTGTGAAACTGTGGAAATGGAGTGAAAAGGAAAATCCATGTTTAAAGATGGTGAATAATGCAGCGCTGCCGCATCACGCAGAGCTTTGTCTGCACGCTGTTTGTTCTCTACAGGGAGAGGTGGGAGTGGAACATTTAGGTTTGATCTCCTCCCCAACACTCTCTGTTTCAGTGTGTGTGTGTGTGTGTGTGTGTGTGTGTGTGTGTGTGTGTGTGTGTGTGTGTGTGTGTGTGTGTGTGTGTGTGTGTGTGTGTGTGTGTGTGTGTGTGTGTGTGTGTGTGTGTGTGTGTGTGTGTGTGTGTGTGTGTGTGTGTGTGTGTGTGTGTTGTGTGTGTGTGTGTGTGTGTGTGTGTGTGTGTGTGTGTGTGTGTGTGTGTGTGTGTGTGTGTGTGTGTGTGTGTGTGTGTGTGTGTGTGTGTGTGTGTGTGTGTGTGTGTGTGTGTGTGTGTGTGTGTGTGTGCGCGCCATGCGTGTGTGTGCGCCATGCGTGTGTGTAGTTGTTTTTGCGCAACATGGATCATTGGCGCCAGTGTTAAAAGTAATTTCTCACGTCCACCCACACGACACCCACTTTAACGCACAACTATTCTAAATATACACCTCACATGTATGTAAGAAAAACAACACAGCCCCGGGCAAGACAAAAGAGTATGCTGCACTTTTACTTATTAAGGCGGAGTAGGAAGGATGTATAACACATGCACATTAATTGAAGCTGTGCAGAACACTAGGGAGCAGAGTGCTGTGCACCTTTACTTTCTTGTATGTGAACGTGTACAGCAGCATGTATTATGACAAAACGGAGGATGTGTATGCCAACACATTGGGCAATGGAGTGCAATGATCCGTGGTTATGTAAGCCATCGCTGAGGGTTTCCCCTTTTTAAATGACACAAAGCATCTGGGTGTCCATTCAGAATAGCTGCAGGAATAATTCATAATGACAACACATAGACAAAGAAGAAACATTTAAGTGTAAAGGCTTTCAGATCCGCAATAAAGGTCACAGGAATGTGTAAAAAGGTTTTATTTTTAATAAACTGAAGATTAGATCCTCGCAATACTGAACCGTGATTGGCTGAAACACCCACTCAACTCATTCATCTAACCCTAACAAGCGTGTTGTATGAAAATGCAGTCATTTATAGTAACTATGAGCATGTTTAAAGATGTTTAGTAATGCTCTGGTTCTCCCAATTTGTTTAAGTATTTGCTGCACAAAAATGCATGATAGCAGTGAGACCAAACCAAAATACTTAATATGAAAAAGCTCAAAGCTGACGTATCTGAGTTGTTTTCCTGCGTGTGTGTAGCCTGTTCTGATTGGTTCAGAGGTCCAAGCCTCTGGTGTGGGTCAATGTTCTCCAGAGTGAACCATCATGGGGTCTTCAGCTGAAAAAATAAAGCAATGTCCCCTCTGTCCTCGCCTTCAATCATCAAAGCTCATCAGTCACATTCCTTAACATGACCTGAGAAAATATAAAAGCTGAATTCACAGTAAAACTTGAAATGCCAATCGTGAGTATATTTTCACATTGTAGTGTCGTTCGGCACATATTTGTATGCTGATGACATCAATTGTTAATTGAGGAGTGGTTAGTTGTGATAAATATTTTGCTCCCGAACACAATCTAACGCTCAGCTTCCTCTTCCTGCTCGTGAGTACAGGAGAGGGTTCACAGAGAGACCATCACAGAGGATGTCTGGGGGATCATTTCTCATTGAACCACTCGCACACTTTTACACACACACACACACACACACACACACACACACACACACACACACACACACACACACACACACACACACACACACACACACACACACACACACACACACACACACACACACACACACACACACACACACACACACACACACACACACACACATTCCTATCCTCGGTAAAAGTGCTTGCCACAGACTGGATGTCCCAGATTTTCGGAGCTCACGTGACAGCTAGATAAGAGGACACATCTCTCAGCACATTTGGATGATAACAATAGTTAACTGATTGTAATGTTTATGCTAAAGCTCCTTTTAAAAGATAAGTTAGTACACCACGTTTATTTTCCAGAAAAATAATATGTAATATGTTTTTTTTGTCTATTTTAGCAACACTAGCTATGTGGGTTGGTTGGATGGATCGCCATTAAATTGTGTACAAACATTCATGGTTTTGAGGGGACGTGTCCTAAAGAAGTTATTTGGCGTCACTGTAACTTTTATAGTTTTGAGTGAAATAACTTGAAAACGAATGATCTGATTGTCATGAAATTTGGTGAATGTATTCCTCAGAAAACATTGATACTTTCACTTTCCATCTAGCGCCAACATCAAGTTAAGTTTTGTGTCCAATACTGTAGCTGCAAAAATTAATATAACTAATATAAGCATTGTTTACGAAAAACCAGGATGATTTACTCATTAGCTTTTTCACCACTGACATGGTTACCATGTGTGACAAAACCAGTCCAATGGCCAATTAAAACCAGTCAAAGTACCAGAAATGGGGCGAAGCCTGCGAGCTAGTTCAGGCAGTCAACTCGAGCACCAATGATACATTAACACGTGACGCACCTCGTCCCTCTTACAACCAACCAAACACATTCTTCTAAACATGCCGCTCTATTGAAGCTGCCAGGTCTTCCTGCCTCTGCCTCTCTATGCTGCTGCTGCCACTGCTGTGTTCACTTGCTATTGCTGCGTTCATGTTCCTGCTGCTGTGTTTCATGTTGCTGCTGCTCGCCTGCCCCACCACCACCCCAGCTTCCACCCCAGCTTCCACCTGTAGGCTCGGGGGGATAGTTATCTAATCATCACTCAATGTTCTTTGTAAATCTGTGGAGTGATGAGGCCCGAGCCTAGACGCCAAACTCAAACTATATGCTGCTTCTCATAAACATATTAAGAAACACGTGAGTTGTCTGACTGAACTCAAAATAATCTCTTGCAAAACTTTATACACTGATTTTAAAGTCCAACTGCATTGGTATCATTGACAAATGTTTTATAATATCTTCAAAGGAACACCATAAACGTTAAGTGCACCAGCATTACAAGTGGTTTTCCCTAAACAGTTCTTTCACCTCGGTCCTAAAGTGGCCTTGTGTATTAGATACAGTTTATTTTCATAAATAAAATGAAGCTCTGTGAACATGTAGACAGTCACTGATGCACAAACTGTTGCTTCTTCTATTGCTTCCCATATGCAAAGCTAAGCCTCCTAGCTCATTTTTGACCAATCCACACTGACCAATGGACTGTGAGCCGTTTCAAGTCCCCGACCAGACCTAAATATGGAGTGTGGACTGCTACTTGGAGAGGTCCCAGTTCACCTCCTGCCCTGCCGTGGTGCCCTTGAGCACGGCACCGGACACCCCCCCACTCCCATTGCTCCCCGGGCGCTGTACAATAGCTGCCCACTGCTCCTAGTACTAGACTCCTGGTACTAGGATGGGTTAAAAGCAGAGAACAAATGTCACTGTGTGTGCTGTGTGCTCTGCATGTGTGACCATTAAAGAGGGTTTCATCCCTCCGATTCTTCTTCTTCTTTCAATGCATTTATATTCTCTCATTCACCACAGAAGATGACTTCCTTTATGGCAACTCACGCATTTATTGTTCCTGGCAGGATTGTAACAAACTATTTCCCAGCTCTTTTTTTGTGTTTGCTCCAAGAATCAGTGTTTATGATCAGATCAACACAAAAGGGTTGCTGTTCAGAAGTGTTTGCCAGCACTCTGCAGGGACTCCATCAGCTCCAGTCGGCAGCAGGCCAAAGTCGTGACGAATGACCCATCACAGACTAACTGCCTGACTACCTGTCTGGCCTGACACAGCAGCCTCATTCTCTCTCTCTTTTGTTTCCTGGTGTGCTAAGAATGAGTGTTTGCCATGACGTGACAGTCTTGTTCCCCATTGTGCCCTGGTGGAAAAGGTGTCTCTACCTTTTCCTCTTGGGGACTTTCTGAGGATGTGTCAGACAAACGTTACCTCTTCACTTTCCTGTGCTTTTCCGACAGTCAGGCACCAGGTCTGTTGATGGCATATACTGTAAAGCACGTAGCCATTGATTCACTAGCATGTGTCATCTGAAAATGATGGGAAAGAGACAAGAATAATTACTCATTATGCTCAGATTTAGTTATTTTAGGGATGTTTGGCGATGCAATGGTTGTTAATTCATTGACACACCCTGACATACATTAAAAGTGACGTTGAAGGGATGTTTACAGAAAATGCTTCCCTGCTAAGTAAGCAACTGAAAAGAAGTCTGTTCTATTTGTAGCTGACGCTCAAAGTGCCCTTAATTATTGTTTTGTATTTTTGAAGATTGCCTAATGTATGTTTGAACTAATGTATGTTTTAAACATTGTTATCTTTCCGGAAGTCATGTAACGTCTAGCCCCGGATGTTTACATTGTGTTGGTGAGAGATTATGGCGGCACTTAAAGTATCTTCAATGCTAATGACGTGCCTTTTCTACTGCTGGTCTACTTGGTGAACACGTTTTCACAGTGTTTCATAATTGTTCCAAGAGGTAAATAAACGTGATTGTGGACATCAGTTCGATGCGTAATGTTCTTTCAAGACCAGAGTAGTTATACAATAAAAAATGTGGTTATACAACCCTACAGGAAGACGAACATGAGTACTTACATCAGCAGTATACAGTCACTACAAACATGTGTAGAGAAGTCCTTGACAAAAACTGTAAGTCAAAACATTTGAACATAGTCTACTGTACCGGGCAGCATTTGTTCCAGCCTGATAAACCTTAATCAACAATGGCTTTATCTGACAACACAGCATGTTGGTCCCCACTTATCTTCACTTTCGAAGATATGGAAGGGAATGTACGCACGATGTTAGCAACCAACTTGGTCACGGTCTGAATTTTGGTGCAAAGACTCAGAGATGGCAAAAGTACACACATCCTTTACTCAAGCAGAAGTACAGACACTCGTGGTTAAAAATACTCTGGTAATAGTAGAAGTACTGACTAAACTTCTGTACTCAAGTAAAAGTAAAGAAGTATGGGCTTCAAAATGTACTTAAGTAAAAAGTACCCATAACTACCAACTGTTTTATAGAGTAACTGACCTTACTTTATATAATAATAATAATGTAATTGTTAGCTAATGAATGTTTTGATGCTGAACAACGGCAAAATGACAAAGTTTTCATTGGGCTCTCTTCTTTAGAGAACACCAGGAAATTATGGATACACGGATCGTGTTAAAATCAATAGGCACATAATGACTCTAAATAATAATGATCACGCCACCAAACACAGATTAAAATTAAAGTAACAAACCTATTTTAGAAATGTAAGAAGTAGAAAGTACAGGCATTTGTGTTAAAAATGTAAGATGTAAAAAGTTGTCAGAAAAATAAGTAGTGGAGTAAAGTACTGATACCAGAAAAATGTACTTAAGTACAGTAACAAAGTATTTGTACCCACCTCTGCAAAGACTCAATCTCATACCTGATTTTATGTGCACTCACAAAAGGGCAAGCTGTTTACTTAGTAAAGGATTGCATTATAAACGTAGAAACACGTAGCCAATTTGTATTTAACTCACGTAATTATGAGACAGGATGTGCATTGCTGCCATTAAGGAAATTATGGTATGTCTTTTTTTCGGATGATGTTGTGTAAAGCGCAGAACAAACAATGCTTAGGGAGGAGAAGGGAGTGGATGAATGGAACCAAACCCACAACATTCACCTATAGAAGACTGTTGTGCACGTTCTGTTTACATAACTTACGTAACTGACTCCACAATCCCTTCCTAAACCTAACCAAGTAGTTATGTTGCCTAAAGAGGTTCTGCACCTCAGGGTATTGCGCAGTGTATTGGTGGTATTTCTAAGTTGGAGAATGCAAATAAGTTTACGTAAATTATCACACTAATGCTGTAGGGGTGCATGGATGCATGGTGTTGTCAGGCCATCATGGGGTTGGAGGTTGAGGAGAGGTTATGATTGAATACCCAGTGGCAGCAGTGGGAAGAGTAAAGTCATCATGGGAAAGTGCTGGCCTTGTGCACCCCACAATAAACAAACCATGCTGAAACATCTGGAACTGTGTGAAACATCAGCACGGTTTAGCCTATTCGTACGACATTAATAATAAGATTAACTTACTCAGATAAAAAAAAGGCACACCATCCTTTTAATTTCATTACACTGCCTTTCAGGTGTCAGTTTTCCTTTACGTGCAATGACTTAATTGAATAATATGAAAACTGTGGATGATGTATTGTTTTCCTTATCTCCAGTGCTCTAATTCATCAACTTCCCCCCTACTGAAAACAAACATGATAGTGGGTGTCTATCTCACATCCTCCCTCTGGGCTGGATCGGTTGTGATGTCACTGTCCCTCACCCTGCGCCCCTGTACATAATCGGCACCAATGTCGTCCTGTGTTAAGCTTGGCTCGTGCCCAAGCCCCCCCCCACACATTTTGTCTTAGGCCTGAAGGTTTGGGGTTGAGGGTTCAGGTCTGCAACCTTTGTTACAAAACAAACACTTTGAGAGGGTAATGTAAACTCTTCCCCTTGGAGACAACCTACGTAGTTTGAGGAGACTGCGAAGTTATTGTATCTGGGCAGGTCCGGCTTATTGTCAGAGGCCCATGCTTTGTTAAATAATGAGGATTTTCCTAACTGATGCATCAAAGTCTTGTCACTTAGGTGAGTGTTAAACATGCTGGTTTTATATCCTAATATAAAATGCCTTCAATGGTTTCCAACCTTTTTTACACTCACAGTCCTGCTTATGAGCTTGTGTACCCCTTCATTGTTAGTAGTATATATTTTCCAGATGTATAGGCCATACTCTATTCATTAAATGAAAGTGGATGTTGTTAGATGATTTCATACATGTTCATATTTAGGATGGTTTGGTTATCTTTCATACTACTACTACTTCAGGTGAAGCTGAATGATTCCACCGTTAATCCATAGTTTTGAACTAACTAAATGTTCATTTTGTACTTCTAGATAACTTTTTCAAATGTTTATTTACACATTAGCTTATCATTTCAAGCATTTATAAATTACTTACTTACCGAGGTTTGATTGTAAAAAGGTCCTTAAAGAATAGATGTTGGTTGCACTGGCATGTCCATTGTAGGGAGACTTTATGTACAGTACAATTTTTTTTCATTTATTAACAAATTTTAGTCGGGACCAAAGAAGACATTTTGACGAAAACAATTTCAAAATGATAATCAAGCCATTAAAAAAGCAATTTATTACAGCTCCTACACTCTAAAAAAATTAAATACTTACCATACCTATATAAGGTATATTTATACGTTTCTGTTTTCAAAATACCAAACAGATCATGCATTTTAGCCATGCCTCATTTCGCTCTATTTGCTGTTCTCCAGCCCTGTTTTTGCAGGGGGCTGATTCTGTGAGCTGCAGCTGACCACAACCCCCTGCAGGAGAGGGGAGCGTGCTCTGAACAAGTCAGAAGAGGGGGAGAAAAATAGATCTCCGTCCTCCGTGTTTTATTATATTATTATATAGAGTCGTTATTCATTTGTTTTAAAGCTCAATAAATAACAAAGAAGACCTTTGACCGGCACTTTTCTAATTTTGTCCGGAAGATTTAAACTTTAACGGACATCGGCGAAAGAAAACCTAACTGAAACTCTGCCGCACGGTCCCCTCGTTCCTTGGAAGAGGCGGAGAGGTGGGTGTTTGTCATCTGCTGGTGGACTAACCGGAGAGAATTACAGTGCTTGCCTCGACGGGGAGGGATTGCATTGAATTAAAGCAGCAGGAGCAAACGCTTGCCTCGGGGAGGGAGAAAGAAAGCCACAGCGGAGAATAAACAGAAGGGTAACCATGGTAACCAAGTCTTCTTCGCTGCTTTTGTGGCAGACTACAGCGCCACTTACAGGCCTGGCATATGTACTACAGCGTCTCCAGCGCTTTTGAGCGGCAATGGCCAGCCGTGGCCCAACCCCACATTCCCCTGATAGGTGGAGAGTTGGCCGAATAGCCGTAGCGCCACCGTCCTGACATCAGTAACGTGTTCAAATCTGGATCAGTTTTTATCAGATCCGTTGCAGCCCCGTTTTTAGAGATTTGGGTATGGAGGAAAATAGAGAGGGTTGTGTTTTCTGACACTTGGTGAGTTCCCTGGAACACCGGGGACACATATTCATGTATAAAAGACGTACAAAAGCATTTTGCATGATAGGTCCCCTTTAATAAATTGAGGTAACAATTTGAGTTGATCTTATTTCCAATTTAATCGATTATTAAATTAATCCGACTACCCATTTATAATCTGATTAACTCAATTAGTTCAGTACTACAAACATAATTTGCTTTCACCTTTAAAAACGATAGTTACGTCTGTAACTACGGTTCTATGAGTCCCGGATGACCGCCAGAGGCAGTGCTTTTAGCACTGGATATGTCCATCGTGCGCATGCGCAGTACGAGTACCAATATCAACAAAGTCACCTGTGACCCACGTGACACCGGCTATATCAGCCCGTGTCATCAGAGGATCTGTTCCCAGAATCTTCTCGCGAGCACACAAGAATTCTGAGTGACAGGAAACTCTGGCGGTCATCCGGGACTCATAGAACCGTAGTTACAGACGTAACTATCGTTCTATTTCGTCCCTACTGACCGCCAGAGGCGGTGCTTTTAGCACTGGATGACTTATAACAACCATGTCATGAAGAAACCAAATACTCACCTAGCTGGAAGCAGCGGAGCTTGGCAACAGGACCACGCCCAAAGGATGGGGAGTGGCGACATTGACCCGGTAGAACCTGGAGAATGTGCCGGAAGACGCCCAAGATGCCGCGGCGCAGATGGTCTCCAGGGGCACTCCTCTCAGGGCGGCCCAAGACGTTGAGACGCTCCTTGTAGAGTGGCATCTCACCCCTGATGGCAGGGGGCGGCCACTGGCCCCATAGGCATGTGCGATTGTATCGACAACCCAGTGGGACAGCCGCTGCTTGGAGAGAGCACAACCCTTCCTAATGCCGCCGTGGCAAACGAAGAGCTGCTCTGACTGCCGTACACAGGCCGTAGCATCGACATACGCTCTCAGGGCACGCACAGGGCACAGCAACTCGGGCGTGCGGCTCTCCTGTGGGACGTTAAAGCGTGCCAGCTGGATGGGCCGATTGGAGTGGGCAAGTGGAAGCACCTTGGGCAGGAACGCCACATTCGGCCAGAGGGCAACACCCGAGCCATCGGAGTTCCACCTCAGGCATGTATCGCTCACGGAGAGGGCATGCAACTCCCCAACTCGCTTCCCTGAGGTTATGGCAAGCAGAAATGCTGCCTTCAAGGACAGCCACTTAAGCCCTACATGGGCCAGGGGCTCGAAGGGAGGAGATGATAGGGCATCTAGCACTAGGGGCAGGTCCCAAGCCGGAGCCCTCGGGGTACTAGGGGGACGATGCCGTAAGGCCCCCCTCAGGAAGAGGGACACCGACCTGTGGCGCCCCACCGTGGCGCCGTCGACCTCGACATGTTGGGCAGAGATAGCAGCCGTATATACCTTCAAAGTGGAGTGAGAACGTCCACTATCCAGAAGGGACTGCAGGAACTCCAGAATGGTGGCCACAGAGCAATGCCCCGGATTCTCAGCCTTACCCAAACACCAGTGGGAGAAGAGCTTCCATTTGCACTCGTACTGTGCTCGAGTGGATGGTGCTCTGGCATTCAGGATAGTTTCCCTGACCGATGCCGAAAAAGCGCTCAACAGTGGGTTGGGCCCTGCAGAGGCCAAGCCCAGAGCTGGAGGCGGTGAGGGTCGGGATGCCAGATCTGACCCCTGAGCTGTGACAGAAGGTCCTTCCTGTCGGGGAGGCGCCATGGTGGGCCGCAGCAGAGACTGCGTAGCAGCGGGAACCAAACTCTCCCCGGCCAGCGGGGGGCGACCAGAAGGAGCCTGTGCCCCTGAGTAAGGACCCTCTGAAGCGTCTGTAATAACAGCGGCTGCGGCGGGAAGGCGTACAGGAGACTGTCTGGCCAGTCGTGTGCCAGAGCATCCTGCCCCATTGGGCTGGTCACCTCTGCCCAGGAGAACCAGAGGGGGCAGTGCCTCGACTCCTCCGAGGCAAAGAGGTCCACCTCGGCCCTGCCGAAAAGGCTCCAGATTGTCCCCACCACTTCTGGGTGAAGCCTCCACTCCCCTGGTGGAGGTTTGTGCCGAGAGAGGAAATCTGCCACCTGATTTTGGTCCCCTGGTAGAAAGACTGCCCGCAGGCTGGCCAAGCGGGGAGACGCCCAAGACAAGAGGCTCTGTGAAACCCGGAGCAGCTGTGCGGACCTGGTGCCCCCCTGGTGGTTGATCTGGGAAACCGCGGACATGTTGTCCGAACGAACAAGCACATGCCTGTCCGTCAGTTGGGGTAAAAAGTGCCTGAGCGCAAGCAGCACAGCGCGAAGCTCTAGCACGTTGATGTGATATGCACCTTCCTGGGCGGACCACAGACCCTGAACAGTCCTGCCCTGCCACACAGCACCCCACCCTGAGAGACATGCATCTACGGTGACAGTCTCCCGGCGGGATGGGATGGCACCCATGGGCGCTCCCATCAGAAGATAGGCCCTGTTTCTCCAGCGTGACAGAGAGTGAAGGCACTGGCGCGACACCCTGACCCTCCTGTGCCTGTGCCACTTGGCGTCCAAGTGAAGGCTGTTCAGCCATATCTGCATAGGGCGCAGCGACAGCAGACCTAAGGGCACAACGGCTGAGGCAGCCGTCAGTCTGCCCAAGAGCCGGAGGAACTGAATGTAAGGCACATTCTTGCCCAGCCTGAAGAGGGGGAGAAGGTGGGAAATGTCGTCCACACGACGAGGTGTTAGGCAAGCCCTCATGGCGACCGACTGATAATGCTGGTCCTGAAAGGCAAACCTCAGGAACTTCCGGTGGTGGGCCGCAATCGGCACGTGGAAGTAGGCGTCCCTTAAGTCCACGGTTGTGAACCACTCCCCCTGTGTGACAACACGGAGGGTGTCTGCTGTGGTCAGCATGTGGAAGGGCAGCACCCTCAGGAATCTGTTGATTCCTCTGAGGTCCAGTACTGGACGAAATCCGCCGACTTTCTTGCTCACCAGAAAGTACGCCGAGTAGAACCCCCCCGGACTGAAGCAGGGGGTCCACTGGCTCGATGGCGCCCTTGGCCAAGAGGACGGACAGCTCTTGGGCCAGAGCTAAGGCCTTCGCCGGGTCGCTGACAACTGTCATCTTGACCCGGCCGAAGGCTAGGGGCCGGCGTCGAAACTGCAATTCGTATCCCTGGGTTAGGGTGGAAACCACCCAAGGGTCGGTAGTACAGGCAGCCCAGTAGCTGAGCTGCTGCTGGGAAAAGCAGCCGACGACCGGCCCAGGGACTTCAGGGCCTAGCCACCCGACCCCTTGGGGGGCGGCGGTAAGGCTGTGGGGCCCGGGGCTGCCTAGAGGGCTGGCGACCGGGGGCACGAAAGTCATTAGGAGGCGGTTGAGTAAACTGCTGGGACCTCCGCAGACCACCACTGAAAGCCAGTGGCAGAGTGCGGCTGCTAGAGGGGCCCCTGGGCCTGCTGGGAGTAGGCACAGGCCTACGTAGACCCGAGAGCTGCTGCCTGGTCTGTCTAGCTTGGGCAGCACCCTCTAGTGCCGCCAGGGCAGCTGCACCAAACAGCTCCCCTGGTTCGACCGGCACGCCGCGGAGGACACTCCTACATGTCTCCGTTAGTGGTGACTGAGCCAGCCAAACCTGGCGTTGAGTCTGCACCAGTAGGGACATAACTCGTCCCAATTCCCTAGTCATTAGGGCAAAGGCCTGCAGTGAAGCGTCACTGAGGCCCAGCAAAGAAGGCTCAGCCGGAGCCTGCTGCAGCGAGGCGGAGGCGGCCAGCATTAGATGGGAGAGAGAGTTCCCGATACGACCCATGCGTGCCGCTGCGTCGTAGGCCTTACAGAGCAGTTCGTCAGTGACCCTGCACTGAGGCAGAGGGCACCTGGCGTCAGGCCTTAGGGCCTCATCAGGAGCCAGAATCAGGGAGGCGATGGCAGGCTCGATGGGTGGCATGCGACCCAGCCCCACCCTCGCCGGATCCTGCATGGCAGCCAGGGTCCGGCTATCAGAGCTGAAGCGGGAGAGGGCCTTAGTGTCTCTCCAGCATGCATGGAGCTCCCTCAGGTACTCCTCCGAAGGAGGAACAGTGAGGGGGACAGGGGTAGGGCTACGCCTGAAGAAGGCGCTAGCCTGAGCCGCGTCAGCCTGCGGAACAGGAAGCTGCAAGTGTGCCAGGGCCGCACGAATAATGGCCGCCATGGAGGCGTCCTCCACGCCCTGCAGAGAGCCCTGAGCAGAGGAGTGGGAAGCCTCCCCGGAAGTGAGCGGGGCCTCGTCCTCCACCTCTTCGTTGAAGAGGTTAGCCGAGGCCGCTAGTGACATGGCATCCTCATGCAGAGGTGCCTCCCTCGGGTCGCCGGGAACGGCCAAACTGACCTAGGGGAAGATGCGACAAGGAGAGGTGTCCGTTGGCTTCTGCCAGACGCTCCACCTCTGCGACTCTGGCCGCTCTAAGCGCCCAAGGCATGCAGCTACAGTTCATGCAGGCGTCCTGCGTGAGACCCTCCCTCAAATGCTCGAGACCAAGGCAAGAGGGGCAGCGGTCGTGGCCATCCTCGGGCTCGAGAGAAGCCATACAGGCGCTACATGGATGAGCCATCATGTAGGTAGCCGGATGCAGCGTAACCGGGAGCGGGGTGCGAGAACACAGCCTTCACCAGTTACCTGCTGAACCGAAGGAGTAGAGCCCTGCTCCTACTCGCCGAACACGAGAGGGGTGTAATGGGGTACACCCGCGTTACTTAGCAGAGGGAGCGGGGAGCGAGAGCACTGCCTTCACCTAGCTAAGTAAATGAAAGTGCAAAGCTACTAGCAGAGGGAGCGGGGAGCGAGAGCACTGCCTTCACCTAGCTGAGTAAACGAAGCACGGAGCTACCAGCAGAGGGAGCGGGGAGCGAGAGCACTGCCTTCACCTAGCTGAGTAAACGAAAGCGCGAAGCTACTAGCAGAGGGAGCGGGGAGCGAGAGCACTGCCTTCACCTAGCTAAGTAAACGAAGCACAGAGCTACCAAATAAGGAAGCTTAACAGGGCAGCTAGCCAGCCGGCTGCTGCTCACAGTCAAGGAACACTCTTACCAGGAGCGGGGGTGAAAACACTGCCTTCACTGGTTGAGTAAAATAGCGAAACAAGCTAAGGAAACTGCTTCTAAAGAAAAATCAGCACGGGTAATCCGGTGCTTACCTCAAGCGTCAGCCAAAGTGGCTGACCAGGCAGGACACAGTTAGGCTGAGCCGCGCTACTGCTAACTAGCTAAACAAGAGGACACAACACAAGCTGGAACTCAGGATGCTAATGATAGCTTGGCGCAACGCCGCGCTATCAGAAAAGTACAGAGAACGCAACAAGGGCAACTCCTGGGAGAGGGGGCGGAAACGCTACCGTCACCAGAAAGTTCAAGCCAGGTAGCAACCAAGACAGAAATCAGGACAACCTAGCTGGGAGAGGGAGTGGAAACACTGCCGTCACCGACCAAGCCGACACCAACCTGTCCGTTGAAGTTTTCTGCGCAGCCGGCCGCAGCTCCTGGAGGACGGGTAATCCCGCGGCTCCGACTGGATCAGTCGCGAAGCTACACGCAGCCAGCTGGATGCAGAGAAATCCTTAAATCCAAACGTTCCAACTGAACGCTGTAGGCTACAATAGTGTAGCCACGGTACTCTCGCGCAGCGAGAAGATGAAAGGAACAGATCCTGTGATGACACAGGCTGATATAGCCGGTGTCACGTGGGTCACAGGTGACTTTGTTGATATTGGTACTCGTACTGCGCATGCGCACGATGGACATATCCAGTGCTAAAAGCACCGCCTCTGGCGGTCAGTAGGGACGAAATAGAACTAAATTTAAGTTGAACCAATTTAATTTTAATCTTAAAGATGTAGGGAGTTTAAGTTGCATTTTGTTTAATTTAAGCTATTATAATTTATTTATTTGAGTGTCCATACTACTCAAAAATGTCCATGCAAATTGTTACCTTCATTTGTTTGAGTATTAGAAACTAATTTCTTTGAGTCAAAAATAACATACACATTTAAGTTCCACTTGTTAACAGTTTATTTTAAAATGTTCGTTACACAATGACCTTTTTATAACAAATGTTCTCAAATATGAAATAAAAGTAAATACAAACATTAAAATAAAGGCATGAACCTGCTTCCAACGTTTTTAACATCTCTTTTAGGTTCAGGTTGAGTTAGTATATTAGCCAGTATATCAGCATGGCACAGGCTCTTGTCGCATCCGAGATCTGAAGGACTTCTGTTCCTTCAATCACTATTCTTGCATCCGCACCCCTGGTCAAGACAGTCTTCAGCACCTCATTGCTAACTTCCACTTCACCATCCTGGAATAAGTAGATTAGAAAATACATTTCAGTGTTTTTGGTGCAATCAGATTTGAAAACATTGCATTGTGTTTCAGGTTAACACAAGTTACAGTATGATTTAAGCATCGTCTTTACTTACTTAAGTTTTCCTTGAAGAGATCCTCCTTTTCACGAAGACACACCACCAAGCACCGGATAGCAACCTCTTTTATTCTTTCCACCGAATCATCCTTAAAAGGAGAACATTTGAATGTTGAGAAAGAAAAACAAAGGCTTGTTTGCAAAAACTGAACATGCCGAGCATTGTCAGTTGCTGTTCATATTTATTTTAAATTAGTTTTTATCAAATGTAACGTTAATACTAACAAGAAAATATATATATACATACTGTATTACAAATAATGAATTTGACTGCAACTGTGAAACAAAGGATACAGGAGGATACAAACAGCTAGCTAATCAGTATACTATGCATGCTACAGTAGCTTAAAACAAGTAGCTAGTGACTACCTTACAGCTTGTGTTACACTGTATATGCAGTAAACAGTTGTTGTAAATTAAGCTAAACAAAAATGGCTACTTACCAGGTAACTTGATAGATTATTAGGTTGACATCCTGTTGTTCCACTGCTATCAAGTGTTTTGCTTCCAGGATGAACACAGATTGCTCCAACTCAACATGCAGTCTAGCAAAGTCTGGGCAAGTCCAAGCGTGTGTTCAGTTTTGAAACTATACCGTTGAAACTCAATATATATGAGTTACTCTAACTTAATATATCCCTATACTGTAGTTGAGTGAACGCAGAAATATTTGTTCAAAATCATTACATTTGTAAGTAACATTTTTTTTGTTCTTTTTCAGTTTGACCGATTTATTAAAATGAGTTGTAAACTAACTAAAATAAGTTGAGTTAAAAAACGACATTTTCTATGTTGAAAAAGTATTTTTTTTTAAGTGGAATCTACTAACCCCATGAATCGTTTTTTAGAGTGTCCTTATAACAAGTTCCTTGTTAGAACATTGTAAAGACCAGCTTTTGGGGGGGTTTGAAATGCTGATGTCAGGGAGCACTCAAAAGTTCTCTCAGTCAACGTTCAACCTGCCTACACCACTAGCTCTCCGTTGAGGTGTAGCTCTCAGTTAATTGCACAAATCTGAAAATGTATCATGGAATTTAATTCTTTAAAGCTGTTGTCTGTTATAATTGGGTGCACAAGGAAATGAAGTGAAAGCTGCAGGGCAGATTGACGAGCCCCCTGCTGTGGGAATGGATCAAGACATGGATATTGGGTAAACATAAATGTTCCTTGCCTTACAGGCAATTAGGCTCATCTAATTAAGAATTCCTATCTATAGTGAAAACTAGATTTAATGAGCTGCTTCAGAGGCCTCAGGTCTGCCTACAGTACGTGATCTGTTTTACATCATTGTCAACTAAGCATTTCTTTTGAGAAAGTCTTTCAGAAAGCTCTCCCATGAAGTGCTGCTCCATTTAACTATATATATATATATATGTATGTATATCTTTTCGAATTCATATTGTCTAACTTCTGTATAGTTTGGATGTAGGATGTTTTTATTGTATGTATTGTATGTGTCTCAGTTTGAGTAGTTTATCGCACTTCTATACATTTTTGTGTGTTCTGCTATTGTCGCTCTTTTTATTATATGTAAAGCTCTTTGAGGCATGCTTTGTGATATTGTAATATAACAAACTTTGATTGACTTGACTTGACTATTTGCTTACCATAAAATTGATGATATAATCTAAGTCAAAGGTCTTGGCCAGGGCGGATCAGATACGAATAATGTGCACCACAATGGCGCCCCATGTTTGTATAAATAAACAACATTTAATCATTTCAGCTAGAGAAAACATCTCATCCCATTCAGGAGAATAATGCAAGGCAGGATGTGTGAATGATAAATATTAATAATGGAGGGGCCCTCTTGTTTTGAGAGCTGCTGGTTCAGGAGCAGAAAAACCCAAACATGCTTCGACAAAAGCCGTGGGAAAATATTAGATATGACAGATTCAGGAAAAATGATAACTTTTGTATGGGTGCACCAAATGGTTGCAGATGGACCCAACTTAATCATGCTACTAAATTGTCTTTTTTAATGACTGTACTTTAATATTTTAAATATTTACAGTAGGTATATGTATGAAACGTATATGTAAAAAATGACAATCAAAAGCATAACAAGCTTTATTTGGAGAAATTGCATCAGATACAATACTGAATTAATCCGATATCAAATGTTAAAGAAGTGATTTTTATAATTGTTCTACTACTAATAAAGTAGTTCACTATTGCCCTCAGACAGACAGGTTCAGAACAGCTGTATCAGCTATATTCGTAAATCTCTCTCTGTTCTTTATGTCACATTATGTCTTTTTTATTACGTCATATATGACCCTTTACATGCTTTAAAGGTAGGGTAGGTAAGAATGGAGAAACCAGCTCGAGTGCGCTAGAATTTGAAAGTACACAACCGAAAAAAATCTGCCCCTTCCTTCAGACTCCCTTACAGAGCCCCTCCTCCAACACACACGAACGCGCACATGACCAATGAGGGCACGAGATAAGTTTGTGCACGAGATGGAAGGCTGACAGGCAGGTAGAACATCCAGTTATTTGCCGCGGGCCGAGGCAGGTAATTGGTCGTGCTTTTTACAGCGCTACGGCTTCCACAGATGAAATATTTGTATATATTTATTGTCAAAGCATTTAATTTATTCATTGCTATCGGGATGTTAAGAGCATTCCATGGAATATAACAAAAAGTGTTTCTGAAGTGAATGACCTACCCCACTTTTAACATTTATATTTTACAGGTGAATGGCAGTTATTATTTATTAATTTAAAATGCACATTTTCCTTTTGTTTGTCCTGGTCTGGTGCTTTTTGTGCACGTTTCTCTGTGCATCCACCCATGATTTTATGAAGTACAGTATACTGTAAGTGCGAAGAAGCTCCACTTCTGGATGAATGGAGCAGCGTGTCCCTTAAGAAATGTTCATCATCTGAATAAGTCATGGTAAAATCCATATATATCCTTCCTGTATCCTTTTATTGGTGTAGACTGTAGACTGTGACATTAGTGAAACAAACTGCCAATTCATGTCACTTCAAGCTGAGCTGCTCTATTCTGAGAGTTGGTCTCCTGCAAAATCAATGTATTCTCACTCACTGCTTTAAAGGGACAGTTCACCACAAAATAAGAAATACATATTTCTTCCTCTACCTGAAGTGCTATATATATATATATATAAATAGATGGTTTTGGCACACAAAAGCCGAGTGCCATCTAATTCCAATTTATTCGAGAGGAAAGACATTTGATGGCAGTGTTTTTAACACCCAAAACATCTAGATTCATCAAAAGCCCAGATTTAAGATAAATAATATGTTAATTTTATTGTATGTGTGAGTGACTGTCCCTTTTAAAGTCTTCCTGAAGGAAAGTTTTCCTCCTCCCCCAGTGCAGATGTATGTCATACAATCACTCTTTGACACCTGTAAGTTATGCTTGAGGCTCCCATGACTTCTTTTAAGTTTGTATGATCTGAGAAATTCCCCGATCAACAGCCACGCAGCCTTCTGATGCTGACAAAACGTGTCATCTGCACAACATCACTTAGAGCAGAATGAGGACACTCACTTGCAGCTGATCACACAGAGAGGAGCTTCACTCTGTGGGGGGCCCGCAGACTCCTTTGAAACGTTCTCTGCATCTCATTCCTAAACAGCCCAAAGTCAGCAGAAGCCAGGGAAAGTGAAGCCCTCTGTCACCTTCAGGCTAGCAGGGAAAAAGGGCTGAATGAACTTAAAGCAGATATCCGAGAGGCTCACAGTGCAACAAACTGCACAGCAGAGGGAACCCCTGCCAAGAGCTGCTGGACAGACAGGGGGACTGAGTGTGAGGGATTAATAGGTGTTGATTTAGTCATTTATTATGTTACAATTATTACAGCATCATGAGTGCCTTTTTGCCAACAAATCATGGTTGTCAATCTCTTATTTCAGCCTTATGCAACTTGCAACATTTGCAGTTATTTTTACCACTGTGTTTGTACACGGTGGTAAGGCCATCCTTATTTGTTTCCTGTATGCATACATGCACTGCAGTGTGTGTTTGTGTGTGATACTTGCCCACAGAAACACTCAGTAACGCTATCCTCCAAATCCTGCCGATGCTCTCCCTTTGAAACCCGAGTGCCTGTCTAATTCAGCATAAAATTGACGACGTTAAATACGATCTGCACCTCTGCGTCGCAGCACACAGCGGCCTTGAACCTCACTCAGCCGTGAAATAAGTGCCTGATGAGGAAGTTGTCTCTTGTTTTAATGGGTCACCATGACACTAATGACCACCCGCTGAAAGCCCACTAACAGGAAGGAAAAGAGAGGAAAGTCTTCGATATTTCCTCTTTCCTTCTTCTGTAATGAAGGCGTCATAGGTGAGGGTGTGCTCAGCCTTCCTGGTGAGTTGGCAGCCAGTTAATCTGCTATGGCCCCCTTGGGAAAGGTGGTGTAACAATATCTGGAAGATATTTCCTCAGCTTCCGGAAAGGTCGCAGCACTTTGCCACAGAGAGGAGAGGGGACACAAGTGTCCCATTGACCCGCAGCAGGCTTTTCATTACGGAGGCTTCAAAATATCTGAGTCACTGAGGAAAAATAGCATTTGCATACCTAAAAGACTAGTTTAGACCTATTACTGTGGTTCTGTTTTGGGGATTTATTTTACTATAGCAACAGAATGAAAGATTTCAGCAATCGGACGTCTTGATCTTTATTTATTGGAGAATCTCGTTGAGCAAAATGAGTATCCTGTATCCTCCTACAGCATCCGAGAAACTCAGATTTACCGTCACCTAACTCCATTTGTGAACATAACATATTCATTTAACGCTCTATCGGAGGCGCAGAATGAAGTTGCTGCCATTGCAAATCCACCATACTGTATACTGTGTTTAAGCTTTTTAAAAAGCATTTCATTGTTGAAAATTGGTTAACTTTTATTTTGAAACAGTGATGTTGTTGTTTTTCTTCAGTAGATTAATAGAGAAGTTTGTATATATATTGTATACTTTAATTTGATATATTCATATGGGACTCTCACAATTCTTAGAGATCTAAATATAATTCATTGTATGGTTATGGCTGCATAAATAACACATTTATATGATTTATATAAATGAATGTATTTGATGATATTCATTGAATATTAACGTATATAAACTTAATATGCTGTATATTTTGGGATTTGGACAAGAATTCAAAATACATTCAATTTAGGCATGTGTTTTCTTTTTATTATGAACACCCTTCATGTCAGTTATACTAGTGGCACTACATGAGAAATATCATAGGGAAGTAGTGTGATGACTCTAATAAGAAAATTAAATAATAAGCAACATTTGACTGAAACTAGTTTCGTATCTAACCAATGTTAGACACTCATTTTAGACATTTAAAGGTATGGCTGAGGATTTTACTGTTAAACCTTCACCATTCTTGTTTGATTTTTGACTTTAAGTAATTCAATAGGAATCAGACAACTTCAAATTGTATTTTACAGCTAAAGTTCATTTTCATTTTTTAAATACAAAGTTAAACTATAAACATAATAAAGTCAAGCTACCCTTAACTACTCGGTGTTTTTCAAGTCGAACCACTGTAAGGGAAACAGCTTGTATGTTTTTTTAAAAATTAAAGTCTTGCTTTTTTTAATGCCAGTTGCCAGGAAGACCATGACTGGGAAGATAACAAACATCAAAACAGTGAACTCAGATTTCCTTTTTCTGAGGAACTTGAATCATTAATTTCTTACCAAAGCCAGCCCTCAGGATTACCAAATCTATCAGCAATGACTCAGTTCTAAAAGAAATGTCATTTATTGTATTACTAGTGCTGCATATCTCTGGTTGTAGACTCCAGTCACTTCATACAGTGCTGAGTGCTGAACCATAGATTCCTAAAGACATGATGAACCAAATAGAGTTAAATTACCAAGTGAACCTCTATTCAATACTTCTTAAAAATCTGAAGTTTTTCAGCCAACCCGAGGAGTCTACTTAGCATTTTTAGCTTCTTTTAGCTTAGCTCATTTTCTGGATTGTTCGGTCTGACCAATCTCACTAATATGTACATCAACAGAAGGGAGCTGTTTTCAGAAGAATGAAAAAAAATAGCAACTAATAAATCCCCCTGCAGGCCTATATTCCTGCGTAGCACAATATGGTAGACAAAGTAAGCAGCTAATGTTAGCTGGTGAACAAAATCTAGTTTAGCAGCTACTAGACACAAAAGCTTTTTTGGAGTTGTTGAAGTCCAAAACTTGGTTTAAAAGAGAATGAACATTGTAATACAAATGAATGCTAATATCTACTGGATGTGTAAATGGTCTAAATTTGAGATGTTAAACTGTGTCGACTTGATGGAACTCAGTCAAATTTCTGTTTTAATTCACACAGCTAGTGTGACAAGTTAGGGATGAATGAGATCCCTCAGCACTATCAGATCAGATTTATACGATACAGCTACAGAAGCTACACAAATATGAACAGATTTGTTGTAGGCTTAATGTGTACCAAGCACTGTATAATAATCATATACAGTCTATGATAATAATGCGTAGGAGAAGAGAAAACTAGCCCACAGCAGTTCACAGACACTGTGTAGGATGTAACAACTTTATCTATTTTATATTATTTTAACATGTCTAAATGCTTATTCATTTACTGTATGTGTTGGACAATAAAACAGAGAGCTGGTTCCCTCTAAGTTACCACTGGTGAGGATTGGTGACCACTTCCCAACTATATCAGTCACAGACTGCAAAAATGTCTTTAAAACGAGAAAACCTGAAACATATTTTTTGATTGCAAAAGGATGCTTTATAGTTATTCTCTACTAATAGAGAACATTGTTTTTTAAGGGTAATCATTATTTAAAAAGGCATAAGGCAGGTAAAAATAAGGACAATTTATACTGGAAGTTCTTGTGGAAAACCCAAAGTTATATTTAATCACATTAGTTTGTACTAAACCAAACTACACACACAGCTCAAGGACATTTCCGCGTCCTGTCTCAAGTCCTCTCATCCTGCATCACTGGCTGGCAGTGTGGCCTTCCTTCAAAAATATAAATATTACTTTGTGAAAAGAACAAACATTTTTTTTTGCTTCTCCATCAAACATTTGTTTGCTTTGAACAGGGGAGGGTTGTGGGTATGTGTGAGTGCCAGGGGTGGATGGTGGGTGGGAGGTAGCTGGTGGGCAGTGGGGGATTGTCGTGATGTACCGGCAGGCAGCAGCCTTTCACTGTCATTGAGGCTGGTCAGAATAACTCAGTGAAAAATCAATTAAATAAGTGAAAAATGAGAATGCCCGCTGCCTCCTCACGACGTCCGGCTGAACAGGGTCGTCAACAGCTAAGACAAAGTTCTGGCACCAGTAGCAGGGCTGATGAATTGTATTTAAAGTCATAGGAACATTACATAATGTGCATCATCACATCCTCATCTGTGGATTTAGAAATTGTATTGGCAACATTTGCTAAGCATAGTCTTGAACAGGATATGTGAGAGCAGAGTTAAATATGGCAGGAAATCTGTTTAGAACCCATTCCTTTTTTTAACCTAAAAAACTTCAAACATGTACAAAGTAATGTTTTTAATGGTTATTGAGAATAGACTGTAACCTGGTGATCTGTAAAGTACAGTTGTCTGATTCCACAGCAGTTTTTCAGGAAAACCTGCCATAAATAGTTCAGCCAACATGTAGGGAACATTTTCACAAGAAACATCACCGCCTTCACTGGCCTGTACTCCCCAGAACAATGAAACCAAATGACACTGTTGTCAAAAATAGAACAATGTTACCATGTTTGTTTCAGGCTCTTTGTGAGCACTGGTTCTTAAGGTAACTTTGTTTTTAAAAGAGGGCAGTCTCTCTGCCCAGCCTTAACCTTCATCCTGTCGATTGACGCCACCACTGTCCAAGTGTGCGCTCAGGTCATAATGGAGTGTCCCTTTTTAACTTTTCAACTAAAGTGCAACAAAATCAACATCCTCAGTTACCTTTGTGCATATATCTTTATATCATTCCATTTAATATCCCTTATGTTACTGTGTTTGCCCATAGGAGGACTTTTACTTGAGGTGATCTTAAAATCTATTTTCTATGACTATCAGAACATGTCTATTTCATATATCTATGGGCAGCATGTAAATCAGAAACATAATCCTATTTCTATTGTGCGGCAATACATATCAATATTTACACATAAACTGCTATCCTGTGTATGAGGATAAAAATACTTTCCATTTTATTTTCAGGTTTATGAAGCTGGGGAAACCATATAAATCAAGTTCACCTCAATGTCAATTATGCTCTCATGTTTTCAAGTCTGACAGGCTCCACAAACACAAGTGTGCACCTGCAAGCCTGTGCATTTATTTAAAGGGGACCTATCATGCAAAATGCACTTTTGTACGTCTTTTATACATGAATATGTGTCCCCGGTGTTCCAGGGAACTCACCAAGTGTCAGAAAACACAACCCTCTCTATTTTCCTCCATACCCAAATCTCTAAAAAAGGGGCTGCAACGGATCTGATCTGACTGACTGACGTCAGTAAAGTGGCGCTACGGCTATTGGGCCAACTCTCCACCTATCAGGGGAATGTGGGGTTGGGCCACGGCCGGCCATTGCCGCTCGAAAGCGCTGGAGACGCTGTAGTACATATGCCAGGCCTGTAAGTGGCGCTGTAGTCTGCCACAAAAGCAGCGAAGAAGACTTCCCGCGCATGGTTGCTATGGTTAAATTAATTAAATTAAATTGCTCTTATTGTCATTTCACAGTACAGGTACTATGTAACGAAATTGTTCCTCTGCATTTGACCCATCCTAGTGTTAGGAGCAGTGTGCTGCCGTGGACGGCGCCCGGGGAGCAGTGTAGGGAACGGTGCCTTGCTCAGGGACACCTCGGTAGCATTTGGTCTTGCCGGGACTCGAACTGGTGACCTTCCAGTTGCCAAGCCAAGTCCCTATCGACTCCTTCTGTTTATTCTCCGCTGTGGCTTTCTTTCTCCCTCCCCGAGGCAAGCGTTTGCTCCCGCTGCTTTAATTCAATGCAATCCCTCCCCGTCGAGGCAAGCACTGTAATTCTCTCCGGTTAGTCCACCAGCAGATGACAAACACCCACCTCTCCGCCTCTTCCAAGGAACGAGGGGACTGTGCGGCAGAGTTTCAGTTTCTTTCGCCGGTCAAGATGTCCGTTAAAGTTTAAATCTTCCGGACAAAATTAGAAAAGTGCCGGTCAAAGGTCTTCTTTGTTATTTATTGAGCTTTAAAACAAATGAATAACGACTCTATAGGCCTATAATAATATAATAAAACACGGAGGACGGAGATCTATTTTTCTCCCCCTCTTCTGACTTGATCAGAGCACGCTCCCCTCTCCTGCAGGGGGGCGTGGTCAGCTGCAGCTCACAGAATCAGCCCCCTGCAAAAACAGGGCTGGAGAACAGCAAATAGAGCGAAATGAGGCATGGCTAAAATGCATGATCTGTTTGGTATTTTGAAAACAGAAACGTATAAATATACCTTATATAGGTATGGCCCTACAATATATCATTTAAATATAGCATGATAGGTGTCCTTTAAATGGGGCAGAGCTTGCGGTTGAACATGCACAGACTGAATGGTTAGATAAATGTACCTGTATCATATTAAAATGAACTGATACGGTGAAAATAATTGTCTTGTACATCACTAACACACAAGTGTATGGTACACAATAATTGTGCTAGTGTGTTGGTCTCTTCATTGACATATTAAATATGTATTTATTGCAAAATCCCCTCTTTTTTTTATTTGAGTGTTCCCTTTACACAAAAGAAAGATAGAGGTAATAAACCTGAAGTATAATATATAATAAAAACACATGGAAGGCGCATATTTGACTTGACTTACGAAATGAGTTATATTTGTTTTGGTTGGATATTTAATATATTTTTTAAAGAATGAAAGGGGTGAATTTTGTTCACCATCACGAACACTAGAATCATGTTAGGAGAGGATTCCTTCAGGGCCAGGATGGACAGGAGGGAAGATTACAGCAACTGCTAAATCTATGTCTGTACATACAGTCACATGTGCATTGAGCCTGACTCCAAACATCTGATCCTATCCTTCAAGTTCCTTTGAGAAAGGGGTGAGCCGATTGTGTTCACAATTAATGACAGAAATCCCCCTGAGTGTAGAGGGGAATTATTTTAATTGAATAGTGTCCATCTATTAGTCTACCGGGGCTTTCTTCCATATCTGTGCATCAAACAGTCTTATCCCTCCATGAACTTTGAGCCAGAGTAATCAAGATCACTTTCCCAAAGCTGCTGCTCCAAAAGGGATTACATTGGTTAACCTCTCGCTTCAGCTGACTCTCATCGGCCGGCCTCAGAGCCAGGTCTGTCTGCTTTACTGACTCCACTTTCATCGGGCCGCCTGCACAGCTCAGCTCATCGCCTCTCAACCAGATACCATTGTGCTCCTGGAACACCTCAGTGGACCAGAGCGCTGAGCAAGATACAAACGAGGCTCCCAGATTAAGACACCACAGTTCACTTTGAAGTTTTGTCCGTAATGACCTCTGACCTCCACAGCATTTGAAACGCAAGTGTTGTTGAAAGGAAGAATGATGTTTTTGAAAAGGCTTTTTAAAACCGGTGATTTACCCATTGTCCTGCTCTGTGAGATCAAAAGGCTTTAAGTCGCTTCACATTCGCTCTCCGCACTGGATGTAAACCGGTCAGCCGCTGTGTATAGATTACTCCCATCTCCACTGATGGGAAATGTATGCTAATGGCTGTGATAGCTCCTAAAACAGATATTAGCAGTTAATGGTCCCCTGCTGCTTTGCTGCTGTTTCTCTTGAATGAAAGCCCTTGTGTGCTAAAGGACAAAGCAACATTCTGCTCATAGCCTATCTCGCTGAGTTCAATTTAAGAGGAAATGAATGTTTGGCCCTTGGTAGATTGCTTCCTCCAGCTTCCCTGTTGTTGGCTAGCTGCTGTGTGCTGCCATATGACGAGAGGAGTCTTTCCTCACAGTTGGCTAACGTTACATTATGCCCGCCATTGCTGGCAGACATCTCTGTGAGATATATATCACTGGCAGCACAATAAGGTGAATCATTGAATTAGAGTAAAGTTAATTGGGCCACAGATATCCCTTGCTGACAGCTCGGCTCTTAAACAAACATTTAGCCTCTATCAATAGACCGTTCATGATGCAAGAAGAAGGGACATCACAGAGCCATTTTGTCGTATGAACCTCAGACAATGTCCAGAGAAGAAGGTCAGCACATTGTCGCGAGTTTCCTTTCACACGTAGCACACAACAGGAGATTGGGCGTTTCAGAAGCCTTCTCACTTACTGGAAATACGATTGCAAGTTGCGATTGTAAGTTTAAGGAAGGGATAGGACCTATGGACCTATATAGAGGAGGCACCACCCTATAAGCAAAACAACTTTACGTTTGGAATTTGGTCAGTTTTCTTGCTGAACCTTGAATTTTTCGGACAATGTACATTAATAGAAGTCCCTGATTTGTTGTCTCTACAGTTAAACATTTTGTTACCATTTTGTGTAAATTACCCTTATTTAAGTTTTAGCCAGCAGCGATAGAAACGTCATCAACGGCAATTGCAAATTAGTGGGGCCCTTCAAAATGGGTTGAAATAGGAACAGACTACAGGGAGCTTCTATTGAACTGTTTCGAACATTTGCGTTTCCATGTCATTCAAATCATGTCAGGCTTGCAGTGTGTGAAAGGGACTATAGAAAGCCACTAAAGGTGACACTGTTTGTTTTTCTCTTGAACACATGGACAAAGAGCGGCCCAGTGACCTTTAACTGCAGCTGGATATCTGATGGGCTGCTGTGAGTGTTTCAGAAAGGGTCACTTTCAATATCAGGATGCCTCTGGTTTCTACTGCGGAGAATGGTGCCCATTGTCCCAGGGACATGGGGCATTTGAAGGTAGATTTAGGAGTTAATGAGGTTGTATGGGTGCTTTCCTAGAAGCCTGACTAGAAGACCAAGGTAACCCTAATAGATATGAAGGATCCACCCTTTGATCACCGGTCTGTCCTGATGCTTAACTGGAGAAGCAATAGAGGCCCGGGCAGGGGAATGAAGGAGAGGCTTTCATTCAAGCTTTTGTCTGAACTCTGTCTTCGTGCGTGTCCCTGTGAAGGGCTGGTGTCTTCCTCAGCCTGTCCATCACAATAAGCCTCTTGATTCCTTAATGACTGTGAGAGAAAAGCAAAAGAAGGGGGTAGGGGATGTAACCTGTAATCTATTTTAGAGGACAGTGTTGTTGTATAGACTTGAACAGGTGTTTTAAGCATAGAGAGCTATGATGCAACACTGTATTACAGCCTCTATAATATCAACAACAAGTCAATTAGAAAAGGATTAAGGGATAGAGATCTGTGTGCCCTCAGACTCTCCTAACAGGCTGAAGGGGAATCAGACGGGAAGAGTGAGAAGCTTGTCTGTGTGTCTGAGCCAGCAGACAAACAACAGAGCCAACAGAGTGTGTTCAGGTATCAGTTTTCACAGTGCGGAAGCAGAGATGCAGGGCGGACACTGAAGCTAAACACTGTTTTGATCACTGGTTCATATTGCTTGTATTGTGCGTGTGCAAGCAAAAGAGACTGTCATTAAAAAGGTATGTAAGTATTTTATTGCTTTTGTTCAGTTGGAACACATTCTCGATAATATTCATGACACTTTTAAGCATTACAACCTGACAATCTCATACACTTTGACAGCATAAGTAAACTCGATTGGACAACTTGATGCTTCATATATGGGTTAGCATTCATATATCAACTTTGAAATACATAAATAACGATAACTGTGCATCTCATATCAATATACACATTCAATACATAAATACATATTATGTACAATGGCACAGCATAGAAAGATAACTTGATTCCTTATGAAACAATGGAAAATATACAGATTCCTTGCTTGATCCTCTCATAAATACTTGCTCTCAGATCTCTGACTATAGAATACATAACATGTCCTCCTTAATAAATGAGTGAGAACTCAGTGTGGTGTAATTCACAGTCGATAACATTCAGTGCATCCGAGACCCTGTAATACAAGCCATGAACGCAGTCACATGTTCGTTAAAATAAGCTCACTGAACTTCATGGGTCAAACATGGGAAATTAAGCGCCTGAGTGTGTATGAATTTGGCAAGCACAGTTTTGTGTGTGTGCCGCTTAACTCAAGCAGCCATGTTCACGCAGCTCACTAACTGGAACATCAAGACATGCAGGGTCATGCAAGTGTTCGAGATGTTTATACAAATAATGATTTTTTTTTAATGAGCAGGTTGATAACTGTTTCCTCGCGCCACAGATGATCTTCTCTTATCCCTGAAACCAGGCTGTCCCTAACTTGATTAGCATAAACATTAGCCTCTCTGCAGCTTCATCTTTGTCCCAGGTGTTAGTAGTAAAGGCCCTGTTCACACCTGGCGTTTACATGCGTTATTTGGTGATCCCATCACAGTTGATCAACTCTAAGTACAGGGTTGACTACTCCCAAGATGCATTGAAGACTCATTAAGATTTGATCACTCAGTCCACATTTTTAAAGCAAGGTTAATTATCACAACTTTTAAAGTCGTACTGTTCACTCGGGAGGCGTACAGTTGTTGTTCTCATACTAGAAGACTAATTGCTGACAAGGGGTCAAACACTTCAAGATCTTTGACTAGGAGGAATTTCCAATGAGTATTGATTTCAAAAGTAAAAATGTTTTACAAAAACACACGGGAGAAATGACGTTATACCATGCGTGTATCATGCTGCTTGACGTTGTTGTTGGTATGAACTGACGCATTGGATCTTTCCACGTGTGATCAGATCACTTGATGTGCATGCTAACGCCAGGTGTTAACATGGCTTCTGACTTATATAGGTAAAAGACTGCAGCTCTGCGCCTGACACTGCATTCCCATGAAGAAATGCAAGACCTCACACCCCTTAACCTCCCTCTTTTCCCAGACTAACTGCTGACTGAGTGGCTGCACGGGTTCACCTGCCGGCCTCGGCGTGCACGCCTGGACTTTGAAAGAGAAGCCAATCTGCTGACTCCTTTGACCGCTGGCTTTGAAATGGAGCGTGTTTATTTGACTCAGTTCTGCTATTAATAGCTCTGTGCCGTTCACACGCCCCATTGAGAACTGCTCATCACGTGCGGGTCGTGAGGCTGACTTTGGCACAAACATTGGCTACTAGCACTAACATAAATCAGAGGCTAAATGTACCTGACATTGGACAAGGAGTGTGCGGTCTAAAGTGTGCGAGTATTTGCTGGTGTAGGATGACTCTGTGTAAAATGAGTGCATGACTCAGGGATCTGATGTTACGTTTGAATTCAGTTTGAGTGCTTGGTAACCTGCTTTATGGCACATTCACAATGCTGAAATGAGACTTCGCTATGCATGCATGAATGCTGATCGAACCCTTACAGCACCATTCGTAAGACGTTCCTGAAACGCCTCGGTCATTTGTGTTGTAAGAGGGGAACACTGTAAGTCCTGCCTGCACTACGACGTGGTCTATCATCTTAGCTACCATGCGATGAGGATGTTACAAACCGGGGTTCAGCTGAGGAGTGATACAGAACTAATTTTGTTCATGGATGTCGCAGTGCAGCACGGAATGCTTCGCTTTAGTTGGGTTGGGATAGTCCCAAGGCCGTGGCGATGGTGGCCATCAGGAGGGCGGAGCTGGCCAGGATCACTGCGCCTCCCGACCGGAACACCTGCCGACCGTTCAGGGGCTGGACCGGCCTGAAGGTCTCTACCATCAAGGTTCCATCGTGAAACTTGAGCTCAGAGAACGCCCGCAACTGGAGGAAGATAGAAGATGGACACAAAGGGTCTAAATGTCAGTACAATATTGTATTTCTTGTACTTTCTTTGTGTATTTCCATTTGACACTGCTTTATACCTTTCACTCTTCTACAGAGGGAAACATTACTCTTTACTCAATTATCTTTATCTGACAGCTTTGATTACAAAAAATTATAAAAGAGGTTTTATGAATGGTTATGAAATACCACACATTGCTGACCAGTGGTTCCTCAACTGTATGGTATGTGACTGCTTACAAAAGAGCAGTGTCTTGTTGGGGCCCCTTGTCACATTTTAGATGTCTATGAGGTCCACCAAATTCCATCATATTCCACCTTTTCATTCTCCAAATGGGGCACAATGAGGTAAAAAAAAACAGTATTCCACTAAAAAAGGTTATAGGAACCAAGCAAAAGCTCAAGCAGAGGTTCTCTTTTTTTTCAGGACCCCTTACAAGGTGATTATATACTGGGTCCCTGGAATATTTTAATCCAGCCTATTCATTATACTTCAATTATTACATGGTCATTATGAGAAGGAACACAGTAGAAATGTTTAGTTAGATATCGGGAATTTTGTAACGGTCTCCTATCATACAAAATCTGTTTGGTATTTTGAGCAAAACACTTCATAGACATGTTTTTTAATATATATTTATATATCTGAGACGTATATGCCTACAAATAGTATAATATGAGACCTTTAAGCAAGTTTGCAGATTGAAGTCTTAATGCTAACCTGTTCCATGCTTAGAGGGATGGGACTCTCAAACAAGGTCCAAACCACAGCCTCCGTGCAGCCTGGAGTGGTCAGAGAGCCCTTGTAGCGGTAGTAGCTGGTCAGATTCTGCTCAGCTGGGATGAGTTGTGCCAGGGAGACGGGAAGCAGAGAAGTGTTGCCATCTGAAAACAGAAAAGCCACAGATAAATTGTTGGCATCACTGCTGAACAGCCAGAATTCTTTACTTGCTTATAATTTAACTTTACAACTTACTTGCATTTTTGATGCTTCGTAGGGCATTGATGATGGGGTCATACTTTAGGTTTGCCCTATTCGACGTCTGGAAATATAAATTCACATTTCAGCACTGTGTCATCCTAACATAGTCGGTTCTGTAAAAACAGATTGATCTCAGGATACAGGATTTAAAATGGTTACCTCGTAGAAGAACCCAAGGACTGCAACTCCCTCTGGGTCTGAAAGGGCTGTTGTCAGATCATTGTAATGGTGCTTCATGTGCACAATGTGCAGCTGTTGAGACCAAATTGCTGATGTTACCACTTTCAAACAAAGTCATGTTTAACAGTGTCTGTAAAATAGGAGTGCCTCTGCCAACATTTTTGGTTTGGTTTTGATGTTTGTTACAGAAATTACAGAAAAACATCTGGACCTATTTCATAAAAAACTTGGTGGAAGGATATTGTATAGGTCAAAGAATAACACATAACGTTTTTGAGTGGATCCTAATTCCATCTCTTATACATATATTATATTTGACTTTTTTTCATGCTCTCTCTAAGTGCCTTTTTAGTTTGTTGAGTAGATTCCATGCTTTAAGAATTTAACACTTGACATAGTTCAAGTGAATCAGTTTTCTATCTAAATGTGAGAGAAGGCCCAATTGGTAATTTTGACCATTTAAATATTAAAGATCTCCTATCATGCTATCAGATATATAAAAATATATAAAAAACATATCTATCATGTGTTTTACTAAAAATACACCTCAAAATACCTCATAGCCCTCTATTTCAGCCCTGTTAGAGAATGGCTGATTCTCTGCTGGCCCCGCCCCCCTTTTGAGCAGCAGGCACACTGTGAGTTCTGTGACGAGCAGGCTGTCTGCTCTGCTCAGATGCAGCTAAATGCTGCCGTGATTAAATGCCATAATCATGTTCCAAACCACTTCAAGGATTTCACTTCTGAAACAGTATAGAGTTTAAATGCTTATTTTCTTGCGGGTTTACCACAAGGTGAGTTCTTTTTTTTATGTCCTGCTTTTTTTACACATACTCTCTCCAGTACAGGTTAGCTGTGAGGGTTTATCGATGCTTGCTAATGTAAACAAAGACCATATTACGTCCAAAACACGTCGCGCATTATTTCTGATAGCGACGTTTCTGATAGGGCCGTGGGTGTAAAGCCAGCCCACATTTCCGATATTACGTCATATCGAACGCAAATTTGGATCAGCTCCATTGTACCCCCGTTTTTAGAGATGTGGGTACGGAGTAAAAGAGAGAGGCACTTTGTGAGTTCCCTGGCACACCGGGGACACATATTTATGTATAAAAGACATAAAAAAGTGCATTTTGTATGATAGGACACCTTTAAGTCTGGTGATATTATTTATTCTCAACAAATTCCTTGAAGACCAAAGCTATTGTACAAACATGCCTGTTTATCCAAAGCCTGAAATATCTCATTCATCTGTGCCAGCGAGCTCTGTTTCAATAATCAGTGATCCACATCATAACACTGGGTGACACGTTCCTTCAGCATGAGTCAACCCTTTATACACATTTCTGCTGCTATAAATACTCACTAAATCGCTGAATCTATGGCAGAAAATAGCTCCAAACAAAACACTACTCAAGCCTTTGTAAAAAAACAAAAACTACAGCAATATATTTGTGCCCTCTTTTTAAATATTAATGTATTGAGTAGGAATGAATGGGCTTGAGGCTGGGAGCCACAGTCAGGTAGGAAAGTTAGCATTGAAAGGTGGACTAATGCACTAATTTTCTTTTGTGAGAAAAATATAGAATTTACAGTATATTCACATATGAAAAGTTTAATCCATACAGATAAGATAAGATAAGAGATAAGATGGTACTTTATTGATCCCAATTTGGGAATTTGTTTGTGTAAAAAGACAAGGCATTGTACAATAAAAACAGGAACAGAGACCTGATCCTTAACCTTCACTAAAGACAAGCTGTGTGTGTTGTTAAGGTTAATATACCTCCATGGGATACTGCTCTCCATCGATGGTGTGTTCGGAGCCGGCCCCCCCGTTGTTGCCCCAGTGCAGGTGGAACTGCACCGCCTTGTAGCTGGTCGGCAGGCCTCCATCTGAGACGGTGCTCAGGTGAGGAACTCCCACCTGAACTGTAGAAGGCAAACACCAAAAGTCACATAACAGCTCAACTGCATTGAAGGCTATCTGATGGAACATATGCTCACCTGAGTGGCCGTTGTTCTTGATCGTGCCTCTGAAGATCTGCTGGTAGTTATCAAACTTGAAAGGAGTCAGTCTCTCATCCTTTAAAGTCTTTCTGGTGACGATGTTGATGGGCGACTGTTGTTTTCCTTCACAGTTGCTGTTAGCGTGGTTCCACTTCTCTGGGCCTAAAACAAGAAAAATACAAATTTAAAGGGACATTCAACTCTAAAATCAAAACAGATAATTTTCTTCTGACTTGTAGTCTAAATTGCTGTTGTGATTTGCTAAGTATTGGAGATAATGGTACGAGTTGGCAAGAGCCTTTCACCCATATAGGATAGAGTTCCTTCTGGTTGGTTTTGCGATAGAAGGAAAAAGGTTTTTGTCACCAAGCACCACAAGTTCAGTCACATACTTTATATCACATAAAGCGATCATGACTTCTGGAAAGACCCATTGTTCCTGAGATTCTTTAATTTATTTTTTGGAGCACAACATGAGTGCCATCTCAGGGACTGTAAATCCTCAACCACCAAATGTATTATTGGAGTACCACATGGATCAGTCCATAGTCTTCTCCATTTTCCCTTTAGATTAAATATTTCAATTACAACATAGCAAGTTTCAATCTTTTTTCAATTGCAAACAACAGCATATTCCATGTTTTTTTGCATCATCATAACATAACTGTAACTCTATAAGTATTGCAAGTCAGTACAACTTGTCCAAACATCAGCCAAATCAGGGTTATTTTCTCAAAGTATTTTATTCTGTGCTGCATTTTTTCTATATTTCACTTAGTTGTTACATTACAATTTTGTTTGCACTTGTGGTTGCTTTATCTCCTGTGTGAATTACTTTGTAATTAGCTTTTAAAACCACTATATAAATAAAGTTTTATCATAATCAAACAATGTTTGACTTATCCTATTTTAAAAATCTTACCATTGCAAGGATGATCACAGCTGAACTGCGACTGATAGCACCAATCTGAAACACAGAAATTGGGAAATTGTAGAATTGTCACAGCAAAAAGTGACACTTGTATGACTTAATATTGTAAGTCAGCACAACCACACACACACATACACATACACATACACATACACATACACATACACATACACATACACATACACAGTATCAGTCAGCCTGCAGTAGAGCTGTGCAATTAATCGTATTTTAATCTCGATTACGATTTTGGCTTGCAACGATTACGAAAACAACGTAATCGAAATAAAACGATTATTATTTTTATTAAAAAAAAAAAAAATGTAATTATTAATTTTTTTTTTTTTTGTTTTGTTTTTTTTTTTCAGTTGAATTATACTTAAAGTTCAGGGTAATCAACTGTTAAACATATACTGTTCACATTTTTGTTTCAATAAATGGATGTTTTCAAAGTAAATGGATAATCGTTTTTAATAATCGTGATATCAATTATTGACCAAAATAATCGTGATTAGGATTTTTGCCATAATCGCACAGCCCTAGCCTGCAGTGATAACCTCTGTGTGACACAAGCAAGCCTGAGCCTATTGTGATGAACATATACACTGTCCCGCTGGGTTGTCATGTGTATTTACAAATGTGACCTTATATTTATAGTTGATTTGTTCTCCTTACTGCAAACAGTGGATTGTTCTCATGTTGGTTTAAGTCAGCGGTTTTTACCGGCCATACAAAACCCCTATACACAGGAATTGTCTTCCTATACACAAGAAAGTAGCTGTCTGTGCTTTATCTTTTCGTGCTATCAAAATAAACACAGAGCCAATCTCTTGCATCAGGGAGGTCCCATTGTCACATGTTTGTCTCTGGGTTTATTAATATTTAACAATTGGTTTGCATGATTCCACCCCGTACTCTGAAACAAATATCTGCAGCTATCTAAGAAATCAAATATTTATAAAAAAAACACACATGCCATTGAAAAAATACGAGCAAAGTCTCCCGCTCTGTTATTGGTGTGAGGACTTCTCCCCATTTGTGTGAAGGAAATCTCTGTTTTGTTTCTTTGCCATGTTGGTTAGCTGTTACCTCCTGTTCTGGCGTGATAATGCCTACTGAATATAAATACAGCAGGGGGGCCAACATTCACATTGTATTCACTGGTGCCAACACTCAAGTACTGGTGGCCGGGCATAAAGAGATGCAAATGTATTCGATTTATTTGTATATTGTTGTTATTTTTGAAGGATTTGCAAACAAACAACTGAAGATGAATCTTATAATTCTAAATCCTAAAATCAGAGGTCTCTTATTAGTACAAATCTGACCTATTTATACTTTATTCGGCTCATCATTTTTATACTACTTTACAACATTCAAGTATTTGACAGCTTTAGTTACTATTTCCTCTGGATAATCAGACTAAAAAAAATTAGATTGTTTTTATTTTTATCAATAACATATTTACAAGCTACCCATACATTATACGTTAAGTAACATATACAATATATAAATAAGTTCTTACTTTACTAGATGCAACATTTAAGTGATTAAACCATCAATGCGTAAATAACTAAAAACCCAACAATAAAATACTTATGATATATATATTTAATGTATTCCTATCCATGGTACTTTAAGTTTTGGTTGATGCAAAAAAATGTGTATACTAAAGTCGAATAATACTTTTATTCATGCTTTGTAAATCATACTAATACATAATGTACATCTGATAACTGTGATAGTGTGACAGTATATATATTGTTTTATCATGTAGGAGTATTCTATTTTACTTTATATGTCTATTCCACTTAATTTCAGTGGGAAATTATTGTACAATGTACTCCAATGCATTTATTTGGCTGCTAAATTCACTGGTTACTTAACTAATGACTACATTAATACAAAACACAGCTCATAGAAAATAAAGTATACCGCTATAGATTCAACTAACTGTCATTTGTATAAGTATTTGAATATAGTTTAATCTCTAACAACTACAGGACAGAAATAATAATCGTTTAATAGTAGGCTATAACACAACCTGGAGCTATTTACTTCCAATACTTTATACAAACCTTGCTAAAATAATTCAAACTAATACATTATAGGCCTAATATAACGTTTTCAACTCGATATTTATGGTCTGTTTTATTTAAACAATGAAACGGAAAACTTCCTCCTTCACTGTCTGTGAGTAGAAATATCTATTTTTACGACTTTTTGTAGCGCGTATTTCTCTCAGCCAATCAGATTTCTGTCCGCACAATTCTTGACCAATAAGCGCCGGGCTTTGATCTCCGTGAGCCGTAGCGCAAACGAACAATATGGATGTGTTTCAATGAATCTGAGATATCTGCCAAGAGAGCAAAGTGAGGAAACTGTGAAGAAGAAAATAAAAGGCAGTGCAAAGAAAACCAATATAGGCCACGTCTGCGTGCGCGCGGCGGAGACAGACGGAGGTTTTAATGCCATTGTGTCGCGCGAGCTACACTGTGCTCTGTGGAGGCGGCATACATTTCAAACTAAACACGATCAAAAAAAGAGAGAGATTGAAACCCTTTGCCAGTCCTTTGTGTGCCAAAACGGCTCTCCAACTTCGAGATGAGAGGTTTAGGGTTCCCACATGAGGACTGGTTTGCACTCGGTCTTTCTTTTGCCAATGCAATCACAAAAAATGGTATGGATTGTTTGAAAATGTTTCCTTTTTACCCCAAAAACTCAGAAGCCTCTCGGACACCGCAGCATTAGGCATAGCTCAGTCAAGGCGCTGCCGTTTGGAGGCGCAGCGATGCTCCTCCTCAACACTGCATGATGAGCGCACATTGAATAGTGTCAACTGGAGCTTTTCCAAAACAAATATACTGCCATAATAGTTGACATTGTTTTTGCGTCACATAGGTGTGTTTTTTTTACATAATGTGTCTTGGGCTGACAGCAAGATAATTTACTACACCTAATTTGATCATATTATTCAAAAGACACATTAAAAGAAGAAAATACTTGGAATTCAATCGAAAGAAGCACGGGAAAGCCTGTGACATTTTCTTCCAAGTGTGCGCATTAGTTAACATGACTAATAATTAATCGCACCAACAACGACCTCAGCCGCCAGTCATTACTTACTCATAATTTACTCTATTAGTGTCGGTTCCAAACCTCTGGGCTTTTCTGTCTAATTAACAAGTCACAATCCCCCGCTGTTAATGTGGAGACATTGGCGGAGAGCAGCTCGGCGCGTCTCTCTGCGGCAGCGAGGACCCAAATGTCTGCCATTGGCTCAGTGTGCAGAAGAGCAGGTGCACGAGAGGGAGAGCGAGAGAGAGAGGGAGAGAGACCTGTGTCGGGACTGAGAGAGTCTCAGCAGCTCGGTCGGGTCTGCCTGTTTTTGCTTTTGGCTCAGCTGATCCAGGATCCCTGTATCCTCTCGTCTCCTTGAACATGGAGCTTAGACGGCAGGTTGCAGATGAGCGCGTCGCACACACATCAGTGGATGGACAGGACAAGACAGGGCAGGTGTGTGTGTGCGCGTCACGAAGGCGGTTTTTGAGCTGCTGATCTTTGGTTAACGATATATTTTTTTGGCAGATCATCTCTCTCAATGTTTTTTCGGATTTCTGTCATTGAATCTTTGGATTCCGCAATAAATCAACTTTCTAATTGAACAAAGTGCCTAGCACGGTTGAAAACAACTGGTAAAAAGCAACTTCACCTGCTGTTGTCGTTCTGATGTATTAATGCACAAAAATGTGAATTGCTCGGATGTGTATTGCGCAAAATCAAATAGCGTTTTAACTCGGATATAAATCATGTATCCCCTGCATGCTTTGATGTAAAACAACATCACAGATTTTGATCAAAATTATAAGAAACATGACAAAAAATTCGGCAGAAGAAATGCTTGTATTAAAAGATAAATTACTCACATTAATTAACCAACAACATTGAACATTTTTGTATATGTAGGAGAGGAATTAAGACATATTTCCCAGCTCTGGATGAGGGCACTCACCTGCTCCTGAGCAGAGGGTCCAGCAGGATGCCAGCAGAGCGGGCAGGATCAGTTGCTGCATGTTGGAGGCAAGGAAACGCAATGACTGTTTTTTCCAATGTGATCGCATTCTTGCAGGGGGTCTTATACTTATCTATCACCATACCCCGACAGGAAAAGAAAGAGTGGCCCCTCCCCCTTCGGGCATCGCCTCTAATAAAGCTCTCCGCTGATAAGAGGGGGGCCCAATGCTCCCGGTGTGCAGGAGCCACATCTAATAATGCAATCATTGCTGTCATGGTGTTGATGGAAACTCTTCCTGTGAGAGGGCGGTGTTGGGGTCTGATGGTGTTAATCATTAATGCAGCCTGAGGCTCCACAGGTAAGGCAAGGTGGCCCTCAGAGAGAGAGAGAGTGATATCCTTATAGGAGGACTGAGCGCCCTCCTCCTGTTCCTTCACATTAAAGGTTAGAGTCATTCTGTTTCACACTGGCACTATGCTTTATGAGTTAAGCATATTTTACCAGCTTGTTTCTTCTATTTTTTTAATGTTTAAAGTAGCACTTGACACCTTTGACAGCAATTATAAGTCTTTCATTGAACATTTGTTGTGGTTTTATTTTAATTGTAAAGCATTATTTTCAAAGCCACCTCCATTCTTCTTTTTTAAACAAACATAATGTCAAAGACAAGGGAAGTACACTCTCGAAAAAAAATAAAATGTAAAATAATAGCATTCATTATTTTCGCAAAAAAAAGTATGTACATTATCAGAAACAAAAGTACTTTTTACAGAATGGTCCCTGTTCGGAAAATACTGAATGTACTCTTCCAATGTCAGAGTAGCACATGATAACAAAGGCCCTAGCTGTGTACGTAACAGGATGTATGATTATCTAGAAGAGCAATGAGCTGACAACCATTAACATGATGATTCAGCCTCTATGGAGGTAGACATATGAACAGCAGGCACGTGCACACAGACAAAGTGGGCTTGAGCCCCTGCCATTTTCTTCCTCCAGAGAAAGTGCCCTTTTTTCCCCTTTTTATTTTTTTAATAAATGAATATATATCTAGCAAACTGCTGTTTGCGCACAGTTTCCCTTTCCAAAAATATATTGATTGAATACAAAATAAAAATATCAGGTCGGGAGATTAGACTGAAGTTCCGATGCTCTCTCTACCCTCCCTCCCTCCCTCCGCGTCTCGCGCACAGCGGTGCGGACATCGGCAGTCACTTCAGACAGACAGGTAGCAGCACCTCCCACTTTACTGTCCCATGTTATGCCAGCTTTTCTTGGCTTGTTTGAAGCTGAGTGGTGATGAACAAATGACTAAACTGCCAGTGCCTCGAGTTTACAGCTAATTAGCCAAAAGACAAAAACAAATATAGGCTATTAACAGAGTTGGGTTACAAAGTAACGCGTTACTTTGTAACGCGTTACTGTAATAATATTACTTTTGTCGGTAACAGAGTAGTGTAACGCGTTACTTTTATAATTCAGTAATCACACTACAGTTACTAACATTGCCCCGACACGCGTTACTTCGTTACTTTTATAAAATCAGTCATAATCACACTGACAGACAAGAGGGGTTTCCACCGCAGGTTTATATGTACGTAATCTGCGCGACTTGCACGTCCACATCTCCGCGTGCAGTGCTGCATAAACATGGCTGAGTCAGCGATAACTTTCGAGGGGTGGAGGTATGCCCATTATTTTGAGTTCGTCCGAAGAATAGACAGGAATGTGACGGTGAGGTGCAAACTGTGTCCAGGCCAGAAGCTGTTATCCACTGCTGTAAACACCACGTCAAACCTCAACAAACACCTGCAAAGAACACATGCTAAGGTGAAGCTAATAGCTAAGGACCCCCGAACCCAGAGTGAGGATGTTGTGAGTGCGCCGCCGCAAGAATTTGGAGGACCGGTAACCAAAGCAGAGATGAACAGGCTTGTAGCATCCTTCATAGTAGAGGTAATGTTGCCCATTTGCACAGTGGAATCACCATCGCATCGTTCAGAGATATACTGCGCAAAATACAGATAGCAGGAGACAGAGGACAGCCATGGTCAGAGCTATCTGAATCAGTCTTATGCTGAACTAAAGAGAACATTTGAAACTTTAGCAGTCTGCGTGATCTGCCTGCAGGGAGGGGCTGGCCGGCCCTGCGAGTAAAGTAACGAGTAAAGTAACGAGTAAAGTAACGAGTTACTTTATGTAGAGAGTAACGAAGTAGTGTAATATATTACTTTTTTTTAAAGTAATATGTAATATGTAATATATTACTTTTTTTTAGTAACGACCCCATCTCTGGCTATTAACTAAGGTAGGCTACTAGCTAATGGATAAGTTAGCTCAAGGTTTAGCTAAGGCAATTTATCATGGGCATACAGGCTAATGTACTGTACTTAAGGGGAGACACTAAATGTGAATACAGTAGAATGTGTATCTAATAACGTCATCACAATCGCCACATTGATATGCAAATTAGGCGTTAACTACACTAGTAATAAACTACTATCTTATCTCTTATCTGAATTAAAATGCGCTAATTTGCATGCAGTTACCAAGGCATTGCAAATCAAATCAAATCAAGTTTTATTTATATAGCACATTTTTAAAACGATTTTTGGTTGAGCCAATTTGCTGTACATACAATAAAAACACTTTACAACAAATACAACAGCAAAAATAAAAAATCACACATGTCAGGAGTCATGTGGAGTGCTTATCAAATTTAAAAGCGCTATTGAAGGTCACTCCAATGTTCATGACAGAGGGGAGGATGTTTTTATTGAGGGAGCCCAGAATTTCAACCGGAGAGGCTGGAGGTTGGGGTCCAAAAAAGATGACCTCGGTCTTGCTCTCGTTGAGGTTGAGGAAGTTTTGGCTCAGCCAGGATTTGATCTCTGTTAAGCAGTCCATCAGCTGCTGTAGTGAGTTGACATTTGAATTGAGAGGCAGATAGATCTTGCAGGTTAAAAGGATAAAACAAAAAACAAACAAAAAAACATATCACCTCACAACTTCCCTTACTTACGTCAAGTCAGTATTTTCCCCTGAAATGTTATGTTTAAATGCAGATAAGCTTTAAATCTATAGATGAATTCAGACATGGTAAAACGAACACCATTTATATGTGTTTCTTGGAAGTTTTCTTTCCATTAGAGTGAAAGAAAACATGGAAGCAAAACAGACCAAAATAACAAAATGTACAAGTAGCTACATGAAAAAACGATCTTTTTGCCTGTAATGTTCTTAAACAGTAACTTCATAATTTTGATTGTTGGCTGCTCATTTAATAACTATTAATTGTACTAGTTTGTTGTCTGCTCTTGTGCGTAGTGAATACTAAAGAAGACCATTGTCTCTGTGTTAACTGATTATTTTGTAGAATTCTGCTGAGTATTAAACAATTGCGTGAGTGTGAGGGTATTACAATAAATTAGTCAGAGTCAAAGTCAGGGTCAGAGATGTGCAACTATATTTAACCTTTTGTTTTAAAACATTTTTTTATAAATGATTATGGGAAGTGCCCTTTTTCCCACTTGAGCTCCCGCCCCCAAAGATGTCTGTGCACGTCCCTGATGAACAGCAAGATCATTTCTTACGTGAGCCTTAGCTAATCTTAACAAAACAATGTTTTGCCTTGAACCGGTATTCCTGCATCCTGTGACTGTGCAACTCCCTCTAATGTAATGCATGTGCAAGGACACTGTTCGGGAACTATTTGTACCAAATGCTCTGTATGTGATTATGCTTCCATTCTTGCAAGGATAATAAAGAAATGTTTCCTGATATGCGGTGACGAATGATATTTATCTAAGACATTTTTCTAACAGTCCCTTTCAGTGTTGTATTATACTCTTATTGGATTAATATAATTATATATGTTCATGATTACTGTGCGATTTAGGCAGTTACTAGTTTTAGCAGGAGTGTAGTGTTTTTGCATATTGGAAACCTTTTAAATGAAGTTTAAAAGGAAATGTATTGTGTTATTATATTAAATGCATCTTGGGCATAGTGCTTTCAACCCCTGTATTTGACAAAACTTGTAAGAAAACGTTGGATGTACAATAAAATAAAAAATAAAGTTTGTGGTTTGAAACATTCCCAAATAGTAATAAATAGACTGAAGAGAGAAAGATTGTAAACAAATCTCTCACACACACACACACACACACACACACACACACACACATACACACACACCAGATGATATCAGGTGGAATCTTAAAAAGCTTGACCTTGTCCATGAAAACTTGCCCGGTCAGTGCAACGCTTTGCACAACTTTTTTTTAAATCTCAGCATCTCTTTTCAACTTTTTCTGATTGGCTGAGAAAAAAGTTTAAAGCTGTCACCTTTTTTTTATTCACTGGATGGAAACTTAGAGTACCCCAAGCTTACATTATTGATCATGCTGAGTGAGTACAGTGAGGGACATTGAAGTTCCTCCTAAAAATGAATCAGCTAGTGTGCTTTGCTGTGTGTGCATGTGTGCGTGTGTGTGTGCTCGTGCGTGCGTGTGTGTAAAACTTTCCCAGTGATCCTCTCTCACTTGCTTGTTTTCAGGAGAGTACATGACATTACTCTGATTCATAGGAACCTAACTGCCTTTGTCAGAGAAAAGGGAGAAATTAAGAAATGATTAACAGTCAAATGATGTTTGAATGTGTTCCTTAGCTGAGCTGCGGTGCTGCTCTCCTTGCAGAACAAGGACAGCCTTCCATGACCCATGATAATGCAGCTCCATCTGGTGGTAAAATGGAGGATGCGCAATGCTGGGGTTTTCATTATTTTGTTTCCCAGTGCTGGTAAAAGTGTTCAGATCCCTGGTGACCAAAACATTTAACTTCACTTTTGTATTGTGCACAGACATAAGAAGAACATTGTTATTTTACATTCTAGCTGAAGTTTCTCTGTGCTCCACTTAAATCTGAGTTTACACATACCTGTAGGAGCAGGATTTCATTATATCAAAATATGGTTGGAAGCCTATGATGGTTCAATTTGACCATCATCGATGGTCGAAGGTTTAGCTTTTATGAACTGCTTTGTATACTGATCATTCTAAATGTTACTGGAAGCGTTGTGTTGACCGCTCAACAGACCATTTGCCCTCTTTGGTATTTGAGGTTGTTTTTGTTTTATATTTCTAATTTATTTTGTCTTTGGTTTTTAGAAAATGACTGTACAACTAATCTTACATTTTTCGAATTTCTTATGAATTTAAAGTTTGACTTTTCTTTGAAATAACAAAATATTATATATTATTTGTGGTTACTATAGTATGAGTTTTTTCAACATTTGTTGGTGATATTGTCGTTTTTTCGGATATTTTCGACATACTATACTGTGTTTTTTTTGCATATTTTCGACATACTACACTATTGTTTTTTTCGGATATTTTCGACATACTATGTGCTATGTCGTTTTTTAAAAATATTTTCGACATACAGTACCAGTCAAAAGTCTGGACACACCTCATTCAATGGTTTTTGTTTATTTAGATTTTTTTCTACTTTGTAGATTAATACTGAAGAAATCAAAACTATGAAAGTACACATGGAATTATGTAGTAAACAAAAAAGTGTTAAAAAATCCACAATATGATTTTTATTTTATATTCTTCAAAGTAGCCCCCTTTTGCCTTGATGACAGCTTTGCACACTCTTGGCTTCTCTGTCAGCTTCATGAGGTCGTCACCTGGAATGGTTTACAATTAACACGTGTGCCTTGTCAAGAGTCCATTTGTGGAATTACTTGCCTTCTTAATGTGTTTGAGTCCATCAGTTGTGTTGTGCAGAGGTAGGGTTAGTGCACAGTGGAAAGCCCTATTTGACTGCTGTTGTAATCCATATTATGGCAAGAACCACTCAACTCAGTAAAGAGAAACGACCGTCCATCATCACTTAAAGAAATGAAGGCCAGTCGATCCGGAAAATGTCAAAAACTTTGAATGTATCCTCAAGTGCAGTCGCAAAAACCTTCGAACGCTTTGATAAAACTGGCTCCCCCCCCCGGGAAAGGAAGAGCAAGAGACACCTCTGCTGCAGAGGATAAATACATCAGCCTCAGATTAGAGCCCACATAAATGATCACAGAGCTCAAGTAGCAGACAATCTCAACATCCACTGTTCAGAGGGGGAGCTGTTGAACTCCCCTAACTGAGGTCAGCAAACATATTCTTCCATAACTGTTACTAAATAAAAAAATAAATGTTGTAGTTATATTTTATTTTGATCTGTTAAACCCTTTGTAAGTGGGTATTGAGAAGTGCAATACTAACGGTGTCATTTTCCTTCTGATTTTGTAATTATTTATTTTACACCTGACTTGCTGGCAATAACACTTTGGTCTTATAACTTTGGACCAAAGAAGAGTTTAAACCCACTCCCCTATAGAACATCTTGACCCATTTCCAGAGCTTCATGCAAATCATCAAGCTGAGAGACACATGCATGATATAATCTTTTATTTTAACCCATGGGATTTATCTTTTACAGTGCATTTCTTTACAACAATTATTCATTAAGTGACAGGTTTGAGCCACCACTACGGATCAGATAACTATGTATGTTACATTTCTGAATTCCTCTTAGACATTTCGACTTCATGAACACCGTGTGGAAAAAACCTCAAATATTAGACAATGGATAACCTCACAGGTTAAGTAGTTCAGTGACATCCCATCATCTATTGAAACGTTAGCCTCTTATCAAAGCGCACCATCTGTTAATATTTAGCTTTCTCAGTGTTATCAAGTAGGTAACTATCTGTACCAATAAAACATACAGAAATGTGGCCAATTAGAAACCTGCTGCCATCCATAGGAAAGAAAAAGGCTTTAAACAAAACAAAATATGGCACTATTGTCTCAACAAACAGTAGACACAAACACAGTATTTAAAGGGGACTGTGGCCAAACTCCCCTGTAAAGAACAAGAAACTCCTAGCACTTTGTTCAGTCTTTACTGCCAGTTAACACTCGGAGGAGTCATCAGTCAGGTGGACGTCAAGCTTCATGTGGACATTACTAATTCATTCACAAACACCTCAGCAGGAAAACCTTCCCTCTGTCACATTGCAGTACCTTCAAATGCCATTTCACCACATCAGAAGAAGACGTTACAGAAATCTGCTGTCTCCAATCGTTATTGTGTTCTCTTCCTCTTAGCACATCAAGCACACGTCCCATTAAACAAACAAAACACGCATCACTGCATCGCTCGGTCCACGCACATCCCTCAGAATGTCACAACATGGCTATACTGGAGAAAAGCATCGATAAAGACAGAACCACATTGACTGTGCATATACATCATCTTGAGAACACATTGCAGCAATGAAACACAAATACGACCCACCAATGCACAAAAACTCGATCCAGTTATCCGTTACATATTACATTCAAGCTCCAAGAAAAAAAGATGCAATGACAAAGTAAACAGCAGATTTCTCCCTTTTGCTCAAGTTTGGTCTCAAATTCCCTCCAACACACGACAGCTAGTAGTGCACAAAAATAAGAATACAAAATTAGACTTTTAAATACTGTAGCAGCAATTATTTTCTTTTAAAGTTGAAAGCCTCCAGTAGTACAGGTAAAGGCTTCGGAGTCCCCCGACACGTAGGAAGGGCGAGCGATTGTCCTCTGAAGTGCGAGACAGTGTCTGTAAGGAGGGTGCAGGTGTTTGGTACTAAAGGGGGGTGGACAGGTGAGAGGAGAGCCTCGTACGGGGCTCCAGGAGGGGGCGGAGCCGTGTGGAGGCCGCTGGACGCAGCAGGGCTCAGGCCTGAAAATGTCTCTGATCAGAAGGGTTTCCCCCATGCTGACACGCCTCCATCTCACACTTCCCCTTTCCTTTCTTCCGCCTCTCAGGACAGTCTCATAGTGCATCTCTTCTCCCAAACCTATCAAAGAGTAACAATTCCTCCTCAACATCCTCCCCCCAGCAGCCAGAACCACGGCAGGTTGCGGTTACAACGGGGCGCTCAGCTCATCAGTCCAAAAGGAGCAGGACAGTGCCGAGGCGGGCCAGGCTAAACGACGCTTCTCTCAGCTGGAGGCTGTGGCGATGGCCTTCTTCAGCTGCTGGCTGCGGATCTCGCGGGTGCGGCACACCAGGAGCAGGTCGTAGCAGATGTTGCACACCAACACCGGGTCATACAGCTGCTGGTCGGGGATGGGCAGCTTCAGGTTGCAGCAGTCTTTACAGAACACATTGCCGCAGTTCCTGAAGAGGGAGAGCACACAGGAAGTTAGATCATTAAAGTTCTGTGCGCTGTATTATAACCAGCAGCAAAAATGTAAGACTTTAGAAACAAGAATATAACTGTTTACTGTTTTACAACTGTGCAGATACAAAAAAGATTAAAGCAGGTTAAATTATTTTAGAATGTTCCATGCACTTCAACAACACGGTACATATAGCACTTTAAGTAATAAAGAAAAAAAAACCTGAAAGAAAACAAGCTCTAATTCCAATTGAAAACATAGGTATGTGGTGCATCTCAGCCTCTTGTGGCCGAAATGAGTATTACAACAACTTTATTTCATCTTTCATAAACACAGGAGATTTATTTAATTATTTTTTTTAAAATCATGCTACGAAAAGTCGCAGCAGATAATCAGTTAACTACATCTACTGTAGTATGCATTTTGTCCTTCCCCTGTATTTTCAGGGTATTTTTCAGTTTTTCAGCAGAGCAAATAAATAATGATCTTGCGTGTGCCTTGCTAGTTTGGCAGAATTGTGCTGCAACAAAGGCTCACCAGGAGAAACGTGTGTCTAGTAAGCGCTCAAATGTTCATGTGTGATGCTTTTAGTGAATACACTAATCAGGATGTATTAACTAGGAAAACACATTGGTTGAGACAACAAGCACAATGGCTAGAAGGAATGAGAAGGACACAAATATATTTACTTGTTTTGGTCCCAGATTCTTAAATGTTTCTTGATTATCTCTATTTTAAATCATTGTTAAATTAAAAAGTTATTGACATTTTAGAAACTGGTAATCTCTAAAGACGTTGTAGATATGATCTATTAACAGATTATTGTTAGAATATATTTTTAATCGATTCAGAGTGAAAACTATTTTGCAAATTGCATTATTATTTTTAGAAACAATGCTCCAAGTTAAATATTAGTTTTCTTTCTCTTCTACCTTTGATTTGTGACGACATGTGATATTTCAGGATTCTTTGTGTGTATTAATGTCAGAAAACCTCGGTGAAGCCCCACCTGCAGTGGTGACGTCTCTTGGCTATCCAAAACTCGCAGTCACAGTTGAAACAATGGGAGGCCATGTGGTCGGGCACCCACCTCGTGACCTACACACACACACAAAAACATTTGTATCAGAACAGTGTGCAGTAATGGGTCATGCGAGTGGTTAAACATTACAAATGGTGTTCCACAAGGTTCTGTTTTAGGATTAGACTAGGTTTCTTTTTCAGAAACAAGTCCTGTTTCTCACTTGAGGCCAGGAAAAGTCTCTGACCTTTTTACCTGTGCTGGACTATGGTGATCTGATCTATATGAATGCACCTGCCCATTACCTGAACAAGTTAGATGCCGCCTATCACAGTGCTCTGAGATTTGTTACTAACTGTAAAGCACTTACTCATCACTGTACCCTGTATGCCAGGGCAGGTCTGCCTTCACTAACTGTACGGAGGCTCAGTCATTGGTACATGTTCATCTACAAAGCCATGTTGGGTAACTACCAACTTATATCTGCTCTCTGATCTCACAGAGAGTGGCAAGTAGCTATTGCTTGAGATCTTAGGATGTGGTTTTGTTACATGTGCCAAGTGCTAGGACTGACTTAGGTACGAAAGCTTTTAGATGCGCAGCTCCTCTAACTTGGAACAGTCTGCAAAAATAATGGAAACTGAGCATTTTGGTTCCACTAAATGTTTTTAAAGCTCGGATAGATGCTATGCAATCTGATACTGTTGGTACCTGTAAATGTTGATAGGTTTGTAAATTGTAACCCTGTCATGTTATATGATGTCCTTTTTGTTTTTCTGTTGTTTTTCTGTTTCATGTGGAACCTACTTGCTGCAGGTCTCCCTTGAAAAAGAGATCAATGATCTCAATGGGATTCACCTGCTTAAATAAAGGTTTGAAATGAAAAAAAGTAATAAGAGGTGGTCCTAGCCTTACAGGTGAGGGTAAGGAAGAAGAGAAAGTTATGTTAGACGATGAGGCACAAGAAGGATGCTGACCTCTGTGTCCTTGCTGTCCACTCGGTCCCAGCTGCCCTCAGACAGGCGGTCCTCGCTGTGTGTTGACAACGAGTCCTCCTCGTTGCTGTTGTCGGACTCCCGCAGACACGTCTGCAAACAGAGAGGGAATCAGAAAACAGACAGGAGTGAGAGAAGACACTTCCAGAGGATTATCAAAAGTAAACATTTACAAATGCTGCAGACAGAAGGCAGCTTATAGCACTGGGTTGGGTGTTATCGTCAGCTTTGAAAACTCACAATGTCATCTTCGTAGTCGACGTCTGGCTCCGAGGGGGGGGTGCTGTACTGTTTGCTCTCCAGCCTCATCTGCAGCTGCCTCACCTGCAGCCTCAGCACCTCCACCTCCTGCTTGTATCCCGCCTCTATCTGCCGCAGCCTCTGCTGCACGGCGTCCAGGGGCACCGGCAGCCCGTCGTCGTCCAGGTAGGCCGGCGCCTGGGGCGGGGGGGGGGGAGCTGGAAGCAGAGGGCGAGGAGTACGCCACTGGCAGAAGCTGATGGCCTGCCAGGGAGTAGCTGTTGAGGGCTGCGGCAGCGGGGGCATAGAGGCCGCTGTAGCCCACACTCCTGGCAGCAGACAGCCACCCGGTCGGCAGGGGGGGGCTGGGGTGACACAGAGCCTCCCTGCGGCAGCACGGGGACCCGTTGGCCATGGCGAAGCCCTGGGAGCGCAGCAGTTTGCTGGCCAGCCGGCGGCTCTGGTAAGCGTTATGCTGCAGGGCCCGGCCCACCCCGGAGTGAGAGGCGCTGCTGCAGGCCGACTGCACCAGGCCCTGCACGCTCTCCCAGTGGGAGCCCAGCAGCGACAGGTCTGAGAGCTGGCTCTGGGAGATCAGGTGACGAGCGGCTGCCTGGGCGCAGTCCACAGGACTCACTGCAACGGTTAGCTCGCGCTCTGCTCCTCTAACCACAACCGTCCTCACTTCTTCTTGCTCCTTCTGGGGCTTCTCCTCAGGCTGCTCCTCATTCAGCACCTTGTGGTTAAAAGTATCCTGGAGGAGACCCTTGCTCTCCGTGGGGGGCAGGGTGGGGGGAAGCTCTCCCTCGTCTGTGAGAGTCTCTGTGGAGTCCTCCATGGGGAGTGATGTTAGCTGCTGTAGATGCAGCAGGTCTGCAGATTCTGGGAGGCCGTCTCCATGCCCCTCAGCGTGGTCGTCAGGCAGCGAGGAGGGTACGGCGGCGTGAGGCTCCGTGCCGTTGCAGGGGAGAGGTAAGCACGGTTTAGATTTATGAGAGGGTGAAGGGGGGCTCTCAACAGTCCTACAGGGGCTTTCGGGCTCCATCGGGGGAGGCGGGGGTAGTGGGTTAGTGATCTGAGGCAAAGCCTGTTGAAGGACAGGTGAGGGGAAGGGAGTGTCTGCGATCACGACTTCTTTACTGATAGGGACCGGGGGGAGAGGCGGAGAGGGGAGGGGCTGCGTGGTGAGACATGGCTCCTCGGTAGCGTCCTCACAGCTTTCTGAAGCTGGGACCCCCTCAGAGGTCTTAGCAGGACTCTGGAGTGGAGGTTGCCCCTCACTGCTGTCCAGTATAGTGTCAGCTGAGGCCTCATCAGAGATCTCTGCAGAGGTTTCCTCTGAGGCCGGGGGGGGCTCGGGGGCAGAGCGACCCTCCTGGCAGTGCTTATTGAGATTTGGGTCGCTGGAAGTGCGAGTCAGGGGCACCCCGTTCTCAAAAGCTGAAAGCAAGTTGTCCATGGAGCGGGTCTTAGGAAGTCTGGAAATCAGAAAGACACATAGGGTTTAGTTTTCCTCACAGCTGAAGAAATGGCAATGGTAAAATCATCTTTTTGAGACCCTAGAGGGCAGTGTGGCTCTCTGTAGCTCGAGGGAAATTAGAATTCATGAGAATCTCTGTGAGAACACTTAGTGCTGACAGCTCAGATATGCATCAAACAAACACACCTGTCCAGAGAGCGGGAGGTGAGTTCGTCTCCGGTGACACTCGGGGGGAGGTAGAGCTCCATGGAGTCGTCCACAGCGGTGCAGGGGGAGGAGGTGGGCAGGTAGACGGCGGTCCACAGCTGCAACGCTCGTGTGTGGCAGACTGGCTGCAGCACCTGCCAGACAAGGACATGGCAGAAGGTCACCGCAAAGTAATTATGAGCCTGTTACTCTGCCAGTGATGTCCTAAAACTGCTGTGAGTGATACATTATGAAAATGTCTAAACGATTCAAAGAGATCACTCAAACGGTATCAAGATGGCATAGGAGTCATACTTTAAATACTTTTTGAAAAACAACATTTTAGGATCAAAGTAAACATTTATAGATACTATGCATTAGTCATTAATCACACACTACAGGTCCTGCACCGGGTTGGTACCTACAAAAAGGTTTGGTAACATGTAAAACATATATTTTTCATCACGGTTAAGAAAAGGTAGAAATAAATCATATGTGGGTGGGGACCAGTTCGAACAAATATGTTTTTTATGGAGAAACCAAAAATGATTTTGCAGTATTTTAACTTTTAAATAAACTAATAGTATAAAGTCTGATTAGCCACCAAATGTTTTATTTGACTGTGAAAGCCTGTCGCTGACAGCCAGTGATGGAGACATTTCTTCAGGTGGATTTGTGATTCAAGGATGAAGAACCCAGTTTAAACCAGAGAGAAAATAAAGCCCTTTAAAGTGAGTGGCGGCTTAGAAGCTAGTGTGTTTAATCCGTGTCTTGTATTAAAAGGGGCAGGTCGCATTCAGCTTTGACTGGGAATTTGTTGGAAACGGGTCGATTCTGCCGTGAGGCTCATCTGGTGCAGGTTTGCAAAACTGGATAGAAAGTGGTAGGTACCATATCATGACTTGGGATGTAGAGGAAGTTCTGGAAGTTCTTGTTTCCATTGCGAAGCAGGGACCAGACGGAGCAGGTGCGTTTGTAGATATTCCTCGCCTCCCTCTCACGAGCGTTGTTGCACAGGAAGGTTCCGTACAGACACGAGTATGTATGCTGCACCAGCTTGACCTGAACACATGTGGAAGATAAGTCAGACCTTTAGCAGCAATTTACATTATTAGTGGTTGTTAGCAATCTGCCAACTAAATGTAACAATGTTTTTTTGGTTATTTAACAAAAGTCTTTAGTCCTTATTAGAAAGATGGAGTGGAGAAAAGAAGGCTGTAGGACCACCCACCAGGAAGGCCTCGTTGAACTCAAACAGGCAGGGGAACTGTTTGAGCAGCTGGTGGACGGAGTCCAGCCACTGCAGGAAGACGGGACACTGCTCGCTCACGTCATCTGCGTTCTCCTGGTGGCCGCAGCGGTCCCCGAACTTATGACCGTAGTCCAGCCACTCAGTCTCTACAAGCACCTGGAAACCCTGGGGACGACACGCCAGTCAGTAAAGTGATAAGATTACAGAGCAACACAAAACTATATTACATTACATTACACGTCACTTGTTAGACGCTTTTATCCAAAGCGACTTACATACTCAATACTGTGGGCAATCCCCACAGGAGCAATTTGAGGTGAAGTGTCTTGCCCAGGGACACAACGACATGCTGACTGCAGTGGGGTTTGAACCTGTGACCACCTGATCCGAACACCAACGCTCAAACCACTACGCCACACACCTATACTCCTCTGATATAGCATTGCTCTCCTTTACAACACTGTGACTCACAATGGACAGTAGAACAATGCAGCACAATCAGAGATATTTCTTTAAAAGGTTTCTCAACAGATTCTTCTTCCTTGTCAAAACCTGTAACCTATGTTACCCACAATGCAACTTGGCCACAGACATTTCAGTCAGTCAGAGGTTACAATAAGGTACAACAGAAGTGTTATACCTTACCTTAATTGTTATAGCATGAAGTCGATAATCTTTATCATTGTGATATGTTTTCTAATCAGGATGATTTTCTGAAACACTTGTGATTTATTTGTAATAGTTATATAAATATATTATATACAGTATATAACCAAATATACTGTATATTTGACACTGTTTATGTTTTATGCCCACCTAAATAATCTTTTTTGTACTGATATAATTGTGCTGTGACATCACATATTAAGGAGACAATGAAAAAATGCAGATCCCACAAAAATCAGTTTCACAATAATACTACATTTCTAATACTAATATTTGAAATCCTACAGTATACAACATTCTGTGGCCACACCCTGCAGACTCTCACCTCTATTGTCCTGTAGTAGGGGTCCAGAAGGATCTTGGAGAGGGCTACAATCTGGGGTGTGCGGTCCCACCCGTCCGAACAGTGCACCAGGACAGGACGTCCATCCCTCTCCACAGCCGAACACACCAGAGTGGCTGCCTTCAGCATGATGGACAGGTGCTGCAGCCAACGTGTGCTCTCAAGAGCCGAAAGCCAGCTAGAAACACAAAGAAGAGTGATTAGATAAGAACCAATCTATTCCCTTTCACAGTGAAGTGATCTGGAGCAGAGATGCTGTATACGTGAATCAGTGTTGGTTACTCAGGGTCAAGTTAGAGGTTATTATGCTAATGAGAAAGGAGGCTTCTGACCTAAATCAATGGAGGCCTTTCTGCGTCATTACACACCTTTATCAGAATAACAACAAGGCTTAAAATAGCATTGTGTGACGTCAAGGCACGTAAGTGAACATACAGCCACAAAATAAACACAATAGTAAAACGCACACAGCGGAGAAAGACACACAGATGTAAACGCAGGAACAAACAGAAACACACATATCCACTGTCAGTGTGTACAGACGGACAGCTGGCCGGCACAGCAGGAAGGGGACTGGACCGTGGAAGCTTTGCCATCTCGCTGTTGTGTTGCCTTACTGTGAGGTGAAGCCATTAAAAGTGAGGAGGAGGAGGGGGGGTGCTCAGAGAGAAGGTCAAACAGATAGACTCACTTTCCTGGATCGGGGATCTGACTGCAGACGGTCCTCAGAGCCTGGAAGCTGTTCCGGATGGCGTGGATGTTTGCCATTCCCATGAACATCACCTCGCAGTTGGGGTAGTACTCTGATTACAAACAAACATAAACAACTCTGATGAAGGTCACAAGACGTAAACAACAGTAGCATGGCGAGTTCAGATGATGGTTATCTTATCGTGTAGGTCAAATGAAACATTCATGGTGTTTGTTTTTGAGTCAGCCACTGCTGGCAGAATATCCTGCTATCTATGGCTGTACACAATGTATTTGTTTTTACATTCAAAGTTTCATTGAGTTAATTAGTTTATGTTGTTATATAGATAGTATTTATCGTGCTATTAGATCGCTGCTAGACCGCACCATTAATACAGGCTTCCCTCTGTGAGCAAATTGTTCTTTCACAGCAGTGAACATTTTGTTTTTGAAAAGCTCAATTACTGGTGTAACATTAATATAAGAAAACTGTGCATTTCAGTGTTGATTTAAAATTCAAATGTCAAGGTTATGAATACAACCTTTGTAGCTTGTACTGTTTGGTAAAGCCCTGTGAATGTCATATTCTAAATTCACTCTAACTCTCTAGAAGTGTCATGAACACATGTTGACACACACACACACACTGTCTTTTAACTCTGATCTCATACCTTAAAAACTGTAACATTCATTAAATAGTGTCAGACTTTTCAAATGTTTGGTTGCACCAACCTTCACACTCACAGCCTCCGCCCTTGGCTCTGTTGGCCACTGCGGCGGTGTATGAGCGAGCGTCCAGAATCAGCAGCTTCTGTGGCACAGTGTTGTCACTGCAGCCAGAGCCGCCCGTCAGAGAGGAGTCTGGAGGACAGAGAGGATTTTAACGTTAGGAGTGGACGGCGTGATGCGAATCAAACTGCCGGGGGGATGACGAGGGAGAGAAAGCGTGAAGTGCCAGGGACATGATTAACAGAAACTGAATCTATCTGCAACCCACTGAAAATCCATAGCTCCTCCTGCTGACACAACCACAGTGTTGCTATAGGTAACGATCACAAATCAGGAGACCTGCTTTTAAAAGCTACCAGGGAGAAAGAGTAATTACTCTGAGGCTGCAACTACACTACTCTGCACTGCACTCAGTTAGCGTGGCGCTACCACTCCTTTTCCAGCCTGTCATCGTGCCCAGAGTGAGGCAGTTAAATATCTTTTCAGACATCCACGTCACTCTCTGCGTTTACACAAAAACATAAAAACAGAGTATAAACAAGATGCAAATTGTTGTTTTTCTGTATATGTTGCGGTGACAACTGTCCCACTTTGTATCCTACTAACATTTCTGTAGCAAAGGCTGATTATAATAAGATAACATTAATGATATGCACTTTCATTTAAAATGGGAGCTTGTCAGGAAAAACAGCATGACAACATATTTTATTGCTACTTAATTCAATATAAATTGTTTTCTCTGTCAGAAAGCCTATATCATGTGTTCAGTCATGTGTATATCTGTGTGTGTCCACAGCTACTCTGGCATACTACTGGACCAACCTAATGTTTATCTTGTTCATCTATGACTGAATGCTAGTATATCTAGTGATTGCGTTGATTCACAATGTTTGAAAAACCCATTTTATTCAATGTTTTATATAGTCATTGGCTGCTCGGTAGCAATACGGCCTTTTCAGTCAATGACAATATATTATATTATTTTACAAACTGTTGGTAGTAGTAGTCTACTTTAAATTGAGGAAAATTAATGAGACATCTAAACAATGGAATTTATTTTCTTCCTTCCAAGTCATAAGGACATGTTCACATAATCAGCCAGCGTAATATTGCATTCTTGAGAGCTATAGTGCGCTAAGAGTGAATCTGAACATATAAATCAAACCACTGCTTTACCAAAATCACTATCGGAGGAGTCTGGAGCGTCCCCGCGATGTCTGCAGGCCTTTGCTCCGGTGTCCAAATGACACGCCTTGGCGATGGATGTCACCAGGTACTCATCATCCGTGTTCCTCCAGCCCCACCAGCTGATCTCAGGCTGGCTGCAACGGGAGATCACTGCCCCGTTTTTCTGGTGCCTGCAATTCAAGGTAATACTCACTAAATTGCAGACTGAAGAAGCAAAACGGGACAATGCTGTTAAAGATATTGGTGAAATTGTTTGATTTGTGGCTTTGTGTCAGTAACCCCACCTGTAGACCACCACAGGGATCCTCTTCCAGGATCTGAAGGAGCCCACACTCTCCAGCTCCTTGTCTGTGATCCATATTGGAACCAGAAGCTTCTGTGGGTAGCTGGAGCACATCCTGTGGACAGGAAGGACACTTTGTTTTCATAGAGGAAGGTTAAATGCCGTTTGTAATGCTGCAAATATTTGACCACAAGTCTTACTTATCAACACTGACAGCATCTCAGTAAAAAAACTAAACAAACTTCTTTGACATTCTGTTCTCCAGGGTCAATATGATCCTTTCCTTAATGTCTATTCACCTGCTGACTGTCTGAGGAATGAAGGGGAGGCAGAGACAGTGTGTGTGTGTGTGTGTGTGTGTGTGTGTGTGTGTGTGTGTGTGTGTGTGTGTGTGCGTGTATAGTATGTGTATGTGTGTGTGTGTGTGTGTGTGTGTGTGGTGTGTGTGTGTGTGTGTGTGTGTGTGTGTGTGTGTGTGTGTGTGTGTGTGTGTGTGTGTGTGTGTGTGAGAGAGAGGGAAAGTGAAACTGCTGAGTCATGGGCCTCAGCAGGCTGCTGCTTGTTTAATTAGCCAGTTGTCCTGTGTGTCTCTCTCTCCCAGCAGGATGTGCTCTGTTGGGTACTACGAGCAGACTGACCTTTTTTTGTAGCGTTTATTTGCCCAGACAGCAAAGGAGAAGGGAGAGTCTCATACATAGATGGGTTTGTGTTTGTATGTTGAAGAATTGAATGGTCAGGGTCAGTTTGAGAGGTCAGAAAAGTCAAAGCCAACAAGTATACAAACTAAATCCCTATTAAGCATTACGACATTTAGTTAGCTATGTCGTTGGCAAACAACAGTAGATGTTAGCTTAAAATGTTGAGAGTGTGTTGCTAATGGTAACGCTACATCTCTCTAGTGTGTTGCTGAGTCAAAGACAGGTCTATGAAAAAGTTATTTTATTGTGATTTGACAATTTAAGTGCAGGAAGAAGATATGTAGCTTTTGAAATTGGGTCCAATATTTATGGGGCAAGTGATTTATCTGTGAGCACGTCTCCCTTTTAAAAAACTCAACCTTAACAGGTTAAAATATATTTTTATTTATTTTTCTTAATGGATTTATAAGCATCTATTTTGCAAAGGACATCTCTGACAATGTTGACCTTAGGAAATGTGAGTCACACAGAATGTAACGTTGACCTGATGACTGTGTATATTGTCTATGTGCTCATTCTACTCTAATTTATATCCAACCTGACTACAATCCTCCCAAAAGTAACTGTAATCCAAGATGAATTTAAAACCCACATTCCTGACTGAGTTCTGTCTCAAAGCTGGAAGATGTGCCGACACACAGGCTGTCTGTCACACAATCTGTTCAGTTTGCCGACATAGTGGGTACAGCATCTCTGTCACAGCTCTACGAAAACGTTGTCAGTCACCATTCACTCTCTAAACATCCATCAGGATATGTTACAGTTACAACAGTCACAGCAGGGGGGGGGGGGGGGGGGGGGATATTTCCGTACAGTATCTGTGACATACTTGAAGTTGCAGTTTATGTCTGACACTCTCCAGACGTTCTGCGTGTCGAAGCCCATCCTCTTGACCTCCATTTCCATTCTGTGACACACGTTATCCCCTGAGCACAGAGACAGCATGGGAGGAGATCATTTTAGGAAAGTCAACATTTTAACACATATAACATATCCAAGAGGCACAATTGTTCTTTACCTTTTTATTTGTTAAGAGCTTTTTTTATTTCAAACTGAACCCAGTTTTCCAGGTTTTTTTATCCAAGTGTGGCCAAAATCTTTGAAACTGGTTTAGTATTGAGTGAGAGCGCTGCAGCTAGGGCTGTGCAATTAATCGTATTTTAAATCGCAATTACGATTTTGGCCTGCCACAATTACGAAAACAACATAATCGAAAAAAACGATTATTTTGCTTTGCTTGGTTGTGACAGTGCACTGCAACATATTTGATCTAATTTATTTTAGTCTCATTTATTTGTATTTATCATGTTTACATATGTTTAGTAGCTTGTTGAAGTGCGCTCCAAAATATTTGTTGATCTTGTTTATTGGTATTTATTATTTTGATATTATTTATTTAAATGTAAATATAAATGTATCATTTATTTTTGTATTGGTTTTTCAGTTGAATTATACGTTCAGGGTAATCAACAGTTAAAAAGATACTGTTCAAATTATTATTTGTATTTGTTTTAAAGTTCAATAAATGGATGTTTTCAAAGTCAATGAATAATCGTATTTAATAATCGTGATATCAATTATTGACCAAAATAATCGTGATTATGATTTTTGCCATAATCGCACAGCCCTAGCTGCAGCCGGCAGACGTTTAACAGGGTGCAATGTAATCCTTATGTACGATTCCACAAGGTCATTGTACATCCATTAAAAAAGCTTATATGGCCACTGACAGGTTCAGATTGATATTATAAGTGTTATAAGAACCCTAAAAAAGTATTCTATTTACATTTCATTTGATCAAGTCTGTTTGTTTTTGTTTCTTACTAAGGCTCATTTAAGGCAAGGTCTTCTTCTAAAATCTTGTGAGAGTTGACTCATTGCCAGAAGAAAGCAGTGGAAACACAAGTGAGAGTAAAGAGAGTGTCAGTGTTGTCAGAATTAGTTGTGTAGGAGTAAATAAATCCTAGCTTCAAAGTTTTTCACTGTCATGACTGAATATCAAGCAGATTTCAACAGAATGGATGCAGTTCTATATTTTAGAACAAGACTTCTCCAGATCAAGCAAAATGTACATTTAATGTCAATAACAAGCACTTTCATGTTGTAGATGAATGATATGGAATTCCCTGAAAGTATTACATTGCAGCTCAATTCCCGTCTCATACACTTGACCAATTTCAAAAGCTGTTGTTCCTGTTACTTAGACAAAGAAACATGTGCAAACAGTGTCCAGGTTGGAATACACCGAAGTTACTTTAGTTCAGTCTCGAATGGGGTGTGTGTGTGTGTGTGTGTGAGAGAGAGAGAGAGAGAGAGAGAGAGAGAGCGATAGAGAGAGAGAGAGAGAGAGAGAGAGAGAGGAAGAGAGAGAGATAGAGAGAGAGAAGAGAGATAGAGAGGCAGAGAGAGAGAGAGCAGAGAGAGAGGATATGAGAGCAGGAGAGCGATGAGATGAGAGTACGCGAGCGAGAGAGAGCGAGAGAGACGCTCCCTAGAGGAGCATAGAGCTTCTCGTCTCCTATCTATCTGCTTCTTCTCTCTCTCGCTCTGCTATACTACCTCTCACGATCTCTCTCCTCTCTCTCTTCTCCTTCGCCTCCATATCGAGAGAGAGAGCAGGAGAGAGTGTGTGTGTGTGTGTGTGTGTGTGTGCTGACCTGGGCGACAGAGATGGACGTGCTGGTCTTCATCATCAGAGTTGCCTCCCAGACACCAGGCGTGATAGGCGAGGGCGAACAGATCCTCCAGGCGGGCGGGGTGAGCTATGGCCCGGTTCAGACGCTTCACCCACTCCTGGCACAGCTTGAACGTTGCAAAGTGGCATCTGTGGAGTGAATATAAGAACGGTGGGTGAGATTCGACAATTAACACTTCGTTAAAACTTCATGCATTTGGGATTGTGTGAAAAATGTGGTAATTTCTTCATATGCTCAGAGGCTTTTCAAGCGTGAAACTAGGAGTAATGATAATGCTGCTTAATGATGACGAACCAAGACGTCAATGGCACAGCTGCTGCTGAGAATCTGAAGCATCCACTGGTTTTGAACTTTACAGATGTCAATCACAAGAGAATTTCAGTCTGCTGTGAAATAAAAACAGGCTAGTTCTGTTTTACTCGAAACTCCTTTTAAAGCAATCTGTGAGCATGATTAGAGCTGATTATACACTTGCCATCTGTTCTTGGTTAATACCACTGTGACTGTCATTAATAAGACGGCTTTAAATGCTACACAGCATACTCTCATCCCTTAAAAGCAGCACAAACAACAATAAATATGACGTCCATCTGCATGAAACAAATAAACAATGGTTTGATTTTGATGTTATACTTAAAAGCAACGTAATTAATACTTTACTTCTGCTTTTAAACCAATGTTTCTGTAATATATTGACATCCTAAAAACACATTTTGCATTCATTATTATTTCAATACTTTCTTTTACAACTACATTGCTCCGTCAAAACGTTTTTACTGATATGAGTATTATTTTAGTCTGATGAAAAGAAAATAGAAAAATGCTGATAACTTCGCAGGGCACAAAGTTAATTGACTATTTAAAACTGGCATGTGTTTGATAACCAAATATTGAAATAAATAATACAAATGAAAGGAGGCTTAACATTTGAGTAGCTGTGTGATTATTTAACAATCAATTCCTTTGATTTACATTCCTGCTGAAAAATTAATTAGCCAACTTATTGTTTCAGATAATTGCGCATTAAAATATACTGGAATCAGACAGGCTGGACTTTAACTCTGTTATCATGCTAACACAATGTGAACCAAAATAAGTCATAACCTCAAAGTATGAAAAAACATGCATCATAAACTATTGAATGCTTGAATTAGTTTTTTCCCAGACTCTAAACCATTGTTATTGACAACTCTGTTATTCTGGTTCCACCTAAGCATCAGACGATGTTCTTTTCACTCTGTTACTTAAATCTACCCAGGCAGGAATTATTTTTGACTGTGAGGTCACAATACATGATCTCTATAATCACTAATGTCACTAAGTAATACAGTAGGCAAGACGCTATATTAACAGAGGCTTCATAAACATCACTTTATTATAACTGTTAACATCTATTTTTACACCAGGGACTGGATTATTGATTGGCTGTTAAGCGCAGTAGTGTACAGAGGTTATACATTCTCTCCACACTGTCAGAGAGAAATGAACTATTGTGCCAGACCACCCTACAGAATGTACTCTTGGTAAACCCTCTGAACCCAAAGCAGTTTCAGGGCTTTCTTTCTCTCCTGCTGCAACTCACTGTGGCCTTGTTTTCACTGTGTAAGCCCTGCAACCCTATGGAAACAGCACAATCTGTTTTACAGTATTTAGTTCATTCAGTTTTATGACCATTAATGCCATATTGGATTAAATACATACACAAGTGTTTCTAATATCATATAAACATAAGCTATACACATTGTACTATTTAAGATTTGCACAACCTGTAATTACAACCGCTCTCTTCCTCTCTGCTTTGTGTAAACAGCCTGCCAGTCAGTCTTCCCTGAATTTTTGTTGTGCATCTTTTAGTCTCGGTCGAATCATTTATAGCTTCAATTTAGCTTTGAAGAATGCAGAATGTTATGTTTTTGACAGGATCTAATTAGTGCATACGGATGATTTCTGACTAACATTTCAAATGGTACATGTAGAATGACTAGTTTACACTAGGATTTGGTTACTTTGCCTCACAAATAAATCATTGAATGATCTTTCATTTTAAAATCCAATGATAATTTCTGTTTATAAACTCTGGGTATATGTTTTTTAAACGGTTTAGGGGTCAGGGAATTGATAAAAGCATCAATATGCTTTCAGGGTTAATATAACGTATTTAGTGTGTGAGTGAGCAGTTTTTTCCTCACCTTACAACTTTGGAGTCTTTGCAGATGATGTGCAGCTGGAACATATCTCTGCTCTCCACGTTGTCTATCAGCCTGAGAGGCACCTGCAGGGGGAGACAGAGTGCACGTGTCATCATCCTGATGGCCCACTGTCACAGCGACACACTTCTGCAAAGAGGTCACCACTCTCTGGTCTAGTACAGACTGAACTTAGATGTGTTATTTATTATTTGCATGTACAGTACAGCACTTTGGCTCAACCAAAAATCGTTTTTAAAATGTGCTATATAAATAAAACCTGATTGGATTTGATTAGATACAAATAGTACAGCGTAAGGCTTCCTCTAAGCAGGCCTCTAAATTGTTTTTATCTCTGTCTCGAGACTTATTTTAAGATACCAAACAACAACTATAAAACGTGTTGTCTGCAAGACTGTCGACCCTGCTTTCTAAGCTTTCCCTGTCGATTGAAATTGTTACAAAATCACCCACGCAACTTCAAATTTGATCAAACATTTATGCAACAGCACTTTCTACACTGTGCAGGAATGAAGAAATACTATTTCATGCCTTTTTAGCAAACAGAAAGTTCCTTCTTTTTCATTAAGTCTCAAGGTCAGCCAACACGCTGCACCACAAATATTTGTTGTCCTTTGAATGTAAATTACAATTTGTTCCCAGCGCACTGTAATTGTTTAAAACCAAGAGGGTGACTTAAGCTGTCTAGACAGTGGCAGAGGGTGGTGTTTTATCATTTTGTACTCACAGATATCTCATTGTCCACACCTGGGAAGGTCTAAAACACAGTGACACCATGGAGCCCACAAACACACACACACACACAGAGGGGGGGGAGGGAGGGAAAGACAGAAGGAAATGGAAAAACTATTAAACCAAAAACATCCAGGAGAAAAAAAGGAAATGAAGTGTTAAAAGGAAAAAGAACATCAAAGAGGTTGAAAGATAAGTGAGTGTGCTACTTGCAGCACGTGACCAAGCTGAATGGAAATCGTGGAGAGAAAGACAAACATGGACAGGAGCAAAGGGCAAGAAAACAGCTTAAAGGTAGGGAGGTGGGTTGTGAGGGGGGGAGAGAGAGACTGTGTGGTGTGTTGGCATTCATACAGAGTTCATCTGTGCTGCTGGGGTCAAGGCAGAACAGAATCTGACTCTCCGTTTAAGTAAGTCAAGGTGAAGAGGCAGTCTGGACGTCATGGTGATCCACCCCCAGCTCTTCCTCATTTTTCTCTAATCCCTGTCACCCTTTTCATAAACTGAATCCTTCTGGAAAAGATGACTTGGTAATATGAAGGAGGAGGAGGAATTTCATTGCCAGTAAATGCAAACAATTGGCCCGTTTGTGTTTGACCAAGGTCTGACGTCAAGCCCGAGTGGGCCAGTGGGCCTCAGTGCCAGTGGGGGCCGGGCCCTTGGAGCCTCAATGTCATATTAAACCTGTCCTGGCTGTAGATTGGTGGGGCCAGCCACTCCTGTGGTACTAACAACTTAATGCCAAATGCACTGGGGTATGACTAAAACCGATTTACGGGCGACCAATGGAAAATACTTGTAGCTTTATTTGCCTGGTTAGCACAATGATGTGTTTATAACATGTATATGGGGGAAGGGGTAGAGCTATGTGCACACACCCCGCACATTATAACCTCCTCTCTACGTCTATTGGCTTCCATAGATATAGACACTGGTGCAGTTTGGACAGAAGTGAAACTGTTGTGGTACTTCTGTATGTTTATAAGTCTGTTGATTTGCACTTACGTTGATAACAGAGTCCTTGAACTTGATGTGGAGTCTGTAGTTAGAAATGGCGATGATGGCTTCGTCTGCACAGCCAAGATATTCCACCCCTTCCCCCTGAAGAACTGCGAATGGCACCTGTAGAAACACAAAACAAACCAGATTGCTGAGGGTTTTGAGAGGCAAAAACATAACACCACCACCTGTTTGTTGTTTTTCTTATGTCTACCGGGAGTATAATCTTAACATTCACGTTTCTATTTTTAAAGCTGTACTCTCAAGTCGAGGAGTCGACAGCCATGCCTGCTGCTTTGAGAGGCTGAACTAAGGCAGAGTGGTGCTTTGAGCTAAATGCTTGGATGTTGATCTTTAGCAGGTTTAATGTTGAACATGTAAACAATCTTAGCTAAGCATGTAAGCATGCTAACATTCACTAATTAGCATTAACCCAAAGTTCAGGCACAACCAAAGTTAGTATTCATTTAGCTAATTTAAGTCTTAAAGTGAGTGTCATGACGTCATGCTAAAAGCCCCACACACATAAATAAACAAGCGCATTCTCCTTATGCGACCAAAATACATTTTAACCAGCAAAAGCCAGAGTTATTTTTTTCTTTCTGGGGCAACATGGTGGACTCTGTTGAGGATGACCGCTTCCTATGTAGTAATGAAAGGGTGATCTTAGCTATTGATTACACACCAAGAAACCTTAGCGAAGAATTGTATTTTCTGATCCTGCAAATGAATCCTATATCCAACACGCAGGTTATTTAAAACTGATGAATTTGAAAGGTTTTTTATTTATTTTTTAACCTGTTAAGCACTGAGCCTGTTTTTCAGGCCTCAGGCTCGAAAATGATATTCCCAGAACAAATTACCATAACTTCACTTCTAAAAAGGGTAAATTAATAATCTTTTTTCTCAAAGTAATGATAAACCTGTGAGTTGGATGTAGAAAAGTCAGAATCAATATAGAATCGTTTTTATTTTTAAAGTAAATTCAGATTGAACATAGTAAAAAAAATGTAAATTATACTGTCCGTCCAAAAAAAAAAAAACATTACTTATAGTGAAAACCACCCTTGAATGATGGGATAGTAGACTAAAAGCTTTAGGAATCCAAACTATAACATATAGTACCCTGTATCAAGATTGATGCAAAACAAGTGAAATTTGACCTTTTTAGAGAGATTTAGCTAAACAAACCCACCTTTGGGGTCATTTGGGTGGATTTGCCGTTTCTCTGGAACCCATTGGTCGATTTTGGTGACATCTCTTTTGAACCGTTAGAGCCAATAGAATCGAAGGGGAAGTTCCACATACACACACACGTTACCATTGAGGAGTGAGAGTGACGCGCACGCAGTCGAAAGCTATGTTACGCTCTGAAAACTGAAACCTGAAACCTAGGCTCAAACTAGTAAATATGAAGATGGATTATCAGTAATCATTTCAAAGTGACACAGATTGGATTAACCTTCAGCAGCGTTTTTATCGTTTTGATGCCATTGAACACAACTTTTGATCAGAACAGCAAAGGTAAGACTATTCACGTTTTTGCTCCGTAAAGCTACGTTGTGTGATGTCTGGGTTTGTTTCCCATGCCGCGAGTTCTGGTCGCTCAGTGGTGATACTTATATTTCTGGAATCTGTGGAATCTCAGCTTGCCTTGTCTTGTTTGTGCCGATCCGATAAGTGGTGGAGTGTTTCTACCGAGAGTTCTGTGCTAAGTGCGATAGCATTTTTTCGCTCAGGGCTAATTCAGAGGCTCGGCGTTAGCCTTGTGTTTCGTTTGGCTAAAAATTGTTCATATCGTCAGTCAGCTGAGTTTCTTCCCATTAAGTGGATATGACACATTCATAGTTTGTTAAATGTTAAGAAGCCCTCAGACGCTGTTTCGGGGGCATGGGGCTTAACAGGTAAAGAAAAATCGACTTTGTAGAAAACAAGTATCAAATTTATGATTCTGGATATCCCAACTGTAACGCAGCGTCCACACGGCGGCGTGCGTTGAAGCTTGCCGGTGAGCTTGTCTGAAACTCGACCAACAACCAACACATGAATTTCCCGCCCCGGACACACAAGTACACGGTTTTATTGGCTAGAGCTTGTACTGGCATATGATTTGATTGGCTGACGCTTCCGCCGAAGCTTCAAAAGTTGAACATTGCTCAACTTTTGAAGCGAGCAACGCGAAGCAACGCGAAGCAACGCGAAGCAACGCGAAGCAACGCTCCCACAATGCAGTTCGGCAAAGCGTGACGTCACCCCATTCAAAGTGAATGGGCAGAAGCGTTGAAGCTTCAACGCACGCCGCCGTGTGGACGGGCCGTAACTCAAGAACCACATTGGCCCAATAGATTTTTATTTATTTTTTAAACATGACTGAGCACTTAACACAACCAACAGGCAAGGTTAGTGCTTGCAACATCCTGCCCACTAGAAGCTGAACTCGTAATGATTGTGGACATTTCAGATACGACAAAAAGGGGGGCATGGAGGAAAAACTGTGCATGTATAGCTGTCCAATTAGCACATAGTAGTTTTACAGAAGGACCTTTGTAAGCGCAGAGGGCTTGTTGGTGAGCCGGCAGACAAGAGGCAGGGCTGTGAGGAGACTGTCTGCTTTAGTACTGACGGTACAGTGAGGGATCCCAAACTGTCCATTAACATTCTTCCGTGTGCCCGTTTTATTACAGCCCAGCCAAGTCAGGTTTTGGCTGCAATGAGACCCAAATATTAACATAATTGGTTCCCAACGAAATGTAATTAGAAAACATTCCTAATTTCACTCTGAGGCAGCAGGGCATTAGCTTTGATAGGCAACCGTGTTGAAGCAAACACAGCTACAGTCGCCAACTTTGAATCACCATTCATACTATAAAGATGGAAGTGTACAACTACTTTCACATTTATCTATTTTACACTGACCACTAAACGTACTGATCTGTTATTGGACCTGCTTCACCAACGTACTTAAAAAAGTTTTTTTTAGCAAACTATAATGGTGCTTCACAAGAAATACTAAGCAAATTGTTATCATTATCATACACTGTCAAAGCAAAGACACAAATGGACAGGAACGGGCCCAAATTCATAGCAGGATATGCGAATGAGCTAGAAATGTGCGGGCACTGTGTTGTGAACGCTCATCAGGGTTCAGAGTCTTCCGACAACACTGAAGTCCTGACGTTGTCAAAACAGAAATGGACAAAACTTTTTTTGTAGCTGTCAGTAGACATCCGTCATAAACAATAAACATATTAAATGCAGGTGAGTTTATGTCATTTTTTAAGGTATACAGTATGTAGCTATGTATAAAGAATAACATTATTCCTGCATCCTTTTGATCTGTATATTGCAATTAAATCAAAGGAAAAAACTGTTAATTTTCAGTTCATACTGCTCTGGTTATAGGTAAATAGATGAATTGTTGAAGTAATGTGAATAGATACTATTATTCCTTTGGTCAAACTTGGCTAAGCAACCCAATGCAAAAGGTCGTTTCACTTAGCTTAGTTTGGTGTGATAGGATGTTTTATGACTGCTGTTGATCAAGAGGTTTTAGGATATGTACAGAGAATAACTTTCCATTACATCGCATAAAACACTCTTCTGGCTGATGTGAAATAGTACATTGTGTGGGAAGATATATTACTGATCATTACTGATTCTCACCAATTCTTAGTCATCACTTCTGTGTGTTGATCACCATACATGTACATGCACTGATGGCTGCTTTAGTGTAATCATAGTCATTGGGGACCACCAATTGTTACCCTGGTCGCGTTGTTTAGTTGCTGGTAGTGAGGACAACAGTGTTGCTTAGAAACAACATTACCTCATCCTGCATTAGCATGCAATGCTGAGTCACAAAGAGGAGGGCCCACTGCTGCATGCTAAAAGAGGACATGCAGTATGGCAGCTGGGGATCTACGGCAAGATGTTAGAAAATCAGGCTTACATGAAATAACATTAGCCAGCAACACGGTTAAAAGCATTAGTAAGTGCACGGAGCACACCGGCTGGACGTGACCGACAGACCCAGAAACACTAGTCAACATCTACTAGTCATCTTATGTTTTACAACTGATGCCAAGCCCATACATCCAGTGTAAAGTAAAACTGTTCTTGTCTCTTTAATGTGAAATATATAGTCTATTGGCAAGGGATCAAAAAGCTGTTGATGACTGCTGATTCAAACTCCTGACATTTATCACGGCACCTGCTGTTGCTCATCTCTAACTCAAAATGTGTGAGTAAGCCCGGACAGGAAGCATGATGAGGCAAAAAGCATAGCTTAACCTGGGAAATGGAGCACGTAGTACTCTGCTCTCAGACACCAACAGAGCCAAATATAGGCAGCAAGCCCCCTGGCACTCTGCACTGGGACTTCAAAAAAAGTGAAATGTTACAAATATCTAGCTCAACTAACTGACAGTGGCACACAAATACAGCTGGCACCCAAACAAAGCTGAACACGCTTCAGTTGACAGAAAAAAAAGCTGTAGATACAGTTTTATTAAATTAAAAAAGGAGACAAAATGATTCTTCCTGAGTCAGAGGACGTGGCCAATTTGCATTAAATATAATCACAGCAGCAGGGACGGGTCTGCGTGTTGCTCTGCTGTGGAAGAGACCCAACAGGCCCTGCTGAGAGGGCCATAGTTAACATGCTGTACAGACCGCAAGCTGCATTGAACACGCTGTGCTCCAAAAGTAGGCTCATGAGTCACCAGCAGCTAGCAAGTGCAGCAGAAGATCCTGTGTCACGTTTTCCTCTATGAAGCCTTCAGCAGCAGAAATATTAGAGAGAGCGCCGGGGAGAGAATAACACTCTCTCACTTGTGAGTCGTGACTTCCGGTTTAAGCAGCCTGCCTGTGAGGACACGCACACAAATGCATGCATGCATATCGGCTTGCACGCATACAGGGGGAAATGCAGCAGGGTAATAAATATGTTGCGGAAGGGAATGCCTTTAATCTGCTTGCTCAGCTGTCAGGGAAACTATCATGGGATGCCCTCAAACACAGAGAATAAAACAAAAGCAGAGACAGAATGAGGTTAGACACTTTGTTTAAGTGTCCTCACATTGCTGAGCAGGAAATGAAGAACTACTAGGAACACACTGTCAACTGTCACTGATAACTGTTTCTTGCTAAATTGGCAGAAAATGCTCTTTTCAGTCCCTCAAATGTCCTGCTTTTCAATAGTTTGTTATAATGAGAAACTGTACAGTACATCCTTGGTTTTTTGACTGACAGAACCAGACTTTAAACTCACTTTGAGAAACTTTGATGGCCATTTGTTCTTTCTTATCGATTAATCTAGAAGATAATCAGCAAATTAATCAATGCTTAATACTCTAGTTAATTGCAGGCCTATTTAGTAATTAAAAAAAGCATAACACTAAGCCTTATTTGAACAGATACTCTTCGAAGGTTATACATGCTTTCGTTGGCCAGCAGACAGTGACCCCCTGGCTGGGCAGATCCCCTCATTTACCCTTTGTCCAGTTTCTCCAGACACATAATGCTCAGCTCCATTAACCAGCAGACAGCCAGAGAGCACTCCCTCACCACACCACAGGGCACAGCGCTAGTTGTCTGTCAAAATGTTGCTTCTGGCATCTTCACCGTGAAATAGACTTAAAAATCCCTCTCACTTCAGTGCTTTTCACCTGCCTGTTCTTTATCCTCTGCAGTAACTTCTGCTTTTTTGTGAAGAACAGTGGAGGATACAGACATCTTTTGGGGACTGACCTCTAAAGGTTAAATCTTAGAATGTAAAAGTGTATCATTACAAAAGAGAAAACTTTCTCCAGTTCAATTGGAGAGTCATTTTTGAGATGGCTTAGATCAGGGGTTCCCAAACTTTTCAGCCCGCGACCCCCAAAATAACAGTGCCAGTGACTACGTTTTCCGCACTCTCGCAGGGATATCTCCGCAATGGAGCGAGCTTAAGTTTCACTTTCGATTGCATGATATAGCCCAGCGCAACACCTTCGTCACACATGTTGCCATGCGATTTGTAATCTGTTCTACAAAAACGATGTGTTTTTAGGATTTCAAGAAGCATATAGAATAAACAATGGATGTATTTTATGAACATTTATCCATGCTGAAAGTAGATTTAGATGTTTTAGGAGTGAGATAGAGATTATTATCTAATATATGCATCCAATGAAGCTTTCCATGAAGAGGCTGTTGTTGGGGCTGCATAAACGTTTTTTTATTTTTGTTTTGTAGGCAGACCATGCAGGCCAGCCCGATGGTTAACAAGGTTCATGTTTTAATAGCATTTTTACAAAAAAAGCCCAGGCGAGCCTAACATGTGAAAATATGGCTTAGACCTCAGAGAGTTAAAATTGGGCCTGCGGAGTTAGGTGGTCCGTGAGTGTTTTTTTATTGGTTAAGTGGTCCTTGGTATGAAAAAGTTTGAGAAACACTGCTCTAGTGGATTGTCAACGGGGGAGCCTCGCTGCGGGGAAATTATACAGATGGCTAGTCCGCCCCTGAAAAATGTCTATGTACCCGTTATTATTAATAATAATTTTTAAAAATTGATATTTTTTAAATGTTCTTAATTTTCTTAATTTTTATTTTGTAATCATCTCGCGACCCCCCCCCCCCACTTTGGGAACCCATGGCTTAGATGATGAAATGTATTCAGGAGAGAGTAGACCTCCGGCTGGTGTGTTTTAATCTCTTCGCCAAACAGGACCTATTTCCTAAATAAATACCAAATAATTTTTTTTTCTGTTAGTAGGATCAGCCTTTTTTTGCAGAACGTGGGCAGCGGCTGCACTGACATTCAAATATTTAGACATACTTGGAATGTTTAAATATGTCTTGATTTCCTGTACTGTTAAAGTGTTAGGACAGTGTCATCAATTCTCCTTCACTGTCTGTCCTGCTGAGGTATGACTCTTATCATAACTTGGCAATCACACTATTAACACATAATGAGATCAATATCTGAAAGTGCTCCTGGTGGTCTGCTCAACAGACATGTAGCCAACATGTCAGAGCAGACAAGGCTCTGGAGGGATAATTGTCAATGGTTGATTAACAATGTTAAACTCACCTGAAGGCTTTCATCCTCCTTCACCAGCTCCTTCTGGGGGAACAGGTCCTTGGCCTTGATGTACTCCAGACTGGGAGGCCCTTCTTCACCCTGTGAGACACAAACAGAGCAGGCCCATCAGACACTGTTCTGGCACCATGCAGGTCAACACAACAGTGGGAAACACATAATAGAATACACAAATTAAAAGTAGGGATGCAGGATATAGATTTTTTTTTACAGCTGATACCATAACATCTAATTATGAATGGACCTTATATTTTACATTTTTGGATTGTAAAAAAGAAGCACACAACCTGTGGTTTATGCACACATAACGGTCTAACATGCTTAGATGTAGTTAGCAAAGATGGAGGATTTCATATTTAATTGATCTGACCTAACGATCACTATTGTGGAAAAAACAAAGAACACTTTTGACTCTTCAAATGGTTATTTCATTTGACAAGTTTGGTATATCACAACAATTCTGCAAATTGCATTCCTGTTGTCTTTTTTCTACAACTGTGAAATACCCAAAGAAGACTAGAATGAGGCAAAAAAAACAACATTTCATAAAACTAACCCAAAGTTAATATATCTCATTGAACATTTATCTGGGTTGATAGCCTTTGATGCTAGATTCATGCCAGGGGACATTTCACAATCTGCACAATGCGCAGAAGCCACGTAGGAGATTAAATATTCACTAATGCTCCAAATCTCCCTTTGAATAGGTGGCAACTAACCTTGAGATCCACCTAGGTGTTGAAAAGGTGTACCACTTGATGCTAAATAGCCTTTTCCTTGATTGATTACAAATAGGATGCTAAAGGAGGAACGCAATTTTTAAGAATTGATATTCTGTTTGCTTTGGCACTGTGCATGTGGTTATTGCATGAGAAAATGATAAGACGGTACTGGGCATGGGATGCCAGTAGACTTTGTGACTGGGTGTTACAGTCTTGTGCAAACAAAGATATAGGGACTTAGTAAAGTCTTTCACACACTTGACTAGTTTTCACGAGTCATGCTCTTTCTTTTAAACGATTTTGAGCAATAAGGAAGCACTTCCTCTAGGTCAGGGGTCGGCAACCTTTTTGATATGAAGTGCCATTACATTTTTTTTTATTTTATCAGCGTGTGGACCTGTCAGCGCAATTTACAGGATGCCGAATTTAACAAACAAATTTAAATAATTGGTTTGAACGTCATAATAATAAGGATGATCGTCCGTTCTGTGATTCTCCAGAACACACAGATGGCCAGTCCGCCCCTGTGTAGCATGTTATTTCGATGAGAGATGAGCAGATCGCCACTGGGCTTTCAACTAAAGACACAGCCACGCAAAAACTGCGGCATTTGTACAGCTCCTTATGGGTACTGCAATTTGTGAAGTGCTTTCCTCTGTGGTGAAACGATCAGCACTGCACCACGGAGGAAAGCGGCAGAAAGTCGCCTGGAGTTAAAGAGAGTGGGGCTGCGTTGCGTGCATGGCTTCTTTCTGCAGGTAACAGGGAGACGCGCTCTGGCGGCGGTCTCGTTCAGGATCCGAAAATAAAATTTCAATATTTTGCACACTTATTCCACTTATTCCTAGTGTGCCACTGGTTACGGTGGCACGCGCGCCAGGGGTTGCCTACCCCTGCTCTAGGTCAATGTAATCAAAGGTTGAATTTGAATACTATTAAAAAATCTGAGGGGAAAGCTTTGCCCTGTTAATTTCTCACTTAATTACAAAATATATAAAGTGCATTTATATATAAAGTGCGAAATATTGATGCGCATCATGGTTTGGATCATATTTGTGATGTTTAAATGCAAAATGTACCTGCATAAGTGCGTTTTTCTAAACATGGGACAACCTGCTAAAACAAATAGGTGATACGCTCCTTTTACAAAGACATTTCTGTAGCAACTGAGTATTCTCATCGGTTGTTGATGAACCCCATTTGCTTTCCGGCTGCCTGAACACTGCTACCTTTACTGCTCTGCTGGATTTGGCCTCTCAATCCGAGTAGGACCGTATGTCGACGCTGTTTCTTAATGAAAACAGCAACGGGGTCCTGCAGTAGTACTGACTCAGGTTGGTCGTGTGTCCCAGGAAAACAACACAATTCAAAATGCCATACATTACTTCTGGAATGCCTTTGATGTCTCACATGCAGACCTCCTGTCGTGTTTACAAAACATTTTCTCTTATCCAAAGGTCCAAGCCGCTGATTGAACCACATGATAAACAGACCACCCATTGGGCTTTTCTGCTAACAGATGGAGTTAGTGTTTCTACAGTGACAACCTCTCCTATACAAGTCACCAGGTGTCACCATTAGATTTGGAAGGCATAGAGATCATAGGAATAGAATAGCCAAGCCATATTATGTCAGCTTCTGCGACCTTACAGCTTCGTTGACATGGAAATGACAGCGTGTGCCTACAGCAGGGGTGGGGAACCTCCGGCCCCCGGGCCGTATACGGCCCGCGAGACCATTTAATACGGCCCTCGAGGTAATTTATAAACGCAAAAAATAAAAATAATTAAGAAATCTAGACTGCAAAATAATTAAACAAGCGAGTGCCTGTTTTTCCTGGCCAAGGTCAGGGTCCTTGAGCACAACACGAGCCTAACATGTCATCACGTGGTATATGTCTCGTCTGACAGGGGTGCAGTTCTGACGGAGAGCACCAGAACGCCTCTCCTGCACTTAAAAAAAAAAGCAGTACCCATAAGGAGCCGTACACATGCCGCAGTTTTTGCGTGGCTGTGTCTTTAGTTGAAAGCCCAGTGGCGATCTGTTCATCTGACATACTGATCATACTGTCAATAACTTTGTTGTTATTAGCATCTGGTTAGCTAGCTATGCTAACGAATATAAGAAGCTTTTTCTCCAACCAGTGAGGTAAAGGCACATCTTTATATGATCATTATAGTTATACAAAAATAAGAGAATAAAGTAAACAGGTATAAAATACTATATGACAGTAAAACAAAGTTGTTATTAATAAACAAGAATACAGTTTGAAAGGGGAGTGATTAGTAAAATATCCATAAAGAAAATAAAATCTGTTTACAGTTCTGTTTCATATGGGTGTTGAGAAATGTATCCATAGATCTCCTAATGTTGCTCTCAAAGTGCACCAGATTGATGGTTTTAACTTCAACTTTTTTTTTTAATCTTCCCGGGGGAGCATGTCCCCGGACCCCCCTAGAGGAGGTTAGGTCCCCCCCCACTTAAATCATGTTCACATGGATAGGAAACTAAATACATTTGCACACATCTTGTGTCCATATCTTTCTGTTTTGGTGGTCATGCCACAACCGTGCATGCATGCATACGCGAGTCATGTTAAGATATCTGGATTGAGAGGTTGCTGTTTCTTTGCACAGCATGAAAGAAAGGCCACATGAATGGGCTGTGATTTTAGTTTTTTTAAGCAGAGGTCAATAATTTGTACGGCCCTCGGAGGATGTTGAAATAATTGAAATGGCCCTCGAGAGGAAAAAGGTTCCCCACCCCTGGCCTACAGGATGAGCCTTTAAGCAGAAACTAGACCAATAGCACTTTGCCGGTACAGATCGATCGATCTATCAATCTATCTTCTTCTTCTTAACCATACATCGTAATAAAAGGGCTAATTGCAGTCATGGAGCTGAGTGTCAAGGTTGTGCCCAACAGAGGCCTATCACTCCTAAACTGATGAGTCAACTTTAAGTGCTGTCTGGCATTACCATGGCCGTCATTTCCTCCAAATGTTGCCTTTATATTCATGCTAATGCTCCATTTCCAGATAATACAAACTAAATGTTATAATGCGTTGGAAATTTATTTTTAGCATATTGCTGCATTCACACAATGTAACCACAATTAGAAGAATAGGAAAACAACCCATTAGTGTTCATAGATTTTTTTTTGGCCCACCACTAGCCTTTTAGCCGAACACATAGATAACCAAAATGTACTACTTTTGAGAAAGATGATACAAACAGTGTACATGTCATCTTAAGTAAGCTAAGCAGGTTGTATTAACCAACCATTTTCATTTTCACACTTTGTAATTCTTCAACTAAATATTATTGCCTTCAAAACATTTGTTCATCTCTGATACTGGATTAAAGATCTTAAGCTCACATAAAAAAAAATGTTCCCCACATGGCTGCTCCTAATTCACGAACAAGCTACAGTAATGAGCCTTTTTCCAAGTCTAAATGCATATAAAACTCATTCTGAGACAGATATATTGCAGCCATACTAAGTGCGTCATTTTCAGACTGGTACACTTGCCAGCCCAGAACTCATACAAATCTCTTTGCAATGCAACGCCACTAATCTCTAGACCTTTGACCTGAGTCAGCCTCGGGCATCAGACTGATTTGACAGCACTGTGTCATCAATTTGACTTATTTTCACTCGAGAGTGGCTGGGCCATGACAGTAGCCATCAGTCAGAGGCGTCCTGCGAGGGTCAGGTCATTATAGGTTGATCTCACAGACTGTCGCTGGGCAGTCTGAACCACCAGCCTGCAGTCCAGGTACAGACTCATTCCAGTCTTATTTTTAAAAAGGAATAAAGATGACATTGGCGTGCCAGACAGCCATCATAAATCACTGGAGGAGATATTGCTATAGAACCACCCCCTAAGAAATTCAATGCAAATCAGCTGAGAGCAATTGCATTCAATCTTTAAACACACTGACGCACACACACAGATCCTACATCAATATTCCATCCACTCCTTTGGATTCTATCTTTTTCTTGTGCTGCACTCCCTGGTAGATACTTGGCACCATTTAACTAATTCTCTTATGGAGCTGTCCTGACGTTGCACTCCTCTGAGGCCCACAAGAACACAGTGTACTTGAAAACAGCAACAAAGAAAATGCAAACTAATAATGATTTAGATATTGTGTAAATACACAACACAGGCTATAAACACACACCGTCTATACATGATAAAGTGGTGCTGAACATATACACATTACTCATCATGCAGATAACCTTGATATTACAGCTTCATGAAACGGAGAAGACTTGATGTCTACTTTACATTCAAACACAAGCCTAGAGGCAGCTCGGCTTTCCATGATTTTGTCCATGCAGTAATGTCTGGACAATCATCCTACACATTGAAAAGGAAAATATAAATGCTCTCACTTCCACCCCACTCACAAAGATGGAGCGCAGCTTGTCCTGTGCCCTACAAGTTTTTGCTTCGTCACTGCTGTGAGCCTGCGCACCCTCCCCCCATTCCCCCCCCCCCCCCAGCTTTGTCCACCCAGCAATCAGAAAGCTGGAGCTGACAGGCATGCGCACATACACACGTACGCCACCATGTATTTCTGAAATATTAATGTCAGAGTGTATAACACATGTTATGTCCTGATGACATGAGTTGCAGTACAGTGACAGGATCAACTGGCAGCTGACTAGACTTGTCAGCTGCCAGTCTAGTCAGTAGTCACTCTTACTACTTTTAAATCCAGGCTGAAGACTTTTCTTTTTGCCGCTGCTTTTAATTGAACTATTCATATCTTAAACGGCACTGTAACTTTTATCCATGTATTTTTTTTCTTTTAAGGTTTATTTTATTATCTTTGCTTTTAATGACTGTTTTTAAATGCCATTTTCTTAATGTCTTTCATTTTTGTAAAGCTCTTTGAATTGCCTTGTGTTGAAAGTTGCTATATAAATAAACTTGCCTTGCCAGCCCAGATACAGCAGTTAAACAGTGAGGATGTGAAGGCCTCCTTTTTTTAAACTTAAATAAGGTTTTAATGCTCTGGGGTGGTCTGTTGGAGAAACTGTCTTCGATGGATTTATGCATGAGAGTGAATGGAAAAATGACAATGGTAAAACAGGTAGAGAAAAAGACACAGGCATATGAATAAGTGTCTGGTTGCCATGGATACAACAACCTCTTTTTCGAGGCCCTCTCTCTGAAGCTTTTGGAAACAATGTGCTGCTGCCTTTACTCACCAGATTATTGACTTAATCTGACCGGGGCTTTGTCCTGGAGTTGTGCAGATTAGAGAACCACTTCATTATTCAGAGGTGACCTTTTCTTAATATGAGGGGAACATGTGCTTCTATGTCTGCTTTTTAGTATCCAGTGTTTTCGACATATTAAATGCAAACACAGCTTGGCACATTGAAATGTTCAAATGTAACCCAAAACTGTTGGAAAGGATGAGGGTGGATTGAAACAGAGGATGAAATGACAAAGCAGAACAAAATATGTAAATATTACAGAACTAAATATAACATTTAAAAAAAATCAAATATCTTCTTTTCTCAAGTTGTGTTCGTTGGTGCAGTCATAGTTTTAGGTCAAGCCCAAAGATGGCAGAGCATGACAAATCTTTCCAAATGCACTTTTCTTTCTCCCCGTCCTCCCTGAAACCGTGTTAATATTTTATAGTCCACCATGTTCTAAATGATCACTCCCATTTTTAGTCTTGGGCCGCTCTCAGAGAGCTGAGGGAACGAGGCAGCATTTTGGATAAGTAAGCAGAACTGAAACATACAAAGTGAACAGATCTTTCTTTGTTAAACATACCGGTTCCTCTTAAGAAAAACACAAGGTGACATTGAGCAGATGTAATGAACTGTAAAACTAGCAAGGCGAATGTTGCATTGAAAACAAACTGAACTGAATTATAATTCAAAGGTAACACACAGTGAAAACAGAAGGAGTTGAAGGTAACTTTTAGGCAATTTATACTGAAAACAAATGAAAAAGAGTCTCAGGTATTCTCTCATTTGAATAACATTCTTTCAAGTAAAGAAAGGCAACATGCTCTGTCTCACTTTGTTGCATTTGTCCTCCAACAAGACCTTGTGGTAATAATATCATCCTCAGATAGGGTTGCAACTCACAATAATATTATTATTATAGATTGAACAGACAGTTGTTTGATCTATAACATGCCAGGAATAGTTTCTGAAAGTCCAAAGATGACGTCTTAAAATGTCATGTTTTGAGAGTCCAAACTCCAATTACCGTCAATTCAATTTGGTATAAAAGCAGGTTATCTTCATATTTGAGACACTACAAGAAAATACATTTCTTGCCATATTTGAATGAAAAAATTACTAAAGGATAAACGATTATCAAAATGTGTGCGATTATTTTTCTGGCACTGGCTAACCTATAAATCAACTAATGGTCACAGCTCCATCCTCGGTGACATAACACATACTGTACAGCATAGTTCTTAGCAATATGACTGCCTTACTGTCAGGTAGATAGTTACAACTCCCATCACAGAACCAAGGGTGCAAGAAGGTATAGCCTAAAGCTAGCATATCCTCAAAAGGCTTTTGGCCTGATTCATTTAGCTAGTGGGTATAATATAATCTGAGTCATGGAAAAATCTAAACAAATTCAATCAGGCTTTTTAGAGTTCCATTTGATGCAGACAACATATCGCAGAGGGATATAAACATGATATATTGGAGATAGAGGGGACAGTAACTGAAGATTGTTTTCCATCAGAGTTGGATAACAACACAGGCCAGGCTGATGTAAACTTAGCACAACGCTGCAGCCCTCTTCCACAGGAGCAGACTGACAGAGCTGTGATCCACAGAGGACGTGGACACTAAATTATACAGAGACTGACGCAGAAGGGGAACTGCCGACTCAGCTGCACCACAGGACATATTAAAGCGAGATCATAAATTGTGTAATGCCGGACCATGTCTGGTTACAAAGGGCCGAGAACAGGAGCCAGCAGCTGTGCTCTTCCTGATCCAGCTGATAAAACTTTACGACCAACAACTTCTCTGGAAGAAACAGTGATTGAAATTAAAGGAGACCTTTACAAATGTTAATGATGATTGTTGTCATATAAGCATCCATAACTGCAAGTAAACCTACAATGTTGTCAAGATACAGTACAGTACTTACAAGCACAACACAACACTCGGATTGCTAATGCTTTTAGTAGTATGATCAAAATTGATTTCCATTAAGTGTTACTACTGCCATAGCTATCGTCTGAATATATTTAGCCATGCGAGCTACATGGCTCTATGAGTGGCAATATCAGACTGTTGGTCAGTCGGCCTGTGGACTAGACTGAAATATATCAATAACTATAGGATGGATTGCTGTGAGATTTCTGTAGACATTCATGGTCTCCCATGACTTATGAAGTCAAATATCTCAACATATACTGAATGCAGTGTTTCCCATATACAGTAACTCCACAGGCCAAGTGGAGAACCTGCCAAAAATAATGCCATTGCAGTGTTTTCCTTATATTTCTGGAGTGTCTGGAAAGACCAGAACGACCATTACTGTAAGTGTCTGTTATCTGCTGAAGTCAATGGGACAAGAGTTTGGTAGAGAACGACATGCTAACATGCTGACGGATTCAGTGCTTTGGTATTTTTAGCTGAGCTAGTCCAGACAATATTCGAAAAGAAGAAAAAAAAAAAGATTGGTAATTCTGTTTCGACCTCATTGTTCTTTATAAAGATTTGCAGAAGTGTTGTGATGTAGCCCTCGAGTGCGTTTAAAAAAAAAAGAAGCTTTTTAAATGTTCAACTGCCTGTCAGCAACCAATCCTATTGTAATTTGTGAGGCAATTTAGCCTTGTGTGCTTAGAGTAATTTAGCATGCAGTGAACACAGCAGTCATAGTTTTAATCAAAGCTCAACTCCTGGACATTTCTACTGCTGTTCTTCAACACTATTGAATATGAAGTTATTTGTTGTCTAGTTAAAAAAAGAGACTTGCTCTAATCTAATACTATGTTAATCCAGTGTTTACTAAACCAAGACAGTGCACTGTGGACATCACTGAAAGGTCAGGGGTCCACTTGTAAATCATTAGCTAATTTAGGCTGAAGGGCAAGAGGCTAAGAAGACCCTGTATTGATCTTAATCCATAAACCCACTCTCACCACTGTGTCGAGATGCGACCTGAGAGAAACACCTGTTCTCCATCACTCATCGTCCCCTATCCCCTGTACATACCAACAGCACAACGTGCTCAATGCAGGTCCTTCACTGCAGTGAGCATACTTCACCACTCTGAACACAGTGTGCTCGCTCTGAGCAGCACACACATCTCACACATCTTCCTCCTGACAGGCCCTCACTCTCCTCCCTGCCAATCAACATAACGGCAGCTCAAGGCCGGAGTTCAGAGTAATAGAATAGCTTTTCATCATCATGCGCATGAGAAGACACAGAGGAGATTCAATTATTTGTATGTGGAGTGAGTGTAGGTTTCCCACCAAGAACTGCAGCGCTCACGTGTCCATCAACACTCCCTGCCAACCCCCCTTTTCCCCACAGATAGGCACACACACGCATGTGAGTTATGGGCATCTGATAGGCACCCATCACAAATAAAAAGCCTGTGGACTTACAAAGCAGTTGAGCATGGAGCAGGACACCCTTCCTGCGAAGCTCATGTCGAGGAGAGGCAGGGCTGTGCCTGAGCGACACGCAGCCTGTAGAGCAGCAGTACGACCAGAGCACGAGGAGCCGGCATCACCATTCTTCTCCCAGCCGGAGCCTGCCCCCCCCCCCCCCCCCCGTCCGCTCCGAACCCCTCTGCCTGCCGCCCCTCTCTGCCTCCCCCCCAAACCGTTTGCACGTCCCCTCCTTCTCAAGAGGTGCTGTGGGCCAAAACGCCAGTCCAGACTCTCATTCAAGAAGCCACCCTGCCCCCCCCACCGCTCCCTGAGTTGGGAGAGACAGCACGCTGGTGTCTGGAGACAGCCCCTGTTGCCTTGCTGAAGAAGGGAGGATAGTCCATAAAAATTCAAACGAGAGTCCACACGGTGAGCTGGAGTGAGGAAGAGAAAGTAATGGAATCACTGCAGATTTACCATTTGAGATGTAGCGAAAGGATGGGGGGGAAACTGCTAGAAGAGAGAGCCGGAGAGAAAGGAAGACGGAGGGAACTGCCGGATGCTAAGCTCCACCCTCTGCATGCGCATCTACCTCTCTCCCTTTCTCTCACATTTCTCCCCTCTCATCCCTTACTCCTCCCCCCTCCTCCTTGTTCACCCTTCACCGACATCTCCTTGTAAATATGCTTCTCCCTCAGCAACAAGGCGGTAAAGCCAGCCGCTGGCAACCAGGAGATGCTCCAACTGCCATGCATGTATCATATGATCGAGCCATTAACCGCAGCATTATGTGGCTCTCGCTCAAGCAAACACACGGTCCGCTTTAAGCTGTGTTCACACGCCATGCTGAAGCAAACTCACACACACGGAGAACAGATAGAGACCCCATCCAGTGGTAGGACAGTATCCCAACACAGATCCGTTGCATTGGCAGCGATTGATCGGAGGAAAAATGTGTGAAAGGAGGGAGGGCGGGGAGGAGAGAGAGTGTATGCGGAGATTTCCAATGACACAGCATTCTACAGACACAAATTCCCCTCACCTGTGTCCGAGTGTGTTGTTGGCACTGTCCCTCACAAGAGCAGGGCATCTTTGCAGTGAACAGAGCCTAACTGCAGCAACTGCCTGTGCCTAAAGTCAGGGAAGGTCACTGGATGTATAGGGTGTATATATATATTATACAACAGGGGGACACTGAGCCCTTCCCCCTCTTACCCAAACCTCCCCCCAGTAGAGTCGTGACAGCCGCTCGCCTTCAGCTGTATGACCCCACATTATGTAACACGTATAGCGTAGTACACGCAGCATGATGCACGACGCAGCAAAACTGAAATAAGGATTCATTTTAGTGGGGGAGGGGCTGTAATGTCTGTCTGACATGGGAGATACAGTTATCACTGGATGTATCATGTATATCCATCTATACAGTGCTTCTGTCCAGAGGGTATTTTACACAGAAAACAAGAGAACTGATTTATATGTAATCTAATTAGCGAGACGCCAATCAAAACTGCATGCAGGCCAAGAAAGAATGAGAATAATACTGAATTTACAGGAACATCTGGTTTCTGTCTCAAAAAATGTATTCCATAGTAGAAATTATAAGAAGTTCCCTCGTAATATCATTCTGGTATGGAAAAATCTTTACAAATTAAATAATACAAGGGTGTATTTATATCATATATAATATATATTATATTCTTTGGTAACAGCCATAAATGTATTCTGTGAGTTCATAGTGACCTTGACTTTTGATCCCCAAAATCAAATCATTTCATCCTTTACTCCAAGTGGATTTTTGAGCCAAATTTGAAGAAATTCTCTTCAGCAGTTCCTGAGAATGGGAGAGATGGACAGACGGCGGATACCCTGATAACATCAAGCCCCCAGCCTGGGCTGTCACTGATACAAAGGCATACAAACTTCATTTCATGCAGATTTTATAGATCCAAATTCACAATTTTTTTTATGCCTAGTCTGAGTTTTCTTCAGACGTATAATCTTTGTAATGGCAATATATTAAAAGGGGTTATGCTTATGCTGCAGGAAGCATGATGCATTGCACTCGTGTGCAGTATGACTTCCATCTCATCAGGTAATGGACTCAGCTGCTATGAAGTGCACTTCCACAAATCAAGCAGGACCTTACAGATGATCACTTTCATGTCACATGGTAAACCTATAACTTGCTGTATTTATTAACCCAGGGCGATGGTGGGATTAGGTAATAAAGCATTATGCATTGCACTAAAATAACAGCTTTACAAAAACCCTTACTTATATGGGTTTTGAGTGTAAAAAGCGTGTGTGAGCTGTCATGGTGATTAAGAAGTAGGAGAATGTGCAATGTAAAATCGATGCCATGTTCTCAGTCGCATGATGTGTGAAAGAAAATCGCTCAGCATCACAGATGGTTTTATTGAATTGGCAAAATCCCAATGATTAGGGCTTCTCATATACACGAGTGCTTTTCTTTAAATTAGATTAGCGAGACTATAAAATAAATGGAATTGTAACTCTTATATTCAGGCTTTCAGTTCCTCATTAAACAGTGAAATATGCTTTTTGTAAATCAACTTTTCTATTTATTAGTACATCCAAATTTAAATACAAAAGCTGGAGGGACAATTTCTAAATATAGCAGCGTAATTATTAGGGACATCCTAATGTGTCCACAGTCCAAACACTGAGCTGCATGTTCCCCCTGTATGCCCGCCCAGCCCCGCCAAAACCGGCTGCAAAAGTGAGCTCCAGATTTGGCCTCTTGTGTCTCGGGATTTATTTTAGGAAAGGAGGGCAGCCAGTCACCAACCAGCGAGTGTTAGCCCACATGTTGACACACAGCTATAGCAGGACATAAATAATACACCAGGCACTAGCTGTGTTTATGGAACTAAACTCCATATAGAGAGATACATATTTGTACATTTGTGTTTTAACATGCCTAATATAATTTAAATCCATACTGTACAAGCTGCTGTCTGTTACTATTCTGCAATTGCAGTTTACAATAAATGTGTCCCACCTAATTATAATACTTTTCTAGGTTACTGTAATGAGTCCTATTTGTAAGGAGTGTTTTATAACAGTTAGCTATGTCAACTTCGACATTTTTGCCTGAAGCAGGAAGTAGTTGAAGTGATGCATTACACAAGCATTAGCATGTAGGCGGTGTCCAATAAACTGACTACAAGTTCACAAGCTCCCCCACATAACTTATGTCCATTCAGGCATTCATTTCAAATTGAATATGGAAATATCTTAAAACAAACAGCAGTTCTGGTCCACAGACTCTGATAAAAGACACAAAGATGAACAAAACAGCAAAATGACCATTAGTTGAATTGAATGAAAGGACAAATATATGGAAGCTTTGAGAGGTGGGTGAGAAAAAACAAAACACAGAAGAGAAAACAGTTCAAATCGACTTGGAAATGGGTCACCAGCATTTTGCGACCTAAGGTCAGGAGGACAAAGGTTTTTCCAGGGTGACATGTCTATGTTTGTCTTAGTTATTATTATTATTTCTTTGTTATTGTAAAAAACATTTCTGGTCTGTGGCAGAAATGAGTGTTTTCTAAATAGGACTAAAAGCTTGTTTTCTAACATTATTGTTACATCACATACTCAAACACACTTGTGTGAAGAGTGCATTGAGGAATTTAAAACCACCAGAAAAAAAAAAATACATGAATCCATTAAGTCCTTCTTTAACACATTTGAGTTCTGAGCTTCAGCCTCTTGTGGCCACCAGGAGTATTACAACAACAAACACAGAAGATTATCCAGACTAAAAAAAAAGTCTTTTATTTTCTTTAATCTCTCACCTGTCTCCCCAGATTAAGACATTTAAAGATGATCCTGGCACAACTTCTTTTTTTAAATCAAGAAAGAAAAATAATTTAGATCTGAAACATGCCTCACCAGAATAATCTTTCTCCCTTGCCTCTAATGGCTTCTGCAGAAACCAGACACTGACCCAGAGCAAGGTCAAAAAGTCCCTTCGAGAACAAAGTTCACCAACAACAACCTGGAACGCCTGGCTGTAACTACAATCCTCACTGAAAGCTTCTGGCGTCTGGTCAGAAAAAGGCATACATACAAGTGATCTAAACTTCATGCTAGCAGGTAACCATGGAGCAGAAAACTTCACCTGTTACTTCCCCCACAGCCTCACCAAGGTAACATAACCATGCATTATGGGTACAGAGTGCACGGTAAAACAACCCCATTGTCCTAGTTTCCATGCTTGCATTATCCTGCAAATAATACGGCAGCATGAGAAGACGGCAGAGTGAACTCAATACTTCCCGTTTTGTTTAAGTGCAATAGAAACTGGAGGCTGGAAAGATTTGACTGTGGCTGTGTCACAAGGTGGGATTAAAGGAATCGTATTACCTGTCAAACAACTGTCTCACAGTCCCACCTGAGAAAACTAATCAACCCAGTTTCACAAATAAAATGAATGTCTGTGCATCTTCATCATGGAGTAACTCGATATCTGTCATGGCGTTTTGCTAATCTTCAGTTATTTAACTTGTAACTTTTTTCAGTGATGTAGAAAAAGTATGTTGGGTTCAGTGCACCCGACACCTTATGAGCACACTTCTGACCACACCTGAAAGTGCTACTACTACTTCTTCTTTCAAATTAAAAACTACAGACATTACATGGAAACAAATGGTGAGGCGTATCACCACCATGTTTTTTGTATCTTCCCAATAATTCAAGTGTTTTGGGAACATATTTGGAGACTCATACATTAGATTATTGGGCAGCAGATCCAAAATGACTAAATGGCCCCTACATTTGGGTTATCAGCCAGAACAGAAGGTAGGACAGGGAAATGGCTAATACTCTACTAGTAGCAGCAAAAAAAACAAAATGTCTGGACTCATTAATGATTACCTATTAAAAATAACTGGCTTGGAATCAATAAAGAGAACCATGACATGGAAAGACTTTCCTGCCAAGATGTGGCAACAACTAATACAGACAATTATTTAAAACATTTGTGCTGGAAAGTGGGACCTGCTTACCGTTTGCCATCATTAACACCATTACTGCTTAAAATTACATTAACCTGACTTTTATTGTCTCTTTTGACAAACATGGAAAATTACATGCACATCATAAAGTGCTATATAAACCCCCCCTACCCACAATCATAGTATAGAATGTCTTATCTGCATATTGAGAATGTCATAAGGCCTGAACATGATGTGGCTGCTCTGTCCCCGTATGATACTAAACTCCAACACAGGGCTAGCAGAGGTCTGCATCCCCCTTTTACGTGCCTCGGTGGGTACATTATATGCCCATCAGCCCCCGCCATCAATTAAGCTCAGAGCACAACTGTGTGTCCCATAAAAAGGCTGCGAGCTGGGCAGCCGGCCACAGTGGCATTCTTTGGACCCAGTTGACCAGAACTTTAGGACACACATCCTCCTATTACACTTCCTATTTCTGTCCTATAAAAGCTGCAGCCATGAGCAGAGGGGAATGTGTCACTCATCTGCTCCCTTAGTGCTTTCCCTCTCTTATAGCATCGTGTATACTGACTAATGTGGTTTGCCCCAAAGATACCTTGTTTTGACATCACAAATCGGAAATATTTGACAACTTACAGTATTCTTTATGCCTAAACTGAAGACCTAAACATTTATTCTAAGAGGAAATTGTATGTCTCTGCACATTTCTTAAGCTTTGAGCAACTATTCACTTGTCCATTCCTTGTTAACATAGAAATCCGATAATTACCTGAGACAAAAATCCAAAGCTTGCATGGCTCTTTTCAAATGGACGTAGAGTTGTGTGACCTAGAAATAGTTTTGCATAATGCACGTTACTATGCTTCAGTGTAATTACAACTCTTCGGCCCACGACTGCAGCATGATTAGACAAAACGCTGCTTGTTCCACATACAGCAACATCTAAGACTTAGCATTCCACGAGAAACAAAAGTGCATGTAGCAACTTGAAGATGCACGATTATTTCTCAATCTTTCTGCAACATTAGGCTCCATTGTTATGTTACGCAATATAAAAAACGTCATCTTCATTTTGCTTTAGTACTGATAAGACAGTGCTATCCTGTAGAGGGCAATCATAAGTAATACAAATAATCTACTTTAGTACTGTATTGATGTCTTGACACACCCTTTCGACAAAACAAAGGCATTATGTAACTTATTTTGGTCATTAAGCTGAGGCTCACTTTCAGTTTTACAATGACTGAATGTGCATGTTGGGGTTGTGCGAGTCAAGGCTGCGCACATTGAATACTTCAGTCACATAACCATGAGCTTCTTCATATGAGCAGGAGGGTCTGGATTTGCTATAAAGAGAGAGTTGTACAGGAGACACGTGGCATGGAGCTACATCAAAGACCTGGAACATCTGTTACCTGCTACACACAACTTTACTGATGCACCAGCATGCTCCTGAATGAAACAAACAATTCAATAAAGTTGGGGCCCTGCTGAGGAATCTACTGCTGGAGTGAAGAGGGATGGTTCTACGTTCACTCACACCAATCCCTGTTGTTGACTATGGCTGAATTGTTTTATTACTTCCACCAAGGCCGGAATTGTTTTATATATATTTTTTCATTTCAGTAGGATTGTGGAAAAACTACAAGGCCAATTTTCATTCAACTAGGTAAAAGGTTGTAGCAAAGGGCATCATCCAAGATAGGGCATTTGGCCTTGGCAGTGGTCTCCAAAAGTCTTCCTAGTGGGCATACTTGTTAATCCAATCCAATGCTACTTGTAAGATTGGCTAATGGAACCACAGTTACATTACACACCCCCCCCCCCCCCCCCCACTGGCTGCCCATGCCAAAAACATGGGCACTTTTGTTGAGAGTCTAAGAGAAGCTGGAAGTCCCGCCTCGAAGAACTGAACCCAATGTCTCTGTAATGGAACAGTATGTCCCTGTTTTAAATCAATCTTGATCACTTGTCAAGAAGTGTCTTGGGTGTGAAGGGTTTACCATTCAAGGCTTCCTTAGGGTTTACAATTTGAACCTGCGGATAACCGGTTGCTCACACAATGTTAACTTTTGCCCGATACAGTTAAGGATTTATCTAATCATATGATTGAAACTTGTCTATTATTATTATTTTTCTCTTCGGTACTTTACTTTGATACTATTACAAAATAACTTTCACCATGTTTCCATATTTAACTTTGCAGAGGACTACAACTTTAATACCTCCCAGCGAAGAGATATTCTAGCTTTCACTTCCTTACTGGCAAGACACCAAGATCGTTTTTGCTGGAAGTCGACGGAGGTTCCCTGCAGCACTTTCATAACTGTCAATCTTTATCAATGTTCTATAACTCTATTCAAACACTTTAAAAAGCAGAAATGATGACTTCTTTTTATTCATTTAATGCGTTATATCCATTGTTTATCGTGTTTTATAAAAAATATAAATTAAATAATATCCGTCTGGTTTTTCATGTTCTATTAAAACAATTGATGTTTTTAACAAAAGAAGATGATGTTTTGGTACTTCTGATAGGCCAGTATTATAAAGTCTCTTATATGAAAACTACTATAAGACTCAAAACATTCAGAAAGAGGCGTGTGGCGCAGTGGATTAGTGCGTTGGTGTTTGGATCAGGTTCAAACCCCACTGCAGTCAGCATGTTGTTGTGTCCCTGGGCAAGACACTTCACCCCAAAGTGCTCCTGTGGGGATTGCCCACAGTATTGAGTATGTAAGTCGCTTTGGATAAAAGTGACATGTAATGTAAAAAATAAAAACTGGTACATTGTTTGAATTAAAAAGTTCAATAGACTGAGCAGCAAAGAAGAACATGTGTGGCTAGTAAAAGAAAAAGACCAAAGTACAAAAAAGGTTGTGCATTTTGTCATTTCTGCAAAACACTACACTTTTTCAGCCTGCAAGAGTATCGTGTCATTTCCTGTGTGAGTGTAAAAAGTCCATGCTTGCCATTTTTACTTCAGAAACATATAAGGAGTTTAGAGCAACAAGTGTGATAGTAATGAGGAAACCACGGCAGAGTACTGCACATGTAAAGAGTGTGACTGGCTCACCATGCTGCCAGCCGGTGCTGTAGACGGTCGGTCCGGGCACTCCTCTTCAGATCCCTCCCTCTCCTCCTGTCTACTGGGCTCTGCCGTGCCAGCAGTGGCTCCTGCCAACACAGAAAACACACTACCTTCAGACATTGGGTGTGTGAGTGTGTGTGGGCGGTTGAGGAGTGAGTGATTGCATAAAGGGTTGGATTCCACAACCAACCTTAATTAAAAGCAGTAAGTCAAATGAAAGCTGGCATTAAAATCACAAGATATGTAACTGTTGAAGAGGACAAGTAAGGATTTAAGCAGCACTCTATACAAATCAGGTCAATGTAAACACAGTCCAAACATGCAGCGCTGCAGACAGACATGCAGGCACATGCTTGAAGTGTGACGATGGAAACCTTTGAGCAGCTGACCTGACCTGACCTAAAGAGAGACACTCTGATTTACAGGAAATGCAAACTCGACATTCCTCGTCAGATTATGAGCAGCCAAACAGATAACCGAAGGAGAAGTGTACAGCTGGAGGTGGACAAACTCCACAACACGCCCAACACAGTCCAGCTGAGTTGGCACGCCGAGGGAGATATCCTGTTCTTCCAACAGTTGTACACTTATTTTATATACTGAATATCTGAACTGCGGCTGCTAATACAATAAAGGGATAGTAAACTGTCAATATATGAACACACAGGACATACTTAACAAACACTTCAATTACTGATATGAAAAGTAAAACTGTGATATTGCACTGCTTCTCTTCCTGTGCTTACAAGCTCATTCAAACAGGAAGCTCAGTATACGTTTAAGCCGGAGAGTGATACACACAGTTATACAAAACATAGTAATACTTCATTGTGTTTAGTATGAGCCGTTCAGTACAATACATTCATTACAAGGACACAACTTAAACTGGATCAAAGTTCTCGCTGCCGAGTACCGTCGTCTCACTTCCCTACACTTTTTTTTCCAGACACACCCCCCTTTGCACACAGCTCCACTAAAAGAAAAAACGTCAAACTCACAAAAAACTGTTAACAAAGTTGACTACTCTTACCTGGTCAAAGGGCTGAAACAGTGCACAGGACACTTTCTGTGGTGTCTACCTTTTCAGGTTGAATTAAAGCTCAATGCTTAGCAAAGTAGCAGTAGTCTCCGTCTCCCAAACACATACTGGTTGTAATCCAGGGCATGACATACTCACTCCCTCCCTCGCTCGCTCTGTCTCTATTGCTCACTCGCTTTCCCTCCCACTCACTATGTGCCAGGCTTCTCAAAGAGAAAGAAGCCACACTACAGGGGACGGACCCTGACTCAGTCCCCTCCACTCATGACTCATTTCACTAAAAGGAATGGCTTCCATTGCTAATCAGCCATGAATGTAGAAATAATCACATGTAGACAACCCGTCACAATGTCAAAGAAGGTACAATATCTCACTCTAGGCAATATAATAACCTACTGACTCAACAAAAGTACAGCATCAGCCAATATAATACAGCAATAGGCATGTTAAAGGTGAGACTGAGAGTAAAAGTATTAATAACATAATGAGGTTTAAGTGAACAAATAGCAAAGAGTAAAGGTGACCAAACCTTTAAAGCAGCATTCATTGATGATTAGGCCATTTATGGGCAGAATGACTTAACTTTAGCCTGACATACGTTTACATTTCCTTCCATCTTTTCATATGGGTAACTTGAAATTGCACCAAACATTTTACACAACGCAGAATATAATACAAAAATACTTTTTTAAGTGTTTTTATGGCAAGTGGGAAAAGTTGGTGCTTTAATAAAAGCAAAATGCAATAGGAAGATATTTGACAAGTAATAATTGATGAAGTTCTAAAAAGATTGGGGCAAATTAAGTCAATCAATCACGTTTTTAGTTTGAAATTATTATTTATTTTTTTATTTTTTTCAAGGCACCACAATTTGAAGCATTAACTGCTGCAAGAGACACTTCGTTGTGATTTGCAAAACCTTTTGGTAAATTGTATCAGCTGAATGAAACTTATTGTATCCAAACAAAGACTATTATTTCCGACATGATTTCTCCCGTCATCAGTCCCCAGTTTATAGGAAATGCTTGTGAAGATAAAAACAAAGCAGCTTGGATGTTGTCAGTGTAGTAAACAATAAAAACTCCACATACAGTGAACAGAAGGGTGTGTACCTCTGTATATAAAAAGGAGTGGTGTTACTTTGTTCCAGATACCAGTACACACCTTCCAGCATTATGCAAACCTAAGCATGTGAAATCCTGTCTTCAGATTCAATGTCATTGATAGTGCTGTGTACTGTACATGATGTGCATTCATTAAACATTTTAAGGTCTTGTTGCTTTGTTAAAAAACTACAACGTGATCATTTCCTACCCTGGAATTTGCTCAATATAATTTATAGGGCTGTGTATCACTTGACATGTTTATATTGATACAATATCTGAATCTCTGCACCAAAACAATACAACTGTATAATATGGTATTAACATGTTTCTATGCAAACACTTTTTGCATTTAACAAAAACAACACATTCATCTGCAGTTTTCGAAACATGAACCTTCCAAATACTTTTCAAATACAAAATATTATAACTCTGGCTAACAAATTGGATAATTCTCAAGGAATAACTGAATATCGATCTTAAAATAAAAAGCATTTGGCCAGCTTGTTTTACTTTGAAGACAGTGAACAAAGCTTTAACATCATGTTTGGAGTGTTGGGTGTGGGTGATGGCAGCTACTTTAGGAGATTAATGCCATTGACAAAATGTGTAGAAAATGTAGCACCTGACTAAAAGCTTTGTCTTTTGACCTTCAGATTAATCCCAAATGTCCATAGATGATGAGGTCTGATGCAGCAGATGTAGTATTCATAATTATATCCATGAAGGTCAGAGCCAGGTATTGAAGAGTTATTGTAATAGACTTTTAGCTAGACGCTCCTTATAAACAAGCTACTGTAAATGTATAAGAAATGCATGATACCAACAACATACCAAATATTTGTCATGCAGTTGTATTCAATGTGCAAATAGTGTATCATTCACTTAATAGTCCATTTGTTCTCAGTGTCACATCTTAATTATTAAAAAGGTGGTACTATGATGATATAGCCACATAATCAAGATGTGATTACAATTGCTAACAAATCTAATGTAAAAAAATAGTTTATCAACACGAAACTATTATTATCTACCAAGCAAAGTTTAATTGAACAATATTTTTTTTTTAAATGTGTACAGACATTGGATGCCAAGAACACCCCTTAACTATATGGAAATGTATCTTAAAATAAAGTTGGCAAAGGCTAAATGATGTACATTGTAAGGGTGACATAAACATTAAGTATTAAAGAAAGGAACGTATTTACAGAAAGACAATAATAGTGGTGAACATTATGAGTTTTTTAACAGTTTAACAGTTTCTCTTCCTCCTGAGAATAAAATTCTGTTCCTCAAACAAAAACCATTGAACTAGAAATGTCCATCATTACCGGTAAACGGGTCAGCTCCAGAGAATAACAGGTGCTGTGACAGGCTCGTGACAACACAACAGGTGTTAACGGATGATAGCAGTAATAAAGTTTAAAGAGGTGAAAGTGAAAGTGGACCACATCCTCACTACAGGCTGGCACTGTACTAGGAGGCGACTAGTTGACAAACCGAAAGTGTGCGTGTGTGTGTGTGTGTGCGGTGTTTGCACACGTTAGCATCATGCTAGCCGCCGGATAGCGAGATTACTAGAGGCTGGTGTGTCTAATTCGCTCACATACCAACAGAAAATGACACACCGCTAAGGTTCACACGTCCAACACAAGTTTGACAGCCTGGGAATATGTCAAGCTCAATATATTATTTAGAAGTTACTTCATTTTTAAAAGATAAATCGAGTTACTCACTCAGAAAGAATCAGCTGACACAACGGTGACTCAGTAGACTGCAAGACTTCCGCATTCTTGTGTGATGACAAAAGTGCTGACCAATCGTCAGGAAGGAAACTGACAATTTCCAACCAATAATGCTACAGAATACCTCTCGGCAAATTAGAATTAAGAACAGTCAAGCAAGTGAATACCACACACCCACAACACAGCCAATCAGGTGCCACACGGCTCCTTAAGCGGACCAATAGAAAATCACAGCGCGGCACAAACTGGATACACACATACACAGTGCGGTACGTGCGCACAAGCACACTACAGTTATATCCGTCAGAGACCGGCAGGGTTTTCAAAGAGGCCTATTCTCATAATACATCGGTAACATTTTTCAAAACTGAAATGAATAGCTTTCAAATAGAGTTGAATAATATATTTCATATGTCATATGACATGTCATGCCATAATAAACCGAAAATAAGCGGCAATGGAAACAGAAGTAAAATAGAGAAGCAAGCCAGAGAGGTCGGAATAACCTTTAAAAGGTCATAAATCAAGAAAATGTGATCTGTCAAGCTTAATGTATTCTGGTCCAAAATGTGATGATTTGCTCTCTTTAAACAGTCAGACATTACATTGTTGGCCTGCTCTGAGTGAGAACTAGTGGTGGCGGGTGTTATTGACTTTTAACTGAAGTTAGAAGTGACAAAACGATTAATTGATTACTACGAAAAACAACATTGAAGGCTATACATATATAGACCACTTAAAGGTGACTTATGCAAATGTGTTTGAAAATGAGCCGCATGATCTACCTGACACAGACAGTGGAATGTGTACACCTACATCTGACATGCCTGCAGTTCACAGCTCTCGAGCAGCTGGGGAGAGACACTACTATTTCAGTTCATCAGCCTCGTCTGTGACAGCATGCATCTTCCTGACCTCACATGCCTTTCAATACAGTCAACGGTAACACAACACCTCACTCCCATGTTGGCTACAATCCTTACATGACTCCCCCTTATGTTAATGATTTCTTTACAACCAAAGGCATTAAATACTGCACATGCAAATGTTTGCTGTCATTGTCAGACTTTTTGATGTGCAACATTGACAGCGAATGAAGTGACATTGTCAATTGTCCCAGTAATGTAAAGTAAATGTAATGAATAAGTGTTAGACTCATGATTACAGCCTCATTTTTTAATATGCGAGTTCTCATGCAAAGGAAATGAGATGCTATAAATAGAATGTATAATCCCTCAGAATATTAATAACATAAAATGAGGAACTATTCACAATCAGTTCATTTGCTTGTAGAATGTTCTGGGTGTTCTCATTGATTTAATAGTGGGAGATTGCTTTTCTGTTTCTGTTGAAATCAGGCACTGTTGCTCCCTCTGGTGGTGGAAATCAGAAACCAGAAGAACATCTTAAAGTTGTGGAACAGCTGTATTTTTATTCAGCGTTGCCTGCCTCCTAGTTTGGTTTATTTTAAATGCAATACATATTTCATGATGATGTAATGAGTCTCAATACAAACCGTTATTCACCTGAGGATACCACACCTGAGAGGTATTGTACATCCTACAGAATGAGAGTAGTATACCTCATTATTTGCTATGATGAGGTTAATGTGTCTAATTTTCTATGACGACTGAGGCTCAGAGGACTGACAATTGATTAGACACTGGACTCAGGCGAGATGAAAAAAACATCTGTTATTGAACTGTTTTAGTAAGTGCATCAGTAAGGAAGGAGGCGGACAGGTGGGTGTAGATCCTAAAGAACCAATCACAGTGGGTCATCCGGTCAGTACTTATCAGCACCCCTGCACTGATTTTGATCATTCTTTTCTCTAAACTGTGGCCCGGGTACAATCACAGCATGGTAAGAGAGTCAATGAGTCAATATTGAGACATTATCACCGCTGTGTTACTGAGGAGATCATTATTATAACTTCAGTGGATAAAGGCCAGGGACACTGTAGCACTTGAAGTTCTAATGATCTTTATCTTTTCTTTCTTTTTAGACAAGCTACACAGATAAAGGGGAGAAGGTAAGATTTGAAGTGCTTGTGAAGAAGGACTGTGATGTTTGATGTAGTTTGATGTGTTAACATTTCTGTTAGTTCTGCTTGATCATAGCCAAGTAGATTTCGAATATGTCTAAAACATTTTAAAGAAGGCCTCAAACGATTAAAAATTACTCACCAATAGAGTAAAGTATAGACCAGGGCTTCTCAAACCAAGGTCCGGATCCAACTGCAAATCAATCCGGACTGAACCCTGTGTCCCATTATAAAAAAAGAAATGTCTGATTCTGATGTAAATTAAAGTGGACCTATTATGCTATATTGGAAAAATATATTGTAGGGCCATACCTATACAAAACATGTCTGTGAAGTTTTTTGCTTAAAATACCAAACAGTTCACCCATTGTAGCCATGCCTCATACTGCTCAATCTGTATCCGCTCGTTGTACCCCCGTTTTTAAAAGATTTGGGTACAGAGGAAAAGAAAGGGTTTTATTTTCTGACGCTGCGTGAGTTCCCCAACGCACCGGGGACACATATTTATGTATAAAAGACATCACAAAGTGCATTTTGCATGATAGGTCCCCTTTAATGTATATTTTCTTGTGTCTGACGTGTTTATATTTACTGCATTGCAGACCGCAAGTTAACCGCAAGTTTACCTTGACTTTCTAATGCTTCTAATGCCATTTTTGCCGAGGTTCAAGGCATTGGCTACAAACAGTGCCATTTCTCCCGCTAGTTCAAGCCATCATACTGTATGTATGTATTGAATGTGTGTGTGTATACAGGGGCGCGGTTTACCGACAGGCAAGTGCTTGGACCAGAAGGTGGCCCCCAAATAAAGTAGATTAATCCAATCCAATCCAACTTTATTTATATAGCACTTTAAAACCTCCAGACCAAAGTGCTGTACAGAGAGATACATACAATATAAAATCACACAGCTCAGCTCACAAAACATTAAATAAATAAATACATTTAAAATAAAAGATACAAACACAAAACAAACCAGAATAAACGTAACAATTTCAAAATAAAAAAGATAAACATAAAAAAAGATTAAGAAGGTCCACAGCAACGACAACATGAAACACCCTTTAATTTACTGCAACGACATGTCGGGAAACCCCCTCAAGGTGGCCCCATGCATAGCGCGCCGAAACTGCTTCTTAATTTCAGTTTCGTTGCTCCGCTCCGGGGGTGGGGGGACCATTGACCTTGTATAAAATTGACAAGTGGACCTTTAACAAAAGAGTTTGAGCACACCTGGTACAGTATAGACGTTAACACAGTTATTTCAACATTTATTTTCTATCTAGCCATGTTACAGAATTAAGAGAAACATTGATGTTTACTGTTGTTTCTGTTATGGATTTCCAGAAACTGTTTTATTTAGGCATAGCTAAATTATAAATATTTGCTGGAAAAATCTATGTTTTTTTTTAAATGTTTTACTGAGAATATTGATGAAAGTGTTAGCTTTGCAGGAATGTGTTGTATGTTCTCCTGAAGATTTTTTTTTGTATTAGCTGATGTAATAGTTCTGTTGCAAATTCACTTATTTGCTTTCTAGCACGCAAGGGGAAGGTTTGTCAAGTTTCATCATATCACCTTCTGGGTCGGCAATGCCAAGCAGGTCAGAATCTACACGCTGATATTTACTCTTCTCTCATCTGTGACAGTTTCAGGATTTCAGCACCGGTCCAATCTGATACTCTTCTTACTCACATAATTAATAATTGGATCCAGATGTCTTTTTTAGATTCCACATATTGTACATTTTAAAGTTCAGTGTCCTTTTAATGATCTTTATGCTTGTGTACATGGGTTTTACCTGTAAAAAAGCATAAAGATCTGGTTTGGTGGGAAAAGCCCATGTTTTAATAAAGTTTTATTTACTTTTATGTACAAACATTCACAGGTTTACCTTAAAAAAAGTAAAAACCTTAAATGTTTTCCTCTACACAAAAGCACGACTAGTTTAATCAATAGCCTTTGGAAATATTGGTCTTCAAAGCAACAAGAAAAGATTATTCCTGAATTATTGAAAAAGACAAATCATGGACTGAAAGTACCTAGAACTGTTTTGAAAATATAACTTACCCTGGTTCCAGCTTTTCAAATGTGAGGATTTGGAGCTTTTCTGTGTCATAAAGTCTTCAAATATTGAAAATAACAACAAATAACACATTTTTAAAGTTCACCCTTATCTCTAGCACAATACAATGTGCCTCTCACAAGATTTTTTAGACTTATTGTATAGATTAGAGTACATGATCAGCAGTTTCATCATTCAAACAAAAACATTTTATTTATTATATATTTATATCTTATTTACAAATGTTTACATGTTCCACTACATTTTGTTGAAGAGAAATGTAATTGACATTGTAGAAAACGTAATGAATCTGAATAAATTCATATAAAAAAACAAACAAACATTGAATTGGTTAAGCAGACAGGTCAAACACACAACAGTGATTGAAAAACAAACACAGTAACTCCTACATTTTAAGTAGGAGTTCCCCACTGTTTCTCACCTTGTCATACAGTAGTTAAAGTCCCTCCTTAGTGAAAGACACTGTGACACTTTGCAGGCGGCCTCCTTCTACTGTGATAAGATGGGCTTCGAGCCTTTGGCCTATAAGGGTCTGGAGACGGGCAACAGAGAGGTGGTGTCACATGTCATCAGACAGGATAAGGTATGCAGTCTGTCATCCTGTGCTGATTGAATTATCACTCAGTAAATCCACAATCAGTGATACACAACACCCTCCTCTCTCCTCACAGATAATATTTGCTTTTGAATCAGCGCTTAATCCTGGAAATGAAGGCAAGTTTTCTCACGACTTGAGACTAAATGAAAGATAAAATGATGTGCACATGACATACAGTAGGATGGCTTTCAACATGTATCTATGTTCCCTCAGAGATGGGAGAACACTTGGTGAAGCATGGAGACGGAGTCAAGGACATCGCTTTCCAAGTGGAGGACTGCGACTTCTTAGTCAAGGTACCAAAAGCAACAAGAGACACAACACGACTTCCAAGAGACACAAAATGACTACAAAGAGATACAGAATAATGACAGACACAAAACAATAAAGATACAACTTCAGAGACACAAAACAACGAGAAAGAGTCACATAACCAGAGGTGCACACAACTTTCTCAGTGAGGTACTCAGATGAGTACCTGGAGTCAGTGTTTGGTACTCCAACTTCTGACGATTGTCAACGGGGGGGGGGGGGGTGGCGTCAGTGGGGAACAGCGCTTCGCGATTGTCAACGGGGGGGGGGGGGGTGGCGTCAGTGGAGTACAGCGCTTCGCGATTGTCAACGGCGGGGGGGGGGGGTGCGGAGCGTGTGAACCATAACAACCACGAAGAAAAACAAAAAAAATACAAAGAGACATAACAACCAACAAGAGAAACAAAACAACCACAGAGACAAATAACCACAAAAAGACACAAAACAACCACAAAGAGACACAAAACAACCACAAAGAGACACAAAACAACCACAGAGACACAAAACAACCACAAAGAGACACAAAACAACCACAGAGACACAAAACAACCACAAAGAGACACAAAACAACCACAGAGACACAAAACAACCACAGAGACACAAAACAACCACAAAGAGACACAAAACAACCACAAAGAGACACATAACAACCACAAAGAGACACAAAACAACCACAGAGACACAAAACAACCACAGAGACACAAAACAACCACAAAGACACAAAACAACTACAAAGAGACACATAACAACCACAGAGACACAAAACAACCACAAAGAGACACATAACAACCACACACATAACAACCACAAAGAGACACATAACAACCACAAAGAGACACAAAACAACCACAAAGAGAAACAAAACAACCACAAAGAGACACATAACAACCACAAAGAGAAACAAAACAACCACAAAGAGACACATAACAACCACAAAGAGACACAAAACAACCACAAAGAGACACAAAACAACCACAAAGAGACACATAACAACCACAAAGAGACACAAAACAACCACAAAGAGACACATAACAACCACAAAGAGACACAAAACAACCACAAACAGACACAAAACAACCACAAAGAGACACAAAACAACCACAAAGAGACACAAAACAACCACAGACACAAAACAACCACAAAGAGACACATAACAACCACAAAGAGACACATAACAACCACAAAGAGACACATAACAACCACAAAGAGACACATAACAACCACAAAGAGACACATAACAACCACAAAGAGACACAAAACAACCACAAAGAGAAACAAAACAACCACAAAGAGACACAAAACAACCACAAAGAGAAACAAAACAACCACAAAGAGACACAAAACAACCACAGACACAAAACAACCACAAAGAGACACAAAACAACCACAAAGAGACACAAAACAACCACAAAGAGACACAAAACAACCACAAAGAGACACAAAACAACCACAGACACAAAACAACCACAGAGACACAAAACAACCACAAAGAGACACATAACAACCACAGAGACACATAACAACCACAAAGAGACACATAACAACCACAAAGAGACACATAACAACCACAAAGAGACACAAAACAACCACAAAGAGACACATAACAACCACAAAGAGACACAAAACAACCACAAAGAGACACAAAACAACTACAAAGAGACACAAAACAACCACAAAGAGACACATAACAACTACAAAGAGACACATAACAACTACAAAGAGACACAAAACAACCACAAAGAGACACAAAACAACCACAGAGACACAAAACAACCACAGAGACACAAAACAACCACAAAGAGACACAAAACAACCACAAAGAGACACAAAACAACCACAGAGACACAAAACAACTACAAAGAGACACATAACAACCACAAAGAGACACAAAACAACCACAAAGAGACACAAAACAACCACAGAGACACAAAACAACCACAGAGACACAAAACAACCACAAAGAGACACAAAACAACCACAGAGACACAAAACAACCACAAAGAGACACAAAACAACCACAAAGAGACACAAAACAACCACAGAGACACAAAACAACCACAGAGACACAAAACAACCACAAAGAGACACAAAACAACCACAAAGAGACACATAACAACCACAAAGAGACACAAAACAACCACAAAGAGACACAAAACAACCACAAAGAGACACAAAACAACTACAAAGAGACACACAACCACAAAGAGACACAAAACAACCACAAAGAGACACATAACAACTACAAAGAGACACAAAACAACCACAGAGACACAAAACAACCACAAAGAGACACAAAACAACCACAAAGAGACACATAACAACCACAAAGAGACACAAAACAACCACAAAGAGACACAAAACAACCACAAAGAGAAACAAAACAACCACAAAGAGACACATAACAACCACAGAGACACATAACAACCACAAAGAGACACATAACAACCACAAAGAGACACAAAACAACCACAAAGAGACACATAACAACCACAGAGACACATAACAACCACAAAGAGACACATAACAACTACAAAGAGACACACAACCACAAAGAGACACAAAACAACCACAAAGAGACACAAAACAACCACAAAGAGACACATAACAACCACAAAGAGACACAAAACAACCACAGAGACACATAACAACCACAAAGAGACACAAAACAACCACAAAGAGACACAAAACAACCACAAAGAGACACATAACAACCACAGAGACACATAACAACCACAAAGAGACACATAACAACTACAAAGAGACACACAACCACAAAGAGACACAAAACAACCACAAAGAGACACAAAACAACCACAAAGAGACACAAAACAACCACAGAGACACATAACAACCACAAAGAGACACATAACAACCACAAAGAGACACAAAACAACCACAAAGAGACACAAAACAACCACAGAGACACAAAACAACCACAAAGAGACACATAACAACCACAAAGAGACACAAAACAACCACAAAGAGACACAAAACAACCACAAAGAGAAACAAAACAACCACAAAGAGACACATAACAACCACAGAGACACATAACAACCACAAAGAGACACATAACAACTACAAAGAGACACACAACCACAAAGAGACACAAAACAACCACAAAGAGAAACAAAACAACCACAAAGAGACACATAACAACCACAGAGACACATAACAACCACAAAGAGACACATAACAACCACAAAGAGACACAAAACAACCACAAAGAGAAACAAAACAACCACAAAGAGACACATAACAACCACAGAGACACATAACAACCACAAAGAGACACATAACAACTACAAAGAGACACACAACCACAAAGAGACACAAAACAACCACAAAGAGACACAAAACAACCACAAAGAGACACAAAACAACCACAAAGAGAAACAAAACAACCACAAAGAGACACATAACAACCACAGAGACACATAACAACCACAAAGAGACACATAACAACTACAAAGAGACACACAACCACAAAGAGACACAAAACAACCACAAAGAGACACATAACAACCACAAAGAGACACAAAACAACCACAGAGACACATAACAACCACAAAGAGACACAAAACAACCACAAAGAGACACAAAACAACCACAAAGAGACACATAACAACCACAAAGAGACACAAAACAACCACAAGAGAAACAAAACAACCACAAAGAGACACATAACAACCACAGAGACACATAACAACCACAAAGAGACACATAACAACTACAAAGAGACACACAACCACAAAGAGACACAAAACAACCACAAAGAGACACATAACTACAAAGAGACACAAAACAACCACAGAGACACAAAACAACCACAAAGAGACACAAAACAACCACAAAGAGACACAAAACAACCACAGAGACACAAAACAACCACAAAGAGACACATAACAACCACAAAGAGACACAAAACAACCACAAAGAGACACATAACAACCACAGAGACACATAACCACAAAGAGACACATAACTACAAAGAGACACACAACCACAAAGAGACACAAAACAACCACAAAGAGACACAAAACAACCACAAAGAGACACATAACAACCACAAAGAGACACAAAACAACCACAGAGACACATAACAACCACAAAGAGACACAAAACAACTACAAAGAGACACAAAACAACCACAAAGAGACACATAACAACCACAAAGAGACACAAAACAACCACAAAGAGAAACAAAACAACCACAAAGAGACACATAACAACCACAAAGAGACACATAACAACCACAAAGAGACACAAAACAACCACAAAGAGACACATAACAACCACAGAGACACATAACAACCACAAAGAGACACATAACAACTACAAAGAGACACACAACCACAAAGAGACACAAAACAACCACAAAGAGACACAAAACAACCACAAAGAGACACATAACAACCACAAAGAGACACAAAACAACCACAAAGAGACACAAAACAACTACAAAGAGACACAAACAACCACAAAGAGACACAAAACAACCACAAAGAGACACAAAACAACCACAAAGAGACACAAAACAACCACAAAGAGACACAAAACAACCACAAAGAGACACATAACAACCACAAAGAGACACAAAACAACCACAAAGAGAAACAAAACAACCACAAAGAGACACATAACAACCACAAAGAGACACATAACAACCACAAAGAGACACAAAACAACCACAAAGAGACACATAACAACCACAGAGACACATAACAACCACAAAGAGACACATAACAACTACAAAGAGACACACAACCACAAAGAGACACAAAACAACCACAAAGAGACACAAAACAACCACAAAGAGACACATAACAACCACAGAGACACATAACAACCACAAAGAGACACAAAACAACCACAAAGAGACACAAAACAACCACAAAGAGACACAAAACAACCACAGAGACACATAACAACCACAAAGAGACACAAAACAACCACAGAGACACAAAACAACCACAAAGAGACACATAACAACCACAAAGAGACACAAAACAACTACAAAGAGACACAAAACAACCAAAAGGAGAAACAAAACAACTACAAAAAGACACATAACCACAAAGAGACACAAAACAACCACAAAGAAACACAAGACAACAAAAAAGGCTCAACAACAACAAAGTCGGTGTGTCACCCGAGCTCTCTTTAACTTATTTTGATTAAAATGTAGGCTTCAACAACGTTCCAAATTCAAGAAATAACCCCAATGACATGTATATGACTATGTGCAGTGCACTCGGTGTGTGTTGAAATAGGGGGAACATGCTGGTGGTGCAACAGATTTAGCCTGATTTGAACTCTTTACCTCAGTTAAGGTCAGACTGGCTATGGTTAAACTCTCTCTGTCGACCATCAGGTGGCTACAAAGAGACTGAATCACCTCTGAATGTACTCAGATTTGAGATACTTGCATGTTAAGAAATATATCACAGCATGTGTAGAAATGTATTCTGTCTTCAGCCGCTGGAGGGCTTCCAAGAGATGTCTTCAGAGAGAAATACTGTTAAGATCCTGTGTTTGTGACAGACAGCTAAAGAGCGAGGAGCTGTGATCGTGAAGGAGCCCTGGGTGGAGCAGGACGGCCAGGGGAGGATCAAGTGTGCCGTGCTTCAGACGGTACGCACATGTTCAAGCCTTGTGTGATGACACATATGAGACTGGGGATTAATAACAATATCTGTCAATGATTTTCTTTCAGTATGGAGATACAACTCACACACTGGTTGAGTACCTCAGTCCCTACAAAGGCCTCTTCCTGCCAGGCTACAAAGAGCCTCTGTTTAAGGATCCTCTGTTAGCCAAACTGTGAGTGTCTGACATTCCCAACATGTTTATAATGGGTATTATCCCTTTTTTTGCAGAACTGTCATGGAAACATACTCATGCAATGATTGTTTTCTCTTCATTTCTTTTTAGTCCACTGGCAGGTTTGCACTTCATCGATCACATTGTGGGAAATCAGCCAGACGACCAAATGGTGCCAGTGACAGACTGGTAAGACTGCTTGAGTGCATGTACACATGGAGGGCACAGCAGGCACACGGGGCAAAAGAACAAGTAAACACGACACACACGGTCACTCTGTCCCATGCAGATATAAAAGTTGGCTCCAGTGCAACATCACTGGCCTATAAAATAAACAAAATCCTCATTATTTTGATCCATTTTCTAAGTCGGGTGAAAATAATTTTCCATCTTGGCATTACGACCTTAGAACAGGTAAAAAAAAAAATAAAAAAAATCTTTGATTAAACGTTTGTTGTTGTAATACTCATTTAGTTAAGCCACACAAGGCTGAAGTGCACCACTACCAAACATGCCTTCATTCACTAAATGACAGAATAGGTTGTTTGCCTTTAACTCCCAAAATGACATGTGACATGTGACACACACACATTATAATACCTCTTTTGTGCATTGAAAATATAACTCACCTGGAAGAAGCATTAGTGCTTTCAGTCTTGAACTACTATAAAGGTAGTGGTGCACATCAGCCTCTTGTGGCTGCTATACGTATTACAACACTAAGAAAAAAAATACCGATTTTAAAATAAAAATCCCCCTGAATTCTTTTTTCATCTGTTTCACAGATAGAAAAAATAAAGAATTAAGATCATCCTGGAAAACCAAAGATGGATCACCAGAATGTTTCTCCTGTGTCTCTTGAGGCTTCTGTAAAAAAAGACATATTTAAATAATTAAATAAGACTGAGCTTGCTCATTTAGCCAATGCTCACATATTCTGTCCGGGTATGTTTTTAGGTATGAGAAGTGTTTGATGTTCCACCGGTTCTGGTCAATAGACGACAAGCAGATCCACACGCAGTACAGCTCACTGAGGTCCGTAGTGGTGACCAACTATGAGGAGACCATCAAGATGCCCATCAATGAACCTGCAAGGGGACAGAAAATGTCACAAATCCAGGTGTGACTTCATCAGCTTATAGCATTGGTTCACAGGGGTTTATCACTCTGGTGTAGCACAGGGGAGTAACATCGTGGTACAGAGCCCATCTTAAATGCTTTGTTTTGTTCATGCCTAATATTTTCTAAGTTGTATGGTTTTATTTGTTCTTATGGGTAACTGTTGAATTCTGAACCGCCTGGGAATCAGTATCATTTGCATTAAGTGTTATTTTCCCATCCACCCAAAGGTGCACTATTACCTCTAATAATACATGTTGTACTAACTTGTGAATTGCAAGTGCCCTGCTCATTTAATGTGTTAACTGTAAAAGCTAAATGTAATTTGCAGGGTATCGCAGTGGTTTATTGCAGTTAGTCCCCAGCAGCTTGAGGAACAGTTGTGCAATTAAGTACTAAATGAACTCAATGGAATCTCCCTGTGTTGAAACCTCCTGGCTAATAGCCCTGTCTCAGTGCTTTAATGTTCTGCATCCCCCTCCTCACAGGAATATGTGGACTACAACGGGGGCCCAGGTGCTCAGCACATCGCCCTGAACACGTCAGACATTATCCAAGCTGTGAGTCTCCCCAGTTCATTTTCCCACAGCCTCCGCAAATCTGCAAGTAAAGGCAAGTTTAAGAAGCTGCTTCTCTTTTTTGTGCGCTTGAATCAGGTGGTGAACCTGCGCGCCCGGGGGATGGAGTTCCTCTCAGCGCCTGACAAGTACTACGACAACCTGCGGCTGAATCTCAAAACCGCCAAGATCAAGGTGAAGGAGGACCTGGACCGTTTACAGGTGAGGAAACGTGTGATTTCAGCAAGCCTGAAATTATTTACAACCTTTTTTGCTTGTGTCATTCCAAACTATACATCTGTGTTTTTCACTTTGAAGGAATTGAAAATCTTAGTTGATTTTGACGACAATGGCTACATCCTCCAAATCTTCACCAAACCCGTGCAGGACAGACCGACTCTCTTCCTGGAGGTCATTCAGCGGCACAACCACTTTGTAAGAGGAAGAATTACTTATTATTATAAGTTAAGGTACTAATAATAGCACACAAATGTAACTAAAGTATGAACATATAAAATATTGCCTCCGTCAGTTTTACTATTGTATTGACATCTGCAACCTTTGGTAGTTTAATGCACAGCAATGCATCATATTCGATAAGATCAACATTTGGGTGTAGCTTTGTCGTTGGCATTAGAGAAACACATAAACAAAAGTCAGTTTATGATGACTTCAAGACCATGGATTTCCAGTTTATCCAAGATACTTTTGTAATCATTTATTTGGCTTAAGAAGTAGGAGAATTTCCTAAAGCATAAAGGAATACTTTATCCTTTAGTTTATCACAAACATTCAACATCTGGAGATTAAGGGTTTTCACTGAAAAGGAAGGGAGAGAAAAAATATAATCTGAAGAGTAAACAGTCGTAGAATACAAATGAGATTATTTCCCTCTGAGTAGAGAAGCGGAAGTGGAAAGTTGCATAAATAGAATTACTCAATTATAATAATTGTTTTATAGTATAGTAAAATATTGTTGTAGTATAGTAAAGTAAAAGTTGTAATTGCACAGTATGAGTAAATGTACTTTGTTACTGCCCACTGCCAGTTACACAAACTACTGGTATGATTGGTCAACTAATGGTAGTCGTATCGTGTTTTTGGGGTGAGACCAATAGGAATGTGGTGCTGTTTCTAACGTCCTCACCACCTTAAAGAGTGAGAGCGGCCTGAACACCTGTTTGCAGCTCCCACCCAGTGTGAACAGTATAACAGCAGCCCACTTGAAAAACCCCAGTAAATCTATCACAGGAGCAGATTAAAAGGCTCCCTGCTTCACAGCGAGGGGGATCTTTGGATTGGGTTGCACCCTGTGGCACTCCATTTATTACCTAGCACCCATTCTGCCTGTCAGAACAGGCCCATCATGTCACTCTCCAGCGTTTCACTGCAGATGTGGATACAATGCATGAAAGTGAGAAACTGAAGCTCTCAGAGCAACCACCCAACACTTGATCTTTTGATTATCCATGATACAAATATTGACATGATTAGTTTGCGAGCCCCTGGTGAGCTCCCATTGAACCCTGTGTGAATATTTCCAAGCCTCAGACTTCAAAGTTTCTTACTGTACGGTGTCTGAGAGAAGAACCCCAGAGCCATAAGGAATGACACAGAAGACGGCAGATCTTTAAGTAATTAGCCATCTGTGTGTGCTTGTTCTCTCTCCAGGGCTTTGGGGCAGGAAACTTCAAGTCTCTCTTTGAGGCCATTGAGAAGGACCAAGAAGCCCGTGGCAACCTCACCCAGATGACACCCGACAGGCAGGCCAAAGCCTCGAACTGATGCTCGCCTGCTGCTGCCAAACCACACCAAATATCATTGTACATCTCAACAGCGCTGGATATAAAACACATGTACCGAGTGTTGATGATCTTCATGAGAAAAACTGCTATTAGATATGTTGCTTATCGATTGCATGCTGTACGACTAAATAAAGATACTCATGTTCATGAAAGTTGGATAGTATTTGGGAAATAGAATCATTTCTAAAGGAAAAATTCAACAATTTGGAAAGTATTTGCTTGTTTGCCAAAGTTACATGAGAAAATTGATACTAATCTGTAAATGATGATGAAAAGTCTTGCTTTAAATTGTACATTATTAAAAAATATATATATGGAAAATGAAAACACAACCGTTTTTATTTAAGAAGCAAGGTATGTCAAGAGGTTTAGAGGTGCCGGTAGGCAGGTTGTTTCCCATTTGTGTAAAGGCCAATTTCTCCAAAACCCATAGGGGCCTACTAGTCTAGCAGGAAGGGCCCTCAGATGTTGAGATACCCCTACCCGAGGTAGAACAAAACACAACAATGATTTTTCTTATCTTTAGGGTCTCCCATTAATGAAATTGATTGTTGTCAAATTTTATTTTGGGGGAAAAATGTTTTTTTGGTTATTCTTTAGAACTACCCCAATACCTGAAAAAGAGCCAAATTAGACCAGGCCGAATATGGGAAAGGTGACAAAAAAGCCTATAACTTGAGAAGGATCACTCTTTTCCTCTTCAGATTAGCTGAGGTATGAACCAGATGGCTGTCCTACATCACCAAATAGTCAGACAATTATTTACCTAAAAGAATACTGAATTATAGTCCTGTAAAGCTTTAGTTTAGACGGAAATTGTACTTTTTGGTGATAGGAACATAGGATTGGGTTACTCTTATTCTGACTATTTGGTGATGTAGTTCAGGTATTTCCCTCTCCAAATATGATGACCATCAGAGTGAGCATTCTTAACTTATAGGCTATTATGCCACTTATCCCCCATTTGGAATTTGACTGTATCAGAGAAGAGGTAGGCCTATGTCTAAAGAAATCTCATTTGCAATATAACTGTACCAGATATTTCCATACAACTACTGGTTAGTGTTCAATAGCACCCTAGACAATTCAGTAATGGTATCTTTTTTAGGGATTTCTGTTTTCTGATAAATGAGAGAAAAGTGATGGAGTCCTATGTTTCTATCACCAAAAAGTACAATTTCCGTCTAAACTAAAGCTAAGTTTACAGGACTATAATTCAGTATTATTTTAGGTAAATAATTATCTGACTATTTGGTGATGTAGGACAGCCACCTGGTTCATACCTCAGCAAATCTGAAGAGGAAAAGAGTGATCATTCTCAAGTTATGGGCTTTTTTGTCACCTTTCCCATTTTCGGCCTGGTCTAATTTGGCTCTTTTTCAGGGATTGGGGTAGTTCCATACAGTCTATGGGTAGTTCTAAAGAACAACCCAAAAACATTTTTCCCCCCAAAATTGACAACAATGGGAGACCCTAAAGATAAGAAAAATCATTGTTGTGTTTTGTTCTACCTCGGGTAGGGGTATCTCGAAAACTAAAGCCTTTTTTGAGGACTTACGGTCTATGCCTGAACCTCAATAGTTCGAAAATTGCCTATTTGAACAAAATCCAATGGGTGATATTCCTTCATTGTATTAGGGACTTTACAGACAGCAAATAACTAGTTGCGAGTTTCGACAGAGCTTTTGCATCATCTCACGCTGCCTACGCGTTGCCAGCAGCCAGCAACTATCATGGACTCTATGAAATAACTCACCATAACAGCAGGCGGCGGTAGTCAGTGTTGGTAATACAAAAGAATAAACCGGGAAAAAGTTAGACTTAAGACATGTAGACATACACGCAGTTTTATGACACACACATTAAAACCACAACAACCAGCGTTTTCAACCATTTTCAAACCACTCTCACTTACCACTCACCTTCTTTATAGATGACAGAAAGATGAAACAAAGATTGTGTGCGGCCCTGTTACTCGAGTCGTTTGTTTCTCCTGTGGCCATTTCTCTCCACGTGCGCTGATTCGCTTAAACTGAACAGCCAATCAATGTGATTTATTTTGCCGACACACGTCGAATCTGCGGTGAAAAATATGCCGAAAGTGCGGGACATACGGGGGAGACAGCACTCAAATAATACATATTTTATATTACTTTTGGATTTGAAGCAAAATAATCGTGTATTCTGTAAGTATTAGGCTATATTTAGCATGGTTTTCTTCAGGGTGAAGCTCTTTATGGAATGTAAGCATTTTTGTAACACACATTTGTTTGCTTGACATTCTGTTTTTTCCATTTATCGTACAATTCTTGCAGTTAATAAGGATTACATTGTGCAACATATTATAGCAATGTTTCTTCCCCCTCTTTAATAGGTTGTCCTTGAGGAGTTAAATTGTACATCAGTGTGAAACAAAATAGGTTATTTAGCTCTAGACATCTATTTGTAAACTATGTTGGGTACGTTTGAGTCAACTATATGTAATTGAACACAAACCCAGCTCATCTAACACTTTGGGAATTAAAAGAATAAAAACAATCCTCAGCACAGAGGTTTTATTTCAAAATAATTTATTTGCATATAATTGGAATGAAGACAGGTTGATACATCTGTGATGGCACTGCTCAGTTTCCATATAGAAACATTCAGTCTATACAGAAACCACTCTTTCAAACCTGGACAAAATGGATAAATATATTAGTAAATAAATATATTAGTGACATGTCACTATATTGAAATGTTCTATTATATATAAAATACAACACTATTTCATTTCTGTTTTTTTGTTTGTTCTCTTTTTGTACACAAAGTATCCAAAATATACTGACATATCCCTTAAGGTTCTGGAGGGATTTTTTTTACTCATAGAAAAGGCAGTTTCAGCTCATTATTCTTGCAAAAACATAAAAAAACAAACAAATAAACCACAGAAAGAGAAAGATCTTGAACAGGATGAAATTACATCAGATATTATGTGGCATCATTTTTCATGTGCTTACGGTTTGGGGATGTTTTGTTCTTTAAATGATCAAATCTGCCCAAGCCTGTAAATGCTGCTTGTAATTCAGTCATTTCCATCTCAGACAGAGGCTGTTTAGGCACCAATAATAACAGACAAGGACACTTTGTCTGGAGGACGCTGCGTTGACACATTCAAAGTGGGGTTTAAGAACAAATGACTGCAGTTAAAAAGTCTGCATGATTGTCCAACATATTGATTCCAAAATGATTTCCACTTCAATTCTGTCAGGTCCTCTTCACAAAAGCACATTTTGTTCTTATATTTAAGGAAAGGGTTGCCAACACATACTGAGTTATAAGTTCACTGTGTTCAAGATTGTGCCTCTTTGGTTGGACAGGTAAGAGCTTAGTGTGTGTGTGTGTGTGTGTGGGGGGGGGGAGGGTCCTGAATGAGGATTATGAACAGTTTCTTTATGAATAAGGCACATATAAGGCTTTTTATTAAGTGCTACTGGTTACATTGCAATACCCATGAGCTCTGTGTCTGCTGTTAAACTGTATCTGACTGCTGCTGAGTAAAGCCTTTCACATTTCACTTAGCCTTTAAGGGAAAGTCCACACTATTATAGCATTCTAATTCCTCTAATGTGTGATCGTTTAGCCTAGCAGAGGAGTCTGTGTTAAAGATACACAAATAAAGCCATCTTTGACTACTATCCACACAATTTAAGTTATCAGAGTAATTCTTCCTGGACACATGTTCTGTCTGCCAGAGGGGCTAAATAGGTGGAGTGAGAAGATAATGGATATTTAGATTTTTATTTTTAAAGGATGGCGTAAATATTTCATCTTAATTTAAAAAAATGTAAATACTGAATCTAATTTAGAACAATGCAAATGTACAACAACACAGGATCTTTTACCGATTGGGGTATCATTACTTAAGAAGTCCTGAGAGGCAAATGAGAAAAACAATTCTTGTAATGCATTTTTTTTACGTCTGATCTGAAATGGTGCATTTCCTGTGTTTATGACTTAAGAACAGATGACAAAGAAGCTTTTTCCAGGATATCTTTTCTGTCAGGGCAGTATCAGATTTTCAGTTCATGATTTTATAATTGCGTTTAAACAGTTTTTGGAAAGTTATTCCCCCAAAAAATGTTTACATGATATTGTTATATGTGTAATGTTTGACATTTTTTATATCACAGTTAGTATAAACTGGAAAAAACAAAGTTTAATCTGTGATATAGGTGAGAAAATACAATTTAATATTTGCCAGTATAATTTTAGGTGATTTTTTTGTTACTCCTTTGCTATTGTAATACTCATTTTGCTAACAAAAACTGCTTATCCTGATCATTACGTATCCTTATAGATTTACCCTAAATCATAAACACAGGAGATACAACAACTTAGAATGTCTGTTCTAGGGTCAGGGTGAAAATCACTGGGGAAGCTTGCAGAGTTTAAGGATGTTTCGGGACTGTTCGGTTACATGGCTTTACTCGGGTTATATCATGAAATAATCACTTTTTCTAGAAGGTAGAACATTTCCCTTGAGCTTTAGTTCCTGGAAGACAAAGGGAGGGTGCACCCTTTTTGGAGAATAACACAACATAGCGATGAATTAGCCGTTAAAGCAGCAGAGGATATGGTTGTATTATGGCCTGTACACTTTTCACTGATCGGGAGGTTTAACAGCACCAACATGTGAAGACACCAATGGCAAGAGAAATGGCGAGAACAAGTTTACACTAGCTTGTAATGACGACGGGATAATTCAGTCAAACCGGTTCATTCTGAGAGGATAAAAAAATAATAATTACATACTACAAAAAAAAAAATACAGAAAATGATCCAAAACACAAACAAAACAGCTGCCATTATTGAAATAATGAAAAAGGGCCCATGCGAGGCTCAGCTACCTCATTGAACGCTCGCTGTGTGAGGGGCTGAGCATCAACCTTCCTCTCCATTTTGGACAGGTCGGACTGCCAAGAGGAACACTTTTTGTTGAGTTTATGGGAGCTACGTGGTTGTGACATAAAAAAGAATCACTACAGCAGTACCTTTAAAGACCCCCTGTGTGAGGCATGTTAAGAAATCTGAGCTGAGGTAGGCTGGAGAGAAAAGCTTCTCTCAGCTGAGACTAGACTCAGCGAAGGAAGACGCAGATCACGAGAGTGAAAGATAGTACCTCGAAGATAAATCAAGTTATTTTTGCTTTAGAGTGAGCGACGCAGAGATGGAGTCTCACTTCATGAGGGCTCAACACCCTAAGCAAGGATCATTCATTGCTAAGGAGCATGGGAACTTGTGATATCATATCCAAAATGAATATTATTCCTATATATCTGAAGAGGAGAAATGCAGAAAAACCTTGTTGCCTCTTTGTGGTGTATGAGTCGTTTCTCCAGCAGCTCCCAAACATTTTCATAATTCAATGTATTTTCAACATTATGAAGGGTCTTCACTTAAAAAATGATTTGTTTAAGTTTTAGCATGATTCAATTATAATCATTTCAATCCAACTCAGGCGAAAGAGCATTTCAGTGTGAGTTCTGAATCCCGGGGGGAATTGCTGGTGGAACAATGTGGAAGACGTGAGAGCGATAGCCAATGAGAGGCCTGTCCATTCTGGCTCCTGGGTAGCAGCTTGATTATCGGGGATGCAACAAGTTCTCACACACCGGACTCCTCTTCTGATCCTGTGGGCACAAAAACAGCTCAAGTCATCTTCAAAATATAATTTGAAAAAATACATAATTTTTTTTTTTTAAATAAACAGCTACAGTAAGGATAACGCTGGTGCATACTGTTTATATGGCAGAGTTTTAAATAGTGAAGTTTTACTGGGCACATCTGAACAATGTAACACACTTCGAAATGCACAACTTCATCTCCTGTCCTATGGTCTCCTGTGTGCAAAGAATCGATTCTCCTATTATGGAAATCAAAGGATGTGCCAAGTTTTAAAGCTAGGATAACGACATTGACTGATACTCTGCATTTGGAAAGAATTCGATATATCCTAAAACATAGACTGGGGGAATATGAAAGGATGTGGGGTCCAATGGTTTCATTTACAAGGGGGACGGTCGGCTGAGATGCATTGCACAAACAATCGATTTTTAATGGCTTGGGTGGGGGGGGGGGGGGGGGGGGGGGGGGGGGGGGTTGTAGTCTGGGCTCATTAGCACCCTTTAAGTTTATTTATTTATTTCTATTATATATACTATTTTGTATGTTCTTTCCCACTAGGACTATGTATGTCATTAAGTATGGTATTCCTGTCTTGCTATGTTTTTTCTTTATTATTTCTTGTTGGCTGTTCTGTTTGTCTTCTATGTTGAAAAAGGGAAGCATGATTTCCACCCCAAAGAAGTCTGTACTATTGCTTACACTTGTATGCTTCTTCTCAATTCAGCAAGACTTTTCAACATCTTAGGATTCTTAATTAACCATGGAGGCATGAGTCATTCTTTGGTGGTAAATATTCCATAAAGTCCTAAAGGCTGGACATGTTATTAAAGATAAACAAGTGAGTCACCCACCCTGATTGTGGTGTAAAGTTTGGCAGTGCAAACAAATGTCTGTGTTACAGTCAGCAGCAGGACCGTGGTAGAACCTGCAGGGGGGCCTGTCCATAGGGGCCCCGGGCCCCAAGAGCTGAGGCTCTGAGCGGGCCTGCTGCACCCGCTTTTGCCACACAACATGGGCCCCGGCATAGCAGGGCCACTCCTCAATACCCCCAGAGTCCAGAATGAGGGGCACGGGGAGCAGGGCGGGGTGCAGCTCAGGGGGGGAGCAGCAGAAGCCGGGCCCCTGACCATAGTGGATGTGGATGCTGCGGTCGTCCTGCAGATCCAGGCTCTGGTGGAAGCGAACAGAGGGGCCGTCGTGAACGTAGCCCCCCACTCGCCCAAGTGGAGCGGGAGGGTGTCCGTGTCCCTGGTGGCAGCAGTGGGGCTGAAGCTGTAAGGGGATTGGGGACACCAGGACTGGAGGAGGGCTGCTAGGGTCCTGACACTCGGCCCCCGGACTGGGCCGGTCTGTGGGCTCTGGCTTCGGGCACTGGCAGGGGCTGTGCTTAGGGGGGCACATGGGCGAGTCTTTGTCCAGGAGAGGAGCAGCAGAAGCAGCTGCATCAGCAGCAGCGGCCCCCTGCTCCTCGTCCGAGCCCCTGCTGTGCTCCCCCTCCTCATAGTGGTGGTGTCTGTGGCGGTGGTAGTGGATGTGGCTGAACACAGTCTGCGTCTGCTCCTCGGGGCAGCCTGCTTTGTTCACAACAGAATCCAGAGACCTGGGCCGGGCCTGGGCCCCTTCCTCTAGGCTGCTCCTGCGGGGCCCGTGTCCAGGACCTGGCCCGTAATACACAAACGGATCGTAGTCACTGCTCAGGGAGCTCCGGAAGGTGGACCAGCTGCCATAGACCCCCTGCAGGGACACGTCAGTACAGTTCAGGACAGAGTCGCTGGAGGAGCCATGACATGGCCCCGAACTGGAGTCACTTGCTGGCCCATCAGCCAAGTACCCGCTGCGTTCTGTGTGGTAGCTCCCCCCCGAGCAGCTGCCGTCGTCCTGCCGGGTGTGGGGGGGCGCTCCGCGGGGCTGTGGCGTGGAGGAGGCCGCGTGCTGCAGTCTGGAGCTGGATGCACTGCGCTGGGCAGGGCAGGCTGAGCGGTAGTTGTTGTGGCAGGGCCGACGGGGGGTGTAGTGGTGAGTGGAAGTCCTGCAGTTACCACTTATCCTATGGGGCCTCCCGGGACCCTCCACAGGAAGGTGGTACCCACAGCTGGAGGCGAGCTGCCTGCTGGTGAGGAAGCGTAGTGTCTGAGCGTCTACGGGAGAAGAGCCAGAGTAGTGGCCCAGAGAGGGGTACGGTCCTGAGGGTCCCCGGGGATAGTGGGGCCTCATAGAGAAGGGGATGGCGTGCTGGGGGAAGAGGTGGCTGTGTGGGCTGCTGAAGGGCTGAGGGTGCAGGAAGCTCTGGCTCTGCTCCTGACTCTGTCTGCTGGTCCTCTGGGGCTGCCGCTCCGTCCCTGTGGAGACCAGCAGCAGTCAGAATACACAGAACAGGGTACGAGGAACTTCTGATTATACAACACGTCTCACTGCAGATTAAACAGGGGTTAAGAATTCAGAGAAATGGCTGGTTGGAAGGAAAAATATAAATGTGATCCATCCAAGTCTGATCTACATAACTTCTCTCTGGTGATTACTTTAAAATAATATTTCTTCTGCCATGTTTCAACTTGGTTAGTATCTGTGAAAACAGATAAAATAGTCAGGTTACATTTTTGTATTAATACTCAGTTAGGCCACAAGAGGCTGACGTTCAGCAACACCATGTTGTAAATAGAACTAAAGGCATTTAGCGTTTTATTCCACGTTAAATTGGAATCTCCCCAATGCTCTTTAGACACAAGGTACATATATTGTACGTTTCATCAAATTCCTGTGCCAAAAATGTTTTCCCCAATGAACTAAAAGATGTAACATTTGTTTCACCTGATAAATCACAAATACAGGAGAGAAAACTTTAAGTGAACATTTCAGATTGTACCTAGATCACCAGATATTATTTTTCTCTTACCTCTCAGGGCTACTATCTTAATACAGTGTAAATTCCTAGTCTAATCGTCACCATCTTTACCACAACTTGACTGGCAATATATGTTTCCTCACCCATGATGTTATGCATGCAGAGGGGACAGGTGCGGTGCTGCAGCAGCCAGGGGTCGACACACTCTTTGTGGAACTCGTGAGCGCAGGAGATGATCCTCAGATGCTGCGATAAAAGAGAGGCAGAGGAAGATTTGAGGATAAATAGCTGACAGTTAAATGTACAGAAACATTATTCATTGCTCTATCTCCTCTCACCTGCCCGTCCAGGAATTCGTCCAGGCAGATGGCACAGACGGGGCTGGAGTTGGAGCTGCTGGCCGAGCCCCAGGCTGCGCGGTGCCGCTGGGCCCCCGAGCAGCCCTGAGAGCTGTACGTCTTGGTCTCCAGGCGACTGATGGCCCGCATGGTCTGCTGATGGACTGAGTCCTGCACACACAAGAAGAGAGGGTTAGAAAATCCTTTCAAATGGATCCACAATGAAGACTGACAGCTTGTTTTTTGTGAGCTTTTCACTTTTACAAATGTCACTGCTGCCACTCACCCAGGTCCGGTTGGACTTGCACTTGTAGCGGAAAGCGAAGATTAGGACGATGGTCAGAATAGCTAGGACAATGGTGAGCAGGATACCAACATCATAATGTTGCTGTAAAGGGAGGAGAAAATGGAAATAAAGCAAAAATATTTTTAATTTAAAACCTCAACTTAATTCACATAAACAACTTGCAATAATAAATCCATATTTGAAGTGAAGATAATGTTTGTTTTTGTGAATTATTTATGGTTTAAATATTGTAATCACCTTAATAATGCAGTTATAAGTAGTAGTAGCCTAGTAGCAATAATATAAATTATTTTCATTTTGATTAAACAATTTATTTTCATCATATCCTTGAGTTATGTTGTGGATCCAAGATTTTGAATGACCATATTGAACATGACTCAGCATCTGATGGTGCAAATAATCCAACTCTTTAGCTACATGAATAAACATATCAAAAAGACTGTGTACAACTTTTTGAATATTAAAAAAATATATATTCAAACATTTAATCCCATCCTGTAATTATATGTGTCTTAGTCACACATAGATTGTCATTATTTGTGTCTAATATTTTACATTTAATCCAAAATCATATCTGTACCTACTCTAATGGAGCGCAGAGAAAGTTATTTTGTGAGAAAGCGTAGAGAGATCCTCTCCCCCCCCCCCCCCCCCCCCCCCCCCCCCCCCCCCCCCCCCTAGTTAATGAAAGGAATGTCAGAAAGATGTCATTGTTTCAGGGCTTACCCAACTGGGCAGCTCCACCAGGAGCTCAATAGTAACTTTGGCCTCTTCGTTCTTGTTAACCAAACCCATCAACTCCTCAGCATTCTGTGCCTCCACCAGCACCACGGGGCCGCGAAGGAAGTCTGCTTCTCTCAGCTGTGCGTTAGTGAATAGGAAGGTAAAGTACACAGACACGTGAGTGTGTTTTATCCTCTCACACACTTTAAAGATTAGTACAATAGTGGCCGTACACTCACATCAGAAGCAGCATTGGCATCATCACTGACATCAAAGATCACGGCCTGAGCTCCTTTGTCCAATGCCATACGAGCCTGAAGGAGACAGCACAGAGGAGACAGTTATAAACAAAACATAAAGACAGCAGGACATCTTTGGGAGATGCATAAAGTCATGTGACGTGAATAATGGAGACTTATTCATTGGGAAAGCTGGTAACCTGCGCTACAGAACAGAACACTCGTTATGATGATACACATTTGTTTGAATTCACTGGCCATTTTTGGGGTTTTGGGTTATTCTGCTTCCCTGACTTGTGTCACTGAACAGTGTAAAGAAAACATCAAAAATAAACATTTAGGTGTCTATTTGTGTCTGTAGATTTCTCCTAAATGTGACCCGCTCTATCGAAATCAGTCGGAAGTAGCAACGGCTCATTTCAAAATAAACGTGGATTTGCGTAAAAAAATAGTTTTTCGGGGTTCGGGTGTTTTGTTTGATTTTAAATAAACAAAGTCTTGGCTTTCAGAATATGAAACTTTTATTTCCAAAATCACACGATAAATACATGTTTGAAGCTTGTAAAGGGAAGATGACAGCTCTCACTCGCCACTCTGCTCTTCCGCAGCGCAGCTCCCCCTCCCTCCGGCTGAAATTATGAATGTAAGGCGTATAGTAATCATAGATAACACGGCAGGGTCCGTTACAGTTTGTTTTCATCTGATTTCAATTAAACAAAGTCTTGGCTTTCAGAATATTAAACTTGTTTCGGCAAATTCAGATGATAAATACAACTTTGAAGCTTGTAACGGCATAAATACAAGCGGAGAACGGAGTAACTTAACGTCACAGCAAGCATAACAACAGCTGGTGTTTCTCGTGAGTGTTTTCCCCGGGAAACAAACACAATACACACAAATGCAAAATTACACAAACACACACACACGTACAGTATACACACACATACACTCGCGAGCTTCCCCCAGACCAGTAATCCAAATGAAAATATTTTCCCTCTGTAGTATTTTGATAATTTGCTAATAATCAATCAGATCGATGGATTCCAGAGAAGAGGAAACTTTGAAGGCCTTTTTCTCAAAATGATGACTCGGTGACAGTCATTATATAATGTGACATATTTCGCTTAATGTTTGGAGTACAAAAACAATCCTGATATCATCAGAAAGCTAGGAATCTCCTCTTTCCAACAGTGTATACTGTACAACTCAAAATGTGTCTTTGGGTCAATGCGACTGATTCCGATGGAGCAGGTCACATATGTACTAAAAATGCCCCTTTTTCAGATTCAATTATTTCAGAAAACTTACAAAAACATTTCTGGTGTAAAATAAACTACTGCGGAAGTTTTCAATTTCACCTGTAGTGTCTTGAAAAATGTATGGAATAGAACATATTGGCATATACATATATTTAAAGGCTGTTTTATCATATTTATCAAATTAGTTTTTCTTCTCATACCAGAAGATAGATCCCCGAAACACACAATCATTTTTGAACAAGGCTTTAACCAATGTTCAGATTTCTGTTCCGGAAGAGGATGATGATGAGATAATGCCTGATTTGCATATTTAATCATAATATTTCAGAAAACCTGTAATACGTAATAAGTAATTCATCGGGGGAGTTTCATGGTGTAAAGATATCTAACGCTGTTCACCTGCTGTATCTCCCATAGCACTTTATTTAAGGTCCTAACTCGAGCACTAGGTGGCGCTCCTGCACTGAGCCCCAGGCCTCACACAGACCAAAGTGCAGCTCCTCCTCCCACTGCTCCACCTGACTGTGGGAGCCACACACTGACTGAAGAGTGGAAGCATGGAGCTGAAGGCCGCAGCACAAATCTGCTGCCTGATCTGAACCCTTTTCTAATGTTGGAGCGTAAAGCAACAAGAAGTAATGCAGGATGATTTGACTGAGTGAAAGGAAAATGTGTTATAGACTCACATGCTAATGGACATCTTAGTTTCCATGTGTCATTTCACAGTGAGGGATTTTAATACTTATATACTATTTTAACAGAACGATATTCCAAACAAGTACAATGGCAAATCAGGTGAATTTACAACCACCTGTTTCTAACCAGTTGCGCTCGATTGGACCATTAGGGTTAGGTAAGGTCGTTTTTAGGGTCTTTAATTAGTCTTAGGTTGTGAACGTTACTGTATGATCACTGCACTTCTTCAAATAAAGAAAACGTCTTTGTTAAACATATATTTTAAACTATCTGTTGAGTGTATTGGCTCATGCTTTCAGCTTCAAGCTTAACAGTGTTTCCCATTTGATATATCTGCATTATGTCTACAGTATCATTGATCTCGCAAACCTAACTATTAGAGGCATCTATTCATTCTCAAATATATGCCGTTTAGCTTATTATCATTGCGAATGAAATGCTCTATAAAATGTTCCATTAGGTATGGCTTGGTCTGTGAATCTTTTTCCGTAACAGTGCAATACATATTTTTGGTTAAAGAAGGCTGAGGTCTATAATTACTCCTTCATTTTTACTATAGTTAAGTTTCTCTCAATCAAAGCCTAACAGGGAAAGTGAATTTGCATATTGTCACTCTAACACCCCAAAATAGCACTTGTGGTGTGAATGTCTTTTCAATGTGTGCGCGTGTGTGTGCCCTAAAACAATCCAGAAATACTTTTTTTCCAGCATCACTAGAAGACAGTTGAAAAACAAAAAGCAGTCTTTCCATTAATACTTCATCACATGCTGTCAAGCGTCTGGCATCTGCCGACAACACAAGTTTAAACACCTAATCCCCGGGTCAAACACTACACACACTCAATGTACACAGTATATAAGGGATGCTTTGCCACAATTAAGCCCAATACAACCCTACTGCGACTTTAAACATTTTGTGATAACATATATTGCAATGTATTGCTTTGTATCCTTTAACTGAATTTATATTATGCAGCGTTTAGTTTCATTCTGCTATTTTTTGACCACCTTTAAGCTGATATTACCCATAACCTCACTCAGCCCCATCAAGTGGACTGAAATAGCGAGTGCAACCAAAACGTTTAAATAGTATTTTCAATATTAAATATAAAACAATCAATATCACAAAATACTGCTATACTATGCTGTGTCAATTGTTTCCCTGACCCCTAGATAATGCAGGAATTAATAGTGAAACAATTATTTGAGTAGATTTCTGGTAGATTTTGGACTTGGGATACTGAAAGTGAATATCCTGATAGGAGTAAAAAACAGACTCACAAAATGTTGCTATTAATGCAGGGACCTTCCTAATTATTGACTACCTTTTTTAAGATGATTTGATCACTTAAAATAATGTTCACTTAAACAAGATGCATGTACTATCTGTGATGCAATAAAAAACAAATCGGTTTGTCAAGTGATTCAAGTATGTTTGAAAGTTTAAGGCAATTTTCTAAAATGATCTGGATAATACAGTGCAAAGCTATTATTTTGGCCAGGATGGTCCCATGCCTGCTGCAGAAGTTAAAAGCTGCACGTACACTGACTGTGAGTGTGCATACAGTGCGTGTTTTTGTGCAGCTGAGAGTTAACAACATTGCCCCACAGAACCGCCGGTGGTGGCCGTAGTGCTGACGGTCAGAAAGAGGTCAAATAAAAAAATTATCATGTTCCCTTTGATCTGGCTTCCAGCTCTGGAGCAGCAGCCGTTCCCCTGTTTCATCAGAACGGTAATTGTGGTACGTGCGTGGGCCTAAATCGGGTGCGGTCACATTGGAGTAGAACAAAAAAAAAAACGGAATCTTTGACATGTGGGAATTTGCTTTACCTGGGGTTCAAAAGTTGCACGCTGCAATGAGCCCAAACATCCTCTAATCGCGGTAATAAACGCAGGGAAGCCCAATGTGGTGTCACACACACACACACACACACACACACACACACACACACACACACACACACACAACACACACACACACACACACACACACACACACACACACACACACACCACACACACACACACACACACACACACACACACACACACACACACACACACACACACACACACACACACGCAGTTTCAAAACCCCAGTTTGAGAAAATACCATCATAATTTCTACGAATGTCTGCTGCTGTGGTTTTATTATTTCTCAGTATTAGTAGTGAGCCACAGACCCAGAAGAGGCCGGAGAGATCTGATTACATGATTAACAGAAGACACTATATTTAACCTTTAACGGCGCAATGACAAGCTGCTACGCTAACAAGACAAGCTAAAAGGAAGTGCCAGCACGAAGGTTTCAACATCTCCAGGTCTGAAACTGAAACACAAATGTCTGTGGTTAGGTAAACACCCATCCTCGGGAGGTGCCACTTGACACATGTGATTCAACACTATTTGGCATTGGAGTAAACATTAACAACTCACAATCGCAGAGTCGGAAATGCCTGTGGTTTACAGAGGTTTACAGGGAAGACATCATCCCTGAGAAACTCACAAACAACCCTTTTTTTTGGCAGAGGGTGCAATGAAACACGGGTTAAGTCTTGCTGTGTTTTGTCACGCTGTGCAATCATTTGAATAAAGGCAGGAGAGGAGTAGCAGCAGGTAATTGAGCTGTCACAAACATAAACACACCTGAGGACCCAGAGCGAGGACCCAGAGCGAGGCACCGTGAGGTCACACGCCAGCAGCTCTGCACCCACAGACACACCGTGAGGTCACACACCAGCAGCTCTGCACCCACAGACACACCGTGAGGTCACACACCAGCAGCTCTGCACCCACAGACACACTCTTACTTCAAATCCCATCAGGGCTTCTTTTACATGTATTCAGCTCTAAGGAAAGAAACTGGGAAATGTCAAGTTTAAATGTATCATCTTATCTTTTAACTGAGTTTGTCTGCATTTTTTCCTCGTATAATTCCTTTACATTTGATAGAATACAATACATAAGAAATAAATGAAGTAAAAAAAATGCACATGGGAAGGACGCCAATCAAACCGAGAGTCCCATTGCCAATTTAGATTTTGCCCAAAATAAGCAAGATTTTCCATTGCCTTCAATACACACAACCCTGTAAAGCTGTATCACAACCTAACCATAATCTTTTTTAAATTGTATTTGAGGCTGCCTGTGTTCCATTGATGGTCAACATTGTCCATTGACAGCATTTTTGGGTATATTAAAAAATGTAACAGTGATGTTTTTGTTAATTTGTACCTTATTTTATTACTTTTCCAGTTTATTCTAGTCTAGTTGATCTGTCATTTGTTTTCCCTTGTTAATTATGGGGTTTCTTTGGGAGTTTTCCATGTAAGGAAGGAAAGAGGGTGTCTTATGCTGTAAACACCGTAAACCCCCCTAAGAAAAATGTATAATTTGTGCTACTCAGTTGAATTTGATTGATTGATGGAACTTTACTACGAGCTGCCTAAGCTTGAGGCAGTTTTAACCGCAACTCATCTCCCATACAGTAAGTCTCACATCTGGCTCATGATGTGCCCTCCTCAGCATCAGGTGGCCGGCTCGGGCCAGCCAGCGCTGTTTGTTTACATCTCCAGTAAGAAGTGCGGTCTGCGAGCCAGGCCTGGCATCACAGAGTGTTCTCTCAACAGGGGCAGAAACTAACTACGCTGCTCTGATGTCTTTATTTCATGTTAGAGACGTGCCAAGGTTCTTCAGTCGCCTGAGAAGATGGCTGTGCCTGTTAACGTCTCTGTGTTGTTCATGGGATTAATGTGCCAGAGAGCGAATCCCCTTCATCTGCAGCCAAGGTAACAGGGAGAAGACGGAGAGGGCAAAAAAAGGAGGATATTACACAGACACATGTAGACACATTGCGTCTTGCCACAGAGAAACATCTGCTATATTAGTTAAACATCTATGATTAGAGAACTATATTCAGAGTACCAAGCGTGACCCAGTGGCTTCGTAACCTTTGACTTTTGAAAGCAGCAGATTTGATTTAAATCTGTGCATTAAAGGGGCAGGAAATACTTTAAAGGCAATCATCTTGCACACTCAGGAACCAAATATGGCTGAGTGAGTCATTATTCACATATTGAGCCATAATCATGTTTTATATATAGCAGAACTCTGTCAGTGGATCGAGACAGAAGTTTTTTTTGTTTCGGGAATTATCTATAAATTAATTCATGCTGTAATCAAGACAGAAAAAAGTAGGACAGAGCAATAGTAAGAAGAAAATCCTGGAAAAAGAGCTCTCAATCCCAATTCTATAAGAAGTGGCACTGCATGATCATTTCAACAGCCCACACTGCTATATTAATAAGAGCGGAATATTATCTCGTAAATAATTTCCAAGACCTTGAATACCTTTTTTTTCTTTCTACGGTCCATTATTCTTTATATGTATTGGATTATATTGTGTCATGGACTTTCAAGGTAAGGGTGGGAGGGGATGTGTGGGAGGTGGGGTAGGATGCTTGTGAAAGAAATTAAAAGTGAGGAAAAACATTGCTTCAATTGCAACATTGTACTACTAGCATCTGTCCTTCGGTAAAACAAACATTTATTAAAAAACAGTTGCTGCACAAGATTGAACAATAATTGAGGGTTTCACTCCTCATTTCAAACTAGGATGTAATGTCTATTTTAGGACAAAACTGTGCAAACACACTGAACAATTTGAAACGTTGACTTTAATTAAATGTAAACAGATTTCACATAACTATATTAGGTTAGTTGAAAGCAATAATATTAAGTTGAAATAACAAATATTAGGTTCAACTTTATATTACTGCTTTCAACTAACTGTAACTACAGTTGTTGAGATAATACATTTAATTAAAGTCAACGTTTCAGTTTTTGAAAGTAAGACGTTTCAATGTCAACCTAAGCTAATTAGTGAGCATGGTTGCCCTTGTATTCAAAATCTTTGTTACGTTAATCACACAGCACCAACAGACCATACAGCTGCTGATGTAGCGCTTTCTCGGTCTCTGATAACCCTTCCTGCCTCTGTAAAACACGCCACCAGACTCCATTTAACTCAATCCAACGTCTCTTTGCCCAGCGTGACTGTCCACATCACTCGGTGCATGAGTAAATTACACCATGGAATAATATGTGTGGGAATAAGGAGTGAGAGTGAAAGGGGAACAGGGAGGGGGAGGAGTGAGGCGTGCAGGCTGTGGTGCTGCTGCATTAAAGTGTGTAATGACAGAGTACAGAGCTCCGGCCTGCAGGTCTGAGGCTCTGCTCCGCTCTGCTCTGTCATTTCTCCGACTGGCCCGGCACACTGGAACCATTACTGAGGCAGCGGGACACGCCGCACGGCTAAATGAGGAGCAGACGGGGGCGAAGGCTGCTGGTGATAATAAGAGAGGGGTAAGGGGGGGGGGGGGGGGGGCTGGAACAGGTGCAGTCTGAGTTGATGTTGTGGTCGTAGTATTACTGGACCCAACATGTAATGCCTCTATGGCTCTGTCTTTCAAAACAATAGCAATAAACACAACACTTACTGGGGCTCAGTCCCTGTTGCGGATATGAGGGTTTGAATTCGGCCTGTAGACCCTTTACGCATCTCATCCCCTCAAGCCCCTTTAAAAACCATCTCTCTAATGAAGGCTAAACTAGCCAAAAAGAAACATCTTTATAAAAAATAAAAGAGGCGGGGGATCATAGGCATTTTTGTCTTCATAAAATCATCGTCAACATCAACCAACATCACTGCAGTTATTAATCTCGCTTAGGACTCCTCATCGCCGCAACAAACAAACCACGTCATCAAAACCGGTCAAATCACTGAATAGGTTCAACAACTTGCTGTACATGACATTACATTACTTAGACTGGCACTAATACTTACTCAACCATTAGTAGCACAACCCTTTTAAATGCTGAAATTCACCATAAAGAGTCATATTAAATACTAAAACACGACTGCATGTGTTGTAATATACAGTTTATATATTAGTACAATGTGCAAATAAATGCATTATATCAATATTTACATTCTTTTTTTTGTTTATCTTATTTGACATTTGAATTAAACTTCTTATGTTTTTATAATATTTCAATTGTATAACTTTATTGCACACTTTTACTTACATTTCTTATATTTATATAAACATTTATTTAAATTGTAATTGTTTTACTTATTTTATTCTTAAATGGACCATCTATCATGAAAACAAATGTCCCCCCTGGATTCTGATTCTGATACTATTTCATTTTTCTTCTTCTTTCCTTGTTGAAATAGTTTGGTCAAATGACATCAAAAATAACCACACAGCTTTGCGTTAAATATTGTTTACCTAGCTTTGATGCTGTATATTTAAATCTAATTGTGTGTGAATAATTGCTGTATGTGTTTGTGTGCTGTGTGATTGCCGGGTGTTCGCCACTGGCTGAGCAGCAGTTGAGGAGAGAAGGGTGTGGCCCTGCTGGGTATCCATTACTCACAGGGGCACTTTGATGTGGGGCCGCTTAAGGGGGGGGTGGGGAGTAATGTATGAAGAGGAGGGGTGGGTGGTTGGTCGGGCATGTCAGGGCAGGTGAGCAGATTCTACGCTCTCAGGAAAAGTATTGAGCCTGAGGGGGTGGGCCTGAATAACACACACACACACACCTCCTCCTACTTAGAAGTCCCATTCATCCTGAACACACACACACACACACACACACACACACACACACACACACACACACACACACACACACACACACACACACACACACACACACACACACACACACCACACACACACACACACACACACACACACACACACACACACACACACACACACACACACACACACACACACACACACACACACACACACACACACACGCACACACACACACACACACACTCTTAATCCAGAGCCTGGGCTTGGCCACCCTTCCCGTTTAGAGGAGAGACACTGGAAAAAGTTATGAACATGATCTGCCTGTCTGGAGGTAAGAGAGGTCATTTAGAGAACCCAGTGTTGTCTCTGAGCCCTCCCACTCTCTCTCTCTCTCTCTCTCTCTCCCTGCACTTCCCTTGTCTCTCGCCCCCTCTCGTTAGCGTACCATGGCTTCAATGTGACACACATTTGAAATGCAAAGCACAGGGTGACAGAGAAAGACCAATGTCATCTGATATACTATCGCTCACTAAACACATCCTCCAAACATCAAAGTGCTGGGTGGCAAGCGCCTCCAGCTTGGAGAGGTGACGGGGGGGCAGATGAGACTGATGTAGCTGCCAGTGACAGCAGTGATGATGGGGCCCAGAGGCCATGACTCCATCGCACACACGCCACAATGTGACCTCCCATTTCTCTCTTTTAAACCCATCCAGCCCGTTGCCAGGGCGCTGAGGGCCAACTTTACAGTAACAGTAACAGCCAGTAAACATCCCAAGAAGAGGAACAAAGTAAACTGGGCTTTGAGTTTAGGTTTAAACGAGGTAAACTACAAGATGTGTTGCTACTTAGTCGCTAAGTACGACATTTTGGAAACAAAGCTAATTCGCTTTCAGGATAAATGTAAAAAGAAAAAGCCAAGAAATTGTTAGCTTAGCTGAAAACAGGGGGGATCGGATAATGGAAAGACTGGTTATCCCTTTTCTAAGACGAAACCAAAGTATTTTCTCTTCGTTTTTTGTTACTTAAGATTATTTGAAGTTTTTTGACAGTATAGTCTTTCTCAAACTTTCGGCTTTTCTTCTTTTGTCAGGATGGTGTGTTGTTGTAATACTCATTTCGGCCACAAGAGAACACAAACAGAAGTACAAGCATGCATGCTTTCCTAGGTGAGTTTAAGTTTCCATAACTTGCCTACGTGGACAAATTAAACTTAAAAAATCAAGCTATTCAAGCGCAATTCAGAAAATGGGGTATTGGTGCACTTCAGCCTCTTTGCAGAAACATTACAACAAATAAACCCCTTTAAGTGAGTTTAAATATCAGACTGAAAATCAAAACATATTTTTTCCACTTGCCCCTTGGGGCTTCCATATATCGGTCAATGCTGTAAATGAAATAAAAAAATAAAACTGAAAACCAGCACCTCTGGACCACAATAGTGTAAAACTGACATTACCTAACACATTCTTAGTTCAACTTTACTACATTACCAACCCTAACTGCTGCAGAACATGTACATTTACAACAACTACAGCAATTTAAGCATATGAAATCATTCTAAAATTAATACAGCTATAACTTCTAGTATGTGCTTTAATCATAGCAGCAGTTGACAGTAATACGTATAATTAAGTCAACCACCTGAGTAACATGTCAGTGAAGAGATGTAAAGAGTTAGTTGTCTGGATGTACGGGAACACAAACATACCAAACCCCACCTCTGACGCTTTTCTCTCACTCCTCCAAACATCTAGAGGTCCTTTTATGAAAACCTCAGCTGTGGAAGCTCCCACATGAGAAACTACCCGATCCCACAGAGGAGTCACTATCTCTTTATTGTTTGTATTGCACCCTATCAAGAGATTCAGGTGGGAATAATCCTCCTTTGAGTGGAAAAAGACACCCTTTTTTGTAGGCTTGGTATCGGTATGTTGACACATTCCTGTAGAAGTGATGAGACTAAAGGAGGGGGAGAAAGTGTCCCGTTTAATTCCTCTCCGTTTGTGGCTCAGCAAAGGCGTTTTTCTGTCACCGACGGGCGGCAACACAGAGACTTGGGGGAAGCCAATTAGAGGGCCTTTCCCGGCCTTTTAAGAGGCAGATAATGTTCGTGTTTTCATAAAGCATCCTGTTATTTAATCAGGCCTGTAAGTGAGAGCCTGACAACCCTCCTACAGGGGAGAGCAGCCCTCCTCTCCTCCCCTCCCATCATTCCTGCCCTGAGCCCTCCATCTCATTCAACAGCTCTTGTAAGCCTCCAGGAATTCATTCTTGGAACAGGCCGTGCAGTAAGCCGTGTCTTTCTGCAGAGCAAATACACACACACACACACTCCCACATACACACAAGCAGCATGGTGACAGTTGAACACACACGCTGTCTGTAAATGAGGTAAACCTAGAAAGAGGTTGAGTTTAAAAAGTTGCCAAATTTGATTGATTTCACAAATACTGATCATTTCATTTGAGGTAAGTCAATGTGATGATTGTTTATGGAATAAGACCTACCTCATCTCTGTTGTGTATAATAGCCATTAAGTGAAAACACACCTCAAGGCTTCTCAACCCCCAGGTAATATCAGTGTTAGGGTAACACATTTAGTATTCATTTGATTAAAAGCATGTAAATGATTCATTGGCAGAAGTGGAGGAAGTATTCAGGGCATAGACTTAAAGGTCCCATGTCATGCTTTTCCGGTTATTACCCGTCCCCTTGTGTGTTATGAAGGTTTTTATGCATGTAAACGGTCTGCAGAGTCACAAACCCTCAAAGTACACCCTGTAGCGAGTAAAACTCTAACACAGTCTATGCTGCCCCAGAACGCCTCGTTGGAGATGTATCTTTTTCCATTGTTTTCTTCCTGGGTACATTGACGTGCCCATACCCAAATGGACCCATTGGTCCAAATGGACCAATCCGTGGAGCCGTTACGTTACGTCCGCGGAGCCGTTAGGTTAAGTCCGAGGATTGGTCCAAATTGACCAATTCGCGGACTTCCTCACACACACACACTCAATCTTTTCTCAGCTACAGCTCCGCCGATTTCTCCTCCCTGAGACGGCGGGACGCGGCGAGGCTGTGAGTCGGTGTGTGAGCACACACACAAACTCCCAGCCAGGCTGCGGGTGTGTGTGTGTGTTCGGGCTGGTTTCGGGCTGGGTTTCGCTGTGTCTCGCTGTCTCGCAGACGGCCACTGGGCTCACAGGGAGGGGGGGGCAGGAGCTCCAAGAAGCCGTTTAGGACAGAGAGTGAATACACATACTATACAGAGATGCTGTATGAGAAACCAATGTGAGTTTGGAAAATTGCACAATATAAATCTATTTTAGTAGACCTCAACAATGGAATTATGATCAGTAGAAATGGCCATGACATGGGACCTTTAAGTAAAACTAGCATTACCACAGTATAGTAACATTCTGTTAGAAGTCAGATATTATTCATAAGCAGGATGTTGCCAATGCTTGAGGTGGAGCTTTTCAGCAGTTTTATATATTATCGGCTAGTGTAACAGTGTATCATGTTTCATAATTACAGTAGGAGGTTGTCTACTCAAATTCCTAACTTGTAGTGTTGTAACTTTAAACTGTATCTGTCAAATAAACAAATGTAGTGGATTAATGTAAAACTAAACAAAAAAGCATCAAATAGAACCACTTAAGTACAAGATGCTTTAAACTGTAAGTACATCCAACTAAAACAACTTAGATTTACTTCAATGTAGTTCAATGTCACTGTCGATATTATTTAAAGTTCTTAAGGAGGCTAGCTGTATGAGTGGGCTTAGAGTCAGTTCACATTATAATATATACATATATATATATATATATATATATATATATATATATATATATATATATATTTATTCTATTTTTCAGCTCTGTGAAGCTGTACGGCAGCCATGCTTTAAGATGACAATGTAAACGATTGGCCTAATGATGGCACTAGAGGAAAAAACACAAAAGTGTTCACTGTTCATCCTCAGAGGGAATATCTGTAGCAAATGTTATTACCATCCATATTATAACAGTTTTTGACACATTTCACATAAAACCATATATGTGAACATCATGATGGGTCTAGAGGAAAAGCCATATGATCTTCAAAAATGTGGGAAACACGAAAATGTGCAACTTGCCTAACAGATTATTATTTAAATAAACATTACCGAGTATATATTTCTGGTGATAATAACCAATGTTTAATGGGCTGACTACATTTAGAATGGGTTGAGCTTCAGTGTTAGCACGGCTCATATTTGTTTCAGCTCGCGGTATGACAGGAAAGCTAAATGCTGCACGCTACAGCATATTAAAGTATTCATAATCAAACAAATCCACCATGATATGATTGAATATCAAAGCACTTCCTGAATGTTCTCTGGCCTTTCATGAAATTTGGGTCAATAAAATCCTCAACATTTTAATTACCACACTTAATAGCTATGAGGCATTTAGCCCATGGAAATCTGGGTCTAAATAGTCTCATTGTATCCTAGTGAATTACATTCAGTGGAGCCTCACTGTTTGCCCTGTGAATCTGTTTTGTCAAACCCCTGCTAAAAAGCCCAAGCGGAGGGGGATGGGGGGGGCACTTGGCAATAACCTACCTGAGTCAGAGTTAAACAGGTTCATACTCAGTAGGAGAAACAAGAACTCACTCCCTTCGCCTGCAGGACTCACAATACCTGTTTGCTGGTTTCCTCTTGGATACACATGGTGCTCACTCACTTGCCTGGGGAAGTAGTTATTGGTAACACAAACCTGTCTACTTTCTAGCATCGTTCTGCCCTTGCCCAAGCCTGAGGCTAGCCAGAAAAAAAAAAACAGCCCAAAAGAGGCAGAGACAAAGACAGAAAGCACGAAAAGACGGAGAAAAAGGGAGACAGTGGAGGGACACGGGGAGATGTCTTTTTTTACGGGAATGTTTCACTTAATCTCATAAAGGCAGCGTGAAAACCTCCATCTGTTTGCCTAGCAGATCAAAAGAGACTCCACATGCCTCCGCTTGCTGCTATATAAAAACAACATTCTAATGCAGATCTTAAGGAGGGCCAGCGGCTCAGCCTGCACAATGAGAACGGGGATGTGCCAGACGCACCGATGGAGGATGGGAGGGTGGAAAGAGAATTACTGTAGAAAGGCAAACAGGGCGATGGGGGGGGGGGGGGGGGGGGGGGAATGTGAGCAGCATAAGGGCCTGGCGACAAAGAAAGTGAGGAGAAAGAGTCAAATCAAAGCAACACATTTTCCTGTCAACAGTCGTCGTTGTGACCTGCTAGACCTGACCTTGAAGCCTGAGACAGTGCGGGTCGCCCTCTGGCCTCGCCGACATTTCTCCGAATCAACCCATTCACCTCTCCACCTCTCTGACTCTCTCCTGCTTTCTCTTCCCCTCTCCTCTCCCTCTTCATGTTTCACCACGAGGCTTACCAGTCGCCTTTGTCATTAATAGAGGAATGTCCCTGGCTGAGAACGACATCTCGTGTTTTATCGTGGCTCTTGAGAGGGGATTCAAGGGCAGCGCCTTCAGAATCAGCGTTCCAAATTTTCATGAAGTCTGTGAAAAGAGAACTGGCTGTAATAATGACACAATCGGATACGATCTACTGGAAAAATCTATTTATTATGAAGGTAATTAAATGATAACATGTAGGTTCCATGATATGTAGTAGACAACAAACTCTTTAGTCCTCCAACATTGTCAAAGCTAGGGGGGAAGTTGTCTGTTACCACCTACCCTACAGTAAGCATAGCACTCTCCTTGCTGAGAACCAACCAAAAGGAATTAAATATAAGATAATAAATGGTTTCTCCGATCCATTCAAAGGTGTGTGAGACTTCAGTAGTGTGATGCCTCTGTACACCTCCAGGCCTTCTCTCCCCATAGCCAGGGCAAGACCAGGCCCGATCCTATCTGCAAAGCTATTTTGACAGGCCACCCCCCCTAAAAAACTCTAGGGTTCAAACTGCTTGAAGATCAAAGGGCTAATTCTGCAGTAATAATAAGTTACTGCCCTATGAACGCCTCATTCATCGGGGAAAGGCAGTGATATAGTACAGTTGTAACTGGAGGGCCATTAAGCTCTCATCATATCTTCACATCTTCAGCTCTGCAGGCAGAGCGAGAACCGAGAATGAACTCAAAGCAGTGATTTCAGAAGTCTGAGGTGATAAGGAAGTGCACAAACATCAGTGTGTGACAAAATCTCCAAATCTGTCCAAACTCTTCGTGGATCCCTCTTCACCTCACCTCAGATAAACAAACCATCACCCCCCCCCTCAGCTGAAGGTGTCTCCCAACCAGTTGGGATGGAAGCATTTTAATCACAGCAATTTGGCACAGAGTGGTCTCATCTGTCTTTATGAGCATGACACAGCGTTCTATTTTTAGGGCAGCATTTTTTCGTCTACCCCGACGACAGCCTGATGAAGCCCTGACCGCCGCGTGCTCCCTTTGAAGTGACAAGTGAGAGATGTGCCGCTCTAATAAGAACGCCTTGAGATGCAAACACTTTGCATTCTCCAATAACAGTAGCAGCCCTGCGAGAGGGTGGCGTGCTCGCCCTCAGGGAGCAGATAATCGGCCATGCGTGCAGAGGCGCTCCCACGGGCACATGCACAGTGTTTATGCATGTTTATGTATTAACAAATTCACAGTTGCCTTTCCTTTCTTTTAGGAGGAACTCATTTTCTGGCTTCATTAAATATTATTGCATTTAACCGACTGTTTCCAATAGTGAACAGAAATCCACATTCATTACGTAAATTTGCTCATTTCAAAAGGGTCATTTATGTGATAAAACTGTCAAACATGTTATGCTGGTTTGACTTAAAATGTTCACCCTGCAGCCTTAACAATGTGACTGAACTTACTGAACTCAATTTTGAACTGACTACAAGTTTGGCGATTTTGAGATAAGACGTTTTTTTATGCTGCTGAAGCCACTGTAGCAGCAGAGGTAACATCGAATGGACATTCAAGGCTGCTTTGTCTGTTTTAAAAACACACATAAAGGTTCAACATAATTCCCAACATAAATTCAACAGTACTTTTGGCAGATACTTTAAAGGCACAGTTGGTCACTTTTTTTAAAATTGATTTGTTGTCATATTTTCAAAAACTGTCACTGTATCCTGACACTAGTTCAGATCTCTCCTGCCAGTGTTCCTGGTGTCATTTTTTATAAAAAGGGAAAAGGAAAAGAACCAATCAGAGCCAAGGAGTCTCAAAATCACTGTTTATGAACTCTGACAAATAAGAAACTGGAAGGTGCACTGGTTTTGACTGCACTGATTTCAACATGGTGTAAGGTTTAAAAAGGCAAAGAATAGACAATACAGTAACCAAATCTTAATTCATATTTGATAAGGGCTTTATCGGAATTCTCCAACAGTGATTGACTTGTTGAAGACATTGAATGCCTTATTATTTAAAGTTGGGCATCCCAAACTCGAAAAAAGCCTTTAAAACTACAATATATTCAATAAAGACTAATCTTTTCAGCAATATTTGACGTTTGAGTCCAAAAATATGGCCTTGGCACATGAATTCTGAAAGTTAGGCTTCAAATATCGTTCTTCAAAAATACATAATAACAGGGCAATCCCAGAAAACATGGTTTTGATGTCCTTAACTTTTTATGGGAAAAGTAGGACTCTGGAAAACACATTATGCGGACCTTGGTAATAGGGACATATTTTGCAATCCAGACATATAAACATGCAGGTGATATTCCAACAGCTTCTATTTCCGAGAGGTACTTCCCACCCAGCGGCACTGTAGACATCTCACTGTTTGTGTATAAAAGTTTTGCGGTAGTGCTGTCGACAAGCACAAATTGGACGGCAGAACCAGAGAAAGATGTGTCGGGCCAACATGCCTACAGTCACTATGTAGAGCCAGAACACAGCCTATGTGTCATTGATGTGAGGGGATTGAAAAAGGGAAGAGCAGGAAAGTGAGAAAGTGGGAGCAACAAGCTGCTAATCGCCAGGCGCTGGGAAAAGAGAGCCAGCTTCTGAAAACACCTCAAAGCAAACAACACATCTTCCAGAGCTTATGTTGGTGAGGAGAGGACAGGTCAATGTTTAGCTTAGCAACGCTGGCACCAGGCGAGAAACTGAGGACAAGACATGCGGATGAGAGCTGCAGCCACAGCTGGGGTGTGTTACTCTGAAAATATTCAGACGGATGCCGCAAGAGTAAAGTACGCACCTTAAGGCCAGGGAATTTTCCACCTATTTAAGGTGACAAGATGAGTGGAGAGAGTGCAGCAGAGAAGCAGACCCTCTTCAAATCACTCACACCTCGTTGCTCTGCGTGATGACAGCACTGAACTGAGCTGACCGACAACAATGCTGCAGGTCAAGGTGACATCTGTTTAGCTGCGACCTGCCGGCCTGTCTAACCTCTGAGTCTCACTGTGTTGTGATCCTGTAAACTTTAAGACCTGCAGTTCAAATGCTCCTGGTCACCTTAAGGTGAAGTGTGTATTATTGAGTTATAAGGTTAAGAGTTCTTTTCTGGGGTTTGAGATGGAAACACCCACTCACATTCTGATCAATTAATGCTTATGAATAATGTGATTATTAGCTTTAGCTGAGTTGAGCTAAGCAGTGCTAAGTTTGTAAATAACTGAAAGGGCTAGTCTGCACTTTTTTGAAATGAGGTTGTATGTATATTCCTGTGTTAAAGCCAACTAAAGAAAGGCCCACCTTAAAATCTCCAACAGTTGAATTAAGTGTAGGCTATATTAAGAATATTCTCACATCTTTACCTTGTTGTCATCCCTTTCCAATGGGGAACTGAACTGCCACCATACTCCATTGGCAACAACATTAATTTAACTCACAGAACATGAGTGTTGCTGTTTTACTGCTGCCTCGGTTAGTTTGTGTTATTGTGTGACTTTTGGCTCCTAACTAACGTGGCCTCCACAGCATTACATTGCTTGGATTCCTTGCTGCTACTCCTGTTTACCTCTCTTAAGTGGGAGTGTACTGTGATCTAAGTAAGACTAAAAGGATATAAACTCTATATGTAGCAATGTCATGAAACCTACATCAACTCACTTGGAAAAAAGTGGTTGGAAAGGCCTAGAAATAGCCTTTTGATGGTAAAACACATGTACTCATATACTGATATTCTGCACAAACTGTGCTGTTGTATTTGCTGTAAAGTGTCTTTACTATAGAGTATTTTTATTATATGTACAGCACTTTGGCTCGACCAAAAATCGTTTAAAAATGTGCTATATAAATAAAACTTGATTTGATTTGATTTGATTTACTCTGACAAAATTGTAAATGTTCCGATTTTAAAACATATGGAACACCAACATAAAAAAACGATTGGACATTTAAAAAGCTAATAGAAATGCGTGTTTGTTTACAGCTGTGTTTGCAGCAGCCCTGGGCGAGCTAGTGTTGTTTTGAATCCTTAGGAATGTAGTGTCGAGATGCTCCATCAGGGGTAAACATGTGATGAATAGATGGGTGACAACAGTCTTCCAATCTCATTAAGTTGATTTAACGTCTAATTCCTTTCCCATATTTCTTTCTGTAGACTCACCTCTTTGCCCCAAGGTCAAAAACATAAAACAGACACACTTTCCTACCACACGGCTAGACAAGGAGAACTAACTCCATCCATCCCTTGAGATGTATCTACGCTGTCCTATTCCATCCCACCTGAACAGACAAGTGCAACTTGTTTTTTCAATTCAGTTTTTTTAGTGCCTCACACAGGTCAACAAAACCAGCGTTCCAAAAACTACACGACTGCGAAATGCTAAGCACACCACTTGTTTTTGAAGTGGTGACAAAAAGAGGAATGCACTTTCTCATTGGCGAGGGAAACCTGAAGTATTCCTCTCTTTGTTCAGCCGCCTACAAAGCCAACTACTCCCTGAAAGGTCTCCCCCAGAAATAACAGCTTGCATCTACAGAATGCTTGCTAATCCCCAGCGATTGTGTTAAAGTACACAGCCGTACAGTAAAGTGACTGTCCCCCACGTTGACAGATTCCACCATGTCTGTGAAGTCGTACCACATCCAGCTGACCTCAGGTTTTCCTCTGATAACTGGTCACTCAGGTGGGAAAGGGAGGATACTGGCATCAACAACATAACTGTATGAATACAGCATCTATCTGCAACTAATGAGCAGAAAATCTGAAAATTGTGTACAAGCCCTCAGGGACAGCTGAGGTCAACAAGCAGCAGCCTGAGGTTCATTTCGGTGAATGAAACTTGAATGACATTCCTGTTGCTCAGGGCTTTTCCTTGTCCAAAATATTCTTTGTCTGAGTCCCATGGGAATATGCTCTCTCTGTTGTGACGACAACACAAGACTTATCTTCCTGTTTTTCTGTCCTTGGACAGCAGATACTACACCAACATCCATGACAACTGACGGCTCATTTTCACTCTCAAACTTGGTTCCAGATTCAGTCGACCATTTGTTAGCCAACACTTTGGATAGCAATGCTTGCCATAGTTCGTTACTGAGTACGTTTTAGATGAATTCTACAAGCAGGGTTGTTTTGATTAGAAAATGTTTGAGTGAAAACATAGTGTTACCCTCTAAAATGTCATGACTGCCTACCAACATTTTGGAAAAGTTACCCAATATATCATACACTTTCAGAATGTTGCTCTTACAGCTGTACAAAGTAGAAATTATACTGATGGGCATTTTGCAGGGATTTAGTCATAACCCCAATAAAAATGAACATATATAAGTGACTAAGTAGACCCAAAGTAAAGCGATCATCAGAATTATGTTTTATTCTTTTATTTTCCAAACTTCATGACAATCTAGCCACACGTTGTTGAGACATTCTGTTTAAAACAACACAAGTAGACCTAATGCTAGGGCTAGATGATAAGACTGATTAGGATTAATCCTAGTCTGTCAAATTATTGTATTTCTCGAAGGAGTTTAGAGACTTTAAAGAGAGCATTAAAATAGACTTCAGGAAAACAGTGGACATATTCTAACTATAAACTTAAACTTGATATTGATTTGAAATCTAATGGATGTTTTGCTGCTGGTTCCGTCGGCCTTGCTCCCATGATGGTCTATTTCTACTGAAAGGGAGCATGCAGACTGCTAACTAAGTACTGTAAGCACCTCATACAACCCCAGTTCAAAACTATCCATTTAACACTGCATGCCAGGGGGGTTATGTTTCTGCTTGTGTACAACATTGGATAAGGGAACGGCCTAACAAAGGGCCCATTGTTCAGCTTTATTAAAAAACACTGAGTGTGGCTTCCCTTCTAATATCTGCATCATCATGAAAGGAACAAGATACAGAGGACACTGGCTCAGGAAAATACCCTCGCAGTCACAACACCAAGTATTTCAAAATAAAAGACAGAACACATAAGCTAATCAAACTACAAATGACATCATGAGTAGAGCCGTAATGAGTGCACTGACTGAGACGAAGGCAGTGATTAGGCTGCTGGACTCCAAGCAGCTAAGTACTTCCTACTGAATTATCTTCACGTTGATATGCTCAGCGAAGACAGCGGCTAACTTTAGCCACAGAGGAAATGGGAGGGAAAAGCATGTGTCGTCGGGGTCAAAAAGGCAAAAACAGAGGAACGTGGTTAGTTAGCCTTGTCGTTTCTTAAGATAGAAGGAATGACAATTACAGTGCAGAAGGAAGGACGTAGCTTAATAGGCACAGCGGGGTCACTTAACAGTTAAAAGCAGGACAAATATTTTGAACGTTCACACTGCTGCTTGATAGAAAGTGGGAAGATAAGCCAAAAGCTACTTCAACATCACTTTTAAAGATGTTGCGTTCAAGATGAAATGATCCCACAAGAAGTAGAGGGAATATGAGAGGAAGAAAGGGCCTGTACCTTTTGCTCAAAGGACTAAAAAACGGATTTAGAAATGTCCCCACATGGTTTTTAAACTTCTTATGCAGCGATTTACAGTTGATCTCATATCGGAAACGGTAAGAATGCTCTAGGGTGTGTGGTTATATGCATCAAATGTAAAAAAGTAATCTAAGGTGTATAAAGTGGTTTCAGAGGTGCATGGTCCTTGCCGGTCCATTAGCAAAGAGAAACCAAAAGTTATCCCTTTGAGGACAACCATGCTACTTCCTGGCACGGGCAAGCAAATAATGATTTTTTTTTGGGAGAGAAATCAAAGCAAAACCCAGAAGTCTGATCACACTGATGCATTTCATTTGTACTAGCCAAAATGTCCATTGTGTACCTGCTGCTTTTTGCATTTACTCTCAAAAGCTGAAATATTCCCCTTTTTTCCAGATGTTGCCCTGTGTTCCCCCTGCTCGGCTCGTCTCTGATGAACTGGAGACGTTGGACTCGGCTACTGAAGGAGAAGGAGCCAAAAGGCAGCAGCCATTACTTTTCCAGCCCCTGTCCTTTCTAAAAAACAGCAGGCAGGAATAGCCTGAGGTCAGAGTCCCCCCCCTACTATGTCTGACAATTAGACACAAGAAGACAAAAACATTGTCATGAGGGCCGTGATTTATTCCTCTCTCAAGGGCTTCCCTTGCTTTAACCACTTCCTGTCACTGGGACTCCTCTTCCTGGCCTGAAAGATTAGACCACACTGGATGAAAGGTTTAACCATTCACACTAGTTTTAATGCTGAAAAAAGGTGTATACTGTATATTATTATTCATTGTTGAGTTACTTGTTCTATAGTCTGCACTCGTTTGATGCGTTTACATGTTCTTTTAAAAAATGTTTTGCAGGTGGAGCTCATTTTCCTTTATATACTGCTAGGTTGCTAACATAAAATATTGCTGTTTAACAGTTTATTCAAATATGTATTAAAAAAAAGGGAAATGTACAAAGTAACTTAAGATGCCATGTAAATGTAGTGGGGTAAAAAGTACAATAATAACCTTTGAGAAGTAGTGGGTGTTTAGAAAGTAGGGATGCCAGCGATTATTCGATTTTTCGAATATTCGTTACAGTCTCCATAATCGAAAATTATTTTTAAAATTCGATTTTATTTATATATTTTTTTATTATTATTTATGTTTTTCTTTTTTTTCCTGGCTTAGTTTCAACCAAAATATAGACTAATGCTAACAATAGTAATAGTATTAATAATTGTAAATGGCCATTGGTCACACCACCAGTTTGTTTTACTGTAAACTTGGAGGAAGCCAGCAGCGCAGACTGCGCAAAGTGCAGACTGCTGGGCGGCGAATAATCGATTAATATTCGCCAGGGCTGTCCGATTTTCGAATTTGATCATGGTCAGTTTCTGGCATCCCTATTAGAAAGTAGGAGGGAATATAAATAATCAAGTGAAGTACAAGAACTGCAAAATTGTATTTAAGTACAGTAGTTCAGTAAATGTACTTAGTTAACTTCCATCAATGCATGTATATGATGATGATAACAACTATAATCATAATTTACAGTTAATATACTCAGATTGCTTGAATTTAGTTTAATGAAATATACAAGATATGAATTCCTCTGGTCCCTGTGACTCAGCAGCCACGGCTTGGGAAACATTTGAGAAGGCAAACCTGAAGTAATGTGATGCACAAACTCACACACACACACATACTGTAGTACGCATACACACAAGCACACAAAAACCCTAGTTAAAGAAAAAAGGATTACTGCACAATCCTTCCAAAACCCCTTTTCATCTGAGAGGAGCAGAATCAATAAGCAAGGTTTTCTATGGGACTCAACAAGTTCAGACATGGGCCTGAAACTCAATCACCGTACTGTAAACACTGCTTTCACAAAACGTGGATTTTTTGAACTGATGCTGATTCATGGAGCTGCAGTAGGAGAAAGTGAGCTCGGTGTCTGAAGGAGCACAGATTACCACATTTATTGAGAGCAAAGCAAGCCTGGCGCGGAGTTTACAGTAGCCCTGCTGGCACCGCTGCCACGCCGCTGCTCGTTGAGTCATGTGTTGCTCCGTGACTTAGCTTGAGAACGTTTCCAGGGCTCGAGTGTAAACAGAGCTAGTGGAAAGCAGACGGATCACTCCTAGCAAAACATGCTGGCAGAGAAAGCCCGTGGCCTCCGCTCATGTTGTGTTGTGTAATGATGCAAAACCACTGGAGCGGTGCAGGGTTTTCATTCAGGCAATTGCATAGAAAGACAGAGGGAGGGAGAGAGAGAGAGAGAGAGACAGAGACAGAGAGAGAGAGAGAGAGAGAGAGAGAGAGAGAGAGAGAGAGAGAGAGAGAGAGAGAGAGAGAGAGAGAAAGAGCTGTATCTGAAAGACAGACGGAAGCAATAGCTGCACAAAGAGTCTAGTTCTGATTGTAGATGCTTCTAAGTAAACAACTCGTCGATTGTAGGCCTTTTAATGTGGAAAAGTGACATATAACTCGTTTATGTATAATGTCTTGTAGGGATCTTTTAAAGAGGCCCTATTATTCTAATTGTTATGTTTCATAGTTGTATTTTGGACCTCTATTGAGAATTCGGATTTAAGCCTTTGCAGACCATTGACATGCATACAAATGTATATAACACAACACAGGAAAGGGAATACCTCCAAAAAGCATACTAGGGCCCCTATAAGGCCTTCTTCTTGTGTCCTTCTGAAATAGGACTACTTTAACTTCACTAAAAGTACTGTTTCATTCAGGTAGCAGTACATCTAAAGAAAACTGCTAATTTTATACATTTTTTTTTAATGTGGGTAAGAGGTGGTGGGTAGTGCAGAACGCACAAGGAAAGGTTGATGATTAAAAGCATTAAGACATATTTAAATTTAAATTTAAATATGTTATGCACCTTCAAAACAACAGCATAGAGATACACTTTAAACTTCCATTAGGTAGAAGAAAATATGGCATTTGAGAGACAGCACAGATCAGTGCATATCAGCCAAGGAATCTCTCTTGTTCATGATGTCGTTGCGGATAAGAACCTCTAAAACCAAAATAAAAACAAAGCACAACAATGAAACCTTATCCTTCAAGGTTTTGCGCTGCACTTTGTTTGGTTTACAGTCTATTCTGAGTGTGTGTGGTGCAACACGAACCCTCTGTGGCTGTGGAGGTATCAATAGATCAGTGGGGCGGGCTGCTGCAGTCAGACTAAACTGTAAACAAGTCCCATCCAGAGACCACGGCTGACCCGGCACCGCACATCCCAAACCATCTGATTCATCCTCCTTTACAGGCCGACAGCAAGCTCCTCAACAGCTGCATGATGAACCCCCAATAAATCCACTGCGACCAAAAGCTTTGAATCTCTCTAAAGGAAGCGAGGATGCAGGTGGCTGGAGTGGAGTTTATTGGAACACATACTTTCCAGAAGACCAAAACAACAAGACCCTGATGTCCTCCTGATTTCAAAGGCGATCTGCAGGGAGGGGAGAGAACACTCGGAAGCAACAGCCTTTTGTTGGAAGGCACTTTCGCATTAGGAAGAGACTGTGTTTTGTTTATGGGACAACATAGTGTTGCCATTAAGGCTTTAATCAAAACTGTTTTCTGGAGACAGCCTTGAGTGACACCCCCCCCCCCCCCCCTCCTTGGTTTTGGCCTGTTTGGTTTGGTTCCCACTGAGGGAGCAGAAACAGCAGGAAGAAGAAAGGAGCGGGGAAAGTGTGGGAATGTCTCTACATCGTCGCCACGGCAGGCAGTTCCTAAACATGGCTTTAAATTAGGGGAAAAGAAAACACGGGCTAAAAAAAGGCAGTCGCCTAACTATACTCCTGCCTGCTAATTTGTCACCACTTGAAAAACAAGGGAAAAAATAGCAACAGTTTGAAATCACACTGCTTTAGAGTTAGGAAATGGCGGAATACTTAAACACAAGGGGCATTTGGGTCAACTCCATCGCACATACATCTAAACCATTGTGGCTGCGTCCATATTAGAGGGAGGAAGACATGGAGAGTGTCTGGCTCTGGCCTGCTGGCCGGCTGGCTGGGATCGGACCAGTGACAGCTGGGGCTTGAAAGTCTTACATCCAAAGCCAGGGCTCACTGCCACTTGCTACATAGCAGCGCTGAGCTAAGCCCACCCCCTCCTGTCCAAGCCCTCACTCTGAAAGATCACTGTCCTGAACAAAACATTAAGCCCCTGCCAAATAACTCACTCTTAAACCATCTTCTCTTTAAAGTGTACAGTAAATCCAAGAGCGGAAGGGGTACTGGAGAGAAGACAAGATGGCAAGAGGAAGTATCTGTCTGCTGCCATGTTCGAGAGGGGAAGGGGTCACAGAGAGGGGAGTTTCTCAGAGTGTTCAGTGTGTTTGTGTGATCATTACCTTATCAACCAGCGGCAGACAGCGTGGTACCCTGTGCTCCAGTTTGACAATGGTGATGAAGTCACCCTCTTGGCGTTCATCTTCACTTGTGTTGCACAGAGACAGAGGGTGATACTGCAAGAGAAAAAGAGAAAAGGTTATCATTTCATAAGGACAACAAGAAAGGTCAATCAGTAGATCCCTAGGTGTGTTGAATCTCACTCAATTGTCCTTAGTCAAATTGGCAGAAAGGATAACAACTAGACGGGGATTCATTTATCTTGTCTATGCCTAACTGTATTACAAACTTGTAATATTTGTCCTAAAAATGTAAAACAATGTCAAGAGATTTGATTTGATTGTGTAAATCAGCACTTTCTTTTGAAAATATAACAATAACCGACCACATTGATGGTTTCTTAAAGAGACAGTACAGAACACAAATTACAGCTGTTATTTTGTTCTAACAGAAAGATGGAGAATAACTGGAGAAAAACTGAGCACTAAAATGTATCTCAAATACCAGTGATATTCACAAGACATATGCAGATAGATGAGAAAACATTTGTTAAGCAGATGGGGATAGAAACATTTAAAACTTGTGACATACTTGAATTTACTTTGGTAAACACCAACCATTTGGTTTGGATCATTGTACTCCTCTATTGTACTCATCTTTTAAAGCTTTGTGACCGGGAATTTGAAAAATGATACAGCTGTAGCAGAATAAGACACTAACCTCCAGATACAAAAACACATGTTACTGACAGCATGTGACCTAAAGTATATCAAAGACTGGACCATAACCAAGAAGAGAAGAAGATAATGTTTGGGACACTTGCACTTGAAAGAAGCTTTTATGTGTTGAATGAAGGCGTTTCCGCTCTAAACTGTTCACAGTTGTTATCAAGAGGAAAAAACTTTAGCACCCTGAAAAATCAATTACATGGATGGTGCTGTTCACTCCCACTGAAAGCCTTGAGGACTGAAAGAGCCAGAGATAGTCTTTGGTAGGAACATTTGATCCCCTCTGAAAGGGAGGAAATTCGTAGCTGCTGAAAGGCTGCATTTAAGAGCTCAAAGGATAGCAGCAGTGTTTGCAAGTCACAGACATGCTGTCACGGGTACGAGGTTGTCCAAAAAGGAGAAAACCGCTCCTATACACCCCCGAACATCCCTAATTTCCTCACATGACATCAACAAGAGCACCAACATGATGCTGCCCATCCTCACAGATCACCATGAGGGGCCCGGTCCCTGCGCTCACCCAGCAGGGCGGTCCCACCCTGCCCTGTCCTGCCCTGCCCTATAGGCCCGTCCTGGCATGGTGCTGCCCCGTTGGGCCCCTTCATGTGGCTGTGGGCTGAGGTCATGGGACTCCCCCTCATCTCACCCAGCGGAAATCCCTAAATTAAAAAGACCCACGGGTGACATCAACAGCTGGCACCCCCGTCCAGGAGAATTGACGTAATGTTTTGCAAAGGGCTTGTGCATGTCTGTCACAAGGAGGGAGAGAGGAGAAGGAGACAGATTTGGGGGACCGGGGGCGGGGCTTGTAGGTAAAAGAAGGAAGTAGGGAAACACCCTTTGTGTAGAGATTGGAGAGTGCAGTGGAGTCACATACCATGAATAATTCCTATGATGTCTACTATGAGTTGAGATGATGAAGCTAGTTGGGAAACAAGCCAGCTAAATACCTTCTGCACAAACAACATGTGTATTAATGACCTCCAGACAAGTGATTACAATCCAGAGTATAACCTTAGACTGTTTATACGAATTGGACGTAGTAACTGTGATATCACCCATTAGTTAATGTTTTGAAGCCTCAAGTTCATTATTTGGCTGTTGCCATCTTGTTTTTTCGAGCCAAAAGTGACAAGAGGATGGAGCTTAGAACAATAGAACAAGACAATTGGAGAACTGAAAACACACTATGACAGGCTTAAAGTTCTATGAGGACAACACTGACAACAGCGAGTTGTCAATCACAAGGTATTACCGCCATAAAGCATACCTTTCCAAAATTGGGATCAATAAAGTATATATCTATCTAGTATATATCTACCTTGCATTATCGTCTAATTTACTCTTAAGGCAATCATCTTGTATTGAAGAAGACTTGAACGATTGAGAAAATAACTTGTAAGGAAAATGTTTACTGAGGTAATACATCAAGTGTGAAATAGGGTCCTAGTTCGGTCATTTTTTCAAAGGCTTCTATAAAAAAGGACTTTTTTCTAACTGTCTTTCTGCTCGCTAAAGGAAAGAATATAGGGAAAAGGCACTTCCTGTATTAGCTTTCACTTTTCACACCTGGAGATAGTCCCTTTGTTGTACCCCGGGGGATTATTTGGCAGCTGCCAGAATATGTTTATGAGGGAAAGTGTGACGTTATGAAGCACTTCTGCTTATTAAGAAATCACTGTCACAATAATTATAGAGCCAACTGGAGTCATTTGTATCACCTTAAGAAACGCCATGTGATTGAGAGTACAGGGAACTTGTCAGAAAGTGAGCAGAGGTGTCTTAAGACTGTAGTTAGCTGAAGTGGAAAAAGGCAGAACTCTGACAAAAAAAAGACAATTCAATTGGATACAAAAATAAATGCTACTTAATTAACATTCCATTTACAGTCCATTGAAATAAACACATACGTATGATACGTCAAACAAGAAAAGCTCTGAAAGCAATGATATAGAGAATAACCGAGAAGGCCATGGGTCATGGTGAAGTACTCAAAGACACTAAGACATCAAATCCAGAGTACCTCTCTCTACATGAAGTTGAAGGTGAACAATAAATGGAATAATCTTGACTTCAGAATCTGCCCTGCATGACGTTTTCAGACCTGGCATGTGGCCTGAGAGGAAGCTCCTCTTAAGGAAGTCATGGTCTGGCCTGCATGCTGCCCTCCCAGCTGCCTCTACCAGTCCACATTTACTAGGCCTAAATTAGAGGCCTAAAGTTGAACTTGGCCCTTAACAAAGTAAAAGAAAGAAATAAAAAGATATTTTAATGGCCTTCCTTCATTGATGCCATGACCTCTGCTCTTTTACGCTGTAGGTTTGTAGGAAAAGTTGAAAAATAGCTACTTTCAGAAAAGAGATGTGCCAATACGCTGAAATCACAAGGGTTATTTTGAATCTTGAGGCTTAGTTGGTCATGTTTTGATCGTGTTGCGATATTAAACATGTTGATACATGGGACTGTGCAATCATACCTAATAAAGTAGATAATAATCCCGAAGCTGAGTCAAACAGGCACAGAAGGAGCGGCTGGTTTGAGTTTCCTCTTGCTCTCCTCTAAGGGCAACCACTTCCATGATCACAGTGTCTATGTTTTGCATTGTTGACAAGAGTTAGAGTTTTCTTCTATTTTAGATATGCACACCACTTATAAACAGATGGCTGCAAACTCTCTCCATGTGCCACCATTGGTGCCATCCACCACTTAGAGTCATGCTGCCACTGGACTATAAATGGCACCCAGGATAGACTGAAACGTCTTCATTTGGTTTTTGTATGGCCCTGAGAAAAAGGGGCCTGGGAAACCGAATCACTGAGTCTCCATTTCACAGGGACTAGAAACCACAGGGCACGCAAACAGTTCCCCACAGACTGTTAACAATGCTAACTCCTCCGTTCCGCCTCCTCCTCCTCCTCAATCTGTCTAGATCTGTTGCAAAACTGACGGGGACATGTCCCTCGGTTCCTTTGTAGCCACGATTAAAGGCATTCCTTTGCAGCTCAATCAAAGACTACCCTAAAAATATTCCGGGGCAAGAATCTTAACAGTTTCAAAAACAAATACATGGACAGAAAAAGGGGAGAATAAATAGTAGCTGCGGTGAGAAGTCAATAATATTTGTTTTCCCCTGCACTGAGCCCTGCGGATCTTCTTTTTTCATCTGCTAATAATCAGCAAGAGAGATTTTTAGTTCATCTCTTGCCAGCAGGGAACCAGGCCCAGGCAGTTATGTCAGTATGCGTCGGGGTGGGATGGGATGGGGGGGGGCTTGCACCTCTCATCGAGTTCCACCACTCAATTACCAGCTGCTCAGGCCACTTTTCAAAAACGATTGGATGAAACGCTACATGCAAAAGTGATCAAAACGAAGCAGATTGCTTTAGTAGGCGATGAAAGAAATACATTAGTGTGATTATTCTATCGTACAGTGTTTAATCGAGAGAGGGAGGGAGGAAGGTTTCTTCAATGAAGCTCTGCCCTGAGGCCTGGAAAGCCAGCCAGGTTGGTGCACACCAGGGAAGATTTCAATCAACCCTGACACATGCAAGCTAGCAGCAGCAGCACATACACACACACACACACAGTAAAAAAACAACACAATATCTACTGCCTGGGTTCGGACTGACCCACTTCCTCAGAGAGTGACTCAGCCTCCCACGTCTGGGCTCAAACGTATGAAATCTCTTTGTCTCTCATTCTCTTGAACTCCATTAAACACACCTGTTGTGCATGTGCTCACACTTACACTTATATAAAAGTTCTGTTAAAGTGAGTAAGAAGTCAGAGCAGTGGGTTCAGAAATTGGGGCACGGCTTCAGATTGTGGTTGCCCAATTCAACAGAATGACTTTCAGTTATTTGATTTGCATTAATACTGCCCTGTATTATTATTAGACTCCTTTATTATGTAAAACTTAGTAAGTTAATTTGTGTTTTGATTCAAACAGACACAAGTGATTTGGCCTCACTCATGACACGACATAGATTTATGATGCTATATCTGTCTCTGTGGGTGTAAATCAAAGCCTTTCACTTATTTAACTTGGCAGAAGATTTGGTAACGAGGGCAAATGTTTGGTTTAAGAGCAGGAAGAGCGGTCTCTAAAAAGAGCAAAGAGAGACCGCATGTAATAGTTGAAAGAGATCTGAATCTGGTTGCCTGGGTTACTAAGCAACAATAACTTTGGTCCCAGCAAAGATTTGGCTCTCTGTACACATTTGTGAAGTGATGAGGGAGCCTGAGGTGACAGGACGGGCTACAGGACGGGCTACGACACTGACCCATGCCACCACCCCTGCCCCCTAACTGAAATCACTAATAGCACGGGTTAATGAATGAGGTTGCAGCTATGTATTGTTGCTGGAGGCACATGAGAGCACATGCAGGTACTTGCATGTGAACATATGTATTCTGCTGATCTATTGGGGCAAAAAGTCCCTCTGTGGTCCTGCAGGCGGAGTGAGTCACTCCGCAGTGTGTCTACATCAGTGGAGGAGGACGCATTGGAATTCAGAGTTTCTCTAACTTTTTTCTATAATGTACCCCTTTAAACGTTTTTTCAGCAAAGTTACCCTCGCCTCTTTGAAGAAGTTCAATACAAAGCTGCGCCATTAGTGTCAGATTTACCTAATCAGAAAATACTTACATTTCAAATGTTTATAATCTATCACTATACAGTATTAATGGACAGTTGCACATGAACTTGTATCATTTAATTAATTAGTTACATTTATATAAGAAAATGTCAAATTGTATACGTTTTTTTGTGTTTTGTATGAAAACAATCTCTAACTGTAAAGTGACTAAACCTGTCAGATAGATGTTGCGTAAAGTGTAAAATACTCCCTTTTGAGATGTGATGGAGTACGGTACTTGAGTTAATATACTTGTGGTTACATTCTACATTTGTCTTGATCACAGCAGCACTGAGAGCCAAGCCACTGAGCATTTTCTCAGATATCATATACATGCTTGGACCAATAATCAGGCAGTACTAGCTTCTACACACACACACACACACACACACACACACACACACACACACACACACACACACACACACACACACACACACACACACACACACACACACACACACACACACACACACACACACACACACACACACACACACACACACACACACACACACACACACACACACACACACACACACACACACACACACACACACACACACACACACACACACACACACACACACACACACACACACACACACACACACACACACACACTCTCTGTGGTCCAGCCCCCAGTGCCATAGATGGCACAGATACACACTCCTCATACCACACACCTCAAACAGCCTTGTATCTCATGAGCCTACACTAAGTACATTTACTTAAAAGGCTGATAGAAGAGTGACGCCCGGTCGCCCGGTGCCAGGCAAACCAAGTGAGGGTCTTTCTCTGGCACAGCATCTGGAAAAAGAGTTCTCTGAGGCCCTCGCCTCTCCTGTCTTTGCAAATGCAAACGAACAGGAGGCATTACTGCTTTGGTCCTGTCAAAACAAAAGGCGTGTCATCTTTCCCCTCGCTTTATTGACAGTGTCAGCCCCATATCCAGTAACGGTTACCACAGAGAATGACTTGGGGAAACGTGATCCCATAATGAGGCCTAAATAATTACCACCAGTCCCAAATTTGCCCGGGCGCTTTCTTTAAGTAGATGTGCTTCCCCCCGACTCCAGGCCCGTCAGACTGTCTCTCTGTTCTATAAAAGGGATTAGAAAAGAGAAAAGAAAGAAGCTGGAAAGGAAAGAGGAGTTGAAATGAAAGAAAGGAAGCTGAGGAGTGAGACTGAACGTTGTCGTTAAACAAAGTTGCTGGGTACTGGTGGTATGCCACATGAGCAGTAAACTCTTTCTCAAGTCAAGCTTTTGCTCATTTTTCTTTGCCTTCCACACTAGCTATTTCACTTGTATTATGAAGATGTACAAGAGTTTTATGTAACATGCACTCAGAGCACTCTTACAGTTGTTTTAGCACAAGCGGCAGAGATGGTCAGGATCTTGTTTCAGATCCAAAGAATCAATGGACAATCATAAGGACACACCCTACTGTACACACACTACTGATCTGTAATTGAACACCAACGTTTGACAACACACCCACATTGGCTTATCCTCTCATTTGATTTATTACCTTAGAAAGTATTTTCTTCAAAGCATAGCGAAGATCAAAAAGCCAAACTCAAAACAACAGTGCGCAAATTAGTGAAATCACATGGGCCAAATGTTATACAATGCATGGTTGCAAAAAAAGACAATCTCTGAACCCATTGGCTATTGGACTGATAGCCATAAGCTTTTCGAGGTAGGGGGCTATATATCTGGGGTTCTGGTGTCAAATCTTTGGACACAAAACCTATTTTCTATCGCACACTATGAGCTAATCTCCAGCTAATTCAAACTACTTTCTTGTAAGGCGAAGGGATGTGATTTTATTTCAGCAAATGAATTCCCCCTCTTCTGTTCTAAACGCAAACTGTATTCATTACATTACATGTTACTTGTTAGACTTACATACTCACATGCTGACTGCAGTGGGGTTTGAACCTGTTTGAACCCCCTGATCCGAACACCTACGGACAACCCACTACGCCACACGACCCCCTTATATTCCTGCAATCAACCAAAGCTTTCTTCCATATGCATGCACAATCTGTTGGATGAAAAAAAACCTAATTAACAAATAATGTCCATCTTCTGACCAGTTTAAGGATATTTCACATAGACCATAAGACTATGTTGTGATGGTGAGACCTTCTCCAGTCCTCTTTAAGTGCTCAAAAGAACATCAAACATGGGCACTTTTGAGTTTTTATTATCATTATAGCTGCTACATTAGCTGAATGACCCTTCTCTTTCTGACTGGTGACAAAGCACTTAGAGCCACTCAATAGGATCACCATGGAAACCGCTTTAAGATGGAGCCCCGTGTCATCTCCACACTTCCTGACCAGGTTCAGTGGTCTTACACAAACACATCTCCGCACACCGAAACATACACACCACCAACAACTACGGCCACTCCATCAGCCTCAGGCCAGCGCTTGGCTATACATTTCAAAGCTCTGAGTTCAACATAAACACAGCACTTCCCTGTCATAACAAGTCAGTGGCTTGGTAACCCAACAGTTTGTTAGTATTGCAGTGATCCTTCTTCCCTGTAGAGACAGGGCCATATCCACACGTCCTCCAGGCTTCCTCCGGCCCGTCCCTGGCCTGCAGGACCGCTCTGCCACTCTCTCAGGTTCCACAACATCAGTCAGAGATAAAACCCACACTTTTAAGAGTGTCAATCACTTAAGGTTGGGAACGTAAGATCAGCTATGTGGAAAGAGATTAGCCCGGAGAATGAGGAAGGGTGTTTACAGAAAGGAACTCCAAATTAAAGGAAAAGGAAGAAACACATGAGGCAAAGGAGCAGGAGGACGTGCGGTCAGTTAGGAGCTAATATGTTCCCTAATTCATTTTCATTGTTAAATTGCATTCATTCAGAGTAGGCTTTGGAAGTACAAGTGGTTGGTTTTGCAGGTGTTTCATAACCATAAAGCAAAGAATGGGACAAATTGGAAGTCTAGGGATAAGATATCAAAAGTTATCACAGGTAATGCTGAGGAGGTCATGATTATCTGTATCAAATGTCAAGGTCGATCCAATAGTTGTAAACACATATCACTGAAAACCACAAATGTCCCTCATATTGAAGTTCAAAAGATGAAAAGTCAGGGGAACACTAAAGTCATGAGGGTACACGGCCTAGGAACCATGAATGTATACCAAAGTATGAACCAAATCATCCAGCAGATGATAAGATATTTTACTGGATAACGTAAAACTTGGACCTGCTGGTGCTAGACGATAAGTCAGACCAAAGTCAGTGAGAACTCCCACTGGGAACCATACATTTCTGATCCAAATGTCATCTTAATCCATCAAATGGTTGCTAAGATATTTCAGTTTCCACCAAAGTGGTGAATCAACCGACTGACCGACATCCCTGGATCCTAGCTGAAAACGTATTTTAACCAGAACCCACAATCTTATATAAATATACAGTATGTTAGGGCCTTCACTGATATTGGTATATGGTAAATGGGCTGACCTTAAGAGTTCAAACTGACTGGGAGAGTTTCAGTTTCAAAATCAAACTACTGCTTTAACAGAACAAGTTGCAGACAGTAAGAACAATGACACCAGAGGAGGGTTGCAGACATTGTGATTCACTTTAACAAGCAACAGGTGCCTTTTTTAAACACTTCCACATAAAATAAAAAAACCAGTAGACTGCTGGGGGTGCTCTTAACTTGCCTTTCATTTGGAAATGCAATCCCATGTCCCCCCCTGAACCCGCCCACCAACATGTCTATTCTGTGGCAATATGCTGTTCTTAAAGAGGGTCAAACTTTATTATGGCATATAAGAGGGAGTCATTTGCCCCCCTTTTTCCTTCCTCTTTCAGCTCCAGCTTTCCAACTGTTCTTCCAGTCAACCTCGTAAAGATTTAAACCCCTAAAAACGCAGCTTGTGGGATGAAAATGGATGCCACTGTACAGAGACATGTGCAGCCAATGAGCTTCCCTTTGTTGACAAAGCTCTGTGCGAGGACAGGGAAAGCCTGAAACCCCTAATGTGGTGTTTCATTACACAACAAGCGGTCACCTTTTTTATAATTGGTTTAGTCGTCTGTTTTTCAGAAGGAATACGTTAAATAAAAGAAATGCTTGATTTTCATGGGATTCTGGACAAAGGGAAAAGTATGGGAGAAATAATATCCTTCAACAAACCAAAGGGTGTAACTGGATGGATGAAGAATGGGCCGAGCATGAAGCGATTACATTTTGGAGCCGATCTGAATCATGGGGTGCGTACCAAATACTTTTTCATGTATGTAAACGGCTGAAATATAAGTTCTGACAGGTGGCTCTTTAAATGTATCGTGCAGTTTTTCATCTTGTCTACCAGTTGGCAGCAGGTGTGGTTCACCTGTTGGCTGCAGTAGACAATTCAAACATAAATTCTGTATAAACGGTTGCAGAGAAATGTAAGGCTCAGTTATCGGGGTTAGGGCTTACACTGTAAATCATTTTCCCTCAGAGGCGTCCCCATCCTCCCATCTGTTCAAAACAAATGACTTAACCCACTGACTTCCTCTTTCCTCACGGTTGATTCCTTTAACATCTGTCCTCGAGTATGTACAATAATTGTACACAGCAAAACTTTTCCATACTAACATGTGTAGTTGCATGATCAGCCTTAAATCTAATTCTCCTGGAAAGAAGAAATCAAAACAGAGGAGATGCCAGAAAATAATTTCTTAGAAAGGTCTTTCCAGTGTCTACCTCTCGGATCTAAACTCCATATAAGCGCTCTTTGGTATTTCTACTATGTTATTACCCACTTTTTGTGTCGTATAATATCTCTAATTTAATCCCTAGGACAGGAGAAAAGCAAAAGAGAGACGTATTTCACCACAAATGTCACTGTCTGCCACCGCCCCTCCTCTCCCCCCCACAGGGAATCCCATAATCACCTGCGGCCGATGTCGGAGAAATGCAGTCATAAAGGCAAAGAGCAAGTAAACACAACATCTAAATAAAGGGCTCTCTATGTTATTTTTGCTCTCCGCAAATGTTTATGTGACCATATTGGCCAGGCACACACACACACTGCATCCGTAGCAACCCTGCAGTAAATAGTCACAAAAACACCAGCAGAGAGTCCTCTGATGTGGCCGACGACTGCTTGCAACACACCTTGTAATTGGCGGCATAATTGTTTTCTTTTTGCTGCTATATTTCACTTTGGCTCTGAGGCTGGCGTTGAAGCAGCATGATTTACGGTCAGGGAATGCGCTGAGAGCTTTTCAAGACAAACCGGCACAGATGTTTCTGTCTGACGTCTGTGCGCCTGGATATCCACCTGAGTCCGTCAGGGAAGGGGAGAGGGGAGGATCAAGGGTTAAGGGAGAGAGACTCCTGCTCTCCTATGTAGGGGCTGGGAAAAAAGGATTCATGTAAGAATCAAGATTCTTACCTTTGGAGATTTTGGAGCGATTCAAAGATTCCCCAAATATTTGTTTGCTAACCTTGATTTATCCTTTTTTTAATTGGCAAGTTTAAAAAAAATGAAATGCAGTTTGCAAAAAGTGTTTATTTGTGTAAGTTTAGCATTACTTAATGTTACCTTTTTTATTTGGTTTGCCATCATGGAAATAACTTTTTATAACTTTGTCTATATTTAAAAAGCCAATCATTTTATACACACTTTACCATGCTTCCATGCCATAATGTGTCACAGCCTCTTTTTAAAACACACAGTGACTGGAGTAGACCCTGAAGTTAGCATCTACTGAATCCAGAATCCGATTTGAACTGCGAAATGTTTTAAATGTGAAATCGCCTTTTAAAAGAATCTTGACAACAATCGAAATCCAATCAAATCATGAAATACTAAAAGATTTACAGCCCTTTCCTGTGGCACTCTGAATTGTCAGTGTGCCCTGCTGCATGCTGGGTGCTGTACTGTATGCTCCAGTCCCAGCTGGGTCCTGTCTTGTTTTAATGGCAAAAGGGACCGTACAGTTGTGTGTACAGAAGTATGTATGCACTATAAGGGTAAGGGCTGTAGGGGAGGGGGCTGCTTGGGTAAACGACGCTGAGGCGTGGGCACGCGGCCAGGAGCAGGGAGCTCCTCGTGGAATGCCATGGAAAAATGAGACAGAGGAATGCAGACTCCACTGAGCAGTGTAAACAGGCCGGGCGGACAGAATGCTGCAATGCTACTTTGAAGTCATCTCCCTATCACACACTCACAGACATACACACACATACACGCACACACACACACACACTATCTGAACTAGTGACCAGCAGGTTCCGCTTTGTTTGGGCGCTGACATGAATGCAACTTTAAAACACAGCATGTACAGTATGTGTGCTTTTTCAGCCCAGCTCAATGTCCGGAACACACACACTATTTATTACTCAAACACAGATGCACTCACTTCAACACATGAGCACACACATGCACCCACGCACATGCCTGCGTAGTCACATTCGGCACGTCCACACACACAAACATATACAGAAAGTCACACCTGCTCTCCCCTCCGCGGGCCGGACACTTCAAGGCCTCCGGCCGCGCTGACGACAGTGAGTTTTACGAGCAGAGTCCATCTATCTCCTCCAACTCCCCTCCTCCCTCCACTCCCAGTCCTGCTTCAATATGGCCTTTCAACATCTTTGTTGAGCGTGCGGCAGTGATATCAGGCGAAGAATGTCTCCGGTGTAGACAGTAGACACGCAGGCACCGGAGCCTCTACCTCAACGTCTGAGCCAGCCGGCTGAGGAATCCACTCAAGTGGGCAGGTAAACACTGCTGCCCTTTGGATCACCACTCTCTCTTACAACCAGTGTGTGTGTGTGTGTGTGTGTGTGTGTGTGTGTGTGTGTGTGTGTGTGTGTGTGTGTGTGTGTGTGTGTGTGTGTGTGTGTGTGTGGGGGGGGGAGACTGCTTGCTGAACAAGTGTTACATCAAACTGAAAATCATCATATGAAATGGTTTCTGATGAGAGAAATTATGAAAAAATATATAATGTGGTATCATCAGTAAGAAAAACTGCCAATACATTTTTTTCCCCCAATCTTTAAGCTCTACTAAAACATGTATATAACTCATTTTATGTTTTTTTCGTCATGTTTCAGTAGATTTCTGTACAGCAGAAAGAAAACAAATAAAATGTTATTTATTTCTTTAATGAAAAAAAGAAACTATCTATGTTACATTATTTGATCTTTAAAAATGAATCCATGTGAACGTTAGCATATGATGAGTATACAAACTAAAAGAAGAGATAAAGAAAATAAACAAATCTCACTTTTAATTACTGTTTAAATATTATAAACATTACATTTGAATTATATTATATAATAGATGTAAATTAATGTAACATTTGCACCCTAAGTATATGCCTATGCTAAGTATTGTCACATTTGTTTAACGACAGGTGCACATACTGTATGATGCTATTGGTTTTTTATCCTTTCATTTTTGTGTGAGTGTGAAACTTGTAGTTTCTTTCATTTATCATTCCAAGAAAACCAGGCGTGATTATCGCCCGTTTCCTTAACTAAACAAGGGTGTGCATCATTTTCATGTAATTCTAACAAATTATAGCTCATTTGTAAGCATCCAGAGAACTATGGAGCTGTTAACTGCCCTATAAGTGTTGGTCAACACCCTCATCTGAATATACCTCTTTTTGTTTTGCGTACTTCACCACACACCTGTCGGATGTTGTTTACAGTCCTGGGCTAGTGGGAAATATTGTTTGTTAAAGGCCACTAAAAAAGAAATGTAAATAATGGTATGACATTATTGACTGCCTATTATAGGCAGAATCTTTGATGATTTGCATATTGAAAGACATCGGAGGTGACACGTTCACTCAATTATTTATTCTCTACTGACTTCCCATTAACATTAGCCATGAAAGTTATTCTAGCTAAACAGGCTAGGTAACCTACATAACTAACTGTGTTAAACAGTCACACACTGCCAAGATGTTCTTTAGAATTGTACAGCACATTCGTCATGTCTCAAACTGCAAACTGTAATTAAGATATATTAAACTCAGAAGGCTGTTATTAAATGGTGTACTTGGTGTAAACATGTTATGTTCAGTACCAAAGTTAATGTCCCGTAGAATCACTACAGGTGGAGTTACACCCCTTCTCTCCATGCAGTGATTGAACTGAGGCCAGGGTTTGAGGATCCTCCTGCAGTAAATACAAATAGTGCTTATCTGCAGTGCCGGAAGTCTTAAATACTGCACACAGTTGTATGATAACATCTGCCTGCTCCAACAGCAGCGCACACTCATCACCGCTACCACGAAACACTCAACACATCCATATACACTCATAAAAGTCTGTATAGTGTATAAACACATAAATCACTTGTCCTACTTGGTAACATTATGTATACAGTACACACACAGACACTAACAAAGTCAAGTTGAGCCGTGGCTGCTGCCGCTGTCTGCCATAAGACAGCTTTCGTTTTCACTGAATGTGCCATCCCAGTAGGGAGAGTCATCAGTACAAAGGCAAGGGCCATGATGAAGAAACACTGCATGATTCACCTACTGCAAGAATACGCAGAGTACAACCGCCATGACTTAGGAGAATAAATGAAGGAATGTTTTCTTTTTTTTTACTTTTTTGGCTAAATATTTAGGAAAAACAAGGAATGTTTCGAAAAGAATCTCGAAAACAAGAATAAAGTGGAACTGTCGAGAATGAATTCAGAATGTTGAGAATCCAGTCCAAATGTGAATGAACTCAAAATGTCAAAAGAAAAGACGGAGTGACTAGAACTAGGACGGGATGATGAAGAAAAAGTTGGATTTTAGGAATAAAGTCGAAAGTTGTGAATAAAGTCTAAATGTTGTTAATAAATCCAACGCAACTTTCTTCTCAAAAGGTAAACGTGTGTGTTGTGTGTGTATGAGGCTCACTGGCAGTGGATGTAGGGGATTACTTTAGTCATTGTTATTGTTTGTTTGTGTTTTTCGTTGTTCATTTTTTTCTCTTTGTACTTATAATCAGGACAAACCATTGTCTCATTTGTATATGACAGTGTTTCCCACAGAATTTGATTCTATTTGCGGGGGCACCGCACCGCACCTCCCCCCCCGGCAAGAAAAGCCAAAGGCCCCTTAACCTATTCGGGTGGCCCACGCATCCACCCCCCCCTCAAATAAGAAAATACATGCGAGTTCATGGCTACTGTAGACAACGTTCTTGTTGCTCTGTGTTGCGTTGTTAATGAGTGAGACACACCGGAGTTGAGGATCTGTGGGGTTTATTCTCCCAAAAATATAATTTACAATTTACAATTTAGCAGACGCCTTATTCCAAAGCGACTTACAATGACCAATTACAGGGACATTCTCCCTGGAGTAACTGAGGGCTAAGTGCCTTACTCACGGGCACACTAGTAGTGGTGTTCCAGGCGGGATTTGAACTCGCAACCTTCCGATCATCAGCCCACCTCACTATCCTAGACCACCAAAATTTAAAATTTAAAAATTAAAAAATTTAAAAAAATTTAAAATGGCAGCCCGCCACAAATAAATCAATGTATGGGAAACACTGTATGCATATATTTAGCTTTCCATTGCCAAACGACAAACCTTGGTTATGCATTGTGGAAAACCTAATACAAATATTTTTGACCAGAAAAAGATAATTTATAAAGGCCACATTAATTCCTGGCATTTCGACTTCATTCTAAAAATTGTATTTCTACAGTAAGTGATTCTCAATATTCTGCCTTTAATACCGAAATGCTAAATCAGATAAAACGTCCTAATTGTGTTCTCCTCTCATCTTTTGGCCTTACTCTTCTGTAGCAGCTTTGTTTGGGCACCACGAAAAGAAGAAAAAATACACTCCTAAGGCTCGAGAAAACAAAATGGCTTTGCGCAAATAACATTTATTCAGAAATCTTTCCTCATTAAAATATATTTGGCGCATAATTACAGAAGAGGAAGACTATGTTGAGTGCATTGGGCCAGACTCGATCTGCCTCAGACAACAAAACACAAGACGTCCCTCTACCGCAGCGGGAACATAATGGCGCACTACTTCCTACTTTAAAAGCCTTTCAGCAGTCTTTCCGTTCTCTCTCTGTATTCTGTGGGATGAAAGGTAGGAGAGCCCGGAACATTGCGCGGCCTGTCATCACCACTCGGCTGTCATATCATAAGGAAGCTTTTAAATTGGTACTTGTGCTGCCTGGCAGGGCAGGTCTGCTGATGTATTCTGGTAGCAGGCCGCTAGATAAATCTCTTCAGCAGGGACAGTCTGTCTGTGATTTAGGGGCCAGCCGATACCGCAAGTAGGCACCGCTCCACGACTGGCCCCCAGTGAGAGCGCTGGGTCAGGAGGGTAAGGTACAAAACAACCCCAGCAGCAGCTCATCTACCTCACCCTGCCTCCTACTCTCATCCTTCTAACCTGGGAGCTCTCTGGGCCCCGCAGACAAAACATTGCTGCTTTTTTGCAGATTCTTGGCAGCAACAAAGAAAGCCTCTCAATTCAATAACAGGCAAACCAAGACTGCACTCCAGTTTTTTGTATACTATCATTGGGAGGACTCATCGTCTACAGAGATTCTGAATCTTCAGTCCTCTGTAGAAAAGAGAAGGTATGTCTCTGACAGTTATTGTGCCGTACTACTCTCTAAGCCTCTGGCAAATGGATAAACCAGTCTGGGGTCGGTTCCAGGGAGCTCCTTAAGTCATTTCCTGATGGAATCTTTATTTCAATCTCAGTCCTTCATGGGGTGAGACTCTTCACTCCTGAGTATTTTCTTCTGGGCCCCATCACAACATTCCCCTATCTGTCCTTGCCTTGTCTTTAGATGTAGATCTATCGCTGGCACTCTCCTGTTTTCAAATTTGGTGGCTAACCCAACGGCTCTGGACGAAAGCCCAGGCATTCACTGACAAACACAGAGGGTTGGCAATCCTCAAGGGCAATTCCACAGGCCTGACCAGCCTAGAGCCTTCAGCACGTAAACACCAGAGAGCTGCCACCAGGAGGGCTGGAGTCACATGGACACTTTACTCATTATACAGGGATGCTGCAGATGGCAGGCACAATGAGATAGAGGAACATTATATTTAACAATACCAACATATGAATTAGGGATCCAGCTTCTTCTACGTCACTTTATTTCAATTAACTGACACTATGTATTGGGTTTTTAGACCATATTTTCTTCATACTGCTATCTAGTCTGATACTTTTCAAGATATTATAATACATATTTTGGCAGAAAATATAAATTGCAGATTCATTTTTTAAATAAAAAAAACACTAAAATGATCTTGTTTCGTCTTCTCAAATGTAATCATTTTCAGTTTTTTTTTATATAAGAGTGGATTACACGTTTTTTTAAAGTTAGACTGTCAGTAAAAGAAAACAATAAATACAATTTAAATTAATAAAATAAACATCTTATGTGTCGTGTCAGGGTGTGTTGTTATGCTATCTGTTAGTAATGCCAAATAAAGTAATATTTTCATATCACATCTCTCCCTTTTTCTCTAAATTGCAACAATGTTTTTTATTTGGGCATGCGTCTCTACCTGTGTTAGCTACTTTGTCAAACGCACAGAGCTAGCCGAAAACAAGCTAAAAGATATGTGTCGCTAATGCAGTGAAATCCCCGATTTAGACACGTATTGTTTTGGTAATGTGCCGTATACAAGTCAGAGGAAAGCTCCTAAAACTTGATGTTAAAAAATGCTCCATGGAAAAAAATACAGAATATGATGTTTACATGATCAATATCAAATTCTGAATATTTTGGAATAATAATAAAGTGTGCATGGAAACCTAGTCCCCGTCATGAAACATTGTGTCCAGTATCTTTTTTCTAGTCAAAAATGTATGAATGGCATTCCTCTCTTGTACAAAAGAATCCAAATTTCCACTGCAGCATTCTGCGGTTAACGCCCGCGGGCAGGTCCAGGGGTCTCCGACACAAACAGGACCCAGCTGACGGAGACGGGGTCCATTCAGAGAGACAGATCAACTCATCCTCACAAGAAAGACCTGGCTGGCCCCCCGCAACCTGATCTATTCTCTTTCCAGAGTCACTCAGCAGTCTCACATTAGACCTTTACACTTCCTCTGCTGGCTCTCCTTCCTCCGGCCCTGAGGGTGTCAGGACCATGGGATCTGTGTGTGTGTGTTTGTGCAGTGGACACAAAAGGAGGTGACCTCATACGACATGAAAGGAGACTTGAGAATCCTGTCTCAACTGGAGTCAACTGGAGGGTCCACAAAGCTGAAAGTTGCCTATTAACTGTCATGCGAGTCAAGTTCATCTGCTGCGCCGCCTCGGGCACAGAAATAAATCCTGTATTGGGTTTTTCCTACTTTCTGTCCCACTGATCAAATCATTAAAGTGTATGGCTAATTGCAGACTATTGGAAAGGAATGTTCTACCGAGCAGCGGGCAGGTGACAACAACAATGTGGTAATAACTTTTCATCGCCTTTTTCCTGCAGCGGTGGGTGGGTCAGGGGGTGGGTTTGTAGCATTTATTGCTGTGTGAGGGGGAGGCGACGCAGTATAAAGTGGAACCAGAATTTCCTGATCCATTTTTATGTCAGAGCCTTTGTAGACAAGCCAACAAATCTCGAGTGAACACACACCTGCAACCGGCGGAAAGAAGGAGGAGAGGGAGGATTTAGAAAAAAGCAACAGAGAGTAGACACAGTAAATAAGTGCATAAAATTAAACCCCTGGCAGGGATATGCTAAAGACTGAGGGAAAGAACAGCGTCCATTCAAGCTGCGCTGCTATGTGGGTGGGCCCGCAAATCAGAACCAGCTTTTTACAGGCCCGTCCCGTAGAGGAATCAGAGTGCAGTGTGGCAAAGGCCAGCTGCCACTCCGCCGCTTCAGTTCTCCCCGGGTAAACCACATCACAGCCAAACACACAGCGACCCTGACCTTTAACAACACTCATCGCCTCTCCATTGTCACATCCCTCCCATTCACATTCACACCTGCTTATCATCGCAGGGTAATGGGAAAATAACAGAGCTGTGGATAGGGGGGGGAGTGCATCAACATTAAATTAGTCAAACAGTTGAAAACAAGCTCCACTGGGTGTTACGGTGATGTTTAACATGTGCGCTGACAGGTAACAATAAAGGAAAGGAACACCTACTTTTTCACATAGTAGTTATCTTCCACAGAACATGATTTATTTTGTGGTTTAGCTATTATGTAAAGACAAACACATGTGAATCTCTATGATAATACAAACTGAAAGGAAATAAAATATTTGTTCATGAGTTGCTAGTACCGCCACCCTCAGTGAGATTCTACTAAGCTCTAAGGGACAACATAACAAATATATCATTTTAGTCAACTATTTCTGTCTACCAAACCAGTTTTTACAAGTCCAAGCCTTTGACTTTCTTAAATCTTCACAACTGCAGCCAGAAAATGCTATGGGATTTTGAGAAACATTAAACGTTTTTTATACATTTTTTGCTGTTTAACTTTCTTTTGAACGATTATAAAATCATAATCGCAGCCCTATTTGAATCTAAAAGGGGAACAACCTAAATATATGTTGCTGCCTTATGGTGATATACCACAGAGTGCAGAACAAGCTGGAAGAGAAGCGAAGATGTTTATCATAGGAGAGCTAAAACCTCAGCATAGACAATAATGGACCCCTCTTGTTTCTGTTGCATTGGTGTAGTTTGGTGTAGTTTGTGTGGTGCTGTGGGTTTCCCCACTTCTTGTCATGCAGTTCAACTGAGTTTCATTCATTTCTAGGAGGCTTCCATGGTGGGTGGTGTCACCAATCTCTATGGCACTGTACTGTATAATGTCTCATGGTTGACTTGTGAGGATAAACACAACACAAACATGTATAGTTATTAATTGTGAACCATGTTTAACTACAGAGTGCACCCTGTAGTGTGCAGGTGTGTCATCATAAATCATATAGTCAGTCAGTCAAAAATATGAGGCCAGCGGTATGCAAGATAAAAATACACATAGGAAGTATTATGTTTGTCTCGATGGAGGCTATTTATTGTACCGCATAGTCTATGCAAACACACATAAACATTATAAAAAATCACTCTTACTTTCAGTCCAGAATTCCTCCTATGTGATAAATGGACTCATGATCACATTTGAACACATGAATCCAGTGTTGCATTACCCTCTATTTAATTTAATTGATTCCATCTGTCTAAGGTGTGACTCATGGGATTAGGCTCGGTAATTGTAGAGGAATGAATTCTGTCTAAACTCATAAAGCATTAGGTAAGCTGTAGGTGTGTCCCTCTGTGCTTTTTCAGTATTCAAATCAGTCCCGTTGCCTAATGTTAAATCAATAGCAGCAGACATGTATGATCCAAGCAGATGTTTAGTCATCATGATCCGCTGCCAGCCTATTATCGCTGCCTTATGAAAGAGCCTGATGTGAGTCATGCTGATAGCGCTGGCTGCTGTGCTCTTTAAGTTAAGGCGGCATCACTATGACTTAAGTGGTTATCTCGACTCTCTGTGATTCTTGGCACACAAACAAGCTCTAGAAATGCTTTTCACCAAGGTGCCAGCACAACACGTCACTCAGGTTAACCAAACAGTCAAATATCATTAGTCCTGTTGTCCTACTACTATAATGGTCTGATGTCAAACATTATGTTCAAGAGTTGTTTTGTAACCGACCACAAACACAAAGCTGGTTCTGTATAAAACAAGCTCAAACGTATCTTTAAGTACGTTTTTCTTGTTCGACAATTCTTTGTACTTTATTCAGAAAATGTATGCAGACACTGAAGAAGATGAAAAGAAATCAAGGCTTGTTTGACAAAGAGCAGTACTGTGAAAGAGGCGCTCTAGTTGTGTTACTGAACGCTGCTCAGCCCCGGGGTGTCTTTCATGTGATGGCTGTTTTACTGGGAGTTAATTCCTCAAAGCAGCACACTCAAGAGTGACTGGGTACTGATTTACAGCGCCAAAGGGAGGTCTGACCCCGGCCTTTCGTTCCCCTCGTTTTAGGGTGATTCCTTATTAATTCAATATTAGAGAACAGTGATTTCCCTCGTAGTTTGCGTACTTTTATGGCAGAAAATAAGCCCAACCCTCCAGACCTCCCACACAGGAAAACTTTTATCACTACGCCTGAAGGTATACCACTAACACCCTGGCTGCTCTAACTAAATACAGAAGCTCACAATTAAGATGGATGTTAAAAACCATAGCACTACAAAGCAATGTTCTTCTTGCAAAGTTGGCTGGCTTCTGTCAATTGAAAACTATCTCAAAGATTAAGTTTACCATTTTGCATAATACGAAAGAACAGTAAAAATATAGCTTTTTACATACGTATTGAAGCAGGGTGTTTTGTTCGATGAATTTTGGAAATGACTACTGTCGCAGCTTCCTTCCTTTGTTTCCATCAACCCACTTAGATGCCTTTTAAACAGACATTTCTAATGCGTTATCTTTTACGTGGGGTTTGTGGTTGATCAAAAATAAAATACAATTCTTTCCACATGCATTCAACACAATAGGGCTTTTAAAATGGTCAAACTAAGCAAAACAAAATGAGGCAAGACTCAAATAAAATGGACCATAAACTTAGATTGTCCTATTATTTTGGACGTAATATAATTTAGCCCATATCTGTTTCTCTCAAAGGCTATCACCGTTGGAAATGTACTAATCAGTACAAACTCTACATTTGCTACCAAGCCAGGCTAGCTGTTCCCACCTGTGTTTATTTTCTATGCTAAGCTAACCAGCTGCTAGCTAGGCATTAAGAATGGTATTGATTATCTCATATAACTCTCTGCAAGAACAACCAATGATTCTAACAGCTTTATAATAACAATGAACAGGAGGAAATGAAAAGAAAAACGGAGACAATCTTGCGGTCTAGATTCTCTCTAGACGGATAGATTAAATTGTGGAAGGAAAGGAAACAAATAGAAAACCAAAGATGAGTCGTTGTAATGTAATATACACTACTTGGAGGGTGCTTAAATATACTATATGTGGCTTTGTGGAGCGGGTATGACGCAGTAAGGACCATCCACCGTCATTGTGAATACAAGCAAACATCTGTGTGGAGCTGCAACAGCTGCCTCCACCTCCCTCTCTGCTGCTGGTTTACTCCAGACATTCCTCTGACATAAATGAGCAAACACACTACACACATATAAACAGAAACATAAACATGACAACGTCTGTATTATGTTGGAGTGGTGAAGTGATGTTGGCAGTGTTTCACGGTGAGTGTGTGTTGGTCTCATTATGTGAACCCTACAGGCCAGACAGTTCCAGGAGGGGAGACGGGACCGTCGCCTCGGGAGAGATGGATGTGCCGGGAGATCAGTGCAAGGGGTGTGAATGGGAAGGCGGGAAGGGAAGGAGGGGAGGAGGGAGGGGTTTGTCTCGACATGCAGCCCCTCTGGGTAGATGCTGATGGGCAATGACATCCAAAGCACTTCCTCCCTTGAACTCCCTCCGAAGGTAAGTGTTGTTAAGGTAGAGAGGCAGACTGAGATCTGAAGGAGCGCCATTATCAAAGATCCAGAAAATACATATCAGGCAGCAAAGACTGGTCAGTGAGTTGTTTTACTATCCTTATCATTTGTTTCTGTCAAAAAGCAGTAACATTGACTCTGGCCTTGTTCTTTAGAAAGTATTCAGAAAAATCTAATCTAATATCAAGCTGCAGTTTCAGTTGATTTCATAAAAAGCAAAACAAAATACAATCCCCATATTCTTCTCTGAGCCTTGAAAACAGCGATGGGGAAATATTTAACATAGCTAAGGTTGAATTCAGTGGAATAAAGTACAAATCTCCAGGGGATTATAAAAACCCCACTGGCATGTGAAACCCCTATCGTCTGAAGGGGAAGTGGAGCCGGCCCAGGGTGTTTTCCACATTACAAGCAGCCCTAATATCAAAGGAGATAACAATTCCAGCTGCGTCGCTGTCGGATCATCTGGAGGAGTCATCCCCCAGCCGTGGCTGCAGCCCCCCAGCCACCGCCACCGCCACCAAACACGATGCGAAAGCACATTCAGATGCACATACTCTCCATAAACCAAGGTAACAAGACATGTTTAAGCATTATCAGTCTATGAATCAAAACTAGATGTGAAACCAGGGCCTAAATGGAAGGTACCTTTCATCTAGTTTCCTGCCTTTGTAGCAACTAGGGCGTGGAATATGAAGGAAAAAAATTATATTCTCAATAAAAGCTGTCGCTCTCCTCAGAAGCTTAATTAGAGGCTGAAGTGGTTGCACGCGATGGATCTGGCCCGGGGCAGAGGCCTGCGACAGCTGAGCTGCTACCGCTCAGAAGAGCGCCGGCTTTCAGGCCCTGTAGGCCAATCAGAAAGAACATTTGGAGCGGAGCAGGCAGGTAGATAAAGGAATGAATCAAAAACATGCCTGTCAAACTGCGAGACCCCCAAGGAGAGAAAGATTCATGGTAGGACCGCCCTGTGCCCTCCTCACGCATTTCTACTTTAGTGAATCAGGAACGGCACACCTTGAAGGGATGGATCCACATTTTGGTAACCACATTTATTTACTTTTTTCTATAAAGACTTAATGGAGAAGATCAATACCCCACTTACATTGTTGTAAAAAACAGGGTAGTACATGTAGTTACATGTTAAGGCAAGATTAAGTTACACAAAGTTACTGAGAAAGGTATTATTAACTTACAGTTAATAAACAAATGATGGTAATTAAAAAATTCCAAGTAGAATTTCTCCTTCATTTTGTTGCTTGTTTACTAGCAGGGGAAAGTATTACAAATTGAGAATGCAAGGCATCTGTAAGTAATCCAAAAGTCAAACAATGTACTAAGTTAAATTACTTTGACTAAATAAATACAAAAATGCACATTAGTTAATGCATTAAGTTTGTTATCTGTAACCAATGACATTTTCTTAAAGTGGACCTATCATGCTATATTTGAATAATATAGTGTAGGACCATACCTATATAAGGCATATTTATACTTTTTTTTTTTCAAAATACCAAACAGATCATGCATTTTAGCCATGCTTCATTTTGCTCAATTTGACATTTTTTAGCTCTGTTTTTGCAAGGGCTGATTCTGTGAGAACAGCACCACCTACAGGCCTGGCATATGTACTACAGCGTCTCCAGCGCTTTCGAACGGCAATGGCCGTGGCTGTCTCCTCCTGATTGGTGGAGTTGGCCCAATAGCCGTAGCGCCACTGTCCTGACGTCAGGACAGTGTTCAAATCTGGATCAGTTTTTATCAGATCCGTTGCAGCCCCTTTTTTAGAGATTTGGGTATGGAGGAAAATAGAGAGGGTTGTGTTTTCTGACACTTGGTGAGTTCCCTGGAACACCGGGGACACATATTCATGTATAAAAGACGTACAAAAGTGCATTTTGCATGATAGGTCCCCTTTAAGTAACCTTCCCAACATTGATGCTAAATGTGTAGCTTGAACCAGAAGAGGGTTAGCCTAGCTTAGCATAAATACTGGAAACAATAGTAGGAAGCTATGCCTATGTCTGCCTAGCTGCACCTATATAGCTCAATACTTCACATGTCAGGTCTCCCAGTGTTATCCACTAAATAACCTGGGACCTTGTCTTGGCCAGGTGCAGTGACTAGAGTCACCATGAGGGTGCCGACCATATTCTAGGTCATATTTTATAAAATGACTTCTCTACAGTACATGAGATAGGCAGTGCATTTGCATTACAGGAGGCTTTGTCTCAATGTTTGGAGGAAAAAACAGAACAGAATGTTGTTTGCGATTTATTTTCTAATATTTGTTATTACAAAGACACAAAACCCATCCGTGCAAACACTTTGGATGTTGCTGGTTTACCACGCAACTTATGAAAACCAATAAATAAAGTTGTTTTTAATAGTATGTGTAATTGACAATGTGATGCAGAACAAGATCTGTAAACATGAAGACCAGCTGGTCTGCAGAGAGAGGGCACCAGAGATCCCTGACACACTGCTGGAGTCAGGGCAGCGAGGCAGCACTGCACTGCTAACTGAATTCATCTGAGGAGAAACAAACACTATGCTCCATGAAGTGAAATACACTGCGGGGTGAATGTTCAGAAGTTCAAGCAGTAAATGGATGGCTCCTGTTTGTGTCTTTCAAGCTGTTCGCAGATGTCTCATTAGTCCAAATAACAAGACAAATTATAACTGAAGTATAGACCAACAGTTTGTCTGGCCTTGGCCGTAACAACTTTTTCAAATAAAGGCAGTACTACTCCTCAAGACCTATACGAGTTACAACCAATGACCACCCTCTTACAGTTACTTTTCACAATTGTGATGTTGATGCTGAAGCTTAAAAGCTACATTTGAACTCAGAATTCCACAGATTTTACACATCAAAGTCCGTATGCCTAAATCTTAGATAATCAGTATAAGATTCTTACTACAGTATATTAAAGAACATATTCACATAAATATCACTGGCCTTGGACCTTTGCATTAAGGATTATATTATGAGCAACTGTGGAAAAATTAAAAGCATGCCGGCAACAGACGAGCAAAGAAAAGAAAAGAATCACACATAAAAGAGAACTGATAAGCAAGGCAGATTGGCGATAAGAAACAAAGACTGCATGCAGAAACGCGCCAGGACCAGGAAGATGAGGGCCGGCGATAAAAGACACTGGAGGTGGCGAAACACAAGCATCTGAAACGTAGACACAGGAAGAGAATAAGACTCGGGAATAAAGAGGGAGAGATTGGAGTGGGTATGTGTGTGTCTCACAGTTGCACCTGTGAGTTATCTTGGGTCCGTCACTGTGCTTCGACAGGCATCTCTCTAGGCTTCGCTTCCTCTAAATGGACCAGATGAATATGTAATCTGCCCCCTTTCATCCTAAGCCTTTATTTCCACCCTGGCCACTTACAGTAGCTCGCTCTGCTGCTGATGGCAGTTGCATCAAAACTGCACAAACACGCCATACTGTAGACAAGCTACACAAAAGAAGATCAGCAGGGTCGAATCTGCTCTAGCAGCCAAGCCACCGAGCATGACGACAACCTTAAGACTGGACTTTATGATACACATTGCTGTGTCTGATGGTAGAGGAGGAATGCAAAACAAGACGTGTACTTAGTAAAGGACTACTAAACATTATTATTTCCCACCAATCACAAAACAACACAATAATTTCCATTCAGAAACATACCAATGACTCAACAATTACTTCTCCAGATTGTTTTGGCTTACTGTCCAGCTCGTACACTGTTTTGGAACACATATAAAACTCCCTAGTTTTGGAATTTGAAGACTCAAGAACAAAAACACACACTAAATGGTTACTAACTCCACATGTACTCAAGACAGTCAAGTAACACGACTTCAAACCGCATGCAGTAAGCATCAGGCTTTTAGCCAAAGTTGACAGCATTGTTGCCATGTTTAAATTAGTTATGTAACTATAGTGATTATTGCCCTGTGTAAAAGCACACCTATCACAAGTTCAGTCTTGAAATCAAGAGGCAATCAAAAAGTCTATAAGAAATAAAGAACCTACTTCTCACTTGATTTATTACCCCAGTAAACATTTTCATAATAAGTTTATGGCCTCAAGATTCAAGATTCAAAGGTTTATTGTCATAACATGTATACATTCGGTAGTTTTATGTATGCTACTTACAGACAGATTTCATTGAAAAATGACTTGTTCTCATGTCAAATGTGCTTTGCTTCGCTCTCTCATGTCACTTCTGATTCCACAAAACCAAGAGGGCTATTGCCAAAATGCTAAACTCGAGGTTCAAAACCATAGTCCACAAACCAATGGATGACGTAAAAGTAACTACTTCCTATACATTATACAGAGTATGACTGAATAGGCCGAATAATTATCTGCTTCAAGCAAGGTCTCAATGATCAATCCATCGTTAGTCACCGATCATCTACATTTGTGATTTCAAAGAGATCGGAGATTGTAAAATTCACAAACAATTTAAACGTATTTTAATGTATGAAAAATGTGACTGAGTTACTCAGTAGAAATGGCGCTCTACACACTGTGTATATGACTTCACAAATCTAATCTGGGTGATTTGTAAAACAGGAGTTTCATCACCTTCATACGGCGGAAATATGAGGACTACGGGACCCTCTGCTGACGTCAGAGATTATTTATGGAGTTCTACAGATGCTAGGAAAGTCCACAGCAAACTAACCCCATTGGGCAGTAAGGCACCAGGCAGATCAAATGATAAGAGATCTTATGTCTGACTGTTACCAGCATCTGATAGGCCTTGATAATGACTGAGGGGACAGTGGAGCCTTCGGGTTGAATTCAGTTTATACTGCAGTCGGATGTTGTCACACACATGAAAACTGTACAAGCAGATTATACTATATGGGCACTGGAAACAAGTAAAACATCAGAGACCAAATATGGAAACGCCACTAACAAAAAGAACAGAAAGAAACTCCCTTTCAAGTGCTGTTAGATCGTTCATCTACAGTTACTTCTTGTCCTTCTCCACCAGCATTTCGTTTTCATAGACTCATGTCTAGAACAGATTAGAAAAGCACTTTTGTTTTCCTGCAGTCATGGCAAGCTGTCTGCTGTCCATCAGTCGACATCAAGCACATCCAATGCCCTGGCCTCTTCCTCCTCCTCCTCCTCCTCCTCCTCCTCCTCCTCCTCCTCCTCCTGTTAGAAACTAAGGCCGAAGACGGGCGCCATTCCAAATACACCAGATAGTTTCATCCACAGCTGCAAGCAGGCGGCTGCCCCAAGTAACAATGGAGTCCACTCATTAAAGCTAACCCGACTCTGACAAAGAGAAGCGCGAGGAAAGAGCAGGAAAAAGGGAAAAGATATTGAAAAAAAGCAGCCTGTGATGGAAGAAACTCAAGATGTGAGAGGAGATGATATCAGATGCAAAAGATATGTGGTTGTGTATCCTCAGGCTATGCAGAGCATGCCTCCCACGTGCAGAGTAAACCAATCTCTCCACCCAAGTGAAAAACACCACGACTACTATCTGCAGCAACAGTGTGGTATCAGTCTACAAAACACTATTTTGGTACCATGCATGATGTAAATAAAGGAAATTCATACAACTGAGCTGGAAGCTATTTACTCTGCTATTCTTGACAGGTAAGTGTAAAAACACACTGGGAACTGTTTTTAAAAAGCTCAAATATGAATACCCTCAAGAATAAAACATTATTTTCATGGCCAAAATTGAAATAATTATCTGTTCGAAAATTGCTGGTGTTACTTACTGTAATGGGAGTAAAGTGCTTCTAAAAGGAAAAGTATCATGAGAAAATCACTGTTTTAGCACTTGTGCACATACATACTGTATAGGGGCATGGAGGCTTAAAAACGCAGAGTCGTTTTTCAACATTAGAGCATGTAAACTTGTTCTATAAGTTTATAGAACAAGTTTGCAAGCATAAACCAAAAATCTAACTACAAAGCTGATGACCATGTTATGTCCCATTTAATCCATTTTCTTCCTGGGGCAGGTGGGCCATAATTATTTGAGAAAGAGAAAGACAATGCTAACATACTGATGTTTGGCAGGTACATTTTTTTATTTTTTTTATTAACAAATTAATTCATTAGTGCACTGATTGGCATGTTAAGCATTTAGTGTTGAAGGTACAAAAAAGTAAAAATAAAAATGTTGGCTGTTGTTTCCGTATGATTGTGGAGTGAACAACATGGTCAACATCAGCTGTAATCATATTTCATTTTCTATAGGCTGTTATTGGCATTGACATTCCTCCGCACTGTTTGATTAGCCACAGCTTCAAACAGTCAAAGATCTCTTCTCTTACAGCTGACCACATAAGCCTTCATTTCTTCCTTGAGGTCCCACCAGCAGCCTGTGTTTTCCTGAGGGGACTCGAACATTAAAGACTACTGCATTCTATTTCTGTCATATGGTTAACTTTTACAGAATTGTGCTCCTTAAACCAGGGGCCCCAAGAATCGCCTGTATGTGTGTGAAAGAGAGAGTGCAGAGCAACGGTGCCATGCTGGGAGCGCAGTTAGCATTGTAGCACATACGCTTCTCACCACTTCCTTCGTTAGCAGTGTGGGGACATAGCTTGGTTCTGTGCCCGCGTAACCTGACGCCTGCCGGTAATGGCATTTCATGCTTTCACACGAGGCCGGACTCTCTCTGTATGTGTGTGTTTGTGAGAGAGTGTGTAAGTTGGGGGGGGGGGGGGGGGGGGCGAACATCGAGGCCAGCATCTAACGGAGGCCTGGGCAGGCCGAAAGAGGGCGGGGAACAGCTGGCCTTTCATTGACAGGCTTTGAGTGCTGGCAGTTAAGATTTCACTCCAAAGTGGGGGGGTGTGGTGGGAGTGCTGGGCTTTGACATTGTTCCAACAGGAGCCAACTGTGCTTGGAAAAAAATATAAATATAAAGAGTAGCTCGAAAGAGTGTTGGGGGTATTGTGTTGCCAAGCAGGAAATGATGCTGCCTCTTCAGACATAGAGTTACAGAGACATCTAAAGCTATTACCACAAGGATGATTCATGTGATTTCTAGAAAAAAGCAAAGGCCAATACTTTTTTTTTAAAAGCAATGCTAACTGTGCCAAAGCTAAGATTCCCAGAACCAAGATGTTTATTTATGATGTGTTGCCAACATAGCACCACCCATTACACAATAGAAGACAGATTTTGAGGGGCGTAATTACAATTTGCAAGCTGGGTCCTTTCACATCTGAATCACTGCACTGTCATGTTTGACCACAAGAGATGTTAGTCAATGTTGACTTTGACAGAAAATATCATAAGAACATTTCTATTGGCTGACAAACGGCTATAGATGACACTATATGTGTTTTTAACAACCCAAACTGATAACAATGCTCATGGATGATGACACACAACAAAAAGACGGATAAGGTGGGTACCAAAAATGTTGATCAATCCCACTAGAGGTACTACTAACAAACTAACACATTTTCTTTAAAGGTCTAAGCTTATATTCACGAGAAAATGAATTGGTTCAGCCATGCTTTCATCAATTGTTTTTAATATGTTGCGAATAAATGATTAAATTACAACATTAATTTGAGGAGATATACCTCAAAAGACGTAAACTATCAGCCTCTTTATGCCATTACATAAAAAGCCAACAAATCTTAATACACACGCACAACAAGCCTTGAGTCCATTCATACCGTATGCTGCATGTTGTTGGATTCGGTATCAAGTGGAGTACATATTTTGACACCTCGTGGAATGATTCCATCTTGTTATTTTTAGCAGCGGGCACAGCTCATCCATCACCTAGGAAGATGGTGTAGTGAGTCCCTGCAGCCTGGCTTCACTAAATGTTTGAATAACACAATGATTTCTGACGTTATTTTAGCTTATTTGTGCATCATTTCAAGCCACAGCAATAATATGATCAGAGAAAGAGCTCTGGAAGTCAGATGAGGGGATGTGAAGGAGTGAATGGATGGGTCAGACAAACTCTTAACTTTCATCCAGGGGTCGGCTGTTTGTATCACCTCTCAAACTAAAAGTCAACCGTTAATTATGTTGAACATGTCATTCTGTTGGAAATCACAACATGAACAATGTTTGAATCAGCGACCGTGCGTCTATATGTGCAGGTTTATGTTGACAACGTATGTACGTAACTTAGTTCACACAAAGGCATCTTTATGGGCCGCCGTAAAGCCCAGTGGTTACAGCTGGCCATTTAATGGGGCTCAGCCCCTGCTGTGGTGGACGCATGTTCGAATCCGGCCTGCGGTCCCTTGTCATCCCCTCTACCCCCCCCCCCCCCACCTTTCAACACTGTTACTCTTCTATAAAGACTAAACTGACCCAATTTCACTAAACCATAAACCGATTTTTGTTGCCTGAATATATGTGCAGGTTACTACTTAACTTATATACGTAACCAAATGTACATAACAAACATCCTTTATTTAACCCACATCAAAAACGGACTAGATCTAAGCAAGTTGCTTTGATTGAAATTACACAATAACCATGATTTTGAAATTGGGACAGTTCATCCAAAGTGCAGGTAGAATGGGGGTTCAATTACACAAAAAAATGAGAAAGGGGCATTATATGACACGAAATGTGAAATGTCCTCAAAAGTGTCATTCTATTTATATGCCTTCCCATGAGATTACGTTGGTCCTCACCCAGAGCTCCCATAGCGCCCTGAGACCCAGCGACCTGCTCTGTTCTGCGGCCCCCATAGAACTAGGCCACCCAGTGAAGACATCAACATGCTGATTGTTGAGCTCCAGAACATTTACCTCATCTTTCACCCCCACCCCCATCCTCTGTGCACCGGCCAGTTGGTTCCCACACTCCCCTTCTGTAGCAGGCATCACTGCTCCCCAACCTTACCCCCACAAAAGGGCCAATGAGCAATGACCTCACAATGTAGAGGCTCAGTGCTCATGCACAACTCAACATGCACGCATTGTCACAAACACCTACATTTCTGCCCGCATAAACACAAACGTGAACACACAGCTACACACCTACTCCATCAATGCCACCATCCCCCCTATCCCACAATGCCACGGTCATACACTCCAGCTGATATCCTCTCCAACCACACTCAATTACTTTGGCTAAGTCACCATGACATGTACAACCACAGAAGGATAAACAAGTAAACACGTCATTCCCCACAAACATTGCTGCGGGGCTTTTTGTCAATCAGTAACAGGACGGTTCAACCGTTACAAGATTCACCAACTTCCAAACACGGAAATGTGCGTTTTATTTTAAATTTGACTATAATTAAGAACTATTGGATGGCAATATTTCCTGTGTTCCTAAGCTATATCAAGAAAAGGTTACAGTGAAGAAAATGTTCTTAACATGTCAACTTAGTCATAAATTTGAATCAGGACTTGGTTCAGGAGACATTGCAGGCTACACACAAGACCCCGAACAATCACAGCTTGCCATCTCTTCCAACTATCATGATAACTGATCAGGATGGTGCCAAGGATGTCTTCACCTGACAGCACCCACAATAAGGTTTTACCATTCATAGCCAATTGGCCGGAAGGTGTGCTCTTTCTTCGCCTTTCTCTTTGGTTGGTGCACAGTCAGTCCTAGCCAGAGATGGGGTCGTTACTAAAAAAAAGTGATATATTACATATTACATATTACTTTTTTAAAAAAAGTAATATATTACACTACTTCGTTACTCTCTACATAAAGTAACTCGTTACTTTACTCGTTACTTTACTCATTACTTTACTCGCAGGGCCGGCCCGCCCCTCCCTACAGGCAGATCACGCAGACTGCTAAAGTTTCAAATGTTCTCTTTAGTTCAGTTTCCATTGTCGCATAAGACTGATCCAGATAGCTCTGACCATGGCTGTCTCCTGCTATCTGTATTTTGCGCAGTATATCTCTGAACGATGCGATGGTGATTCCACTGTGCAAATGGGCAACATTTTCTCTACTATGAAGGATGCTACAAGCCTGTCCATCTCTGTACTTTGTAACGCGTTACACCCAACTCTGGTCCTAGCCAACTTGTGCTCCCAATGACCAGTCCGAAAATGTTTTACATTTCAAGGATAAATGTGTTAAACTGGCACACTCAATGAGGAAAACTAAGGCAAGGTCCATGAAGAAGTGTGTTTGTAAACAATTCAATCATAAACACATTTACCCGGGGCTTTTCAAAGTCAGCCCTGGGAGGTCCCACGAAGGGATCCTCCCAAAAAGAGCGCCTGTCTCTGACCCGCCATGTTAATTCCCCCATGCTGACATTGCATGGACCCCACCGGTTAAGAAGTGGAAAAATATTTCTGATTCATTATTAAATTGTTTTGGGGCTATCCATGGCTGGCAGTTTTGTGTAATGTATTTTGACCATCAAAATAATGAAGATTCAAGTAAAGAAATTCTGCGTCTGAGAAGGCTTGCTGATTCAGGCACTGCAAGGAAGTCCAGTTTGAATAAGGGTTTAGAGTTTTAATATAGTATCAGACTGATATTATGGAAGATTAACCTGGGATTAAATACTTCCAGGTCAATTCAGTTGTTAAACTTTGCCAAAGTGTTCACGCTACTCCTTTTTTCCTCATATTCAGGAAAGAGTGGTGACACACAGCTGCTCTTCTAGCTGCTTAATTGTGACTCCAGCCCCCCTCCTGGGTTCTCAAGCTTCTTGGCAGAATAAAAGGCCTCTCTGATCAAAGGACCCAGAGACAGGTTCCAACTGAAAAACTTACCACTATCAAAATGGTTTGTTTACTCTGCATTGCCATGACAATATCAGATAAGAGATCTAAAAATATAGGGGCTAAAGAAGCGGGTAGACGATGACAGAGTGAAGCGTGCAGGTTTCAATGACTGAATCTGTACAGTGGAGGAAGCAGGGGGAGATAAAATTGGGAAATGCCTGTTTCCATTGCTACTGGAAACAAACACTGGCAACAACAACAACACAGGCCAGGGGTCAGCTCCTCAGTTAACTTTGCTATGGAGTAAAGCCTGCGTATGGATTACCCTTCAGTGAACTCAAGGATACATACTGGAGAATACCTAAATGCCTAAATGTAATCCATGTTTCTTTAAAGAGGGAGGCATAGCTGACTATTTCCACTGCTGGAAAAACAAACTTTGATTGTGGTTTTAAAATAGCTAACTGATATAAATAACCTTTCATCTATTTACATTAGATAAGCCATCTGAATAACGGTAAAACAACGAACAATGCAACGCTTCAAAGCTCTATCTTAAGAATGATTAACAAAGAGCTGTGGGGCTCACAATAAAGTAAATTAATAACATTGATTCATGTACACTGTTTTAGTGAAATCTGCAACAGAGATTCACCTTCTTTCTAAAAGCCACTGCATTCTTATTTTTCAATTTTATTTTAGTGTTACATTTTTTCCGAGCATTCACTTCCTGGAATGTGACTAAGTACATTCATTACTGTACTTAACTACAATTTTAAGGTACTTGTGAATTAACTTTCTGTTAATTCATAATTCTACTTCACCACAATTCAGAGGGCAATATTTGAAATAAATGGTCATGTATTATTAAGGATTAAGTTTCTCAGGAGTTTTATAAACAAGTAAAATGTACCAGCTGCAAGATTAAAGTAATCAAATGATTAACTAATCAATAATTGTATTGCAGTAATATTCTAAAATGTGCATTTCTGCATCATAAGTACATTTGCTTTTGGTTCTCTAAGTATGTTTTGGTGCTAATACAGTTTTTACCTTTAGACGTTGTAGTATTTCTACTTTTGGTTAAGTAAAAGAGTTCTTTGTACACCACTGCTGATAAAAACACAATCAACAGGGTGGCGGGCATAAAAGCAGGTCACTGTTTTCCCATTATAACAGTGCACAACGTGTCCTAGAGTTAACCAAAGCTATAGGTGGGGCAGAGAGGCAGGGTTGGAAGTGGGCTGTCTAGTGGAACACACCCTTGCCCCGGGGGTGGCCAATAATCTCCAAGGAAAGTGTCACCCTGAAAAATGATTGACAGGCCACAGCTTTGACTGTTAGTGAATGCTAAGCAGGGAACAAGTACTGCATACCCGTGTAGCTCGGGAAACATAACTCACAGCTAGGGTTGCCTCCCATGTCTCCAAAGCCTTCCATTCAGACCACAGCCGTGCAATACTATACCTGCTAACAAGGCGGCCTGACATTCTGCCTCCACTATTTACTTTCCACTGTATTTATGATCTCCTGTCTATTCTGGTGCCAACCTTTCTTATGTTCCGCTTTTATTTCTTCCCATTAAAATGGTGTCGCTTTACTGTGTCAATGATTGTCGGGCCCTGCGTCTGAACTTTGAACCGACCAGGCAACGGCGCTCTCTCTAGAACGCTGTAGGGAGGCGAGGCGTGGGGAGAGGGCTTTAGGTTGGGGGTTAACTCGTTTACGACTCGCACCATAAAGCTTCCTGAAAGGTTGGTCGGGCTGAATAAGCAAGGATATGTTAACCTGTCACCTTCCTACGCAGTGACAGCACAGGGTCACAGGGAAGCGGCTACACGAGGGTGTGTGTGTTTTTCAAATTGTGTTTGTGCGTGTGAAAAAGGCAACTAGACATGTTTTTCTCCTCTCCCAAAAGCAGGTGTTTGTGCAAGCTGTCCCAGGGGAGGCACCCAGGCTACAGTGTTGTGAGATCGCTCCCACCTGTGAAGATCAAATATGAGACATTTATTATACAGGGGGGACTTATCTAGCGCTCCCTATCTGATGGGCTATGTAATAGAGAGGCCTTGGACAGATCCACTTTCACTGCCCTAAAAGGCGGGAGAGGTGACCCAAAAGGAAAACATTATGTGAGGAAACAAAGGCGTCGTAGGCGTGGAGTAGAAACCCTCTAAAGGGTACTGCCCTCTCTCCTCCCTGTTTTCAAATCGAGCCTAATTAGACTGTTAAAAGCCGTTACTGTGTGTTCGGGAGGTAGTGAGTAACTGTATGATTTACACATAATTATGTGCTGGCAAGTGCAGACATTTAAACTGGAGGGTTGTAATTTAACTGTATTGTGGCGAACGCATCTTTGTGCATGTTGTATTGTGAAGTCTTTAGCAATACCCAACTATGAAGTGGTGCCAGTGTTTGTCCTCTGGGCACCAACCAGACACCAGTTAAATTATGTCAAAGCCAACTCTCACCTTACCAGCCTTTCAGAAAAGGTCATATGAAGCAACAGATCTACAGTGCTGTCTGCAAACTGTTAGATGACAAACTACAAAGAGAGTTTTACCACAGGCCCGACTGAAATCAAAATGTGCCACTAATCAATGACTGTCCCTTCAACTGCATGTAACATAAATACTACTTATTCACAGCAAGTTGACGCACAGATCCACTTTGTTGGAACCAATCTAGCTACATCAAATCAAGTTGCAGGTGCAAACCTTTAAGAACTAATGTTACCTTACTAAACACCAAGATAATTGTTGTGGTCAACGTAACGTTTTTTTTTAAAGGAGCTGTGCTGGCCAATCAAATACATGCAGAAGCACATTCCTGATGATTACTTTGTTAACATGGTCCATGGGTCTCTTACTAAAACTGGGCAGAAACGATTTCATATCATGTCTGAAGCAATGAACACTTTTAATTATATAATGAATCTGCTGTTGCTATAATACGTTGTGTATGGCTGCAAAAAGAAAATGTAATCTGGGTGAATTACATTTACTAGAAGTCATGTTGGAGAAATTCAGGTGTATGAACCACAGTCTGGTCAAAGATTAAAGCTCCTAATCATTCTTCCCCTGGCATCGAGAGAGTAAACACCTCAGAGTTAATTAAGCTACGGAGATAAGGCTCCAATGAGAAGCTAATGTCTCCATGGCTTTATCACGGTATAACAAGGCCAGGACTTCCTGCTGGGGAGAGGAAGTGAGTTTGGGAGAGGTAAAAGTGTGGGGGGGGGAGCAGAGATTATCTCTCCACATTAACAGGCTTCGCTGAACCAACAGTGAAGTGTATGGCCCGAGGATATCAGGCATCACACTTTCAGATACACTCTGTGCTACACACGCACTTCAAAGCACTTTGTGTTTACATGTAAATTATAAAGAATCAGATTCCAAGATGAATACACACACAACTATCCACACATCAAAGCATGCCGTCAAGAGTGCCATGTGTACAGGCAGACTGAATCTAATATGTGTGAGCACCTGGTTCAGGTATGATGAGGCCGCCACCTGATTAAATAAGCAACATAATACACCATGATAAACATTCAGATGGGCAAATATTCACAGTATTCACCTACCAGTGGAATGTGTACCACAGGGTCATAACACCTAAAGACTGCCTCTAAGAGAGCGTGAAAACAATTACCTAAAAGTATTGGTTTCATGGTTGGAATAGCTAGAAGTAATGGATAAATGGACGAAAGGTTTAGTTACTGTAAGTATTAGCTACATTGTTAAAATAACTACAAGTGATGGGTTGAAATAGCTAAAGGCAATACAAGTGATGGCTAGAATAATAAATAATTAGAAAGCTAAAAGTAACAGCTAGATAAATGGCCAAAATCGCTAGCTATAAGTAATGGCTCCATATCTGAAATCATTAGCTAGTAATAGATAAACGGTTAAATGGCAAGGTAGCTAAAAACAGCTATAGCCAATGGCTGAAATTGTTAGCTTAAAAACAATTGCTAAATGTGTGAAATAGCCAGAACAAATGGCTACATTTGTGAAATTGCTAAAAGTTATAATATTGAATAATGCATATTATTACATGATCTGAGAAGTTAAATATCTGCTCCATTTATGTTAAAATACAACTTAAGGCATATCTCCTTATCTTAAGAAAACTAAACTGAATGTTCTAGTCTTCAAAGGCCCAATTAATTATATGATGAAATAATTACCTCAGTATCAAATAGTTTTCTTGTGATCGTGACATAGATATCTCACTTGAAGCAAATAAATGGCTTTGCCAATATCAAATTGGATTAAAGTAGATAAAGATTCTATCCCAGTCCACTTATTTGGTCATTTTTGAAATCTCATTTGTTGATCAGTCTCCTGTCCATGGCCACATCCTCATGGACAGACTCAGAATCTGGCTGGCTCTCAGCTAAACCATGACTCTGTCATCTCAAGATAACAAGATAATAAAGTCAGGATCACCATGGCATAGTTCATAATGAATGAATGAAATGTTATTGGATACCTGTAAATGTAAATAGGTTGCTAATGTATACCCCTGTAATTATGTTGTGATGTCCTTTTGTTTTCTGTTTGTTTTTATATGTGTAACTAATGTACCGCAGGTCTCCCTTGAAAAAGAGATCGTTGATCTCAATGGGATTTTTTAACCTGGTTAAATAAAGGCTACAAACAAACAAACAAACATAATTAGTGATTTCTCAAGTTAGAAATATCATTTAATTGTTATCTCAGAATTTTGGGCTGACAAAACAGGTTACGCACAAAATTGTAATTTGCTTATCTGGAATAATGAAACGAGGGGTTACGGGGCGGGCCTACCTGAATGCGCGCGCATCTCACCGTATAAAAGGAGGCCTCGCCTCCTGACCGTCATCCTACACCTCTCTTCAGCGAGCGGTATAGGACAGACAGTGCCCCGAGTAGAGCTCTCCCCGCCTGTCCGTAGGTGTGCAATGCCTTCGCAGAGCCAGCCTGCCAGGCGTTTCTTGGACAGAGCTTTCCCGGTCACCCCGCCCCCGAAGCACACAAACAGCTGTTCAGTGCGTCTAAGGGCAGCCATGGGCTCCACCTAACTTGCTAGCGCGCACCGGGCAGAGGAGGTGCAATTTAGCTTCCCTGGCCCCACTATGGGGTGGAAGACTAAAACCCTCCAACTGAATAGCCCTCGACCTGAACGCACTCCTTAGGCTCTTGGGCACAAAGGAGGGGTTCGGTCTGAGTGTCGCCCCGCTCCGGTCACCCCGACGCGATCCGGTGCTACTAGGATGACTGCCAGACGTTCTCGCCTCACTCTCCCCAGGAGGGGGAGAATGAGACGCAGCGGTGGAAAGGCGTAGAGCAGCTTCCTTGGCCATGGCTTGTGTGCAAATGCGTCCACCCCTAAGGGCGGGTCGTCGCTCAGAGCCACGGAGAACCACAGGGCACAGTGGCTGTTGCGCCGGCTGGCGAACAGGTCCACTTCCATTCTCCCGAACTGGGCCCAGATCTGCTTCACCACCTCCGGGTGAAGCTCCCACTCGCCTGGCAGGGGGGCGCTCCTCGACATGAGGTAGGCCCCCCTGTTCTCCAGTCCCGGGATGTGGAGAGCTCTCAGAGATAACACCACTTCTGAAGCCCATAACCACAATTTCTCCGCTGTGGTCAACAAGGCGGCGGAGCGGACTCCGCCTTGCCTGTTGATGTCTGCCACTGTGGTGCTGTTGTCGCTCCTGACCAGTACATGTCTCCCCTGAATTAGGGGCATGAAATGCTGGAGGACCAACACTACTGCCCGTAGCTCTAGTAGGTTGCTGTGCCGTGTCTCCTTTAGAGACCAGCGCCCACCTATAGCCCTCTTCAGGCAGGTCCCTCCCCATCCTGTTCTGGACGCGTCCGTGAACACTGTGATGTAAGAGGTCACCCGTCCGAGTGGAGACCCCCTCCAGACGCGCAGACCTGTGTGCTGGACCCTCCTGGCCGCCGGAACCGACGGTGTCAGACAAGGAGGCGTCCTCGTTGTCCTCCCCCTCTGCGAACGCGACCACCCGGCCCCTCGGGAGGGTGAACTCAAATGGCACCTCATCGAGATCGTCCATGTCGACCACCTCAAGGTCCGGATCCTCCACCTGTGGGCCGAGCTTCCCCCGGAAATGCTTGCCACGATGCCGGCGGTTTAGCTGCGTGATCGTGCGGCAAGCATTACAGGCCGGCGACTGGCCTAGGCCCTCCTCGGCGTGGTTCGGCCCCAGGCACTGGAAGCACAGGCAGTGCGGGTCAGCCCCTGCAATCAGGCCAGGGCATGTCGGGCAGTTTCAGTGCTCTAGGAGTGGTTCCATTTTCAATTCTTCGATTCTCTTTCTCTCACACGTCTTTGCTCAGTATCACTTCCGCTCGCTGAAGAGAAAGGGATGACGGTCAGGAGGCGAGGCCTCCTTTTATACGGTGAGATGCGGCTACGTCTATAGAAGTCTCAGTAGGTAAATACTTGCATGATAAGGTACCCATAGAGTCCAGTAGAGAGCGGAGCCTGTGAGAGATATAACAATGAAGTTGTGATAACAGACGGTAGTGATCATTTGGATCAGATAACTGGTTTGAAATAACTACACTGCTCTCAGCGCTGATATCTGAGAAGCAATCTTAAAAGGGGTCTCAGTCAATGATTCTTTCTTCTAAACCATCAACGTGTATCTTAGACTCGATTCCAACTAAGCTGTTAAAGGAAGTTTTTCCATTAATTAGCACTTCTTTATTAAATATTATGAATATGTCTTTATTATCAGGCTATGTTCCACAATCATTCAAAGTAGCAGTGATAAAACCTCTTCTTAAAAAGCACAACCTCGATCCAGAGGTTTTAGCCAACTACAGTATAGACCTATTTCTAATCTTCCGTTCCTATAAAAAATTATTGAGAAAGCAGTCGCAAAACAGTTGTGTGATTACTTAAAAAACAATGATTTATTTGAAGATTTTCAGTCTGGCTTTAGAACACATCATAGCACAGAGACAGCTCTGGTTAAAGTCACAAATTACCTTCTAATAGCCTCAGACAAAGGACTTGTCTCTATTCTTGTCTTGCTCGATCTCAGTGCTGCATTTGATACTATTGACCATGATATCCTATTGCAAAGACGAGAGCACTTAGTTGGCATAAAGGGAACTGCTTTAGGCTGGTTTAGGTCCTATCTATCTGAACGCTCTCAGTTTGTGTGTGTCAACGATGAATCTTCCATGCAAACCAAAGTTAGCCATGGAGTGCCACAGGGCTCAGTGCTTGGACCTATTTTGTTCACATTATATATGCTTCCGTTAGGCAATATTATAAGGAATCACTCTGTACATTTTCATTGTTATGCGGATGATACTCAACTATATTTATCAATCAAGCCTGATGAAATTAATCATCTAAATAAAACTCAAGACTGCCTCAAGGATTTAAAAACGTGGATGACCTTAAATGTTTTGATGTTAAACACGGCCAAAACTGAAGTTATTGTACTCGGCCCAAAGACTCTACGAAATAAACTATCTCAAGATATATTAACTATGGATGGCATTCATTTGGCCTCCAGTGAGACTGTAAGGAATCTTGGTGTTATATTTGATCAGGATTTATCTTTTAACGCCCACATAAAATCAATCTCAAGGACCGCCTTTTTTCATCTACGTAACAGCAAAAATCAGGCATATCTTGCCTCAAAACAATGCAGAGAAACTATTCCATGCATTTGTTACTTCAAGGCTGGATTATTGTAACTCTTTATTATCAGGGTGTACCAAGAAGTCAGTTAAGTCGCTTCAGCTGATTCAAAATGCTGCAGCACGTGTACTAACCAGAGTTCGGAAAAGGGACCACATTACTCCTGTTCTGGCTGCCTTACACTGGCTCCCTATAGAACACAGGATATCATTTTAAATGATTCTTGTCGCCTACAAAGCCCTTAATGGGCAGGCGCCATCTTACCTTAAAGTGGACCTATCATGCTATATTTGAATAATATAGTGTAGGACCATACCTATATAAGGCATATTTATACTTTTTTTTTTTCAAAATACCAAACAGATCATGCATTTTAGCCATGCCTCATTTTGCTCAATTTGAAAAATGTTAGCTCTGTTTTTGCAAGGTCTGATTCTGTGAGAACAGCACCATCTACTGGCCTGGCATATGTACTACAGCGTCTCCAGCGCTTTCGAACGGCAATGGCCGTGGCTGTCTCCTCCTGATTGGTGGAGTTGGCCCAATAGCCGTAGCGCCACTGTCCTGACGTCAGGACAGTGTTCAAATCTGGATCAGTTTTTATCAGATCCGTTGCAGCCCCTTTTTTAGAGATTTAGGTATGGAGGAAAATAGAGAGGGTTGTGTTTTCTGACACTTGGTGAGTTCCCTGGAACACCGGGGACACATATTCATGTATAAAAGACGTACAAAAGTGCATTTTGCATGATAGGTCCCCTTTAAATAACTCATTATACCCTACTGTCCTACTAGGGCAGGGGTCTGCAAACTTTTTGACCAAAAGAGCCATTTTGCCCCCTTTTCCACCAATTGTTTTTGTCTGGAGCCGCAAAACATATTTGATAGCTTGATAGCTTATAAAGTTGTATATTGTTACATCATAGACAAAAACTACAGTTTTTTTGCATTTATTATTTATTACATTATAGAAAACTGTTTACCTCTAATAATAAACAAAGAACTCTTATAAGGAGAATAAAAAAAAATACACAGGCCAACTTTAAAATAAATCAACACAGCACTTGGGGAGTCCTCTGCACATTTGAAGAAAATGAATATAATTCATTCAAAGATTGAATTATGACTGAAGATCGTCAGCTGTCTTCCTCTTCCGTGTTTTTCCTCCAATACGTAAAGGCTGCAGCACCTTTGACAACTTCTCTCCACATATCAAACATACCGGTAAGCCAGCATCGTTTGCTGTGAAAGCATATAACTCTAACCACGCAGAATTAAACCCTCTGTGTTCCTCCGATACTTTTATTTTCTTCGATTTATCCATAGTTCGCTCATCGAGCCCGGGGTCAGGGTATTCGCCTGCAAGAAAAGGCGCTGGTGTGGGACCGTAGCAGGATATGACGCATATTTTAGTTGACCTAATTAAAACCGTTTTTTTTATGTGTATCACCTCAAAATACAAGATACACAATATTTTCAACCATGCAACAAAATATAAATAGTCCTACAAATATTTTAATTTTATTTCCTTCTTATTTTTGTCTAAGCTCAAGGGAGCCAGAGTAGAGGGCTTAAAGAGCTGCATGCGGCTCGAGAGCCACGGGTTGCCGACCCCTGTACTAGGGCATTGCGTTCCAAGAATGCAGGGTTGTTGGTTGTTCCTAGAGTTTTTTAAAGTACAATGGGAGCCAGAGCCTTTTCTTATCAAGCTCCACTTTTGTGGAATCAGCTTCCAGTTTGTGTTCGGGCGGCAGACACCCTATCCTCTATCCCCCCGCTTCACTGTGAGCACAGGACAGGTCCAGAAACAGATGGAAAAACTCCACCAAGGCAAGGCTGCTGGCCCTGATGGTATCAGCCCCAGGGTCCTGAGGACCTGTGGCCGCCAGCTGGCTCCTGTTCTCCAACATCTCTACAACCTCAGCCTGCACCTGGAGACCATCCCGGTGCTGTGGAAGACGTCCTGCGTTGTTCCGGTCCCTAAAAAGACGACTCCTTCTGGGCTCAATGACTATCGCCCCGGAAGCACTTACATCTCATGTGATGAAGGTGCTTGAGAGACTGGTCTTGGCCCATCTCAGACCGCAGGTGAGATCATTCCTTGACCCTCTGCAATTTGCCTACCAGCCTCACCTGGGGGTGGACGATGCCATTATTTACCTGCTGCAGCATGCTCACTCATACCTGAATGGATCGGGTTGCACTGTGAGAATCACCTTTTTTGATTTCTCCAGCGCATTCAACACGATCCAGCCTCGGCTACTGAGTGACAAGCTGCAGGCTATGAGGGTAAACTCGTCCACCATCTCCTGGATTACCAACTACCTCACAGACAGACCACAGTACGTCCGGCTGGGCAGTGTGCTGTCTGATGTGGTGGTTGGTAGTATTGGAGCCCCACAGGGGACTGTGCTGTCTCCTTTCCTGTTCACCTTATACACCTCTGACTTTCTATACAACTCAGAGTCATGCCACCTGCAGAAGTTTTCGGATGACTCTGCAGTGGTAGGGTGTATAAGGGATGGACGGGAGGAGGAGTACAGAGCGCTGGTGGGTGATTTTGTTGAGTGGACTGGAAGAAATCATCTGCTTCTGAATGTGGCCAAGACCAGAGAGATGGTCATTGATTTCAGGAGGAAGAGGACGTTTCCTCCTCTGCCCCTGTGCATTCTAGGAGAGGATGTGGCAGTTGTGGAGGTCTACAAGTACCTGGGAGTGCACTTAGACAATGGGCTGAACTGGAGGATCAACACTGACGCTGTGTACAAGAAGGGGATGAGCTGACTCTATTTTCTGAGGAAGCTGAGATCCTTCAACGTATGCAGTAAGATGCTGGAGATCTTCTATCAGTCTGTTGTGGCTAGTGCACTCTTCTTTGCTGCGGTCTGCTGGGGGGGCAGCATCAGAGCCGGTGACACCAGCAGGATCAATAAACTGATCAGGAAAGCTGGGTCTGTCATCGGCATCAAGCTGGACCCCTTTGAAGCTGTGGTGGAGAGGAGGACACTGAACAGGCTGTTGTCCATCATGGATAACCCCACCCATCCTCTCCACCTGCAGCTGGACAGTCAACGGAGCTCCTTCTCCAACAGACTGCTGCAGCTCCCCTGTCACAAGGACTGATACTGGGAAACATTCCTGCCTACTGCAATAACACTGTACAACAAATCACCTCTGGCTGGAAGAGAACTCTCTGCTCCATAGTTTCTCTAGAAATAAAACCACGTTGTACATTTTACTCATACATAATCTGTTTCATATTTAATACTCCATATTCCATATATTTTGAATATATATATATATATTTGTATATATATATATAATATCTGCATGTATATTTTCTATTTCGACATGTATATTTTATATTTTATTTTATTTCCTTTCTATTCTTGTATATTTTGTAGTTTTGTTTTATTGTAAAATGCCTTTTATGCTGCTGTAACAAAAACAATTTCCCAATTTGGGATCAATAAAGTACGATCTATCTATCTATCTATCTATCCGTTTTTAAGAGTGCGCTTAAGACCTTCCTTTTTGATAAAGCTTATAGTTAGGGCTGATTAGATTCAGCCCCTAGTTTTGCTGCTATAGGCTTAGACTGTCGGGGGACACCTTACTTCTTCCTTCTCTCTGTCTGTACCTGTGTACTCTCATGTTCCGAATAACCCAGCTTCCCCCAAATTTCTATTTGGTGTCTATCTACGCCGGGATACTGAGTCGTGGCTGATCCTGAGTCCTGATCTGAGTCCTGGATTTCGAGTCGTGGCTGAACCTGTCACTGTGGTCCTGCCTGACTCTCATCATACTACTTCCCTGATGGCTCCCACAGGATTGTTGACATCCTCATGGATTCATCTTCTTATTATAGACACATGCATTTCCAAACATTTGGTCTACCTATGTTGTAAATGTATTATCTCTTCAATTTATACACGGCATCTATTGCACGTCTGTCCGTCCTGGGAGAGGGATCCCTCCTCTGTTGCTCTCCCTGAGGTTTCTCCCATTTTCCCCTTTACACTGTGGGGTTTCTTTGGAAGTGTTTCCTTGTACGATGTGAGGGTCTAAGGACAGAGGGTGTCGTATTGTCATACTGACATTCTGTACAAACTGTGAAGTCCACTGAGACAAATGTAACATTTGTGATATTGGGCTATATAAATAAACATTGATTGATTGATTGATTGATTGATTGATTGATTGATTGATTGATGATATTCTTCGATCACAAATGCCAACTATACTATTAGAAGTTTGCTGTTTTTTTTTCAGAAAACTGCTGTCTGAAAACAAGTATAAGACCAAGCAATCGGTCAATTGATGAATAAAATAAGTGGCAGATTAAGCGATACATTTGTTTTGCATTTCCAGCTCTGGAAAGAAAGAAGACGAGAATCTCACTCAACTCACTTTTAGTTATTCTAACTCTATCACATGTTTTCACGTCATTAACATTATTGCATTATTGCTTCGACACGTAGTCATAACATTACAAAACATAAACAGACAATTCAAACCTTGAAAAACTGTATTTCATGGGTTGAGGTGAATCATTCTTGTTTTTACTCTCTCGGTGTTGTTGTACTCTGACCACACCAAAGAAAAAAAAAATGCAAACATAAAAGAGATAATAAAATGAAATGCGATTGGGTGAGGTACCTGCCAAGGACAGTTTAACCAACATGTGCATGTTCAAGCACGGGGATTAGGAGAAAAGGAGTATGGGAGGAGGTAGAGGGAGAGCGATGGGGAGACAAAACAGGAGGGAGTGCTCAGATATTGATGCAGTGCAGCTTGGGATAGGTCTTGAAGCAGAATGTGGCTGTGGCCTTTTTGGAAGGACTCCAGGGCTTGTAGTGCAGGTCTCCTTTGATAATAGGCCACAGTATGTGTAAGAACACTGGGCTGCAGCCAAGGTACACAGCCTTTTGGTAATAGTTAACAGAGTGGGCAAACAGTGGAAGTCAGCGGCATGGAGGTAGGTCAGAGAACTGCAGTAGACAGGCCCCCCCCCTCACTCTCTCCGATAGATAGATCTGGCACAGCACTGGGACACTTGGCTCAGCTCCTGGCTCTTAGGCCTGAACTGAAGTTTCATGAACATGCTGTTGACTCATATAGGACAAAGTGTCGTAATGTGCACTCAACAGGATATTCTTCATAAAACACTTTGGGATGTAAACAGCCCTCCAACAGGACCGCAGTATCCAACTGTACCTGCTTTGAAAAGCTGTCTACTTCAATTTCATGTGAGGCAAATACACTTCTGGAATTCGGGGAATAATGTTGCGATTTTAAAGGTTAATGGAGCGGATTGGTAATTAGATCAATCAAAACTGTGCAACTACCAACACGCATTCATTTCCAGCATAAAAGGCTAAAGCCTAGCAAGAGAACATTCCGAGCATGTACAAACACAGATGTGTAAAATATAAAGAATGCTCAAAAGGACAAATTGGACACATATGTTAATGAAGAGTGTGAGGGGGATGCAAAAGCAATGGACAATGCATTGTTATATTATAATCATCTTTACATAACTTTTAGTAATGTCACCACCATTTTATTCATAGTAATAAAGTGCAGGAAAAGTCCTAAAAGCAAGAAGTTGGTAAGCATTTTTACACTTTCCCGTCACTGAATGGGTTTTATGGGTTTCTTGAATTAATCGAGGTAAACAGGGTAATCCTTTATTTAAGTATTATTATTGAATATAGACATGAAGATTGCTCCTGAAAAAGATTTTGACTCAGTGACATAAGTGGAACAATACATGTCTTCTGTGTCCACATCCATTAGTGGCTGACCCTGTCACATCTCGTTTGGCAGAGATTATAAATGTTATGTTGTTTCTGTCACCACAATGTTAGCTCCTCTACAAATGTAGAGGTAGAGGAAGGAGTGCTACGCTCATGTGTGTAGGTGTGTGTGTGTGCCTCTTGCTTTCAAGTATCCCCCGCAGTCCCAGACAGTCCAAGGACTCGTGAGCGGTAGACATGTCATTACCCAATCCTCTGCCAACCTGCTGCTCTAATCTCAGAGTGAGCAGACCAAACACCAAACCACACACAGCTCTGCTTTAGTCTTCAGAGCTGGCTTTCAGGGCCGCTGTGGTGTAATGCTGTGCTAACCCTAACCTAGGGCCCAGAACAAAGAGCAACACCATGCTCCACTCCACTTCCGCACAGCAATCTGGGGGTTTAAATAGCAGGCTGTCAGGGAATGGGGCTTGGCAGCTATAGTCACCAACAGACCGTCACAAAGTGAAAAAGGAGCACATATGACTCCATGCAGCCTTGCAAACATGCCTTGTTGGCTATCGAGGACTACTTTTCCACAGCTTTGGAGCGGCTCCCACAGAGGAGGTTATCAGGTGAATGGCCCTGATGAGACATCATGGCCCTGTTCCCTCAAATACAGACTGCCTTTTGATCTCCCCGCCTGATTCCAGTGAACCGCTGCACACCAAGGGCAGTTGACATTGAAACAACGAGGATGTTTTTTTACTCGAAGGCTGCAGGAAGCCTAACGTTGGAGAAGGGGTAAATACTAGGCATGGGAATTTGAAAGCAAATGTATATTCGAATATTCGACCCCCAAAAAAAACGGTTAACCAATTAACCGAAATGTACATATCCTATAAAAGAAAAAATGTGGGAAAAATGTTGACAAAAAAAATATATATATATTTTGAAAAATAAATAAATACATGTTCAAATAAGTATAGAAACCAAGTCCAATTTGTCAAATGTATTGAACTGGTGATCACAGTTTGAACAGTTGACAGCTATAGGCCTACAGCTTTCATGCTTAAAACATAACTTGGTTTTTAAATTAAAGAGGGATCATACACGAACAACATAACGGGTTAGGGTAACGTAACCCTATTACAATAGAGATCAACAACCTATAACAGGGCCTATGCACAGAATGCAGCTATTCAATACTCATTCTTGTTTAAGAATATGAGCATGTCTACTCAGGGGAGAGACGGGTGCGGACTGCGGAGACGATTCACAATCAGGCCAGCTGTAGAGAAGACCCTCTCAGCTGGAATTTGGGCATAAGATGAGGTTTGAGTCTGCGTGATCTGCGTGTAGGGAGGGGCAGCAGTCATATCATTAGCTAGAACTAGCTAGATCTGATGGATTTGGACATAAACGCGAGTGAAGTATAACCGGACGCGAGAGAGAGAGATCAGCACCTGCAGCTCTGCCCGCTGTGAGGGACCGGTGAGCGGAGCAAAACTCACCTTTAGACCTAACACACTTAGCTATGGCACTGTCGTATACATTGAATTATTCCATTTGATCATATGTAATCAATGTAGGCACCCCTCCCAAAAAAAAACCTGAATAATTTTGAATATTCGATTAATCGTTCCCATCCCTAGTAAATACACAGGTTATGTAACTCAGATGTAGATGATATCCCCCCCAGCTCAATCACTTCCACACAAAGTCCCAGTCTGTGGTCAAGGCCATTCGAAGAGATTAATCTGAACATATTCCAAATGGAAAAACAACACAGCATGCTGGCATTAGAAAGCCAAGATAGTAATGCATATTTTGAGCGAGTTCAACAATGAAGTCATTTGTGTTTCCGTTGCTGACTAGTGTTGGTTGTTAGTGTTGGCTGCAGACCACTACATGAGGGGAGTCAGTGACTGTCCAAGCCTCTCTCTAAGCACCCTAAACAGCAGTCAGTCAGCATTATTGCTGGGTGCCAAGGTATTTACTTTGGACAAGAGAGGGAGGCACTGTGAGGGACCGCTTCTAATTAGGAGCAGCCAGTCATGAGGTCATGGCCAATTGGAACGGGCCTCCTAGATACGCGTACACGGACCTCTCCTGAGGGCTGCTGGACAGTAAACCAGGAACAGTCAAGTATGGGTTTAGTTGTTTTGTGAGCGGGCAACAAGATCACTGCTGTGCAGGATCAGTTGTTCCACCTGGAGGAGTCTTCATAAATGGCTGGTGGCAGCATTGTTATGCTTCAAGGGGAGGTCTGACATAGCCTTACTGTGGCCATCAAGGCTTTGAAACATTGTGATGAAGAGCATGACTTTTCTTCATCCTGAACAATATTGTAAGAAATATCCACGGTACATTGTCAGTAATTATCCTCATTGTGTTCAATTTGTTCAAATTATTTAGGGGACTAATCCAACTTAAACAATGATTACATCTGATGTCAGTTGGCCTGTCGAGCGAGGTTATCTGGAATCGCTGATTTAAAAAAAAAAGGAAACACAATCCTAAGAGGACCAGAGCACAGTTGTACCCAATCAAAGTCGACCTTGGTTTAATAAGTCCAGTTGACTTTTGCAAAATGTGGTCATCCAAACCGGCCTTCATATAGAGAACAACATCCCAACACCAGCAGCAATGCTCTATGAATTAGAAATCAGCCATGGTCAAAAATGGCATTTTAATATCTGTAAGGAAATACATTTACACGGTTCTAAGACAAATGTTGTCATATTTTGACTACTAGGAGCAATACATAGACAGAAGATAATCTTGTTCTACTGTATTAAATATGTATCTATATAATAATTCCCCAAAAATGATAAGCCATTACAGTATAATTTGTACCGAAAAAGATCTCTACTGCAATTATACACTAAGTTAAGATTTTATTATTAATAAAATCTGTATAGCATGTTGGGTTTGTGTGATTTAGATCTAGCCCTACAGTGTGTGCTGTGGTGCAACATGGACACGGATGAAGTAGTACAGGCAGACTTACTAAGTGGTACTAATGGCAGTGTCAAGACTTTTGTTAAATGTATTTTTGAGCACATGCATATGTTCATGCAGCATCAAAGGCCATGTGACACAAGTTCAATTTAGTCTGTAATCACATGGGATTTAGTCTCTGCCGGTTTGAGAGTGCATGTTCAACCAAAACTCCCTGGAGAGGAAGAGGAAGACTCTCAGTGCAGGTGAACGGAGATGAACACATCAGTGAAACACACTTGTCTGGCAGACATATGAACCCTTTGTCTGATTCAGAAGCATGCACTTTTCATTTAGTCCAACTGAGAGAACAGCCATCCATCATGCTGGTAGGCATGTGACTGGAGGTATGATGATCAGCCATTTTCACGAGAACAATCATTCACCTCCCACTCACAGCAGTCGCAGACTAGCAGCTACAAAGGGAAAAACATAACCCTGTTTCAAGCAAAAAGGGAATGACAAAATCATTTTCCGTTGACAGTTTTTATTTTGTAAGTCACTACCTGTTGAAACGCCTTGCTATCTGAAAAACAAAAGTCTTTCCCAAAAAGCAGCCTGCATTCATCCCAATGGCCAGCAGGGGGCAACTTCAAAAGAAGTCCAATTGAATAGAAGTCTATGAGATAACTACCATACTTCTCACCTGATTTATTACCTTAGTAAATACTTGCCTAATGAGTTTATGGTTTCAATTACTAGTTTGCCATCTTCATCAATACACGTGATGTTCATTGTGTAAATGATGGGCTTGTTTAGAGTAAATTAGATGATAAAGCACAGTATGCTTTAGGGTGTCTACCTTGTGATTTACAAGATAATGGCTTTGTTCAGCAATGGGCTGTAGTAAAAGACACCTTAGGAGTGCGCTGTTCATTTCTTTTCTTGGTTTACCAAGAATGTTTTTTGCACAATTAGCACAACAATTAAGATGACAGCTACAGTGAATTACCGTTGCACCTAGCTAAACAAGCAAACTCATAAGCGCTAATTGCTAACTTAGAGTTTGCTATGCTATAGCCTTGTTACTCTCCAGTTCCACCCTAACAAATATATTCGACACATTCATTAAATACATTCAACTCCTGAAAAGGGCGGGCTTTGAAGCATCAAATTAAACAGAATGTTTTTTTAGCAAGTTGGCACTAAATAAAAGATGTGTTTGGCTACACCGTAACCTGTTCTGTCTCAACAAAGCAGATCAATACTTCTACCCCAATCATTCTTGGATCTGTTGTTTGTTACCAAAGTGTTGGCAAATCAACAAGGAGGGAAATGATGAAAAAGCTTTAACCCATGCTATGACCCGGGACCCCCCCTAGAAAACTTAATGTCCCAACATAAGCAGCTTACACGTGACAACATCCTATAAGTATCGTATCGTAAATTATTTAATGCTAAAAATCAAGATTATATATGTGTGAATTCAATCCCTGGACTAAATAGAACAGGCACATCAGTCAGAATTTCCTAAGTTGTCCAGTAGTGGGCAGCTTGTTAATGTTTTACTGGTTAGCTTCTGCCTATCCCATGTAGAAAAAGCACAGACACATGATGGGTGGCATGTGGCCTTCATGAGAGTGATAGTGTGTATTACAGTACTGCAAGGCCATCCGAAGGGCAATATTTCAACATGTCTCAAGCCACTTTGGTGCTGTTCCACATTTGACATTTGCATTCAGCTTTTCTAATTCAATAAATCAAACTCTGCATGAAGCAGGGAAGTATGAGCACCATTATCGCAACTGACACTGAAGCCTTTCTCTGAAGGAAAAAAAAAGGGGTCAAAGATGGGACATGCTGTTTGTTGTTTTGAAGTGACCATGTGACTTTTGCAGACATAAAGCATTTTTTGTCAGCAGCCTTATCTCCCTGGATCTGGGGTTACAATATGGCTTTTGTAGTCATGCAGCACTGAAAGATCTAAGTCTCTTTGATCCAGCTTAATAGAGTTTGGTAAATGATCTCAGTATGGGAGCTCCACCTCCTGTGCACACACACACACACACACACACACTCACAAAGACTCACTCATGCTTGTACACACATACATAAAGAATCAGACCGTCACACAGGTGAAAGCTCCTCTCCTTGCGGATCGTTGAGCCAAGCGTTCAAGCAGAAAAGCAGAAAATGGGCTTCCACTCAGAAGACTGCTCTGTGCTCTCTGCAGATTCTGCTTTTTAACAATATCATTCTGCAGCTCTGGCACACATGTCTCTGCCACAAACATGTAGTACAACTCTTGTTTAGCTTCTCAAACAGGAACCAAACAACTTTGTAATACAATTACATTGCTGGGAGGTGTTATTGCTGTATTTGCCAAAGCGGCAAGCACAAAGCAAAATTGCCTGAGAGAGTGAGTGAAGGAGCCACAGGGAGCCGGAGAGAGGGAGGGAGTGTGTCAGAGAGCATTTATCTGTGGTATGGTGATGACTCTTTTCCTCCGACCTCTCAGCAAACTAAGCGCTTCCTGCCTTTTGAGTGCTTGTAGCCATTCTTGTCCTTGAAACTAAGCACATGCAATGAATTACAACCATTTTAAAGAGCTGTCAAGAAACAAGAGAGGGCTGGTTAAGGGAGAGGAGGTGAGGAGGAGGAGGAATTTGAAGCTGTGAGAGAAAGAAGAAGCGAGACAACCAAGAGAAATGAAAACCTGCAAAGAAGCTTCTGAGCCTTTGATGTTAGCAGCCGGGAGAAGAAAAGGCAGCAAAGGAATAAGTAAGGGACTTAATGAAGTCAACACTTTGGCTGAAAGTAACAGGTAATATTTCACCTGTCTACTGATAAGACAGCAAGCATAAAGTAGGTCCCAAATAATTACGTAAAGTTGGGAATTCATTTCAAAACCATAATGCAAATATCACGTGCAAACAAAACCAGGAAGCTAAATTGATCTTCAACAAACTGTCCAACAAACATACTCAATCTTTGCATATTGTGTTGTAAAGTTAACTCCATTAAAAGTAAGCTTTTATTCAAGTTTGAAGAACAAAATCAAGCACATATGCACAGTAAACATACGTCTGGCATATGTTACATCTGGCTTATCTAGAAGCTAGTAATCTGTTGTTTCACGGTTGATAACAAAACTATGTAGAACGTAAAACAGATTGTGTAAGCAGTGCAAGTCTATTTTCTTTAGCACTGTACAGTACATGTTGCGATTATTGAAGAATCTTCATTGAAATGGCAAGAAAAAACAGAGAAATGTAAAAAAAGACTAGAAGTCTCCAGCCATGCTAGCAGCTCTGTAAGACTGCGAGCTGATCTACCAAATATGATTTCAATCCATTAAACACATTTCACAAACGTTCACAAATGTCAACCTCATGGTGATAAAAAGGAAAGTTCAGGCGACCATCAAATACATTAGGATTGATCATTTGGGCACCATGAACATGTGTACGTAATTCCATGGCAATCCTTCCAATAGCTACGATTGATTTCAGCCTGGGCCCCAGTGTCGGAACGTTTGACAATACCATCCTTAAAGCATGACTAAAACTGGACCAGTTGTAAAATATGATTTGAATAAGTTAGCTGACTTTTTCTCAAAAGCCAGTTTCTTCAAAAAGTGAATTGTGAAATGTGTTGTTGAAAGTGAAGGTTTGAAAACTAATCGTATTGTATTTCAATGTGTTTGCCAAAGTATACCCAGCCTTCTTCCTTTAAACTAAACAGACACAGTCAACTTCCTCACCAGTAGATTCTACTGCCACATGGTGCAATTGTCATCTGTTGCAACATGGTTCTCTGTAAATCTCTATAAATGTGCCCTTGATCCCCTGAGAAGGGATAGCTTGGCGTCCACGCCCGCCCTGGATCAGCGGGCTTTCCTCTGTACTCCCAGTGGATCGGTTTCCTCTGGAAGGTTGTAGGACAGGTGCTTCACTTGACCTGCACTGTCAGGACAAATTCAGAAAGGTCGCACAAGATACCCATCTCACTAGGAATGCCAAAATGCCAAGGTATTCTCAACTGTTTAACCCTAACATAATTGAATTCCCCTGACCCTGAAAGCACCTCAGCCCCGCCTGGCCCTATTTCAGGTAGGTGCCATCAAAGAAAAATAAATGAATGTGTGTGTATGTGCGCTTTTTTAGTCTGCGGTGACTCACTGCTCTCCATTGTAATGGATGCAAGGCTGAACGATGGCACAACTTAAAAGAGCTGCTACTCCTTCAGTGCACTGCTGTTTTTTTTAGAGGGACAGACAATAAAAGAGCTCAAAAAGAGGAGCGAGACAAAGCCTGTATCATTAACCTTTCAGTTAAGTGTGTCTCTTCATGTGTGTGTGCAACATTTCAAGTTCCTCCGCCACTTTGTTGAACATCAAAAGAGTGTGTGAATGAGAAAGCACACACACAAACATTGTGTTGAAGGTGGACGAATATGTTCGACCGATATGCGTTATTCAACAGACAATGCCGATATTAAGAGAGCAGGGCGGCCAGTCACCAATGAACAATGGCAATGTGTTTGTTTTTTTATCTGATAAAATACCAGTAAATACATATAATAATAAGTACAAATGATAATCACTTTACTGAACTTAGTTTTAAACAATAATTAATACAACATTGTTTAAATGTTCACATGTAAAGAACTATGCTTCGTAAAAAAAAACACCTTATATAGGAAAAATCAATACTGCAATAGGCATTACTTGGCTCGATTAAGAGCACTATCTTGAACACGTCCTCACTGTAATGTGAGATTTGTAGTTTCAGTCTGCACGATATTGGAAAAACCTGACATTGAACTTTCTTTTCTCTTCTGCGATATACATGAAAAGATACTGGAAATGTTCCGAAGACGCCAACAAAGTGCCTGTCTTTAGTCAACATGATCATTACTCAAGTCCGAATATTTCCCTATAATTGACATTGCATTTATTCTTGCATACGAATATTCATTTTTTGTACACACAAGTTGTGCTCGATGACTGGCCCTGTTTTGATACATTGATTACGAATGATTGTGATTGGTGTTTGCCTGTGTGTGCAGAGCCTGCATATCTCGCACCATGAGTATGCAGTAACCAATTCATCAAATAAATAAATGATGTTCTATCAGACAGATATGGCATGACTTGACATTGCACGTTCTGCGATGTGACTTTAGCGCATGCGTACATTGAAATGTCCGTGAAACGATACATCATGCAGCCATGCTTGGTTCAGCCCTGAGATTACTATTTTCTCTCCAACTCGCCCTGTCTGTGGGCCGGTTCAAGGACAAGTCCAGTAGTAATGCCTTTACCAGACTACATTGTGTGTACGTACTTAGCATGTGTTTGCATGCTCTACATGGTGTGCTACATCAAAAAACGTGGAACTACGCATGTGAATTTCTTGCACAAAGGCACTGACTGGATGAGTGAACCAGTGCCAGTGGCAGAGTGTATACTGAAGTAACAGATACTTTCTCCTGTTATTTGCAAGAGGAGAGCTATGAAAAAGTAGAAAAGAATGTGTTGTATAACGTTCATGAATTCCAGACCTGGTCTAATGACTTAAAAAGAAGGGGGCCGGCAGGATTAAGAGATTTGCCATGTTTCCCCTACCTGCCTCTCCCTTCTTCCCAGTGCCCTAAGAAACATCTCAACAGCCATCTCTTGTGGAAGAGGCTGGACAGGACAGCACTAGCCCCTGCTTCCTGTGCTGCAGGCTGCAGCTTTGTCAGATCCCTGCTCAGGAGAAACCATTAGTCCACGGCTCGTCTGATAGGTTTGACACACGTGGGGGTCTGTTCAAGGCGAGAGCCAGAGGCAACATGGGATCGGGGTCTCGGATCACTAAGAGGGAGGAGACGATAGAAAAGCCATAGCAGGCTGCTGAACTGATGACCATATGGAAATCCAAAAACACAACCACGTCTTCACACAGAATAATCTCTGCATCAACAGCTCGGAAATGTTTCATGTGTTATATGCTAGCTTTAAATTTGTCCCTGAAGATCCTTCCTTTTTTTTTTTACCCAAACAGCTGGTAATCACAGAAGAGTCAACGTTCTTTTCAACAGGCGCTGAGGCAAAGCAGGGGGAAATTGTGAGCTTATAGCGATTTTATTCATAGCTTTATATAACTGCCAGTGTCGCCAAGGGGCAGATGGGACAGATGGGGGCGTGACTCTACTGCTGTTGATGTCGGGGTCTCGTATGGTAAATGTGAACTGAGGCTTGCAGCAAATATTAGAGCAGGCATGCTACTTTTACTTTTACTGTAGTGTCAAAAAAGACTTGAACTGGACGTCAGTGAGTGAATTCATTAGCATGCAAACAACTGGAGGTTTCAATGCATATCCACATCCCTGTTGATATGTCAAATCTTCCCAATCATTCTTCGATCTGGAGTCAAACCTATTTCCTGATACCATTCTGATTATTCATATACCAACGTTTCATCTAGAGTACTACCACACTATGAAGTGTGGGTTGGTATTAAGGGTTTTTATGAAACAAAAAAAGGCCCAGGCACCTCGACTTGAATAAATATATTCATGGTATGCCACATATGAAAAAGCTAAGCTATGCCCAGCAGTGCATCCCACATGTAAAGAAGTGAGGAGCCCTGAGGAGCCCTGGACAGGCTGTTATCTCATCCAGGGAGATAGGAAGTATGGACAGGAAATACAGAGGGAGGGGGAGGAGAGGGCCCATATGGGAAGTGCAGTGTAAACAGTCTCGGTTTTTAATCATCCCAGCTCACGTTCGGAACTGGACGCACTTTGATGTTCTCCCTCAGCGCCGCCTCCGCCCTCCCATCGCTCGTTCCCAAACTGCCGAGCTGAGGGCCCGCCAGGGGAACGTGCAGATAGTGTCCTCGGACAGAGGAGGGCTCGGGGAGAGACGAGGAGGCATTCAGTACCTTGTGGGACACTGAGAAGGGAGGCGAAAGAATGTGAAGTGGTGCAGAGTTAACTGGTGTTCAGTCAATTGCCTGCCCTGCCTTAATTATAGCTGATGTATTTAAGGGAGCTCTCAAAGGTCCATTCAACATTTCAAAGCACAAAGACCAAAAAAACACAGAGTGAGGAAGAAAAGAAAGTTAAGATTAAGAGAAAATAGGTGGAGCTCTTATGATTGGACACAATGCCCACTGGAGGATAAACCCCTTCTCTCCAAAGAGGAGAGTCGCTCAAGTTCAAAGCTCTCCCAGAAGCCATTGCATTGCTCCTCTGCTCATAATGCAAGCTGTTTTTAGTAAAAGGAGAGAGAGTCAAAATTCCTCACCACTTGTATTTGTCCAAATAGTGCTGGCCAGAGCCTAGCCAGTGTTCCAATGAACGTGTTCATTCAGAGGACAGGGCATACTTCCAGGGAGATCACAGTTTAATAGATCAGAGAGATGTGCGTACCAAAGTCTTGTGACTTGAATACACTAAGGGAACAAAATGGGATGTTCTTCTATCCAAAGCACTCCAAATGTGTTCCTCACATGTGTTTGCAAACATAATCTAAACAGGATCTAAAGATTTGTAAAAGAAATAAATCCAGTTCTACAAAACTTGTTTTCTGTTGTACTTTTTTACAGTGTATGTTTTTTAACCATTGTGTGACTTATACAAAAGCCTTGCCGTTTTTAAATGAAATGGATGTTTAGCTGATAAATGCCAGATAACAATTTTCTCCAAATCAACCTCCAGAATCTGATCATTCTAATAAAACAGCTCAAGGCTCAGAGGAGCGACATGTTCATCAAGATGTGTATGTGGCCAAAATGATAAAGAATAACTGTAGTTTATGTAAAGTGATTGGAATGCTTCGGCATGACCTAGAGTAAGACTGGGCTATCTTCTGGGACTCCCAGAATGCACTGGCTGACCTCCTAAACAGGAGTTATGCTTACTAGAAGAGAACTTGGCGTTGTGGTCATGATAATACATGAAGTGAGGACAGTTTAATCACAGAGCAGAGAGGACAAACTAAGATACAAATAAAAAGGACAAAGCCTGAGTGAGGCAGAGAATCTATGGAACTCAACCTCCTTTCCAGCGTTCACCCCCCACTCCCAATCCACTGGGAGACAAGGACATAAAGCGGGACTGTAGAGCAGCCTGCAGAGGCAATGAGGACCTGTTGGAACAGGCCTGAGCTGCAACAAAGAGCATCCTGCAGCATAACACCACCTCTGTGCACTGTGGGAGCAGCCCTGACAAAACTACACCTTCCTCTGCTCGGACAGAACTGACACCAACAGTCTGACTGAGGGAACAGAAGAGAGGACACAAGCGCCTGTACAGACTTTTTAACCAGCAGAAAGCAAGAAGAAACAGGATCATATCAGCAGAGCATTAACACTTGGCAAAGAAAAACATTTAGTCTGAATGTAGCACTATAGGGCTACCCCCTCTTCTCGCAAGTAATTGGTCATTTCGCTTTTTGTTGAGCAGGATTTCTTTAAGTGGATTAGTCAATATCTTACCAAGATCTCCAGAAACAACATTCGATCAGATGTACTTTATAGATCCACAATATGGTAGTTAAAACTAAATAGGTGCTTTTGCATGATTCTTTGTGCAGAACCTTTACAGAAGAGTGGTCTAAATCAGCTGGATTAGTTCAATCATACTTTATTTTATTTGTATATTTTTTCTTATAAGTTCTACATTACTGATCAAGTAACCATACCTTAAAATAAGTGGCTGAAGCTCATGGGTGACAGGGGATAAATACCTTTACCTGTATTTCCTCTACAGCACATTTACATGTGGAACACTACATAATAACTGTGCAAGGTTTTATGAGGAAGAAAGATAAAGAACGCTGGAAATCCCAGGGAGTGTCTTTGATCTCACCTGCGCTGTGATATGCCTCCATAACATGTTGTCAACATCCCACACAGACACATTAAAAGCCAAATCAGTTTTAACTGGAGAGGAAAACAGCAATGGCTTTTTACACAAGTGCCTAACAACTTTCTCTGTTGAAAAGTCAATCCTTATCAATTATGGATAACTGCAGCATCTGGCTTGCCATTCACAAAACCTCCCACGCCTGCTGAGTGAGAAGAGACAAGATCCTACAGTGCCTCAAATCTGTCGTCCCGTTTCTCTGGAGACGGTAAATAAATTGACACAGCTAGAGCTTTAAGGCCTGGGAGCCTTAATCCACTACTGAATCCTAAATATGCACGCTGAATAGAGCACATACTTTACATTTCAAAGGTAACGGCATGCTTTTTTTAAAAACCTAAATGGTAAAAAAACATGTTTGCTCAAATTAGGTTTGCATGAGTCTAAACATGATTTCAACCACACCTTCTTGTCAACATGTTGGAGGAGAAATAGATGCCATAAATAGAAACTGCAAAGTAATGCTTTCATCTTTGGAAAGATACACATAAAGAGGTTGGCAATCTCAACCCCACCCATGTTTTTAGAAAGGATAAGTAAAAATAGATTGAAGACCAAGTTACCTCAATAACACCTGTGCTGCATCACTATTGTTCAAGGAATGTAGATGTACTGTCATCACATGCTGAGTGGGAAACTCTCAGAAAGATGCAGACAGTGTACCGTGTAACCCATGGCCACTACAGTATGTTGATGCAGTATAGCAACAGTACAGGTGTTAACATCATTTGGTTTATCAGACAGTGGATGCTGTGTAAACAGTTATTTAGTCTGGAGAAACATGTGGGTCACTGCACAGGAGGAAGAAATGAACTAAGGTACGACAGTCTGTCCTAAAAACTCATTTTCAAATGAATTTTACTTTTTATAATGTATGGACTTTGAATGGTAGATTATTACTCTGCAGGCACCATTTAACTTCATGCATGATTTTTCTTATGTATGGGAGAACACTCAAGTTTATAAATGCGGTCTCTAAATTATCTGCACATTCAGATGTTAGAAAAGTGGGACATCTACAATACAAATGTCTATTTGAGGGTCCCCTGGGGAAAAGGTGTTATAAGAGCAACAGGCAAAAGTATATTAAAGCAGAAATTATTCCAAGTGGTAAGGCTGTCTATCAATATTCTCACTTCTCTACCTAATTAAGTGTCATTAATCAAGGCATTACATTCCTAAGAGCTTTCAGGGCACTATTGCATGGGAGCCTAGAGTGGTGGGGCCCCAGCTGAACAACAGGTGCCCACCCTGCAGCCCTGAATTCCCTCTTTTTAGTATGTTTGGGGGTACATGATGAGAGAGTGGGCAGACAGTAGAAATACATTGAGTGCTTTATTACACCTTACCTGCATTAGTTTTCCCTCCGCCCTGCCGGCACTTCCTCGCACGAACACCCCTTGCAGAGTGATGGGCTTCCCCGTCGACTCTTGGTTCAGCAGTGCCACCTTGATGACCGCTCGCTGGAACGGCCGCTCGGACTCCAGGCCCGGCTGGCCCAGCACCACCTGCAGGGCCGCCATGAGCAGCCACGGCCAGAGCCCGGCCAGGCGCCGCTGGGGGACGGTCATGGCCTCGGCTGTAGCGGCGGTGCCCGGCCGCACATGGTGGACTTCAAAGCAGGCAAGCGCCGCGGGTAGACAAACGGAGAAAATATGTGTATATATTTATACGTCCCCCACTTCTTCTCTCCGCGTCGACGACTAAACAGATACAAACCAAACTTTTAGAGCTGGAGGACTGCCATCATAACTCATGCGTGAATGTCCTAAAACTTCCATTCAGCACCAGTTAATATTCAAACTCGAGACGTTATAGAAAGCAGTACCCACATGGAACAAAGAATATCTTCCGAGTTACAATGAGCTTGAGCTTGGAACTTTTATCCAGTGTCATTAATGTGGGTGGCGAAACACTGCATGCTCAAAGGCACCATGAAGACACGCTGTGTCGTGTTAGAGCTTGAAGTGTGCAGTAGTTGTCCAGCAGCCTGAGCTTCACCAGATACACAAGTGTCCTCTTTTGTAACGTGTTTGCGTTATGGTTCAGCTGTAGTATCCTCTCCCCAAAGAACGGCAGGTCCTGTGAACACTGTATCAATATTCATCTGTATCCAAACTCTTATTAATATTACAGTGTACACGAGTCACTGTACCTTACAATCACAGTGTGTGAGTTTCCAAACAGCGTGAGAAGATAAAGCACATCCTGTGGGCGCAGATATTTCTGGATAATTCCACAAAAAACGCAGAAAAGCGACGACTTGAACTTCAAAGGCTGGGTTACAGGTTGCCGCCGGAAAGTTATAAGGCATGTTGACAGATAAAGCAGTGCCAAAAAGTTGAGTAATATTCTTTACAACCGAGGAGTTGCGAAAAAATAACCCTCAAAGAAGTTGTTAAATTCAGAACACCGCTCTATCTAATTATTAACCAAAGCAAATGGACCGTTGACTTACGTCGCTTATAGCTTGGTAGTTATATACTGGGTCCGAAACCAAAGCGATTCCTCTAACAGACACATTAACTTACTTTCTACAGTCGGTGTTCATAAACGCTGTAAAAAGGAAAACACACAGGCATTCCCCTGAGTTCAGTGACTCCGCTGCACTGTAAGAAATTAGATACGATCCTCCTGAGAACACCGAGAGAAAATGAATTGTTTATCAAAATCATCAACGAGCACAGAGAAGAAATACTACAAAAGTACGGAATAAAAGTGGTCCAAACTCCTAGTGGTCTCCATTGAAAGTTGATAAAGTGGAGAGACACCGTGTACAGTTATGACACCGTCCCAAAAGTCTACCTCCCGGACTGTCTCTCGCTCCCCTGGGATCTCATTGACACTCTCTACCTGCTCTCTGTGCTGCTGCCTTCACGTGCCGTCAGACATTTTAGATTTTGAAGAAACGATACACATGACCAATCATGATGTGTTTGCGGGAGGATGGACTTTTGTCACCGGATTTGTTTTGACGAAAGATAAACTTAGTTAACAAGTGTTGCATGTAAATTAATGATGTTATGAGGCACAATTCTAAGTAAAAGTTACCACTTGTGTTTAATTCCTATTTTCACACAATGTGGTGTCAAATTACAGTCTTTGATAATAAACAGCTATGAAAAAAGACCTGTGTTACAAACTTGGTTAAAACCGTCAAACACTTACACGTTACAGAATTAATAAATACCTTACAAAATAATGCAATAGGAGCTTCCGAGTAGCACTTAAATGCCACATTGGAGGCTGAGGGCGGAGCAGCCAATCATGAGCGGCCCTGTCAAACACGAGTCAGTGGCTCCCTCTAGTGTACACACACCTACATAACCAGCTGCAGCGTCAACAGGAAATCATGACATACTGTACACATTACAAACTATAGCTTAATTATCAGAAGTATATTTCATTTTATTTATAAAGCTTTTGCAACGTGCCTTTAAAAACATGCCAGTTACACATTTTAAAAACACTGGAAATGGGGTGCATTAAATAATTAATAAAGGAAGGATTTGCAAGCACCAACTTGTCACCATGACAAAGCAAACAATCAATAGTAGATTAAAATATATATTTTCATTAATAAACATTCCATCTCTTTGCACCATTACAGCAGTAACTTGCTATGACAAACACTAGCAGATATTAACAACAGTAAGTCAAACATGTGCACATTAAAATAGGTGAGGCTGAGTTTGCCTTACTTCAGCAATTCTGTATAAATAAACTTCAAATTAAATTAATTGAAAACATCAGAAGGCAGTTACATTTAAAACAACACTTTTTTAAAGAGGTTAAACCTTACTTTCTACATTTTTAAAAAATGTATCACTAGCAATGAGTAAAAACACTAAAGGAAAATACACACAAATGTAAGACATATTACACATTTAGCAAAATAATGTAAATAAGATTAAAATTTCAACTCATCAACAAACCTTTCCACAACAAAAAATCATTGAAATGGAGATGAAGTTGTTAAAATGTAAGATAATAAAATACTGTAATGAATCAAGACTCTCTGTCACATTCAAATCAAATCAACAAGTTGAGATCTAAAAGGAAAAGAAGCAAACTGTTAGTAAACATGTTGCAACGACTCACATGTGAACTGCCTTTTCTTCTACCCGTTTTCATCTGAAAGTGCTATCTTAATGTTCAATAACAGCTTACCTAAAGATATGGTGTACTTCCTGTATCCTTGCTGCTGTTGGCATTGTTGGCCTGACTGGTTTCCTTTAGAGGCGACCTTTCCTCGACATCTATAAGCTCAGTGTCCTTTGCATCATCAACGGTTACGTGAGGGGCAGAGAGAAAAGCACATCAATTACATGGCTTCTGCTAAGCTGCTACAAATGTTCCTATAAATACATCATCAAAATGTAAAAATACACATCATGGATGAATAGACAGACCTCATCTAGTCTGTCTAGTCTATCATGACCTCATCTAGTCTGTCCTGGCAAAGTCTTTTGATTTTAGAAAAATAAAGCCTTAAGGAGACGTACAATGTAGAGGCTTACCTCAAATATGTCATATTCAGGCATTTTCTCAGGTACTGAAATCACAGACTTCTCGTCTTGTTTGTAATGAATCGGACCACTTTTGGCTGACACAGCCATTATGATGGGTCCAGGGCTCAAAGGGCTAGCTTTCATGGGGCTGGTCAGGTTGTCACTCATCATGCTGGTGTTGGAGACCGGCACTAACACAGGGCCCAGCTTCTCTGGGGTCACAACTCTAACCAGGCCAGCTCTACTGGGTGGAGTTTGCATCACCTCATCGGCAATCTGGAAGATTGTGTCCAAGTTGATGTCACATTTGTTCAACTCATGGTGTCCCTTGGTCTTTGATTCCTGGTGGGGGTCCGAATATGGAAACATGTTCACAGGATAGCTTGCCTTCAACAGAAAAATAAAAAGATTAGTAACAGTAAATGTCCAACATACTCCATCTTCCTAAACCAATAACGGATTTATTTTGAGGCACTGATAACATGACTCATGGAGCACACTTCAATTCCCCTACCTGGTAATATCTGTGGGGAGAGAGGGGCACTGGCTGAAGTCCACCAGCTGCCATATGGGAAGCCATAAGGCTCGGATGGCAGCACTGGTAGGCTTGAAAAAAGAAAAACAAATGTTTTTTTATTTTAAAATGCAGGATTTGAAGTTAAAACCTCAATGTTTACACTCTCACAAATCATTATTCATTCAACACAGAGATTAGTACATTTTAATAATAGCTCCAGCTAAGAATTATTTTGAGTGTTGATGAATTGTATGGTCTCTAAAATGTCAGAAATTGTGAAAAATGTCAAGAAGTGTTACCCAAACTAAATGTCTTGTCTACAACTCAAAGGTCTTCCTTTTACTTCCATAAAGGAGTAAAACAACCAAAATATTCATATTTAAGAGGCTGGAATCAGACCATTTTTACTTTATATATTTTTTTAAGTACATAATAGGTTACCCTAAATGTCAATTAATCTTTGTAACTAAATTACAGTACATTTGTATTACATTGTATGTAAAATAAAGGTCTGTCACTAAAATGATGCAAGCAGTGTGGTTTTTAACTCTTTCACCCATACTGCTAACATGTTCATTGGTGCCATGCTCACCTGCAGCCAAGTAGCCCGGCTGATATTGTGCATGAGAACCAGGAAAAGGAAAATTGGGATTTGCAGAGCTTGCACGGGCCAGTAAACTCTGCTGAAGGTGCATATGATTGGAGCCTGTGGTGAGTCCAGGGTAGTGGTGGCTTAAGGAGACTGGTATCCCTTTGTCTGCAGCAAAGACTATCGGCGAAAGAGCCGCACCATGACCCCTTATCAGGAATCGTGGGGGAACTGGGGTTCCATTGTGCGATGTCATGGCCTGAGCTTTTTTTGGAAGATAAGGATGTTGGGACTCCTGATGTCGGGGGCTATGGCTAGTCAGCAAAGAACTTCCTGCAGAATCTAGAGGGAAGCAAAGCATGGCAAACCGTTAAACAGCCATATTTGAACTGTAAAGCACTTATAAAAATTGCAATTGTAAACATTTGGTTCGGTTGGAAGTAATAAAGCTAGAACGGACCCATTCCAGCCCATGACAGGTTTAAGAAATAGTTACATTTTACAGTACACACCACCATAGGACAGCCATGAGAAGTAATGCGTAACACTTGCCTCTTTTCAAGTCGTGATCCATGCAATCACCTCCCCCACTGAACCGAAGGAATCGACTCAGGGGACGAGCTTTCACGTCCACACCAGCTTTTATCTTGGCCTTGTTCTCAGCGGTCAGTCTCCTCAGATTTTCAACAAATGCAGGCTTGTCTCGCTTGAAGTTTGGGTTTATAAATTGATGATATCCTGCAATGTATCCAGCCTGTTTAATAGGTTGATCGACTTTCTTGAAGCCATACAGATTGAGCTGACGGACAAAGCTTGAGAAGTTGGTTGTTTTGAAGGCGTCAGGTGAGGTGTTGGCTCTGGGAGACAGGATCTGCTTCTCAAAGAGTTGTTGATCAATGAGGATGACTTCGCCGTGAATGTCCCAGCAGATGCCTTCATTTAGCGGGTTGTTCACCAAACGCCATAGTTTGGCAGGAAAGTTCATCGGGTTGATCCCGTCAGGGAGTGAACTATCCCTAAAGTCCATGATGTTGTCTGAAGAATTGGAAACAGAGAAAAAGTTAGTGAACACATGGCTTTCCTTTTTTACACAAAATTGTATTAGGCTAAATCAAAAGTACATATCACAACAGACACAAATACAAAATAAAGCAGACATTGATATGTTTAACATTAAATAATACAAAAAATACACTTAAAATAAAAAAAATAAGGACAGACATTAGAAAATAACTATTATTTGGCTTCAGGAGGGTTTCTAAAAACGATGTTTCATAATTAGAATCAGAAACATGTTTATTGCATAGTAGAAATTTGTCTTGGTGTTTTTGGATTATACATAAACATACATACATAAAAACAAAACAGTGTTATAATCAAATAACCTGTTGTTTCATTACTATTTGTAACAAAGTGAAGCACTGAATTAATGTCAAATAAAATAGAAGCAAAGGGGGTTTTGAAGCTTAACTAGTCTGCTTATGAATACATAATGTTCCCAATAAAATAAAAAGTGAATACCACATGTTTAGAGATGTGTTACTCATAATGTCGAGTGTAGCGACAAAACTCTGAACTGAACAGTTTCTAGAGGCTGAGGTAGGCTCATCACTTTTACACGTTTCAATTAAAGAGATAATAAACAAACAATAACTTAAAGAGGACAAAGGGTCAACAGAAAATGACCGAGCCAGCTCACCCTCTGTGTCATACTAACTACTGGCAGACAACAGGTGGATTTACAGGTGGTGAATACAAATGCGTGTAATCTAAAATAACAGCAATAACGGAAATAATGAGTCAGGCATGGCTCCTGCATCGAGTAACAATTGCTATTGAGTATGTTTGTATGTACGTAAACGTTAAACAAATGGGCGTGTATCAGGCAAACCGTCATCAGTTACTTTCCGTTATGGTTCGTTTTAGCTAGCCAAGTAAGCGTGTATACAACATAACCGTATTATTAACCGGTAAATAAATGTCATAGACTAATCTAATAAAAGTGACATACCATTACCGTTAACTTACGGGGTGTGACACTTTTCGTTAATGTTAACGTTAGATAATTAATAACCCACTTTAACTACCCGTTAAGTAATCTAGTTATGAAGGAAAGTAATGAGCTAACGCTAGCTAATATTTCACACCTGGGAGTATTTATATTTAAAAAATATTGACTTCTGGCAAATGTCAACGATGGAGCTAAACTTTAAAAAGTGTAAAAGCTGTAAATTGTTAACTTTAACGTCAGTTAAGTTCCTCCAAGTGCTAACTTTAGCGGTAACGTTATTGCTAACGTTACTTATTTTATGTGAACGTTAACGTTAGCTCGCCAAGTAACCGATCTGTAAGAAATGATTGCAGCACATTACCGAAAGTGTACGTTTGCATAAATAATTTCAATATTGATATGCTGATTTGTGTATCATGATACAACAATAAGAAATATTATATTATGTAAACTGTACCTGGATCACACAACATGACTCTCTTCTTCAGAACCGTCTCGAGTTCCCGAACCGTTGGAGCTGTTGGAGTTTAAACGTTTCATCTGACACTGATTCTGGGCCAACTGACAGGGTTCTATGATGTTCTTCAACAGGGCAGTTTATCACCTTCTATTAGAACAAACATGGGGGGCATTCAAGTCCACTGCTTCTAATTAAAGGTGCACCGTGAAAAATCCCCAGTGATGTAAAGTAACTAAGTAGATTTACTCAAATACTGTATCTAAGTACAATTCTGAGGGAGTCTTTACTTGAGTATTTCCATTTGCTAGTTTTGTACTTATACTCCACTTAAATTGAGAGGTAAAATGTGGACTTTTACTCCACTACATTTAATTAATACCTTTAGTTACTTTGCACATTTGTGTAATGATGGGAATATATAATCACACTATAATAAGACTTTTGTTACACATTGAGTCAATTCACAAGCTACCTTGCAACATACAAAGTAATTCAAACTAGCTGCATCTTTACAAGCTTTGATAACACTCTAATGCATTACTAATTATAGTCAAAGAATACAATTTATATTATTCTTAAATTGGTCAATCAGCATAATTAGTTATTTTTGTAAAGTAAAAGTTAATTCAAAAGTTAGTTGCATATTGTCAAAAACAAAAAATGGGAAAATCCCTAAATTCATTTAAAAAAACCTAAGTGATGGTTGAAATCGGTTTAAATACATGCACGCATAAAGAAATAAATAACAATCAACATCTATTATATCCTATAATATTTTCTGGTCAGAAAGGGAAACATTATTTTTAATTAAAGTTTACTATATTATTGCATTGGGTTCACATATGTTCAAAGATGTATAATAAAATGTACAAAACACCTCAAACATAATTAATCGTTGTAACTGAAATTATATAACGTTTATCACATGCATATGCACATGCATATAACCTACTACGTTTCTGTTTGTATTCAGTTTATTTATTCACCACTATTTATATTACCTTGTTTTATTATCGTTTATGTTTTTTACCTATATTTAAACTAACCCAAAACACCTTTTGTGTCTTAAATTCGGATTTATCTTCTACCTGCAATACATTTATTTGGCTTTTAAATATATATATTACATAGCATTGTTGAAGGGAGCCTGTCAAACAAGATGTGTAATAACTCACTGCATTTTGTGTGCATGATGATATAGAAATGTAACCTTGAATCTGATGGAGATTATAAAGAATTGTGTACAGGCGCACATAGGGACCTCTATGCGCTGGTCTTTTAGGGCCTCGCAGTCAGTGACGTAATCCCCGGGCGACTGGGAAACATTCAAAACATTCATCTGTTAGATTTTTCGGTATTCAATTGTCCAGGAGCTTAACGTAATGGCACTGGAAACGGTCCCGAAAGACCTTCGCCATTTGCGAGCCTGTCTTCTTTGTTCTTTAGTGAAGGTAAACTTTAAACTGTGTAAAGATACGTTAAAGATAGCTTCTTGCTAACGTGTTAGCCGCTTTCTGTGCCGCATTTATTCTTCTGTTCTGTGTGTATACTGCTTTTTGTATTTATTTGTATTAGTTAATTGCCGAATAACACCCAAACTGACTGGTTAAACTCCTGGTATACTTGTTGAAAGTACGGTATTTAGTCCATCTCTAACAAACAATGTTTGTTTGGCTAAACTCAAACATGTAATGCTAATTACAGTACACAAACTAAAATACAGTTGAACAGGACTTGATAAAAGTAGACTGGGTACAACATTTCATGTCAGTTACGGTATTGAACAAAGCTAATATGGTTAATAGATTAGTCGATCAACAGAAACATAATTGTTTGAAAATGGATTAATCGTTACAGTTATTTAAGTATTATATATTTAGGCTAATAGTTAAACAATTACAACATTCAGCCTCTGAAACTATAGGATGTTCTGCTTTTGTCATATATCATTGTAAACTAAAATGTTTGGGCTATTTAGTCAAAATAAAATGAGGACGTCACGTTTGTTTTTGTGAAATTGTGATGGCCTTTTTTATTTGACGTTTTATTTACTAAACGATTATCGATCATTCATAAAATGCTCTGTCTTCTTTAGACCATTGACCAGTTTGAATACGACGGCTGTGACAACTGTGAGTCGTACCTCCAGATGAAGGGGAACCGAGAGATGGTTTATGAATGCACAAGTTCCTCATTCGATGGGTAAACACTGATTTGAGAATGTATTAATTAAAAAATGTTCAATGGTTTGAACGATTTTCTTAATTCTAACCAAAACTGTCTGTCCACAGTGTGATATCCATGATGAGTCCTGAGGACAGCTGGGTCGCTAAATGGCAGAGGATAGGTAAGGATGTAGGCCCATATTAAACCATTTACATTTCTAAGAACATGCCCTGTTTTTTAACGTTTGCTCAAGTAATTTTATTGTTATATGATCGAGTAATAAAATATGTGTATTTGTTTTTTCTTCATCTTACAGGTAACTTCAAGCCAGGTGTATATGCAGTGTCAGTGACCGGCAGACTTCCTCCAGGTACACTTTATCTAACTGTAATACTTCAATATGTAGCCAATTTCACACACCTAGAAATAATAGGTTTGGCTTTTTTTGTTCAGAATCTCCAACTTGTTAAGTATTGCATGTACTATACTCATTCACTGTTTATGTAACTAACTTTTTCTCTTTTCTGAAGGCGTTGTGAGAGAGTTGAAAAGCAGAGGAGTGATCTACAAATCCAGAGATACAGCAGTGAAGTCCTAAACCTGACGAAGAGACGAAGGCGGGACTAAATGTGTTTATGTCCGTCATGTCTTATGGAAATGCCCTTCAACTGTTCCATTTTTGTTTATTTTTGTTATTAGAAATATTAGCACGGGAGGTCAGTTTTTTAAGATGTTGTTTCTTTGAATAAATGCGAAAAATAAAGGTCTGTTTTTATACAAACAGAGAGTCATTTCTGCAACACAGTGATGCAAACACAGTGAGATTAGCTGATTCAGGGATACACAACTTGTTGTAGTAAACTTGTTGTTAAAAAAAAAAGCAGCGGGTGTCAAGAATATACTGTCGGTACTGGAAGTTTCACCAGAAAAAGTAAAAAATAAATAAAGTAATCACCAATCAAATTAAAATAAACACCAATGATAAAAAAAGATAAAGTAAAAGCCAACCATTACATTATAAAAACTAAAGCTAGCCCACAACTCCAAATTGAATACCAGATTAAATAAAAAATAAATAATAATTTGCTCAAATGCAAGCTCTTAAAAAATAAATCACCTATCAAAATACAATCAAATACAAAATACAATTATGTTAGGCAATGACATGTATTTTAAAATATAAACTATGCCCATCTCAATGCTGATATCAGCATTTAGTATTATAGTTTTAGAGTTATATACCTAAAGTAGTAGAGTATTATATTTTGTTAAACTTTACAAAATTAAAATCACCCAGAATGTACACAGCCTTAACTCGCCATTCTTTTTAAACCAAGAGAATAACTTGCATTTACAGAGAATTCACTGTAGTGTTCTTATAGCTACGCTAAAGAGAAGAAACTCAGTCTATCATCATGTGTTGACAGAGGGGGGAAAGTACTCCGATATTGTACTTGAGTAAAAGTAGAAGTTCCAAAGAAGTACAAAAAAAGTTCAAAATGTTACTCAAGTAAAAGTACAAAAGTATAAGCATCAAAATATACTTAAAGTACTTATTATGCAGATTGGTCCATTTCAGAATATTATATATTCAATCTTTTGTGATTATTATGAATGATGCATCATGTGTTATCAAAGGTAAAGGTGGAGCTAGTCTGAATTCCTTTGTATACTGCAGGGTAGATTGTGTGTTGACTCCAACTAAAGTCTTATTTTATTGTAGATTATATTTCACATCATAAATCAAAATCTGAGTAAAAATGTAGTGGAGTAAAAGTACACGATTTACCTCTGAATTGAAGTGGAGTAGAAGTACAAAGTAGCAGAAACTTGAAATACTCAACTAAAGTACCTCAAAATTGAACTTAAGTACAGTACTTGAGTACATCTACTTAGTTACTTCCCACCTCTGCGTTTTGAACCAATTCTACTAAAACACCCCTGTACTTATTTATTCTGGGCTAGATGGTGCTTTTCACTGAGTACGGGGATTAGATGTAGTACCAAACATTACCAGCAGGGGGAACCATAACCAAAACTATTACTTGTGTAAAATAGTCGCATGATTCTCACCAACTGTCTGTCCATAAATAGTTTGAAATGATCTGCAGTTTCCTCTCACTGCTGTAGCTACTGTTGCATTGTGTAATAGATAACACCCGTGCGTATCACTGTTCAGCTGTAGCTTCAGTTACTGTAGAGGAAGGGTTATTTATTGCTCCAGGGTCTGGGCATTGTCTAAAATCCCTGTAACCTGATGGATTTGGGTCATGCATGCACACAGAGGACTTCTCACCACACAGGCACCTGGTGCTGACATTTACAAAAGACTGTTAATGAGATGCTTTTATCTCAGGGTCTCAACTGAACACTAAACATTTACATTTTCTATAAATATAACAGAAATATGAACAATATTGTCAGAATAGTTAATTGGATTATGGATTACAGAAAGGTCCTCTTTTACTTGAGTACTGCACCGCACAGTTTTGAGGTACTTGTACTTTACTTGAGTATTTACCTTTTTCTGCTACTTTATATTTCCACTCCACTACAATACATTTTTTTGTAATTCACTAGATTTCCTTGACAACTTTAGTTACTTTAAAGATTCAGATGAGTATTAGAAAAATAATCAAATAATTTATCATGTTTAGATAATAATAATTATTGAAATTAACAAGCTACACATCCGTGTATATAGTTTAAAAAAGCAGCTGCACATTAAAGTGAGGAACACATTGATGAATCAATCATTGAAATACAGAAATACAATATATTCATTTCATCTGGCCATTATGTCTCTGTGCTTCAAGTATATTTGATTGCTAAAGCATCTTTTCTTGGAGGCTACTTGTACAATTTAAATTCTGGACTTTTACTTGGTGCAGAGTATTTCTACACAGTAGTATTACTACTTCCACTCAAGTAAAAGATATAGGTACTTTTCTACCACTGATATCACATCCTGGACTCTTGTGATGTAACACACACAAACGTCGGTGTGACCAAATGAGCACATGTTCTGTCTTTTGAAAAAGAGGGGGAATTACCACACACCACCCACCCACCCACCCACCCACACACACACACACACACACACCACACACACACACACACACACACACACACACACACACACACACACACACACACACACACACACACACACACACACACACACACACACACACACACACACACACACACACACACACACACACACACACACACACACACACACACACAACAAGTTCATTTCATGCACACACACTTTACATTACTAATGTGATTTACTGCAATGTATAACTGAATCTATGAGGCAATATACCTCTAGTGAGTTGCCAAGCCCTTCGTATGTTTTTCTGTATGTGGCCCTCAGAGAAAACAGTTTGGACACCCCTGTCTTACCCTATACATGTATAAACATAATCCAAATATTAACCAGAACAATTTGCACAACAGCTATTTTGCACAATTATAATGTATATTCAATCCAATGCCATGTGGCCTAGTGAGACTGTATAGCCTACTCATTTATTCAATATTTTCAGTATATTATTGAAATACTCTGGGGATATATGTCCTTTCTATTGTGAATTTGTATATACTTGCTGCTAATGTTAATTTGTATTATATGTGTGTGTTATTGTATGTTTTAAACATGTTTAACTCCTGTAATGCTTGACACTGCTGCTGGAACAAAATCATTTCCCAATTTTGGGATAAATAAAGTATATCTATCAATCTATCTATTAAAACGTTCTGCTTTTTACTGGATATCAGAAGGAAAGAATTCAACGAGCTGCCCTTTTGCCATCACAAAATACAATTCTGATGTATTACAATCCGCAGGGAGTGAAATTCAGAATTCAAATTGCACAATTCCGTGAAATAACATGGCCATAAACAACACAGATGGGAGAAAGACATTGAAATACCTTGAACATGTGCCATGACCTACATTTGTTTTTTTGTTTTACTGTAACTAACAAGGAAGTTATGTTAGATCATGTTCAACTAGGAGGGAGTTTGATGCATCTGTTTTAACGACTATCATCATTTGTTCTTATGAAACGTGTCTCTGAACCGACAGTTACTGTGGCTAGGTCAGACGCTGAAGAACAACAAGGTGTTAAACACAAAGGATCTGCGTCTTCCTGCATCAGAGCTGATTTCAGAAGGTGTCGTACTGCAGGATGTGTAGGAGTGGAACATATAGATTTGTCACGCGGCGACACTGTAAACACGTTTCCCACGAGAAGTATATTCTCACAGCGTTTCTGCTCACACGCCTCGTCCATTTGAGCTGATACTGAGTTGTAGTAAACTAGCTCTGATAATTATAGAAGACTAAAGCTCCCATACAATAAATACATTCCTAAGTAAATATATAAAAAACCATCTCGAAATAAAAGCCTCTATTACCAATAGAGTTATAATGATAATAAATACATAAAATACATTTAATATCTGTGACCATTTTTGTATTTATTTATCTTTATATTTAATAATTTCCCAATGTATTGTTTCCTGTTTACATTATTATTACTTTTCTTTCCAAAATGTTTTTATTTATTTTATTTATTATAATTATTTAATACATTTGATGTACTGATAATTTAGTTAATTTGTATTGTATAAAATAACCTAAGCACATTCATTTGATAATTGGAATTTAATATGTACATTATTTTCATTTATTTATTGAGTCATTTATGTTCTAATGAACATGTATATGACATATCTGGTTAATCCTACCCAAAAGGGGGTTTCTGTTAAATACATAATGATTTCTGGCTGAATCAAAGCACTCAGGCCCCATGTACGTTACAAGGTAATAAACCATGTGACAAAATAAAGGGCTCATAAAACTATCATTCATTTGAAAAAGAAAGAACTACATTTCCTCTTCAATGTGAACATAAAAAATTCAATAAATCAAAAACGTCCTTACTCAATAATTAACCTAATGTACAGATTTGTTGTCATTCTCTCCGTCACTGGCAGAAGAGAGTGTTTCTACCCTGAGAATCTATCTCCAGTGGTTTGAGACAGCTAATAATCAAATGAGAAATAAACCACAAGTCGGCCTGTATGCCTCCATGTGGCTTTTAACTCGATGCAAAACTGAGTGCATGTCTAGATGAATGCAACCTGATTTATTTAGTGCAGCTTGACACTTTTTCTGCTCTGTAAAACTAGATTCTACCAAACTAAAATGAAGTATTTTCTCTGTGGGATTTGAAACCTCTTTTTCTATCTGCACGTAGGTGAAGTCACTTAAGGAGGGCCGCAGAGTAAAAACGAAACTGAGAAATTTGGCTTAGTGCTGCAAGACCTCCACGACCGCAGCAGGCGTAGTCAGGAAGGCGTTCAGCTCCACCCGCGGGCCCTGAACGCAGCGAGGGTTTGAACCGGCATCAGAGCCAAAAGAAAGGAAGCACGCCTTCGTTTTCACACTCTCAGGCCCGTCTGCCACGGCCTCATTGGTGCTCACAACGCTGGCTTTTGCCCTTATTTGGATATGTCAAGGCTAAAGCTATAGGGAAGGTATTAGATCAGAAAATGAGGTGTGACTCGAGGTTTATCGGCTGCCTGGTGACATCTGTTCAAATAAGAGAAAAGCAAGTGGAGGTTTTCAAAAAAGTGTTGGATTTTGCTCTTTGAGAAGAAAAACGTGGCGATAGGGAAGTGGACGTGTTTCACATGGGGGATGGACATTATCAACTGAAGGCCTCACACTCACACTTGTGTGTGTTGCATCAGGCTGACCCAACTTCCTGTATCTTGCAGACTAGAAAGCATACAGAACAGAGAACATCGTGACCTATTTAAGGGTGTCAATTTCTTTTTAGAACGTAGATGACACATCGAGGCCCTCAGTTTGTGATTACTTGTTAAATGTGCACATTCTTTAGGTGTTGTTACCCACTTTAAAAAAGCTGCTGTAAGGTCCTTATAGGACACATTTGTCAATTATTTTATATTAATATTATTTTCTTTCTAGACCTTCAATCAATCAATCAATCAATGTTTATTTATATAGCCCAATATCACAAATGTTACATTTGTCTCAGTGGACTTCACAGTTTGTACAGAATATCAGTATGACAATACGACACCCTCTGTCCTTAGACCCTCACATCGTACAAGGAAAAACTTCCACAAAAAAAACACAGTGTAAAGGGGAAAAATGGGAGAAACCTCAGGGAGAGCAACAGAGGAGGGATCCCTCTCCCAGGACGGACAGACGTGCAATAGATGCCGTGTGTAAATCAAAGAGATAATACATTTTACAGCATAGGTAGACCAAATGCATGTGTCTATAATAAGAAGATGAATCCACGAGGATGTCAACAATCCTGTGGGAGCTATCAGGGAAGAAGTATGATGAGGGTCAGGCAGGACCGCAGTGACAGGTTCAGCCACGACTCGAAGTCCAGGACTCAAATCAGGACTCAGGATAGAGGATCCAGGACTCAGGATCCAGGACTCAGGATTGAGGATCCAGGACACAGGACCGCAGCAACAGGATCAGCCACGACTCAGTATCCCGGCGTAGATAGACACCAAAAATAAATTTGGGGGAAGCTGGGTTATTCGGAACATGAGAGTACACAGGTACAGACAGAGAGAAGGAAGAAGTAAGGTGTCCCCCGACAGTCTAAGCCTATAGCAGCAAAACTAGGGGCTGAATCTAATCAGCCCTAACTATAAGCTTTATCAAAAGACACACATTTTCTTATTAGCCATTGTTTTGGTTGCTGTGGAAAACCCCTCTAACAAAATGTACATATTTCTTTTAGTGTACTAAATTGTATACAAAAAAAAGTAGAAAAATAACAAATCTACAGTGAGGCACAAGGGTTCAATAAAAGTGCTGCACTCACTTTAGCATTAAAATCTGAGGGGTCATGAGATGTTTGATGGAAATAAAGATTGCTTTTATAAACATTTATTGGATTTTTGTGTAGTATTTGACCTCTTTGACCTTGAAAAGCAATTGAAATGGGGTCCATATATTAATTGGTGAATACATTAAGCATGTAAATAGTGAACTTAATATGTTAATAGCCTTGAACTCTTCTAGTATGTTAGGTTCCTCTATGGCACTTAGGTAGGTCCATATGAGACTACATTTTAAACGTGTAAAAGTCCCTGAGTGCCTGAAATTGAAGCGCAATGAGCCTGGACTCTAGGGCATAAATAAAACCATGTGAGAACATTTAAGAAGACATTTTACTTTGGTGAAACTGGTATCGACCTGAAATGCGACCTGGACACTTTCATTTGTAATTATTAAAAGCTTTTTTATGTTATAAGTCCATTCAGCGTACATACATGTATGAAATGTTAGAAGACTCAAGGGAAGGACCTGAAAATGTGTCCTTAGTGTAGATTGTGAGTAAATCTACCGTGCCCTGGTGTTCTGCAGAAGCCGGTTTTAGAGCAGCTCAGGCGGCTCTGGGGGGGGGGGGGGGGGGGGGGGGGGAGGAGAATAAGCCTGTGGGCGGCTCGGTGGTGTCGACACCCGGCCCGAGCGCAGAGGGAGCTGGCAGGGAGGGGAAATGGCTGCCGGCCCAGATAAGGTCTATCAGGGGCCTGGCTTTAGTGTCCTCCTCACACACAGGGACAGAGGATCACTTCCCCACTGGCACACGCTCAGAGGCTGGGGGGGGGGCCTGCCAGATGAACTGCAGCTCTTCAGTGGAGCCCGCTGACTCAATAAGGTGGAGAGGGCAGGGTTTAGTGAAGAGTGGGGCAGGGGTCAGGAGATCTGAAGGCAGCAGGCTAAACAAAAAAAGTGTGGCTTTTAAAATAGACCATATGCTGGATATTCTAACCCAACGTGAGGGATGTTTGTCAGTCGTGACGTCCTGAGTGATTGGAGAGGAATGAAGTGATGAGCATTCAGTCTTTTATGAATCAGACCCCTCTGTAGGATTCCCACGTCCCTTATTCTTTAAGGTATTGACGTCATATTGACATCAGCTCTCTGCCTTTAACCTACATGACTCAAAAACAGGAATAGACTTTATGGGAATAAAGTTATAGTATAGTAGACCTCACCACATCATATTTCTCTGATCACACCGATGCCTTTTCAAATCCTCATTGGGAATCTGTGAGATAATGCATATGCACCTCAGCTTACATCCAGAGTAAATTAGGTAAAAATACCATTATGCTTAAGTATTGTATTATTTTATATTTGTTGGTATCGGTCCTTGTTTGTAATATTATAATATATTATTGTGTGATTGTAATGGATTGGTTGGAGCGGGTCACATGGATATGAGTAGCGCTCATAGGGAATACTATCACATGTTCACCTGTGTGTGTGGAAGAGAGGGACGCTGCATTATTTGTATATAGCTGTGATTATGAATACACATTGTAGTGAGTTGATCATTTCATTTTTTCATTAAATTAGAATGTATTCACCAAAATTTTTGATCCCAGCAATTACATTTTGATGTAAAAAAGGCAACCAGGCCAAGCCTCTTGCGAGTTCTGTTTGTTCCCTGAAGTCGTTACATGAGTATTTCTATTTTGTGCAATTTCATACTACTATTACACCACAATTTGGAGGAAGTATTGCATTCCAATATATGTAATTAACAGATAAAGTTGCTTTTAACATTGAGGTTTTACATGCCTTTTTGATTGTGTGTAGTTTAACACGTTTTAGATGTCTATGAGATCTTATCAGTCGAGTAGTGACTTCTTCTCTAAAAGGGATCTGTGTCGCAGAACCTTTTTTCTTGGTATGAGCCGCATGATTAAACTACTGAATACGTACCTACAGCAATGAGCAAGTACTTTCACTTTGATACTGCTTTTGATCACATGTTGGTGATATACTTCTGTACTTTTGCTCAAGCGGGGTTATGTAATCAGGACTTTTAATTGTTACACTACTTTTGACTTATTGGTTCCTTTCCTTAGAACCAACCAAAGTGTTGTGTTGCCTTCCCTCAGAGATGTAATTTGATGACCTAGATCTGGTTTTAAACTATAAAAGAAAGTTGTTTTTATGTAGAATTGATGAGTTTGAAAGGTTTTAAAGATGCATTTACACTGTACATACAGTACACCCCCCATGTTAGCATTACAAGAAACCTCACAGTTACATTCAGACATTCAACAGGAAGTGAAACCTGTGGCCTTTCACTTTTGCAAATCAACAGAGAAGCAATGGAAAATTGGCGCTCAACATATACATCTTTATAACAAGATTTGAAATGAAATGGTTTGCATTAAATGATAGTGTCATATTTTCCAAGTCTATCATTTATTCTCACATGCCTGTATGTACATGTGTTCCCTTTAATGGTTTCCCTTCATATTTGCCACAAGATCCTCTTTCGACACATTTCCACACAGTCCTAGTAAACCTGCATTACGCATTGAGGACGTGTATAATTAATAATGTATGTATATTAATTAATGGAAGTATTATTTAGATAATTTACCTAAGTAAAATTACTGCAACCACACTGTGAAAATACTCCATTACAAGCTCAAGTCCTGCTCTCTTAAGCTTATTTAAGTTAAGGATGAAATGTAAAAGTTATCATTGTGCAGTAAAATATTTGCTATCAATGTTTTACTATTTGATATGACATATCTGGATTGATATTAAAGCTGCATTACGTTTTTGTTGTATTTGACTGCCTTAGATGTTTAAGTTTGTGCTAATTGTAACACCTTGATGTGCCTTTAGGTAGTTTAATCTAAATGCAGTTCATGTTCTATAGGATCTATACGATGACAGAAGAGTTTCTTGAAGATCTTGAAGCTCAATTTTCAGCTCATACAAGACACATTTCAAACAGTAAGTATTTCTTTCTTATTTTCAGTTTACCAGAATATTATAATGTGTTGTACTAGACAGGAAGGGTATGAAACTGAATCTTCAAGGTAACTGCTCTCAGAAAATTAGAAGGCAGTAAAAAGTACATTATTTGTCTGTGAACTGTAGTGAAGCAGAAGAAGAAGGTTGCATAGAAAGGAAACAAGTGCCTGAATACAGAACACAAGTTTATGGACTCATTCCATATAATAACATTCCCCCACTGTATGTAATGTGTAACAAACACAAGTAATGAAACAGTTAATAAAGGGGAATTAAAGTGAGTATAAATGTATTCGTAGGTTCACCTAATGGGAAAGTTACATATGTGTGTTGTAATCACTTTATTACTGGCTTATAACACAACTAAACATCTGACTGTTCTGCGGAGTAAATAAAGCCTGACATCATCCCTCGCAGCACGGCATCATGGTCAAAATGGAAAAACTGAACTAAAGCCTTAAAAGGATTTGATGTGCAGGTGATTAAGAAGATAACATTATTCAAATGAAATCCAAGATGTTTTATGCGTTAAAGAAACCAAATGTTCTGAATTTGTTTCCCGTTTACTTTTGTGTCAATTTGATCGAAAAACTATCTTCTCAGTTGCTGTCGGTGTTTTATAAAAAAGCGGCAGCAGAAGGCAAGAGAGTGAAGCCGGAAGAGGAAAGAGAGTGACTGTTAGACCTCTTCCTGTGGTTACATCACGTGGCTGTGGAGCCTTCAAAAGGAGACGACTTCTGCTTCTTCTTCTACTTCATCCTCTCCTTGGACCGACAGCAGACACCTGCGAGGCCGCTGCACACCCGACTCTAAGCTAGAGAAAACACACGAAGGATGAGGTAAAGTATGATGGACGACATGGCGCTCTTGATACTAGAATGATTTGTAACGACGTGGGAACAGTTATTTTAGATAATAACAGTGTTTCAGCTTTTCCTTCATTGACTTTGCTTATTTTAGTTTTTTTTTTTTTGTCCAATTGTAATTTGGGTAGTTGTATTGATATAAACTGTGAACTCAATGCTCTTTTCTTGCTGTATTACTAACTTTTGACTGTCATTGTATATAATGTTTTATTTTTCAATTGCTCCAATTTGTTTTTGATCCAATGTCAAATGTAGGCAGTAATTGTTTGCATTACTTTACTAACTATTTCAATATACCAACTGATCTGTTGCTCAAGACAGAAAAGCTTACTCATGCTAGCCAAAATGGCTTCCTCAAGATGGCGCTTCCTCTAGAAAGTTCTGCATTTTTCCTCAACCATCTTACTGCGCAGCTCTTTAAGAGACACGGTTGTGGTCTTTTAGGAGGATTTTTGTCATGTATAATAAGAGCACTTAGATTTGAACAGGCTTTAGGAAAACCGTGTATGCAAATGTTTCAAGACGAATCAGGAAGTGTGCATGTTGCGGTTTGGTGTAGAAGTTTTTTCTGGGGCGGGGGTTGTGTGCGTGTCCAGCTGCGAGTGCAGGTGCAGAAGAAGAAGAAGACGGCGATGGATGTACAGTGCAGTCATCCATAAAGTAGAAAGCACTACTAAACTCCTCGCCACAGTGTAGTGTTTCCTACTTTATGGATGAGTGTACTGTTGGCTTCAGGGAGAGGAGAGGCCCCACGGGTGAGGGCCCGCCACGCAGGAAGTGAGAAAAAAAGAGGAAGCTGCTTCGTCTCACAAGGCCTCGCATCGCCCAGAGTGTTGCTCAGTTCACATGGGCGGCGTGTGGCGCGGAGCAAAGCTAGCACCTCGAATGAGTTTCAACTGTCCTGGAAAAAAAAGAAATAATTACGATGTATAATCTGTTTGAAATGCAATAAAGGAAATTAAACGTACCTTGTGTTATCTTCTCTTTTCCAGTCGCACCACATGCATTACAGACTCAGTGTTTTCTGTGAAAATATACATACTTTATTCCTGTAAAAAGATCCATATTGAAACAAACCATCACATTTTCAAGTCCTCTGTGTACTACATCCTCAGTTACTGTTCCTCCATCGACATGCAAAAAAAAGAAATCTGAAAAACCATATTAACAAAAATATTTACAGATGGGTAATAAAAACATTACATATATATAAAAAGGTACATCTTCCACTTTTTCAAACAATGATGCAGGTCGAGGGAAGACGAAAAAAAAGATTCCCGCGCATTATGAAAATATACCACAACAACTGTTCATTATATACACACTTTCTTCTCCACTGCATTGACGATCTACAACTCAAACATTGTAGACGAGTCCGCCTAGAAAACATAAATATAACCGTAACATAAATAAGGCCGAACATGGGTATGACATTGGTATGCATGCAGTCAATAAACATCCTGTAAACAACCGATTAAAGACTAAACAAGGTCTTCTTGTAAGGCTAAATATGATCAACTGAGCTAAAACTCTTCCTACATGGGTGCTAGCGCCTACTCACTACACAGCAGGTAGAGGAATACTTGTGCATTAAAAGGCCGTCAAATACAAGAGCAGTACAAATATTCGCTGTACATTTCGGCAACTCTTAGAAAACAAATTTAAATACAGTACAGACTCAGTCTTGCCTCTATCCCGGCTATTTCACATCTAAAGTGTCTTGGCATCGTCATGCTCCCTTTATATAACACAGAAAGACATTTAAAACATTCACGACAGTAAATAAAAACTATTTTCCTCCAACTTTGAATGGTGAAACTAGGCCCTAATCTTCAATCTGATTCTACATACTCCACTTTATCTCCATGCTGCCGTCACTCGCTCCTTTGAAGCTACGGTAACAGGCAAAGCACCTAAGATTTGGCATGTTCTGCAGTTTTATGACAGCTGGAGTCAACAGGTGGCTCAGCATTAGTAAGAAAACTATAAGTAAAAACCTGAGAAGTTGCCTAACAGCTAATGTCACACAGATCTAATCAGAGTGTGTTGTAACTGACTCACAAACTCAACCCTAAGGCCTGCTCCACACACACCCACAAACACACACTCAAAACTAAACCTTAGAGTGAGTAATGGTGTCACAAACCATTAAAAGATACAGAATGTCTTGATAAGTGTTGGAATACAGCACAATATGCTATATTGCTAACGTTGTGTCCTTCAGCTTCAACCAAACAGTCTATCATTGAATGATGCGAAAAAAACGAATTTCAGCTACACTGCATGAAACAATGTACGCTGTATGACCTAATATTCACACTCTAAAAGTGAATCATACTCACACTTGGAGGCAAAATCATAAACAGGTGATTGAGTGTGTCGCAGTAGAGCCGTGCCAGAAAGCCTAGGTGTTATGAATACAAACATTTCACTTTAAATAGGATCCTAAGTGTTATGTTCTCCTTTTTTAAATCTTTAAGGGAGGAAATATTTTTTAGAATAAGGTTGATATGTCAAGAATAAAGTCAGATGTTCAATGTATGCGCTACAGCAATTATTTTGATTTATTTCTAAGAGTTCAATGTTTATTTCCCCAAATGTATTTCAATTAAAGATCTTCTTTTCATCCTCAAAATATAAAATAGGTTTCTCCTCAATTTGAGTTTTTCTTATTTCTAGCATTAATAGTCTTCTGTAAGATCTGCAACAATTACTCAATTGATCAATCAGTCCAGAGGTTTTCAAACTCTAGAATTTGCCTGAGTATCATCAGTATCCTTCAGTATCAAAGTTATGCAGTGATAACTGTCAGTATATCATGGCTACACTTCAAACAGGAAGTGTTCAAATGGTTTGGATTGTGTTGATTAACACAAATATTAACAAATAAGGGCTAAAGCTACTTTATACTTCTATTCAACTACATTTTATTGCAAATATTGTACGTTACTCCGCTACATATATTTGATAACCAGTAAGTAGTTTTCAGACTTTAAAAACCCCTGGGTTAGTCGATCAAGAGAAAATTAAGCAAATTATTTGATGGATTTAAGGATAAGCTCCTTTTCCTACTTTACAGTTGACTGAAAATGTTTGGGTTTTGAACTGTTGGTCGTACAAAACAAGTAATTTCATGATACAACACTGTTGGCTGTAAGAAACTGTGATGCTTTACATTATTCAATGATGGTTTGACGATAAATATCAGTTGCAGCTGACTTAGTTAACAGAGCAGCCTACCGATCAACAGATATTACATGATTTCTGTACGTAGTCTGTGACAATTAGGCCAGTTATGACTGTTGCTACGTTAATGTCTGAAAAGGCACACACACACACACACACACACACACACACACACACACACACACACACACACACACACACACACACACACACACACACACACACACACACACACACACACACACACACACACACACACACACACACACACACACACACACACACACACACACACACACACACACACACACACACACACACACACACACACACACACACACACACACACACACACACACACACACACACACACACACACACACATCACGTTCTTTACCTTCAATGACTGCTAGCCTCAAAGCCCATTACTAAAGAATATAATACTACACTTGGATCATAACTATCTGTGACCACTCTACATGACTGACCTCCTGTCACTTCCTGCAATGTGGTTAAAGCAAGCGTCTGACACAAATAAATAACATGTTCTGTACAAAGTATAAATACTCTCAAAGACAAGAAACAATGAGAGGGACACGCAGAAAGACATTTAGAATTCATCCACTCAGGATGGATAGTGCATTCTTAACAGTCACACAGAGGGAGAAAAGATAGACCGCTGCGTCTGTTTGCTTTTAAATAAATAAAGTGGCACCAGCAAATGAACTTTAATATTTCATTAGCTGTGTGTCTGCTGTTCTATCTTGTTCTCTATCAGATTTTTATAAATAAAACCGATCCATTGACTAATAAGTAATTTATATTGATCGTTAAAGCCTATTGAGTTGAACATTTGCAAATGCTTAGATAGTTAGGTGGTATTTAGAGGATATATTCGCACACTTCGACATGCACATCGACATGCCCGTGTGATGCTGTAAGCGGTACATTGATGTCGTCTAAAGTTAACAGCTGCTAGCAGTGCTCTAAGGCCAAAGAAGAATAACCGTCAGATACTGAGACTAACAGATAGAAAAAGTGCTTTCAATGTGACGCGAGTATTCTGAGTCAGACGTGCCGACTCATTCTTTCTTGCTGGATCCCAGCTTTTTGAACAGCTTCTTGCCTTTGGAGAAAAAGCTTTTTTTCTTCTTGCCTTGTGGGGAGCAGTCTGTCTTTGATGGGCTGTCTGCAGGGAGGGGGGCCGGAGGGGAGCCGCAGGCCTCCACTGATGGAGCAGGAAGAGGAGCAGGAGCAGGAGAAGGGTCTGACACTGGGCTTGAAGTGGGGGCCAGTTTGGGGGGCAGGTCTGTGTGCTCTGCTGGGTCAGGGAGAGGAGGTTCTGCTGGGGGGGGCAAAGCTTCTTCTAGGGTTGAGGCCCCAGGATCTTGTTCCTCTGTAGAAGACGTCCAGGTGTCCTTCAGGAAGAGAGTGAGACTTTTAGAATGCTATATTTATTTTTAGTTTTGCTTAAAATAATAACACAAAAAGGAAACCTAAGGAAAGGGCACACACAAAGGACGAGATCACACTTTTAAATACCCTACAATCAAGGTGCAGGATTTCAGGAGTACAGTTAAGTTGGAGGGAAGAGGACATACACGGGGAGTGAACAGGGGACACTAGTGGTGATCGCTGAGCTGCTTTACTCCTCTCTAAAAACACTTACGATCAGGTCTCAAAGTGTACACTTCGTTTGTGCTTCTGCAAAAAGGCCATGCAGGAAACAGTGGGGCGAAAGAAATGCGACGGGGCACGATTAAAGAAACAGATCAGAAAATAACCAGACGCTGGCAATGCATGAAGAAATAATGTGAAAAATACGTTTTTCAAGCAGGTTTCTTTTTGTTAAAATTAGAAATAATGTATGCGAGAAGATGAGAAAGTCACAGACAGTTTCATACACGGTAATGCATGTTTGATAGATAGAAATGCTAAGTCACCTGTAGTTCTTTCCTATGGTCTGGTGCCGGCTGAGCAGGAGCTTCCTCTGGTACGGCCTGCAGGAAGTTAGAGGGCACCAAGCCTCTGTGTCCATTCAAGTCTCCCTGTAACAAAAAAACCCATTAAGGGCATGAGGGCGACTTCTGACAACATGGCTGTAAATCAACCTCTGGGTTTTCCGAGGTTGATTTACAGCGATGAGTCGGCATTTTAATATAAATCAACAGAAAAGTGAATCAACATTTCTTTGATAATCAATTTATTTATATTTATTTTGTTATATTATGTGAAAAGTCAAATAACTGACTGTGCCAGGTTTTTACGTTTAACATACATAAAGCGTTAGGATGTAATAACGGACCGAACGATTATATGATGTTATTAAATGCTAATATGTTGCTAATATTGTTATCACTGTATTTATTATCATATGCTATATATCACAGATTAAACTTCAATATATATATAATTTAGATTTGGATTTCTATTGGGGATCAAGCAATGGCCCAAACAGCTCTACCAATTGAGCAATACAACAGCCTATATATTATTATTATATTGTATTTATTATTCATTATTATACCTGTGCTGTGATGTAGTTCAGATATTGTATTTATTGAGAAACAACTCCTCTTGCCCACAGTAATTGACGGTAGTGTCATGTTCACACTTACATAGAAGAAGCCATCTTCGTCCATGTCACCGAACACATTTATGATGTCTCCTGCACTGAAGGTCAGCTCAGCCTGATCAGAGCAATGCAAGTGAAGCAGATCATTAGCAAACACATAAAGGGCCATGTCTGGATAACATATATTATTCATGCGAGTCTGACCTCTATGTCAGTGTTGGGAGAGCTCTCTCGAGGATCATAATCAAAGATGGCGACCATCCTGCGAGCTCCTGGGGCCGGGCCCCCCACAGGTGGAGCTGCAGGTGGGGCTGCAGGTGGAGCTGCAGGTGGAGCGGCAGGTGGAGCGGCAGGTGGAGCTGCAGTCTGGCTGGGATCTGTCAATCAAACAGAGACAATATGATATCCTGATAATTAGAGGAGTAACTCCACTCGGCTCATCAGCATGCAGCTCATCGTGTCTGCACTCACTCAGCGTCATGCTAAGCTGAGGAAAAGTCACATCACTGCAGTCAAACACAAGGAAATCAAAATATAACAACAGGAGATTAGAAATCAGTCTTCATTAAAAAGCTTGTAGCAGCTTGAGCTGTAAAAATAAAGACAATGAAATGATGAGTATTAAATGATGCCACTGAAATGAAAATAGGAGTTAGGAGAAGGGACTGCTTGACGATTATAACTGGGGCTTAACAAAGAACTTAATAAGAAGGCTTGCCCTATTTCTTTTTTAATTGGGCAAGTCTTTCAAATAATTGATCCCAGAAATACAATTATTATTCTGCATTTGCAAAGGAATCTTCTTTCTTCTATTGAAAATAATATATTCTTCAGCATACCCCAAATAATCAAACAGTCCCTATAAGGATACATAATTGTGTTATCAGCAGCTAGAATGCAGTCGAACCATGAAAAAAAAAGGTTAAAGGAAGGCACTTAAACACATGCTGTCCTCCGGTTGAAAAGGTTGTCTGATCATGCAGGTGAAGCAGAGAGGAAGAGGAGGCAAAGTGCGGACTACAAACCTTGGCTGGAGGAGTCTAAGCTCTCCTCCAAGAGCGCCGCAGACTCCACTGGAAGAGACGAGGTCCGGGGAAAAGAGCATGAGCACAATCACAGAATGAGAAGAGACCTCAAGGGCCAACATACAATCCTGTTTCAAGAGCAGGTATGTCATCACACAAAGTTACAGATGGAGATCAGAGGGGATGGATGTCTCAACAAAGGGCTTTAGGTGATCATGTAATGCAGTTGTGACAGAAGCAGAATGTGGCAAAAAGGACTTACAGTGTGCTATTAGGGCTGAATAGCTTTTTTTTACGTTTGAAACTCCTATTGTTGTTTTTGAGTTTGGGTTTGAATGTCTTTTGACATATTTTATGACGTATTTACCATAGAAAATGAAAAAAAAGAGACTATTTCATTAGATGAAATCATCTTGTGAATTTAGAAATGATTAGATCTATCTTTTTTGATTTGAATGTGGACGTTTGGACTTTCACCACAGGAGAAGAAAACCATCCTACACAGCCAATCCTGTAAACTATTTACTATAAGTATAATTCTTATAATATACGTGTGCTCCTTATTTGCAACTGTGCAGAAATATATCATTTGAATTATAAGTAGATATCCAAAAACAGCAAATAAATCATAATCCCTTAAGACGAACCTGAGATGGTCGTATATATTGAAAGGGAGAAAACATACCAGCTGTAACCTCGGCTGTCACTGTCATGAAGGCATTAAAACATAGGTTAGCGCCCAAATAGTTATTTAAAAGCAAAGGGGCAATGCTTCTCTATAATACAGCAGCGGCTTGAGTGGTGATATGTTGTCAAGATATTATCATACATAGAGAGTGCGAGCACTCTTTGATGAAAGGCCGGGATGGAGCCAGTTTCTTTTCTGCCAAAGAAGAAAAACACTATGTGTACACACACACACACACACCCTTAGAATTCATATGAAAACGTTTCAAATGATTCAGTACAGCTTTTACTGCCACATTCTGCTGCTATGTCTACAATGTATTACATGAATATCCAATGAAAGCTGACAGGACTGACTCAGTAGTCATGTATGTGTCTTTTAACATTTATGTAGGCGTTATTGACAAAAAAAGGGAACTTGTGGAGAGATGAAGAGCCAATAAGAAAAGAAGTGTGAAGAATATGCTTTAATATTAGAATATGAAACTACTGTAAAGAGACTGCTGGGAAGCTATCTGACTTTATGACTTCAGCAGCTGAACTAAAAATCCCAACAGGTCGCTGAGTGAGAGGCAGCAACTGCAGGAGCAAAAAGTGAAATAGACAGAAAGAGAAGCAAACCAGAGAGAATAGAGGAGAGAGGTGGGAAGCCGCAATCTGCAGCGTGACACACCTTTCTTGGATCGTCTCGGTTTCGGCGGTGGAACAGGGCGACTGGGAAGCTGTGCATGTGTGCGAGTGCCTTTATGGAGTTTTAGAAGGGAAAACCCAATACAAAATGAAACCAAAAAGAGACACAGAGGTGCAATTTTTGAGAGAAGCAGACAAGACACAATAGACAATGAGAAGCCAGTGAAGAGCAATTACAACAAATGGCAACCAGTGAGCAGCAGACAGCAGTGACAACAAGTGGAAGTGAAAAGGTTTAACCATCTGAAAACACCGCTCTAGGTAGAGAAGCAGCTGGATTTTGCTGCTACAACGTACCACAGGAACACACTTTGACTTTCTATTTTTTAGACACCTGCATGAAAACGCAGTCAGTGACTCGGAATAGATGGTTAACATTTCTTTAATAGCAACAAAGTGAGCAAAAAGCCATAAAAACTAAATGTTAGATTTGTTATTATTTTAACCAAAATCTAATGTATTTGTGCTTCCTGCTGGGTCAAAGGGCCAACAGGCCTAAGGGAACAACTTCAATATTTTTCTCCTTTTAATCACAGACTTAAATATATTTGTATGTCTTTTTATACTGCTGGCCAATTCAGAGACAAGGATAATACAAATTATAATTTAGATCTGGATTCTGAAACACTTTTGCTGCTATTTCCACTTACCACTTAAACATGAAGAACAGTGATATTATGAAATCAAACCGTTTAAATTAAACTTCAACTGAAACATATCAAACTTTACATCACACGTTTGTGGGCCCTTCTTGAAACAGTTTCACCTACCTATCTTCTCCATGGAGGCGGCTGTGGACAGGAAGCCCTGCTGCAGGAGCTGCTGCCGGGTCTCCTCGTCCTCCACCTGGATCTCTGACACCATGTTACATGGCACGTATCCCAGGTGGCCCGCACACTCTCCTCGGTAGAACCCGTCTGCGTCTTTATCTCCGAAAACCTGGGGGGAGAGGGTTCACATTTTCAAAAATGTTTGGCAAATTAAATCATTTAAAATGGGATTTCTCAAAACTGAAGACATCTATGAAAAACTTGTGATTTCTCATGAAATTAGGCATCTTTGAAAAATAATTTTACAGGTAACAAGCTATTTTTTGAAAATGTAATCTTGTTTGAAAATGTATTTATTTTGAGAAAATTAAGACATTTCTTCTACACTAATAATTATAAAAAAAACGAGTTGGCCTAGTTTCAGAAATGTAAAAAAATCACTGATGTAAAGGGCAGTCTTATATGGTTTGCATTTTCAACCTTGGATTATAAAAAACATGCATAATGTCATGGTTATTCCAGCATTGTGTGTTGCGGGGACATACTTTGATGATCTGTCCTTCAGAGAAGGGCAGCTCTTCCTCAGCAGCGTCAGGATTGGGTGACATGACGACGGGATCATAAGGGAAGAGGGCCACAAAGATACGGACGTCACCGTCTGCTTTGATTTTTGGTGAATCGACACCACCTGCAGAAACACACAAACACTCACATGGTAACAAATACTTCCTTGCTATGCATATAACATTTATATAATTAAATAAAGCTTGTTCACAGGTTAATTATTCAACAAGTGGTGTTGAGCAATCATTTCCTTAAAATGTCCAGAAAGTAAACATTTTGCAATTTTTTATAAAATGTGCATTATGAAATAATGCTAAACTATTTTCATTTTCAGTCAAGAATTTAAGAACGTTGGATTTGAGACATGAAATGATAATTCTGTTAAAGTGCAGCCATTAATGGGCGCTACAGCCCTATGATAAATTAGTTACTGAAGTATTTTCATAAGTTTAAGAAGTATGACTTCAAGTAAGAATATGTAATTACTTGTTTAACTTTTTATTCATGCATTATTTTATAAAATGTATTTTTTTTAAGGCGATTTCTGTTCATCTGTTAACTATGCCTTTATATATCATCTTTATACAATGAATAGTCACTGCTATTGCACTGCACACTGTGCACACAAGCCCTGCAAAGCTTGCAATGTGCTCTGCAAATAGCAGAGGCAGCTCTCCCCTCCCCCCTCCCCAGCGCCTGCACTGCTGCTAACGCTGCCCGCCGAGCACAGGCATGTCCTTAAAAGAGGTAATCAAGCTCAACCACTGATCCTAAGCTGTGTGAGCCGTTTGACAAGCGTGCACTCGCTCATGATCTGCAGCGGGGAACACACTGTATAACCCACTCTCTGATCTAAATCTGAGGACGCTCACGTACACAGGCGAAAAGAAAAAGAGTGTTATTGAAGGTGTGATGTCACCAAGAAGCCTTTAAATGGTTTACATGAGGCTTGACACTTGTGTGGCAGAAAGCATTACACCTGTCGCCTATTTGACAGCGAGCGACACATTTTAAGAGCTGTAGTGAGACTTTAAGCTGAGCTGCAGAGATGTGTTCTCTATCTCATTAGGAGGAATCAGCCCATCTGTGGCAAGAGTCACGGGCAACACACTTTCACATCCTCAATGATCTTCTAGTAGATAGAGGCAGAACTTCTCCCTGCTCCCTTCCTCTATCTGCATGCACGTGTATGTGCGTGTGTGTGTGTGTGTGTGTGTGTGTGTGTGTGTGTGTGTGTGTGTGTGTGTGTGTGTGTGTGTGTGTGTGTGTGTGTGTGTGTGTGTGTGTGTGTGTGTGTGTGTGTGTGTGTGTGTGTGTGTGTGTGGTCAACCGTGCACCACACACATTTACCAGAAAGTGTAGGATTTATTAAATTAAAGAGCAGCCATACAGGTTGGCGTTGCTGAGAAGATTAAAAAGGGACGTGACTTTCTCACTGCAGGCCGTTTCTTTGCTGGCTAATCGAGGTTACTATTTTAATGTTTGTCACTTCCTCCTGCCATGACAAGCCACTTTGCGTTAAGCCGTTTCTCAGCTTAGCAGCAACTCTTGCACTTCTTCTCTGCAGATACACCCCCCCCCCCCCTCCCTTCCTACACAAGGTGCTAATCTGACCACCATCATGTGAGAGAGAGAGGGTGAGGCTTGCCAACAGTAAGCACAGGTGTCTCAGCTTCAACAAGAGAAAGAAAGAAATCAAGAAACAGGAAGAGGAAAGAGGAAAGAGTGCCTCACCTCTGAGTTGTCTGGCCTGTGAGGAAGCTGGTTTACAAGGGGGCTCACCTTGCACCCCCCACGATGGACCCGCCTCAGCTGGAGGGATCTGACTGGGCTCCTACAAAAAAAGGGAACAAGAACATTTGAAAAAACATCTAATTCAGAAACATTAGTACTGGGGAGAAGAGGGAACCTTAGGGGGACAATGTACAGAAAATGCAGCTGTCCATGTTTAAAATAATCTATGTTTTATCCAATGCCAATTTAATTTCCAGCATTGTACCCTTTCCACATAAAGATATTTCCTTTTGGTGGGGTTACCGGACAGTTTAAAGCGCATATACTGTAAGCCAATGCAGGATAAGACAAAGGGGGCCGGTTAACAAGTTGTACGAGGACATGAAAGCAACAGGAAGTGAAGTCAGACAGAGGGAGAAAATAATCAAATTGCCCGATCCATCTTAGTTGTATGCCTCCGAGTTCATCACTCCCTTAAAAATCGATGCCTGCTTTTTTTTAAAGTTGTGCATCACAAAAGCTTATGTGTTATGATGCCAAACACTGCGTACAAGCTGCTGGAACAAGAGGTACACAAAATGGGGAAAAATAGTCTTACGTGTGGCTTCATTTCACAAAGAAAAATAACAACATTGCCGCTTGTAATATTTGTGTAAGGACTAACAAATAGTTATTTATAAAACAGCTGCGTGGATGCTAAAAACCTATGTAGAACAAACGTTTGTTCCACACAGAAAATTGATAAGAAATAAATAAGTGAACCTGAGTGATAAGCAGAATTGATAATAGAATAAAACCTTATCAATTGACATCCATATTTCAAAATCTGAAGCCACAGGTTGATGATTAAGTGTTTTAAAATAAATTGCAACTACTTTCTTAGCAACTCAACTGCCATGCCATCAAAAATATATTCTTCAAACCAAAAATATACCACAGAATGTGCTCCCTAACCTCCCCGTCACTACGGTGATGATGATGGGAAACGTTACTCGCTAATGAACAGAGGAGTTTTTTGTTATCTACTAAAAAGGACTCGGAGGGATTGATCCACACTGCTACAGGGAGGAGGAGGGGGTGGGACAACAAAACCCATCGCAGCTGTCCTGCAGCAACATTTACCGGCGGGTCAGCTTTCATTCCTCTGCGGTGAGCGGGTCTGCCGTGCTCCATCGGAGCCCCCTCCACCCACCACTCAGAGCACATCTGCTCCATCCCCACCTCCTCGTCTGTGCCGTAATCCACGTCGATCTCCACCTCGTGACCTAGGGGCGGCCTCAGAGTCTGTTTCACCTGGCTGACCGGGTGAGTTCTTGGCGGCGGGATGAGTCCGGGGTTCATGGCGGCGGCCATCTGACTCCTGATCATGGCCTCCCTCCTGAGGCGGTCCCCGAGGCCTTTGAGCAGCGATCTGTCTCTGCTGTAGGGGGGAACCTGGGGGGGACAGCGGACCCGCCTGCTGCTGGGACCCTCATATAAACTCATGTCTTCTTCTTCAGGGTAACCCATGTGCTGCGTCCGAGGCCTGTGCCGGAGTAAAGGCTCGTTGGTTAGAGTTCTGGGATCCCTGTTGAAGTGGTGATGGTGAGGGGGTAAGTTGTGGTGATGCGGGTAATGCTGGGGGTCATGGTGGGGGCTGGGCCTGTGCCGAGGATGACCACGGCGGGCTAAACGCTCCTCTTGACTGCTATCTTCCTCAGGGATGATGAACAGCTGGTCGTGGTGCACCTCAGGGGGCAACTTAAGAATCCTCTCAGGTAGCTCCTCCTCACTGTCTGGAGTCCGCACATTGCGTGACTACAAGGTCAAATGTCAAATTGAGCAAGAATGCATTGGTGAGGGTGAGGGTGAGATTGGATAGTATTTTTCAGTGAAAATAAAAAAAGTGCAGAAAAACAGAAGGCAATCCGATCATGCAAAAGGAAAGAGAAAAGAAAGAGAAAGAAAAAACAGAAATAATCAAGCACGGTCACAAGCATGACAAGGCCACTGAATGATAACTGAACTATGCAAGAAAAGCAGCACATCTTCCACAGGATATGCAATGCACTCATTCCTTTACCATGTTGGACCTGACAGTGTAGCCCCTGGCCTGTGCGTCTCCGAAGTGGTCCGAGTAGAGTTCCTCCTCCTCCTCCTCCAGGATGTCCGACAGATCTGAATGGCTTTTGTCTGCGAGGTAGTCACTGGGAGGCTCCACAAGCCCTCTGCTGTAACTCTGAAATGAAAGACGTTGACATTATTAAACAAACTATCCAATTGACCAGACATTTGGAATCCCTTTTAGTAATTCCATTGAATGTAGAATAAGATATATTCATCTGCAAGTGAAACAATAACATGTTGCAGATACATATACTGCTAAAGGTATCAGATTATTATGGCCTTCTTCTGGCATTGGCCACATGCATTTACCCTAAAGAAATAGCACTGGTAATAGCTAGCGTTAATGAAATATGTATTCATTTGTGATATAGGCTTGCCTTATACAGGAGTAAAAATGTGAAGAAATTCAAGCTCAAATGCAGTTTTGCATTATGCATTGTATTTATTTATTTAACATTATAAAATGATATTTAAAATTTCCACTCAACAAATACTTCGACTGAATACGTAAATGTTAATCAGGGTTTTTTCAGTTCCCCAAGTTAATTGAAGACTATATAAGTCCTTTATTGTCAGATATAATACATTTAGAAATGTGAAAGCTTGGGTCTAGAATTATTTATTATTATATTTACATTTCTAAGAAATTCCCATAAGGCTAACTTGGATATTTTTCAGCCTGAATCCTGTTTTCCCTTGCCTCCCTTAGTCACTTTGAAACAAAATATAGGATGCAGGTTAAAATGTTGTACCCTTTAAGTCGAAGAAATAGTGTTTAGGGATCTATTACAGCCACTTTATTTGTAAATGTACATCTATTTCATATAAAAACTGCCTTTTCTTTACTTAAAATGATTACATCAATGGTTCTTGGTCAATATGTTCAACACTATTGAAGGACTCAACCAAAGATTTCATTCCCCCTTTTCAAATCAGCATTATTTTTTGTCGTAAAGAGAAACTACTTGAAACAGTGGTTGTGCTGACCTGCTGGTCCCTGCTGTATGTCGGCTCTGGATCGTGTCTCAGGAACTCCTCCATGGACACCTTGCGGGTGTTCTCCTGATCCTCCTCCGCCTCGGACTCCAGCGGTGAGGAGCTGGGGGGTCGGTGGATGTTAATGTCCTGAGGGTTAAGGAGGTCCGTGATTGGGGCTCTGGGCGGGGTAGGGATGCGCTCAGGGGTCCCGAGCTTGGCACTGGCACTGGGGTCCTCGATGAAGTCTGAGATGGATGGGAAAGGACGGACGATCCCAGGGCTGTCGGGGTCTCTGCGCTGCTCCAACACTGCTGCCACTGCTGCTGCTACCATCACTGGGGCTGGGGCAGCTACTGCTACTGGGGGTGGTCTAGGGGCTGAGGAGGTCGGGGAGATCACGTTCACCTGAAGATGAGAAACACAGTCAATTCACAATTTAGTTCACTTGATTTTTGTAGAAATGGACAAGGTTTAGGATAACTTTAATATATTTTATATAAATGAGCTATGATCAGTTCCTGTTTGAGGTGTACACATGGATTTACAGACAGTTATCATTGAAAAAAGAATTATTCTAAGGCAAGTATAGGATCTATTTGAAAGCAGATTGATGGATGTTTATTTATGATGGACAAAGACTATCCCTTCACCCTCCACACCACCCTGTAGAGGCATGGCTAACAGTTCAAAAACCTCTGATCTAGAAAAAGAAACACATAGTTGCCCCTTTATGCACGCAAGGATGGAAGAGTAATGTTTACCACTGGCATAATGTTGGAGGCTGCAGGTAATGTGGCCTCACACGCAGCAAAGGCAGCAGCAGAGGAGGGGTTGGCCCAGGCGTTCACATATGAAGCAGACCAGTGAAGAGTTTCTGAGTGGAGAGCATAAGAAGGGTTGGCAGCAGCCTCCCCTGCGAGGCCAGAGGTGTATGAGTCTGATGGCAGCATGGAGACTTTGGCAGCAGAGTTCCCATAGGACGGAGGTGAGGACAGGCTATTGACTCCTGTAGGGGTGCAGGGCTGAGGTGGCATAACTGGGGCGGGGAGGGCCGGTCCTGCCATGATGGCAGCCAGCTTGGTGGGCACATTGACTGGCAGAGAGTCGCAGGACTCCCCGTGGACGGACATGGTGCGGACAGTGAGCTCCTGAGCTGCTAGCAGAGACTGCATCTGAGACGGGCCCAGCAGCGCACTGCCCGCTGTGGGGGAAGACACCTCCAGCACCTTGATAGGACAACAGGATTTAATTTAATTCACACATCATATTGACATTAAACATTTTAAAAAGGAAACTAATTGCGATTATTTTGACTAATATTACAATTGAGATAGGAGACAAGATCATTTTGCATCATTATTCTCATTATCATTTAAAAATATATGATCATGGTGTGATTTATTACTTAACAAATATTGGGCTTACTGTGATTTCCATATTGCGGTAACAAACATTCTTTGATTAATTGTGCAGCCCTTATATATACTGACAATCAATTGCACTGCTTGCTTGAGAGGAATATGGCATATATATATATATATATATATATATATATATATATATATATATATATATATATATATATTGAGATGATAGATTATCAGAAGATAATGGGAAATGTATATTAATAAGTATTATTCTGATAATAGAAGTATAGCCAAAACATTATGGGCTGATAATACAAAGCCATATTGGATTTGATGACTTAGCATGTTTATCATCTAAACACTCTGATACAATAGGTGGTGGTGACTAAACAAGGCAGCCAAACAAGTCATCTCTGGTGTGGATGTTTGTATACGTTTTTAGAAGAAGAAATCACATTTACTATTGGCAATGCAAGCTTTTTATGTCTGTTACTAGAGACCAATATTTGAAAAGTCAAAAGTGTTATTTACTTTTGTTGTTAACAATATGATTTCAGTTAGATGTGGCTAGGTCAGAGAAATAGAATATATAATCTTCCATCTTTACTCAGAACATCTTAGCCTTTCTTACCCCCATGTGTTAATAAACTATAGGTTATGAACTACATTTGAAATGACAAACTGTGAAATTATCTGTTATTTTATCTGTTGAAGAAATAATGAATTGTATGTATCCCTAGGAGGAATGTTTAACAATAAATCACCAAGTCTTTACCTTCTTCTTGTCAGCATATATAGTGTATCCAGTGACCCTGACACCGTTGGAGGTCCCGGTAGCATCTATAGTGACAGGCAGCCAGCTGATGAGGGCGATGCCGGGGGACGGGCCGTGCTCCAGCTGGACATCCAGAGGAGCATCAGGGGGACCTGCAAAGCCAGCGGCAAGCAACACATGAAGATGTTTTTAATATAAATATAGAATCAAGTAATTCTATCGAATTGAAAACATGGTTCAAGGGTTTAAAAAGGGTTCTCTGAATGGGAATATTACTCTACAGAGAACAAGTCTAAACTCTAAACTCTAACGGGACATTAAGAAACTTAAGATGAATATACCTGAGTTCCAAGACTGTGGGCTTGAAACTAAAGCAAATTTGAATGATCATTTAGAGAAACACGAATCAAATCCAATACTACACCAATCACAAATATGCATTTAAAAGTCCTAATATCTATTCAGTAAAATTAAATGTTGTTGAGTGACATCAATGACCAAGTCCTTGCTTTGAGCTTCACACAGATTTCCAATTCTTTGAGCCTCCCCTTTAATTCTTGCGCAATGCTTTGTTGGCAGGGCACGGAAATATTAAACATAATGACAAAGGGCACTTTAGGATAATGAAGCCCCTTTGAAGTAATGCATTCTGTGCCAAGGTGGTTTTGCTGCTTAGTAAAAGAGAGGCGAGTCACAGCAGCACACAAGAGCAGCTCTCATGAATAAACTCATGTCCTTGTGTGGGAGGTAGACAATCAACAAACTGATTATAAGATATCATATGAATAGAGTGCTGCAGGGGTGACGTTTTTTAGAACATCACCGAAGATAGCATCGCCCTTTACAAAAAGTCAATCAGATTTTTCATTTCATATTGGATAATTGCAGAAAACAAGATTTGTGTCAAACAAACAAACAAACCTTTATGATACCTTCACGTTAAGTTGAGCAGATAATATTCACAAAAGAACACCATTTTCACCATTAGTACAAATCTAACGTTATAGGCAATAACTAAACATTGGTGCATGTCTTCTACATCAGCACCAGTGAGCTAAAGCCTCTTTAGCCACTTGTTAACAACACCCTCTTTAAGACTCTTTTAGTAGCTTCAGAATTCACCACACTGACATATATTATGTCCTAGAAAAAAAACAAGAAACAGTCTTCATTTTTCATTGTATAAACACTAAAGGATATGCATTAAAATAAAGTGACCGTTAAGTGCATTTTAACTAATACAAGCTTAGGATTTTCTAATTATATAACTGGAGCAGCTTATTTTAAACACATCATGTACTTATTACTTATATATTTCGAGCTACACTATCAGGTTGTAGTTATTATTTTTAAAAGATTATGTTTTGAAAACGTTTCATCTGCATTGAACATTTTAGGCAGACAGGCAATTACTCCTGTCAATCATAAAAGTTTGATATGATTTCATTTTTAATGAAGCAATGTTTGTCTTATTGGTGTCTCATATACTACGTGTTAGTGTAGTTAGCATAGCTCCCTTAGAGAACATCTGATAATCCTGACCTGCCATCAGTGTGGTGAAGGTGACGGTGGCGCTCCTGTGTTCCCGTCGCTCCACAGGTAACTCCCATGGCGTGCGGTGCGGCCGCGCCTCCACCTTGACCATGTACTGCATGCTGGGCAGGAGGTTATTGAGGCACAGCGAGCAGCAGCCAGCCTTCACCAGCTCACACTCCTCATCGTTCAAGGACACAATGTGCACATAGTTACTGTTGCTGGGCAGCCAGGACAGGTAGGAAGAGGTGGCGGTGATCCTCTCCACACGCAGCTGCGTGGGCGCCACACACACGTCCCGACCGACCAGCATGCTGCAGCGCATCTGGTCCGACGGGCCCTTCTCCGTCAGGCTCTGCACTGACACGCGGTAGGCCTTGAGGTTTATGTCCAGCCTCTCCAGCACTGCTTTGGTCTGGGCCCCGAAGGGCACGTTGAGCCGCAGCTCCTGGTCCACAAACACATTGTAGCTCCACACATTGCCCCAACCAGCCGGCACCAGCGGAGGGTCCCAGCCGATGATGATGCTCTTGGCAAGCTGCTTGATGAGGGTAAGCTTACGTGGGTAAGGCACAACGTCCACTCCCACCTCCTCCAAGTCCAGGTCCAGGCCGTTGGTGAGGGGGGCTGGGACAGCCAAGGCTGATGCTGAATCGGAGGGGGCTGAGGGGGGGGGCGAGGCAGCCGGGGCAGCCGGGGCAGCCGGGGCAGCCGGGGCAGCCGGGGCAGCCGGGGCAGCCGGGGCAGCCGGGGCAGCCGGGGCAGCCGGGGCAGCGGTCCTGCCTATCTGGAGGTGATGCTGGTGGCTGGCACTGTGCAGGCTGCTGTCTAGCAGGGAGTTATGGAACATGTCCCCTGTCTCTGGGTGGTGAGTGCTCATGACGTCGTCGTCCGATACGCGTTCCACAAAGTTAGAGGGGACCAGCCCTCTCCGTCCGTCCATCAGCTCACCTGCAAGGAATCACATTGAACACTGAATACCATGCCAAGACAGTAATATAAACATGTAGATGCAACAAATGTTACATTATATTTACCTTCATAGAAGCCATCGTCATCCATGTCTCCATACATGTAGATGTATTCTCCGGCAGTGAGTGGAAGCTCCACCTCAGGGTTGTCATTGGGGCCGTCATATGGATTATAGCTTTAGAAATGAATGATTAGCAAGGAAGTTACTTTTTTTTGTAATCACACATTAGCAAACTGTTGAAACAGTGAGTCAGCTCATGATTTAGTTTACCTGTATCTTGCAATGAAGACCTGAAGTTTTGCCGCTGCTCTGCTGGTTGTGAAAGGAACCGGGGCGACATCAATATCCAGCTCCTCCACTTCACTGGCGGTGTCCACCTGAGAACACCATGGACAGAAGATGACGTTTGTGCAAGCAACTTATATGTTTCATTTAGTTTTGATGAAACTGTTCTCTGGGCTTGCCAAGTACAAATCTGGAGTTGAAAAGTGAGTTTTTCTATTTTTATTATACTACAGTACATTGAGTCTTTAGGGACATGGGATTACTTTTTTTTCTATAAATCTAATTATATTTGAGAACAAAAACAGTAGTCCCATGTGCGCAACGTCAATAAATGAAAAAAGAAAATAGCCGTTTGTCAGAAAGTACAGGTCTGACATTCAACTGTGGAATTTATGAACTCATAACAAGTTATAACATGCATGCACACATATGCAAAAAAAAACAATCGTATCGAATACATTTAATAAACATAATTCTAACATAGACTTTGACTATTGATTAAAGCATCCATTCCCGATATTAGGACTAAACAAGACGGAAGACATGTGTAATTCTTCTCTAGCATACACTATGGGCACAGAAGGTAAATCCATAAAAGAAAATGGGAATATACTGTGTAAAATATATTTGTTGTATGGTGATCTAATATCAACAAGTTTGTGGAGAAACACCGTTGTACCTGAGAATAGTTTCCATAAACAGTAGTTACACGCATCACAACAGAGGGCTTGTATATTTATAGCTCCCTGGGAAAACCACAACAACTACTACTGTATAACCTTCATAATCCATAGCGCCAAATGGATTATCTCACTAAATTTGAGCTTTATTGAAATGTGGGCAGACAAGGATAGAGTAGTTGAAAAGACCACCGACCTGTCTGTCCTGCCGAAACAGACCATCAGAAAATAATTAATCATGGCGGATCCTCATAACCCTATGAATGAGCAGAGGGAGCTTGAGCATATTCAGCTACAGTGTATGCTCGCGTGAGATGACATGGAGGCTAAGGAGGGATTTTAATCCATTAATTCCACGCAATCAATCTGATCGTGCATAGCTTTTCGTCTTGGTAATCTTGATGAGCATTCTGCATGTCTGTGTGGAGCCATGACATAACCTACGACCAACACACACCTTACCCAACAAATGCAGGTGTTAAGGCAGCTTTCAAATGAAGTAGCCATCTTACTGGGGTTTCACAATGTTTTTTTAAATGTTAATCCATGCCTATACACTGTTTTATAATATGAGAGGTGAAATATATTCTTATTGTAGGTTTCGGCCAATATCGCTTTGCCTTGAGAGCAGCAACTATTTTTACAATAGGTTAATCATGAAATCTATGGCAAAAATGTCAGCTTCTAAATATGTAGATTTCCTGCTTTCTCCTATTTATATCCTATTAAAGTGAACATCGTTGGGATCTGACAAAACTAGACAGTAAAACACATCACCTTGGACTTTGAGAAACAGGAATGGACATTTTTCACTATTTTCTGATCTTTACTCCTGATTCTGTAACACGTTACAAGTGATGCACTGTACCTCGTGAGTTGGGCTTGATTTGTGCGGGCTGAGGTGTGTGTCAGACTTGGGGGTGAGGTGCGTGGGCTCTGACTTGCTGGAGGAAGACTTGCTGACGCTGATGGTGGGCAGCTCTCGATGTTTGGTGACGGGCGAGCGCTCCACCCTGGACAGCCCTGCAGCGTGGGGGGTGGACCCGAGACGCAGCGCAGCGGCCACATCTAGTAAAAAAGGGGAAGAGGATATACATAATCCACGACTTGAATAGACAGCGCCGACCCTCACTAGTTAAACTGGTCCACGAGCGGCAAGGTGGGTCAGGTCACTGGTTGACATGCAGGAAGGCTCAAGGTTGAACCTGGCTGATTAAACAGAGGAGGAGAAATCCCGTCTCCATCTGTCTGAGGTCAGAGGTCTCACTACCTTGTGTCACACCAGCACTGTTAAGGGTCTTAACCGATTCACTTCTCACCTCAGCACAAGAGTGTGACCCTTGTGCGCTGGTGAGCGTTACAGGCAGTGCTGGACTGTGACGGTGTGGGTGAGATAATGGGGGAGAACATGCCGTGCTTTTGTGACACATTTATAATAAGGCGGAGAGAGTACCGAGCGGAACATTTACCCTCAGGGCAGGAGAGAGTGTCACCTCCCTCGAGACTCCAGAAGGCTATCTCGCCCAGAGACACCATATCCCATGAGCCATCAGTGCAGTCTAAAAACATATGAAGAGTGTAAGGAAAGAGAGGTTGAAGACATTTGTGGGATGGATACACTAAGAAAGATATAGATGATTGTTGCACTTGTGCTTTTATTGTGGCTGGTATTACAATATTATAAATATTCTAAGAGGGAAGGGACATTTTAAATGCCTAGGCCTTTATTTCACAGCTGAGATTAAGCTCAGTTTGTATTTGTGATGCATAAAAGAGAAACACGGGTTAAAAAACATCCCATGTGACGTTACTGTTTAAAAGGAAACTACACATTTACCAAAACATCATCCATATACTAAAATAATGCATCTCTGATGAAAGTAAAAAAAGTGATTTGGATGATTTGAATACATTCTGTCTTTAAGTGGACTGACGGTCTATCGAGATTCCTAAGGTACTGTATGCTTTGTTCCAGGGGACAATTATCCTTTAAATGTAGATTTCCTTTGGAATTGAATGAATCCAATAACACCAACAAAGTGTATCCACGATGACATTACAATTATGGTTAGACAATGTTTTAAACTGTATCATTATCTTGATACAAAACTGAAAACATGAGAATACTTTATTTGTTGTCCTGAAGATCAGGTGAAAATGTAACTTCAAAAGCACCACTGTGTATTTGCAAATTCACTACAACTCATTCATTTACCACAAACATTTTGCTATCATGTTATAGCAGGTACATATTTCATTTTTTTAATTAAATAATCCAAAGCAATGCATTTGTCTCACCAGTTCAGTAAGAGGAACAATCTGTATTGTCCCTTTAAATATAAACCCTAATGTACAAACAACCTGAGTAACTAACAGTCTCTCTAAACAGGTTGTACTACTGTATCATGTGTGAGTACATATCACGGTGGTGTGGCTCACCTCGCTCCGAGGTCAGGCCCACCCCGTTGGTCAGAACCGAGAGGCTGGCGTTGTTGAAGAGGCCAGCGCTGGCCAGGTCCGCCTTCGAAGCCTGTAGTCGAAACTTCTCCAACTCATGGGACAGCAGGCCGAACTGTTCGCTCTGGCTGCGACATTTATCCTCCAGGTCTCGTACCTTGGACTGCACATACAGCGTGAAAACAGTTTACAAACAATGTACTTCAAATGGGAAAATCAATACATGTAAGGGCAACGGTGTGAAGAATTGTTAGTATTTACTGCGCCTTTTTATACACATGGAACATGATTTTCTTTTGTGCACATTTATGATTATTTTGGTAGATGGATCACATTGGCAGCATAACATTGACTTTTATGTGCTGCTAATGTAAGATATCAATAATACATTTGAAAAAGTAGCACTGCAATATATTGTTAGATTTTTGTCAGTGTCGCATTTGCTAGAAGCTTCAAACACAAACAGCAGAGGAATACAGGTTTAGATGAAAGGGAAAAAAGGCGGGAAGTCTTTAGCTAAGATGGGGAAACAAGAGTAAAGGTCATTTGGAGGGAGGTGCATAGTGTAGGTTATGAGAAGTTAAAGTTGCCGCTTCTGTTTTCATTCACTTTAACAAAGCCAGTTTACAGCAGGGTTATATGTCAGGAGTTTGTCTCAGCTCTACTGAGTTTCTATATGAGGCCGATTTCACTTCAGGTTGCGGTGGCAGTTTCCTGGCAGGCTCATCAGACAGAAGCCTCTGCACGAAACTAAGTGAACAACATTTCCTGTTAGCTGTCACCTACGCAGAAAAACCTAGTGTGACAGTCAGTTGTTATGTAGCTACACTGAACTGAAGTGGAACTGCAATACAGAGGGAAATCAAATCCTCAAATAAATCCTCAACTAACACAGCAAGTCCACTAAGAAGATCAAATAACAATTTTAACTTAAGAATAAGTGTTCATCGTCATCTGTGACCTTATTAACACATACTAGCATTAAATGTGGCCACAAGAAGCATAAATAAAAAACGAATTTACTAATGTACAGACAGTTATTACTGAGGATTTAAATACACATATACTGTATGGGGTTTGGTGGTTCTATCTACAGGGGCTAAGGGAGGTTTTTATGGCAGGAAGTAAATCATTTGGCCAAGCAACAGTACCTGCATGCAGTCCAGTGTACTCTGGTTAGCAAAAAGGTCACACAAAAAAGGAAAACAAAAGTAAACATGCTTGTGAAATAATAAATCCCAGATAGAGAATATATATAAGAAAGTGAATACACAGCAGTCTGAATCCAGGTAGGCAAGAAAATCCTGTATCACTAGATTGCGTCTCGGCCCTCAGCAGCCAACGCCTGCCTTTGGAATTAATTAGGATATTCTGTTCAATGTAAAAAGGCAGCATGCACACAGCTCTTGAGAGCGAATGAGACTTTCTGCTGTGATGCTTTGGGGTTTAAATAGCGACAGCAAGTGAGAGAAACAAAGCAAGAAGAAGGAAACAAGCGTTTAAAAAAACTGGAGCAACTATACTCTACCAGCTCCCTCCGCAACACAAGCTGCGTCAACTCCTAAAATAAAATACACACTTATTTTAGCAAAATGTGTGGAGAACAGAGCACAGTGTATAGTAGTTAACTGGGGGAGGACTTTTTGGTGCTTTTTTCATTATTTGAAATCAGCAGCCAATCATACAGACGGGGACTTCCACTGTCATCAAATGTCTGCTTTCATTTTGAATTTACACACACTGAGAGCGAGTATAAACGTCACACAGTGGTGGAGCAGCCATCTGTTCAAACGGTTTTTCAGGGCCATGAGTGGAACAAAAATACAAGTATGAGTATTTTCTGCAACAGCTTCTCTGCCAGGTGTTCAGATAAGGAAACATGGTGCTGCAGGTTCATGCTGATTCAGTGGAAATGAGATGTCTTTTGTCTATTAAACCCTGGGAGATAATTCAATATTTATACTTGTTTTACTTGGCGTAAGGGAGATAAGAAACACCTCCTTCTATAATGAATTGAGACAGAAATTCGCTAGTGTATGAGACAACTACTGAGGAAGTCTGAAACACACTCCTCCTTTCTCAAATGTCTTCTCAAACTCTTTTGTGTCTGACACCATTGATTATTGTTTTAGCAAGTCATTTTACGTTCTCGAAAGCAACTCCGAGCTTATAAAAACACTACACTGTGAGGATATAATGTGTTTGGTGTTACACAGACTTACCTCCAGCATCTGAACAACTCCTTCATGCTCCCTCTTGGCGTATAACTGAGCCTGAGGATAAATAAAAGGCATTGTAGTCCCTTTATTGTTGTTTGCTCATAAAATTCTCAAGCTCGGTTGACACTTATGGTTTTATTGGTGCCCAAAGGTTGCCTCCTGCTGGCTGAAGCCAATCATTCCCCCAAAAATGAGCTTAAAAGCTGCCTAAGGGTTCGATTCTAGCAAGAAAATTAATAAAATGCATAAATTGTACACGAGGCTGTGGTTCTTACCCGCTGTAACCGTTTGATTTCATCCTGTTTGAACGTAAGGATAGCCAGTGCCTGATCATGTTCCAATTCCAGCTGCTGCCTTCGCTCGGCGACCTCACGCATATGCTGTTCAGAAAGAGAAAAAATATCAGAAGGCCATTTTTTTCAGCGGGGGATAAAGCTGTATCTGAGCCCAGCAGTACCTTTAGGACCTGCTCTAGGTTCTCCAGTTTGGCACGGAGTCTCTGGTTCTCCTCGAGAACTGAATTGTGTTGAGCGGTCACTTCAGAGAGATCTTCCCTCAGCTCCTCATTCTCAGCCCGAGTCTGACAAACCGGAGAAAGGAGAATTATGTCAGAATTATATTATTGACAATATTATTTTACATTTGACTGCCACACTAGTATGGACTGAAAAGTCAGAACACTTGTCCTAGGTGGATGCTTTCTCATAATGTCAATGCATGCGCAGATCTTCTCATTTCCTTTTAAGAGCTTGTCTGAGCAGGTAGACCCGTACCTGGTCGAGCAGCAGTGCCTTCCTCCTGAGGAGATCTGCCTCCTCCTTTAGTCGCTCATTTTTGCCTCGCTCATCCTCAAGCTGGCTCTCCTGTTACCAAAACAAAGCAAAAAGTTCGGATAAAACGAAGACAAGCCATGTCTTTAAACTCATCCTTATGTCCACTATGATAGGACTGTGGCGAACAGTTCCAAACCTCATTTATAACATCAAATTGTAAATTACAGCATTTTTTTTGTTTAAGCCAATTAATGCTGATCATTTACACATAAAGATTAGACCACACTAGTATTTTCAGAATTATACTCTCTACAAAATGATTTCAGTGGTGGTGGCGAAGGATTGTTTGCGACTTCCGAAACATTTAAAATACTAACTCTAGAGTGTTCTCCAAAAGTCAAAATGTATTGAAAAAGGATAGATATAATAATTTCCGAAAAGAACATATTTTAACGTAACTAAACAACCTGCTTCAATCTATATTTGTTGGCGGTGAATCATTTAAAAAAACATTTTCATTGCTCTCCAACATGTCAGGGCAGCAATAGCAATTTCCCCAAAAATATTTTCCCCCCCATTTCTTTTAAGGTGATAACATCTAAAAATATGACGAAAGACATTGAAATCTTCTAAATAGAAGCTTTTAATTGAAAAGTAATTGCAGCGCTACACCTAGGTTCAGAGGGAAAGGAAAAGCAAATATTGGAGCAAAAGCTTCTCTTACCAAATCCAGACATCTCTTCTGTCGCTTCTTTACTTCATGCTCAAGGTTTTCACATTCTTTTCTCTTCTTGCTCAGCTCACTTTCCTGCATCGACAACAACAACATGTAGAATATTAAATTATTTCTATTTACGTTTTGCAATGCTGTTTACATTGGCTTTAGCTTCCATATTGACCTCAGGCTTGATGGCAATGAGGCATTACAAAGCTTAGCATGCTTTAA